>NC_091706.1:46151250-46754375 GCF_041296265.1 Equus caballus | reverse complement strand
GCCTATAGAAATTCCATGAAATGAAGAAAGTAAATGTCACAAAATCCGAGAAGAGATATTACTTTTTTAGATTGATCCTCTTGGGGCCTCAAAGATGTTGAAAATATTTCGCATTCTGTTTACTGGCTCCAAGATGACAGAAATATAATTTAGCAAGCTCCCCTTTTCTCCATTAGTAGGGAGTTCTATTAACAGATCGGTTGATTTCATGGACAGTTACTAAAATGGCTTTATTTTGTTCTTATGATTCAGTTGTTCATTTTAGAGCTTCACTGTCATATTCTATTCAAAGCCATCGTCTTTCCAAGCATTGCCAGTCCCTTGGGAAACTCTCCCACTTTCTCTAGGAGACCCCACTTCTCCATGTGATCTCCCCAGCAACGCTGGCCCCCTATCCTCATCTGACCCATGAGCTCCCCCACTCCCATTCAGGGTGCACGGCTCTCATGGAGTCCCCGTTCCATACTCCTTGGAAAGCTCAGTGTCTCTCCAATGCTGTTACCCTGTGTTAGGAGGCAAATTCAAGAAAGCAAGCTAGTGGCTAAACAGAAGACCTGTGGGCGATGATATTGCAGCTGCCTCAAATTTTTTTTTTGTTTTTAAAAAAAAGACTGGCCCTGAGCTAGTATCTGTTGCCGCTCTTCCATTTTTTTTTCTTCTCCCCAAAGCCCCCCAGTAGATGGTTGTATATTCTAGTTGTAGATCCTTCTGGTTCTGCTATGTGGGATGCCACCTCAGCATGGCCGGATGAGCAATGCTAGGTCCGTGCCCAGGATCTGAACCAGCAAAACCCCAGCCACTGAAACGGAGTATGCGAACTTAACCACTCCGCCAGGGGCCAGCCCCTGCCTCAATTTTTAAGGTCCCTCTCATTTGGCTTCACTGAAGGGAAGCACTCCTGTTCTCCCTCCCACAAGGAAGTAAGATGAGGGAGTAGCCATTTTTCACCAGCACTCCCATGAAACAGAACTGCCCCTCCCTCTCTGTCCTCTGTCCTCCCTCCAGCCTCCCTCAGCTCCATATTGAAGTGAGCTGGCTTCTCCTAGTTGCCCTGAGAGGGGGCAGGACTCCACAAGTGATGTTTCTCTAAACATCGAATGTAGAGCGCTGACTTTATTCTCAGGGCTTTCTTTATTCTCAGCTGTGAGCCTCATTTGCTAAATCAAGCCCTAGACCCCAACATCATACTGTTAAACCAGCTGCCTTTTAGCTTGGGGACCATACTAAGTATTTGATACACACTATCCCATTTATGTCTCATAACCAACCAGTGAGTAATATGATTTTCCTCTTTTTACAGGTGAAGAAAGTTTGTCTTCAAAGTTAAACAGCTTTTCTAAGACACACAACCAATAAGTGGTTTAGCCACTAGTGGAACCTTAGACCAGTAAGACTCGCCAGTCCAAGCTCTTAACCAATAATGTTTTTAAAAGTGAAAGTGAATTAAAATTAACTTGATTGGAGGTCTGCTTAAAAGATATCCTCTGAGAGACCTAGCACATGGCCAGCCAGGAAACCTATGCCTAAAGCTGGGGCTCAGGAAAACATTAATAATTTTTACCATCAATTTGACTTTTTTCCCTGGATATATCAGGTCTTACTTTTTCAACCTGACCTGAGAGAAGTGTTTCATATGGGAGGCTAAACAATAAAAAATAACATGGTAATACCCAGGCATTTAGGGGAATACTCAAAGAATTAAAGACGCTTTTCCCATTATCGATTTTTTTCCATGAGTGTTAGGTAAAGAGGCAGAAAGAAGCGAACGGGCTCTGCCGAAGTAATAGGAACAATTCCAAAATAGCCTTGCTAACATTTTGGGCCACCATTACTGAATCGGAGCCCTGCATCATTTCTGGTTGATAGATGAACAATCTCTTGTAAGGCTAGCCAAGAATTCTGGACCCCTGTGCCATCTCTGATTCATCTGTGTCACCAGGGCCTGAATCACAGCTGTATGACCTCAACCAATTGATGAAAAACAGAGGAGAGAAAAGAGGAAAAGATGTGGAGGAGATTCGCCTTAGAAGCTGGTATGCTTTATTTCTTACCTACAAATCCTGTCTGTGTGTGTATAGTTTCTAAAATTCATTATTAATCTCACGGATGTTTATATGGCAAACAGTGTAGATATTCTTGTCCATTCTCTACAAAAGATCAGTTTCTTGGGAATATATTTTTAGCTTTCTAGTCCCCATAGATCAACCAGCAGACTGGTTGACTCTAGTGAAAATCCAATGATCTTCTGATTGGGGCTATGGGAAAGTCCCAGTAGCTGCCTGACCAGGTCCCTAAAAATGCACTCCAATCTTTCTGTTGTACCTCTTAACAATGGCATTGGATGTCGTTTGTCCAAGGACTTCTCCTTCCCTGTGTAGAGATTTCAAGGCTCTCTCAGACTGTCCCAGGTTACTTTCATCAAAACCTACATATGAGTAATTGAGACATATTGGGCTTTTAGCTCTTAGGACAACTGCCTTCTCTGGGGAAGCCATTCTGGGCCCAGCGGTTCCTTCTCCTGAGCAGAGGGAGTGGGAAAGTCAGAAGTCAAGGTCTGTGTGTCTAGCAAAAGCAGCAGTGAGGGCTCTTGAAGTTGTAACGCGCGCGGCAGACAGCAGAGATGTCAGGAATGCCAAGTTCTTAAGCATTCCCCATGAATTACACCAAATTCAAATTCTTGTTGGCAGAGTGTTCCAGCTAGCCTTTAAAGTGCAGAGACTTTAGAGAAATTCTTCAGCAAACCCTTCTAATTTAGAAAGCTATGAAGTTACATTAGTCTCTGGGGAGAATTAGCAGTTGACTAAAGAAAACACAAACGAAAACACATTGCAGTAGAGTAGGGTAGGGAAGGAGGGAGGGAGGGAGGAAGAGGTAAGTCAGTACTCTGTGCCTATGATTTTGTTCTTTTCCATGTGCAGATTAAGTAGCTGGGCTATTGAATGTCTGACATTTCAAGCAGTTGCTATGAAATAGTTAAACAGGGAGGCCTTGTGGTCAACTGGTCAGAAAACCACTAATGATACCAGGGCTTCCGCACTCCATTTAATAAGTTCTTTGCTACACCTCAGTTTCCACAACCAGGAAATAGAGCTACCATTGGCCATTAACACCTGAGAGATCGAGGTGCCCACTGCTGGTTGGGGACCAGAACTTGAGCAGGCAGTGTCTTCTCCCCACCCCAATCCTACGGAGGAGCATCCGGCCTCCCCACCATCCACAGGGGCTCTACTCCAAACCACTTTTGAGGCCCACCAGCAAAAATTTCTTTTACAGTCACAGTGATTACTAGCAGTACAATCCTATGGCATGATAATGTAAGAAGAATTGATAAATTAAATATTTTAGAGACTTTTTCACTGATTCTAGAAGAACTTTCTGAGGGTCTCCTGTGTGTTAAGCACTGTCCCAGGCGCTTGAGAGACAACAGGGAACAAAACAAACATCTCTCCTTTCAGGGAGCTTAGGTTCTAGCTTTAAAGAATAGGAACCAAACATCCCTCTTCAAGGGCTACAGGCCAGGGGATGCCCTTTGAGTTAGGTTATAATATTCACTTTATGTAAAAACAGTGTCTAAGGTAAAAAAAAAAATTTTAAAAAGGAAGAGCAAAGGAGAATGAAAGTAAGAGGAACAAGAAGAGGGAAATAAAAAGTGTTAAATATGGTCAAGCTTTTTGCAATCCCAATCTTTAGCAAATTAAACTTTAGGAATAGAGGAAAATGTGTCGACGTCATGTCATAATAGACTATTTCAGTTTACTTCATCAATCATGTTTGTAGACTGTGAATGAGAATGAATAGAGAATGCATCATATTTTAGTTCCCTTAACTATGCCTCATTCAACTTTTAAGAAATATTTCCAAACTTATGTGTATTTTGTACTAATTTCCACTTTTTGAGCATCTTCTATATTTAAGACACTCTGCTAGGTGATTTGCATAATAGTTAGTTCACATGTTAAATCTTAATGTAGTTATTATCTGCACATCATAGGTGAGGAAATAGATACTCAGAGATTAAATGACCTGTTCAAGACCACCCTGCAAGTGAATGGAGGAGGTAACATCTGGATCTAATTTTTTACTTCTCTAAGCCTGTGTCCTAATCTATAACAAAGGGATAATAATAACTATTTTGTTGAGATGTTCTAAGGATTACAAATAACACACGAAAAGTTGCTATGGCAGTGCCTAGCACATAAAAGCCTGCACAATAGCTGATAGCTATTGTACCATATATCCCATATCTAAACTGGGGACACATTGTACCCTAAAATGTAAAGACAACTGTATCAAAACTCCTTTTCTTGCCCTGCAAGAAACTCAACGTCCTCCCCAATATTTCCATAATTAACCAGCAGTTGATAATTCCCCTCTGTGATTTCCGATTCTACTAAATTTATTGTTCACTCTATAGCTTATAGTTGTTCCACTGTTGCAACAGCATAAAATCAAATATTAGACATCTCTGTTCTTAAAATCCCCTTGGCCATTTCAGTCAATGGGCTCCAGTTCCTGTGCTTAAACCATGTTCATTTCCCATATGGAGCAGCCTGGCCTAACCACTGTTCCCACCAGGCTCCAACTTTAGCCCCAAGCAGGTTATCAAGGCATTTTCCTAAGGCAAAACCATTTCTTCCTTAGGAAGAGCCTTGATATCAGCTAACAAAATAGGTTTTCACCCAAATATCCGACTATTATCTGCTAAAGTCCCTGGAGGGCCCCTCATTTATATATGATTGGGGCTGGATTTCTAGCCAAGTCTCTGAGGCTTGCTAGGTGAATGAATGACTGTAGACAAGTCTTCTGGCGTCTATTCTCTCAACTGTAAAACAAGATTGGACTAAATGGTCAGCAAATCCCTTTTTGCTCAGCAATTCTATTCTGTTCAGAACTTTCAGATAGTTCCTTTTCTCATAAATTTCGGCACAGGGGGTGGTGGGGTTTGCTGTGGAACTTGAGAATATTTCATAACCAATTGCACAATGAAAGATACTTGATGCATAAGGAAAAATCATTAATTTTGTTTTTACTGGTTCACCAAAAATGAAATGAAAGCCACAAAGTCTCCTTTAGTACTTTCAATCATGGGGTACTATATGACCACACTAATAAAAACAGAGGCAAAGGAGATATAATGTTTCAAAAATGATGGAAAAGGGCAGAAATGTAATTGTTAAGGATAAAATGTTACAATAATATTGATGAGACCAGGAAATGTTTCCCCATCTAGCCACTGAAATTCAGGGAGGTAACTGCTTTGTTACCCTGAAACATTTGGCAGTACCTACAGCTCCTTGCAACAATATATTTTTCTGGTTAAAAAAGAAATGCATCCTCATTGTAAGGAAATTGGAACATTCAAAGGATAGAAAATAAAATGTAAATGACTCATTTTATTATCAGCCAGGAATAACCATTGTTAATGTTTTGACTTATTTCTTTCTATTGGAATTGATTAGAACCATAGTATACGCATATTATTATATTCGGCCTTATTTTTCTCCACATGGGTGGCAGTTATATCTTTCACATCAACCTAACATTGTTTTACGAGGTGTTGAGTCATGACTAAGGTCATATTAACCAGAACCAGGCTGGGTTGATGACTAAGTCCTTAGAATTAGGATTATGACTTTGTTTTCTAACGAACTAGTAAAGTTGAGCTTCCAGAAACTCTGAGGGAGACTGAAAACCATCTCAATATTTAAAGATTATGTTCATTTACAGTAGCCATATCTCCTAGGTGCATGTCGTAGGCAGTTGCTGCAATATACCTGAGTGAGCACTTCCCAGCAGGCCCCAAGAAGAGCCCATTTTTGGGTGGGAGGCAGACGCAATGAGGTTCAAAGCAACTAGGGACATTATAGTGACATGGGGCACGTAGGGGCTTGTGGGTCTCCTCAGCAGAGGTTCAAACCCCAGCTCTTATCCCTTGCTGGCTGATGGGCCTTATACAAGTTACACTCCATGAGACTCGGTTTCTTAATATGTAATATTTTATCCCCTATCTCCCTGAGGCTCTGTAGGAATTAACTGGTATAATGCACATTTGGCATAACACATAATTGGTAAATCACTTAGCCCAGACTATAATTTTAAGTGAAAAATAAATATTAGCTATGCATTGTTATTATTATTACCACCAACTTTTGACAAGTTCTAATAAACGTAAGTCTCAGTGGAATATAATTGTGAAACACTTTAATTTTTCTCTGGTTACAGCTTTTCATTGCGATTCTTGGTCTCCCTCTCCCATCCCTTAGCAATATGTTGAATAAACGCTGTAACTTTCTTATCCCTTCAGATTATTAAAATTCAATCCTTGTAAAACTTCCGTCTCAAGTAATTTGAATCTCCTCTCTTACTTTTCCACCGTTCTCAACTCCAGCAGCCTTAAACTGGGGATCTGACTGCCTACAGCGGAAGGCAGGTGATGTGGCTGGTTCCAACAACTCTTGCCTGCTCCCTCTTCAAGACCCGGCAAACCTGATTGAGACAATCGGGGAGAAGGAAGGGGACATTGTTTACTATTGTCTCATTTCTTGATTTGCTGCTCCCATGGACCGATCTCCACTGGCTGTTTTTTCTTCTCTGGGTGGTCACGAGTGGCCTCTTGGGCCTCATCCAATGTTGACTCCCCATGACATGCTGGCTTGAGTTCTCTGGGAGGGGCCACGTGGGGCTGCCCCTACAGCAGTTATCTGACATGGTGATCTGGGCCAGTGTATTAGTTCGCTAGAGCTGCCATAACAAAGTACTACAGACTGGGTGGCTTAACCAACAGAAACTTACTGTCTCAGGGTTCTGGAGGCTAGAAGTCTGAGGTCAAGATGTCAGGGTTGGTTCCTTGGCTTGTGAAAGCCTCACCCCAATCCTGGCCTTTATGTTTGCATGGCATTCTCCCTATGTGTATGTGTTTCAGTGTCCAAATTCCCCCTTTATATAAGGACACTAGTCATACTGGATTACAGCCTACCCCAACAACCTCATCTTAACTAATTACATCTGCAACAATTCTATTTCCAAATAAAGTCACATTCTGAGGTAGTGGGGGTTAGGACTGCGACATATCCATTTTGAGAAGACACAATTCAGCCCATAACAGTCAACATCAACCATTTCCATGCCAACCAGCCCCTCTCCAAGCTCTTACATCTATTAGAGTACGCACTGCAGGCAATGAAAGGGCACACGGGATGTACCCTTCCCACTGACCCCTACATTGTTACACCAGTGTTTATGGCAGGACTTCAGTAGCTAGGCTCTGGAACTCCCTGTCCTCCCAGTGGAAGGAGGTGCCTTGTATACACCCAGCTTGAACTCACGTGCTTTGTGATTCTAAGCGACTGAGCCTGTCATACCTCCAAGCAGAGATTCCCATAGGAAGTCTACTTAAGTCCCAAAACTTTACTTAACATTTCATATTTACTAACCCCTTTTTCCAATTCTGGTTGCCCTGAAATGATTCTCACAAAGTAAATATTTTACTGCCCCTCTCCCAGGAGCTTGTCTGTCTGGAAAGTAGGAGAAGTGCATGGGAAGAGAAAAAACGGCAACCAGGCAGCTTAGCGATGCTTTGGTTAATTTCCTTAAAGGCAAATGCAGGCCTTCATCTGCTCTGGGTTGCCCAACGTGACGCGAGGACTTATTTGATTCTCTCTTTGCAGACCCTATCTTGTTTTTTCATGTCTTCATTTTAAAATGTCTTCTTTCAATGTATTGCCCTATGTTCTTATAATTTAGAAAATTGATTCCAGGATAATTGGTTTTCCAGTAAAACACAATGGCAGGTTTTGAGACAGAAGCTTAATTGAGAGGGAGAATCACAACCCCAGACCCCATATGCCTGCCCAAAATAATTGATATCTTCCATGATAGGCACTTCTGGGCATAAGAATTATATTTTTTCAACTCAAAAAAGGGTAGAGAAAAGCAAACCCAGAGGAAGCTGATTTTTTTCTCAGCTCCTAGCAGAAATGATATAATCCTGGCCAGTTTCAACATTTCTCCAAAGCAGTGGTTCTTAAAATATATTCCTTGGATCAACAGCATCAGCATCACCGGGGATCTTATTAGAAATGCAAATACTCAGGCCCAACTCCAGACCTACAAAATCAGAAAGTCAGAGTGGGGTCCAGCCAACTGTGTTTTAACAAGCTCCCAGGTGATTCCTATGCACACTCAAATCTGAGAAGCCCCGCTCTGAAGCTCTCGTTCTTAATCACGGCTGCACATTAGAACATCTGGGGCCCTGAAAAAAGCAATTGTCTGTGCTCTACCCCATAGCAGTTAGATCCTAATATCTGGGGTAGGTTCTGAGCAGGACTGCTTTTAAGAAGGTACTCAGGGGCTGGCCCGGTGGCACAGCGGTTAAGTGGGCACGTTCCACTTCAGCAGCCCAGGGTTCACCCGTTCAGATCCCAGGTGCAGACATGGCACTGCTTGGCAAGCCATGCTGTGGTAGGCATCCCACATATAAAGTAGAGGAAGATGGGCACGGATGTTAGCTCAGGGCCAGTCTTCCTGAGCAAAAGGAGGAGGAGTGGCGGCAGATGTTAGCTCAGGGCTGATCTTCCTCAAAAGAAAAAAAAAGAAGTTCCTCAGATGATTCTAATAGGCAACCAGAATTGAGAACCACTGCTCTGAATCATCAGATTCTACGTTGCTCTAAAGAACTCTTCGGGGGCTGCAGTCAGGTGGGAATGGGCCTAGCTGCCAGGGCTCTGGGCCCCCACCCTAATTCACCTGGAGCAATTGTACGTTTATCTGTTTTCCACACTTGGCTTTAGTGTAATGTTTTGTTTGAACAAAGGTTTCTGTGGCAAAAAAGTACAAACATTAATTCTCCGAAGGATAATAAATTGTAAAAGCCGAGAGCCCCTTATTTCCTTCTAATTCCATTTTATGGAGAAGGTGAGACAGTAAAATAAATATATCTGGAGCTTATCAGGAAAGAATAGCTGCAGGAGGCTCCTCGTGAGGTTATAGGAAATCTGAGGTTTTGGAACGGACTAAAGTGCATGGAAACATTTGTGTGGGAAGTTCAGGAATGTGGTGTGCTGTTCCAAATGCTCGATGCTCCGCTAATCTAATCCTCTGAAACTCCTTGCTCGTTAGAACATAAATTATACTATCACGGATTAAAAACATGTTCACCTTTTGAAAAATAATTCATGGTATGAAAGTACAAAGTAGAGATTTTTTTTTTCCAGATTTTGGTTAGCCAGCATCAAACCTATGAGGAAAAAATGCAATACAAAACTAAAGAGATGCTTAAAATAATAATAAGATGTCCAAAGAAGGGCTTCGTCGACATACACAGCCTAGATTGGGATTTTTAATGGCAAATAAAATGTTGCCACTGAAACTATTTTAAAATATCTATTTTAAATATATTTATTTTTATTGAAGTTGTTTTTGTACATACAGGTGCCAAAATATATATAAAGGAATAAATATAAAAGGTGGATAGCTTCATTAACCAAGGTAGATAGATATTTTAGAAGGCAATTTGACAGTCTCTCTCTCTCTCACACACACACACACAAACACACACACACACACACACACAGAACAATGATAGACTTTGCCAAGATTCATGATTGGGAGCTTTCAAATATGCACTAGGTCCCTGGAAAAGGAAACCTTACAAAGGATAAAGTCTAGCATGTTATAAGCAGTTACTGTGCCGATGATGGACATGAATTCTGAATAAGCACAAAAACAATGAACAATATTTAAATCTGGAGAGGTTTGAAAACAAGTGCCTGATGAGTGTCATAAATGTCAATTGAACAGATGGAGAGAATGAACCTGCAGGGTGGGGAGGCAGAGGTGACTGTCAAAGGTGGTGAAAACAGGAAACTCCAGTTGGTGGGATGTGTGGTTAGAATTGTAAGAATAACAGTCATCATCATAGGCACCTCCTTCCTCTTCCCCACTCCCCCGAAATTGTATAAATAAGAAACCAGAGTATGACAAACACTCCATAACACAATCATAAAATCACATTGTCCTTCCATCTCTCTTTATGTGCACCCCTGCTCTAGAAACTCAACAGGGCAGAACCTCTCCTGGCAGAGGAGAGTTAAAGCAAGACTTTTCCTTTATGGGAGGAGGAAAAGTTAGGACCGAAAGACAAAACAGAAAAGTGCAACCCTTCTTTCATCCTGAATCTTTAATATTGAAAGATCAGAGACACTGTGGCTAGAATTGAGGGGCTTTTCATCAGAGCTTTTAAGCTATTTAAGGACGGGGGCTTCACTCATTCCTCTTTCCAACACTCCACAACAAGCATAGGAGCTTTAGTTTCAGGAGGAAAGTAAACATACTTTGAATTTTCTGTTGATTCTCAGAGTTACTAGTAGGGCTTCAATGAAAATCCCCAATGGCTGTGTGTTTTTAACAAATGAAGTTTTGGATCACATGTAGTTTATGTATAACTTATGTATAACTTGCTACAATATTTTCAAATGTTCCTGGCAGTGGGATCTGTTTACATATTAACTCTTACAGCCAAACCACAATTTATAAAACAGATTAAAGCAGAACTCCACTGACCAACACAGGGCCAGAAGGGCTGGGAGCTCAGGCTGCTGGGTCACCCTCTCTTTCTCCACACAGTGACCCTGAGCATCCTCCAGGAGGCACCCAGTCTTAGCAGAGCACTTTGGAAATCACCGTTCTAATGTGTGTATATAGATATGTTGTATATCATGAGTGAATACAGAATATATTTGTAAAATTAGTGCAAATGATGGGTAGTTCAATAATAGTAACTATTCACCATGTAAAGAAGTTAACACATCTATGTACCTGCTACGAGACAATCCATTTGTCTGTCTTTCATTGACCCAAGCACCATCCCTATAGAAATTGCCTTGCCCCAAGGTGCTCAATTTCTCACCCTGTTTTCATTTCAAGTAGATATTTTTCTCTCTCTTTTTTTTAAAAATTAGAATCTTCTCTTATTTTTCTTTTTAGTTGATATACAATTTACAACAGTAAAGTGCACAAATCTTAAATGTACAACTCTATTCCTTTTGCCTATGGACACACCTGTGTAATCCCTACCTAGATCAAGATAGAGAACATTTTAGCACCCAAAATGTTCCCTCCAACTCAATACCCTCTCCAGAAGGCAATCATTCTTCTGACCTCTAACACAGAAGATCGGTTTTGCCTGTTTTTGAACCTCATGTGACCATAATCACATAATATGAAGGTTTCTTGTGTCTGGCTTTTTTCACTCAGCATGTGTCATTCATGTGCCTCTCTGTGATACTGGTACATGGAGATGATCTTGACTTTTATCTTCCTATGATCAAAAGTTATCTGACATACATGACTTTTTCCTCTTTTTCCTACCAACCTTCACCTCAGTGCAGACCATCATCAGGATCTAGAGGTGAAAAGGAGTTTAGACCTTAAATTTATCTAGCCTAGTCATGTTACGATTCTGGCCTAAGGTGGTGCCCCTGGTTCTTTGCAGAGTTAGGAATAGAGAAGCTTGGTGTCTTGGTTCCCTGTCCAGCAGCCTCTCCATTTCCTCATGCTCCCATCTCTTTATTTCTCTCTTTCAAACACCTACTCATCTCCAATATCCTTACAAAGTTGTCACTCCCTGTTCTTTTTGTTCCAAATTCCTCCCGCTGCCTTTCCCCCTACATTTGTCTAGTCCTTGATACTTTGAAATCTGTTTTCCAGTGCACCATTCTAGGAAAATTGTCATCATCATGCTCATCACTGATACTTTTCCAGTTATCTTTCCCAGTCCATCTTTCTACCTAACTGTTCTCAGATTTCCGAGACTTTTGATTTCCATCCACCAGAGTTATTGTTCTAATGTTTCCTAACTTTCACATCTCATTGCAGCTTCATCATTTTTTCTCTGGATCTGTGTTCCATATTTGCTCCCTCTGTTGTTTGGTCCTTACTTCACATCACCTAATTTATTGGAATGGCATTATGGATATATCTGACAGTGTCAACAGCCCAGGGGGAACCGATCACAGACAAACAGTAATAATAATGGCAAGCATTTATATAATGTTTACTATGTGTCAAGCACGATTCTAAGCATTTTACATATATTAACCCATTTAATTGTCTCATTGACCCTCTACAGGAGGTACTGTCATTAAGAACCCTGTTTACAGATAAAGAAACTTGAGGCAAAAAAGAAGTAACTCTCCTAAGGTCATAGAACTGGTTGGGATTTGAATTCAGGAGGTCTGGCTCCAGAGTTTTTGACCTCCATTGCCTCCCAAGGATGTAGATGGTACGAGTACAGAATGTAGGCAAAAGTCAAATGTCAACTTAAGGTGTTTGGGATAAATTTTCAAGAAAAATTTGGAGAGAGTTCCAGGATGGGCAACAATATAGCAGGCACAGGAATTTAGTGTGGCAAAGTGATCGCGAAGGAAACGACAGGTGGATAAAATGGAGAAGATCCCAAAGGGCTCAGAAATTGAGCCTTCAACCACTGTTACAAGGACAAAATGCTGATGTAAACATGATGATTCATCTAGAGAAAGGGATCGTGTTTGGGATTAGTCCAGGACAATTACTCAGACCAAGTTGGTTTTTATAGATTATGTAATGACAGCCTAGACATTTTAAAAAATAAAAATGCTAGTTCATTGCTTTCTGTAATACAGTAAATTGGATGGACTAAATGGGCAAAATAATTGATTTGGCAGAAATTAAACCACATGTAATTTCTTCAAGGACATAGACAGTATTTAATTATTTCTATATCATCCATGGTGCCTAGGGCAGCATTTTCACATTTTCCATACCAGAAATGCTGTGTTTTTCTGGAATTTATAGTGGGATTAAAATAGTGATGAATGGTTGCAACCCATTAGGACAATAATAAATAGTCAATATTTATTAAATCTTGACTATGTATTAGGCCCTGTTCTAAGTGCTTTATGCCATTCAGTCCTCAAAAAAAAATCTAGAATGGAAGATGCTATTCCCATTTTAAATAAGGAAATTGAGACTCAGAGAAGTTATGTAACAGTTTCAGGCAGGCACAATTAAGTGATGAAGCTAGGACTCAAACTCAATCTGTTGCTTCTAGAACCAAGGATAATATATTATCCACCATGCTAGAGAGAAACCAAGAGAGACAGAGACAGAGAGAGAGAACTGAAAATTTGCACTTATATGTAGAAGCAATATTAATTGATGCTAATAAAATGACAATTCAGAGCTACGAAATGTTTCATTTGAGATTTTCAGAGCATAATTCTGTTTTCACACACACACCTTCTGTGTGAGGCTCAAGATCTGCATGAAATGATCTTTGGTCAATGATTACACCTAAAACAAGCCCATTAGAAATGAAGAATTCCAAATACATCTATTGTCGTTTGTGCTTTGCAAACTACTTTATGTTATTAAATTTCATTTTATCCTTACAATCATGAAATGTAATACAGAGATTATTATATAGAAACCTAGTCACAGGGAAAGACTCATATCCCACAGCAAGACAGTGATAGCAGGTCCCTGCTATAGAACCCAGATCTGCTGATCCTTAATCTTGACCCAGGGCTTGCTCCTCAATTTCATTTAAATTGAATCCCTTTCCTCATTACATGCCTCTAATATTTACTCAGCTCTGTTCCTGACCAAAGAAGGTCTACAGAAAATATAAATTGAAGCAAGATGAGCTATTCTGCCTGAACAGGCTGATGTTTTATAGAAAGATAGATGAGTTTTACCACTTAATGATCCATCATTAATCTAACTTTATTATCATTCTGAGAGTGCCATGCAGAAATTACAGGACTTTTCAAATACAGGCTTTTGGACAAAAGTGGATGTGAGTTGGCGTTTTTTTAAGTTGGCTCATTGTGACCCTCTTAAAAGATCAAGCTTTGGCATCAGGCGTACCTGAATCCAAATCCTAACTTCTTCATTTACAGTCAGCAGCATGGGCAAATTATATTCAAATTCGCCAGGCCTTAGTTTCCTCATCTGTAAAAATTATCTAACACGACCTGCTTTGTAGGATAGTTGTGAATATTAAATAATATATGTAAGAAACTTTAAGCAGTACCTGAGACAGTGAAAATAATAAATAGTTGTTATTATATCATCATCATTAATCTATATTTTATCTAAGATTACATTGGTTATAAGACTCCACATTATTTTTTTACCATAAAGAAAGAAAAACACTGCCAATTCAACTCTATCTTGCCATAAATTAGAAGATTCATCAAATTCAATAACATTAGAAACGTGAAAAAAATTCACCTTAGATGTATAAAATACAGCATGTGTGTGTGTGTATATGTGTGTGTTTAAAGATTTAAATTGCAGTCTGAATCAAGTTTGAGAGTGGAAAGTTTTGAGTAAATTTCCCCAAAGAAAGTTTAAAAACAGTTCTCTGTTCAACCAAGTAAAATTCTTTCAACAGTACAATGAAAATGTTCCGAGGTCGAGAGAACTGTGTATGCTTCACTAGTTCATATATTTTTAAACTTGTGAATAATGTTTTAATAATGTGCCTGTGTTCACAGATTTTTGTGACGGGTTGATAATGCATATTGCAAATACAAATAAATACTTCTGATATGTCATTTGACAAAGTAAAACATATTTTTGTTTATAACCAGATAAATACACTTGCAGATGTTTTCCTGTAAAAAGAAGGGGTATCTAGTGAATTTCAGGAACTTTATTGGAATGACAAAGTTCAATCTGCTGCCAAAGCCAACACATGAGGTTTATATAGAGACAGAGAAGAACAGATTTCACAGTGTTGATGAGATTTTTATTTCTTGGTTCCCGTTTTCCATTACTGCTTGGTCAATAGCCATGAAGGCTTCAGGGTGGTTTTGCTCAATAAGCATCTCAAGTCTCATATCCTTCTCTCCTAACTTTTTTCGAAAACAAGCACAAATCTGAACAAAGATTAAATATCTAGAGAACCTAGAAAATCACTAGAGAGCTATACTCACTAAGCTCTCTGTGCATATTTGAAGGTAATCTTAGGTATAAGCTAACTTTGGAGCAATGGTTTTAAAGTTTAATGATATCAGGACTCTAGAGGAACTAAATCAGTCATGACACAGTTGATTCAGAGCTTCACACACTTTCACTGTGTGGTAACTGATCAGATCGAACACATCGATCCAGGTCAGGAGGTGTTTTTTTGTTGGAAGTCGAGATTAATGATACATCAGCAGTTATTTGACTAACATGACTCACCATTTGCCAAGGAAGACCTCATTTATTACGGACTCTTGAAGTGAGTTTAAAAGGAAATGGGCTCTCAGACCAACAGCTCAAAGTAAATGACAATAAATTGAAACATTAAATGTTTTCTAAATATTTTTGCTTTTCACTCCTTTACTTTAAATTTTACTTTCAAATGCTCTTGCTTTGGAGAATAGAATACAGAGGTGGCCAGGGTTGTGATCTCTATTCCAATTCTAGATATGAAAGGTCATAGTTCTTTGAAGGTACACGTAAAGAAGTGTATTGTAACTCTTTGAATCTAAGATGACTCTGACTGTAAAATGGAACATTGATTTTAGGTACTACTAAGAAAAAAAAATACTAGCAGTCAGACTATGGTGCTCTATCAATTATGAGACACATTCCAATTTCAGAGAAGCTAAAATATGAAAATATGGATGACTTAGAATTGATAAAATAGGGCAGTTTCCATGATAAAATGTAGCCATGTCATCTCAGGAGCATTCAAAGAAGACCACATATTAAACTACAGAGAAAATTAGAGAACTCGATAACTTTAGGAGGCATAATGGAGCTTCTACATCCCTCCGGATGCTTTGGAATTCTCCAATGGAATTGATTGCTAATTCTATACTCCAGAAATTCGAGGGATCTACACTACCCCCCTCTCCCCATCTGCCCGTGCAAATTCCAGAGCAAAGAAAATATCCACAGCTTGCAAGATGGCTATTTGAATGTTTCTTGCCAGTTTTGCACAAGGGAGAAGGTTCAAGAGAGAATTCTAATTCTCATTTAAAGTACATTGCTGATGAAGGTATCACCATGAGAGGCCTGGGGATGGAGAAATTGCTGATCTCAGAATGATCCAAAGAAAGTGAATGCTTCACATCTCTTCTTTCCCCACCAGCCATATTTCGATTCATTAAGCCACCTCATGACAAATGTGATGTGTTTCTGGGGACAAGGTGATAGAGGACAAATACCAGAAGCCATGCTCCAAAGCGTTAGTGCAGTTAAATCAGATAGTCGGTTAACCAGATAGTTAGTCCGAATATTCAAGTGCTAAATTGAGAATAGTAAAATGCAAAAAAAAGGAAAAAATAGGTCATGGAACAGGAAAGTTAACAAGCAGTGATAAAGGAAGCACATTGAGTTGATCTGGGTGCATTTTAGAGATGCAATGCAGAGATCCGAGACTCTTCGTACATCCTTTTGGCATGTTTTGGGCTGGATTAGCCCTGTTCTGCAGGGCAAGACAGGAAACCATCAATATCATCGCCCTTGACTAGATCCTTCTTCTTAACTCCCAGTGATAAATGTGGTTTTCCAAAGGGAGGAAATCTGGGGGCATTATCTCCCCAGGGTATTTCAGAAAATAAATTATTTCAAATTTTTATAGACATTATAGATATGCTGTTCATGCCCAGACATCCTCATCTCTGGATCCTTCAATTAAGGAGAAAAAGACTAAAATATGTAATCTAATCTTATATTTACATGGTCTGCCAAGTCTCCATAAACCTATTTTAGCAAGAAATCAAAAAGTTGTCCCCAAACTGCGCAGGCTTCTTTGCTATTTATTTTTTCTTCTCATTAAACGCTGTTTTCTCTCATAAAAGGAGGAAAAAGAATCAAGAGAAAACGTGCAGGAATGGTGTGCCTACATGATATGTGCACAGAACAACAAATTACAATGAACCCCAACTTCAAGAGTGCCAAACGACACAAAACTGTGACGTAAGCCAAACTGTGAGGCCAAATGATTTAGGTTGCTTTTAAGTTTAATCTTTAAGGAGTGTGTGAAACTTAGGTTTTTTTCAACATACTTTTAAGCTATTTTTTATTCCAGAATATACATATACTTTATGTGCATGATTCTACCATTTTTGATAGATTTCAGGAAATTAATTAGGCTCTGGAGCTGAGGATTTCACATGTGTGTGGAGTCTCTGTCCTTTAACTCAGTGGGTGCCCCATAGAGCGGAACAGCTGCACCAACTTGAAAGGCATTTCTATTGTTCGTTGCACGCTGTGGTCCTGAGAACCGGAACTGAGGGAGGTTTACCATCGCTGTCCCCTGCCTTTATGCTTTGCGGGTGCACGTTCCTTTATGGAAGGAGCATACTCTCTAAATAATAACAGAAAGCAAATTTCTGCTCATTGCCTTCAATTTTTCATTAATAAAATGAGTGCTATGCTCCCATGTAAAGAATTTTGGCTCTAACATAAAATAAAAATTCCTCTTAAGATTGGAGCAACTTTTTTTTTTTAATGGCATGATTAAAGGGACAAGATTTCTTGCAATTCTTTCTAAAAAACAGTTGTACAGACTAAAACGAAACTGATGATTCTAAGAAACAGAGCCCTCCCGGGGCTTGTTCCACATAAAAGCAATTGCCTTAGTCTTTAAATACAGAAGATATTCCTTTAAATACAGTTCAAACTCACTGCATTCCATGAGGGGCAGCCATTGTCTCCCACCCCTTTAAATGTATTGGGTCTTCAGTGCAAGTTTCCTTAACTTTGACAGGAAATCTGTCATAGGTCAAGATTTGTTTGTTTATTTTAAATTTATTGAGCACTTATTATGAACCGGGTGCTTTCTCATACCTTGAATTTATTTGAGACTTCCAACCCTGAGATACATGTATTAATACATAAAAATATTTAAAATCAAGGAAACAAAGTTTCAGAGAGGTTAAATAAATTGTTTAGAGAAAAAATTTAAGTGAAAGAATTAGCATCTGGACACAGTTTTGTCCAATTTCATGATCCATCTTATTTTCATACACTACTGCCTTTAACAAGGCATGCTTCAGTGGCATTTTGCTCAGAGCCACAGGGCACAACTACTCCAAGTAAATCCTTCAAGATGTAAATTTAGGAGTAAAAAATGAGAGAGAGAGAGAAAGAGACAGAGGAAGAGGGAGAGAGAGAGAGAGAGAATGAGAGAAAATAGTAGTGATTGGTTCATACTGGAGACAAACTAACAGCCAGCCCAGAGTTAGCTTCTAGGCAGTATGCTCGACAAAGAAGAAAGGCAGAGCCTAAAGTATTGGAGACCAAGCCCCACCCCGGGATGCTTGAGGTCTCTAAAGCAACAGATTGCATGCAAATAAATCTCGCTGTCCTTCCACTTAGCAGAGGTTTGATTGGGCAGTAGTGCATTCTGCAACACATCTCAATTGTAATGTGCGTAGGAATCACCTGGGGATGTTGTTCAACTGCAGATTCTGTCTCTGTGAGTCTGGAGCAGGCCGAAGATTCTGCATTTCTAACAAGCTCCCAGGTGACATGATGCTGCTGATCCACGGACCACACTTTGAGTAGAAAGGGTGTAGAGGACATCATTAACCAGGACTTCAGACAGATGGTACTGGAAACCCAGCTCCATCACTTAATAAGCATATGAATTAAGATAAGCATCTTTACCCCTGAGCTCCTGTCCCCTCATCAGTAAAGTGGAAATGACAATACTTAATTAGTACTATATGCTAGGCACTGTTGTAAATACATTATATAAATTAACTCATTTTATATTTACAATAATCTTATTTTATTCTTCATGATGATGATAGTGTTAACCAAGAAAGCTTAAATAATAACCTGCACCAAAGCTAGGTGATTAGTAAGCGGCCAAGAGTGACTTCAGATCCTAGGCAGCATATAGCTCAAGAGCCCACTCATTTCAACTACAGCATAGAGGAGCACACTGCAGAGGTCTTGCTATCATGCATATGAAATACTATAGTTAGTGTTCAATAAATCTTAGTTTCACTTCCCTTCCTTCCCTTCTCCTACACCCAGCTTGGTTGTCCTTAAGCAGAATCTACTTATAACGTAAAATTTAGAAACTGATACCACTGTCTATGATGTGTTTTTCACTGTGATCCTCTCTCGCGGACTTTTCTTTAGCTGTGAAAGCCTTCAGTGTTTAGAGATTTGCATGAATTGCTACTGTTGACAGAAGGAATTGCTTTGATCTCTCTTGCATTATTACTTGATCCATTTGTTTCTTTCCTTTCTAGAAGTGCCAAAAAAAAGTCTGCAATAGATAGAAAGTAGCATTTGCTACAGCTACGACCTTATAACTCTATCCTTGCCTTTAGCAAAATAAAAATCTAGATTTATCATATACAAAATAGTGTAGTTCATTTAACAAAGAGATTTACCAAAGTCTCTTTTAAATAGTAAGCTCCTTAGTGTTTTTAAAGTTTTGATTAAGGGTTATTCTTTTTATTAAAAGCAACCTTTTTATAGTGTAACTATGGTGTCAAAAGTTGGAAGCAATAGAAAAAATACTTTACGTACCTAGTTCGCAGATAAACTTACCCTACCCTGAGAAGAATTATATAGGAAAGATGAGAGACTAAAAACTATTTTATATTCTGTAGTGGAAGAATAGTTTGCTTCAAGAAGTAGCTTCACATATTTCATGTTTAAACTTAGTTGTTAATATATTCCAAAGCATGAAAGTTGTTTCTGTTCCTGATGTCTACGCTAAAGAATGATGTGGCCCTTCTGATAAAGGGAACTTTCTGGAATCCAGAGCTTATATTTCAGGAAATCTTTCTCTCATATGCTAGAATTGCTTTGTTTCTTTTTTTCCACAACAGATCTGCCTCTTGCAATATCTAGTAAAGCACACTGTGGAAATTCCCAGTTTTTACAGTAAATATGTCCTAGGTAAATACTTATGTGCAGGAAGAGATGATGAAGATGAATCAGACTATCATGTCATCATCTTGGGCCCAGGGAAAAAGATGAAAAAGAATAAAGAATTTATCTTTAAAGAGTATGGGATAGGATGGTCCACGGACTAGTAATACTAGATTTTTTAAAAAAATTTAAATTCTCAGTGATTAAAACAGTGTGGTACTGGTTCATAACTCAACAGACTGAGCAATGGCATACGATAGAGAATCTAGAAATAAACTTAAATACATAAAGGAATTTAGAATATAAAAGGGAGGGCATCTCAATGCAGTTGAGAAAATATGTATTACTCAATAAATGATATTGAGACAAGTGGGCGGTCACCTGAAAAACATAAGTTGGACCCGTCCAGGACACCTTACACCAAGTGTAAATTTTTAATAAACCGAAGATTTAACCGTGAAAAGATAAGCCATAAAATTTAAGGAAAAAGCAATGGGCAATTCTTTAAGAAGCTTGGTAAAGAAATAAAGCATGGTCGCCTCTCGAAGAGTTGTGAGATGGGAAGAGATTATTCCTCTTTACACTCCCAGCATCACCACCACCCACCCTGGCCTCCACTACACCAATGAGCAGAGGACTTCAATGGCAGATATGGCAGGCTCTGAAGTCCTTTACCTCAGTTACAGCCTTCCCTGTTCCTAAGCCAATCTTGACTATGACAGAAGGTGTATTAGAAACGCCTGTCCTTGACTCAGTCTCCTATTCTAACTGGCTGCATTCGAGGTAAATATTCACGCACCCATGCCTATCAAAACATAGCCTTTCTTTTAACTTCGTTGTGTTCGATAACCTTACACATTTCTTCTTCTTCTTTTCCAAGGTACAGTCCTTTCTTAGATCTTAAAAACAGAAATGTAACCTCACATTCCTCATCACTGTTATTAGTACATATAAATAAAGTAAGAATTGGAACACTGATCTGATTCTCCAGGTCAATACCAATCTTATTCCACTTTGTTCCAACAGGAGAATGGTCTTCTCACAGCAACAAGAAAAGAATGGTCCATCTTAATAAATTAAATTGGAAGACACAAAATGCATCTGGCTGTTCACTTGTTCCTGCAAATAATGTTCATGCAAATATCTGGTTGATTACAACATGGATTATTTGGTCATAACACGTAGGCAACCGTAAGACAAGGTTGTGCGTAGAATTTTTCTACCTTTTTAATCTTCTAGAAAGCAAAATTCCTGCCTAAATGAACCTTGGTTCCCTTAATGAGTTCACTATGAGAGTCACTCTGGCCTGCAGTTGTTTGATTAAAAGAGCATAAATTGGGATGTTTGAGGTTCAGAGGCATTTCCTATTGTAATTTAAATAAAGCAGTCTTGGGGTGGTAGAACAGGATTTGTAAAGGTTTCACGAGTGAACCCAAATTCACCAAATAGCCAACGTTTTTAAGTATCACTGAAAACCACTGATAAAATGGACCCTTTTTTAAGAATAAACATATTAGGGCTAGAGAGTGCTTGAAACTAAGAAAAGCAGACGCAAAATTAAAATTTAGAACAACGGGTAAAAGAAGTTATTGGTTTAAAAAAAAAATCACTGCACACATTAAAAAACCCTCCAGTTCATGGTAAGTCTAAATTACAGTTGGATGAGTGCCAGCTAGTTACAGCACACAGAAAAGGTGAAAATCTCCCAAACTAGAGTACAATTAATGCTGCCTGGGCTCTCTGGAATCCTTTCCAAATGTATTTCCAAATAAAAGTACTCTGTTTCTCTGTTGGATGCCAATAAATGGTAAGACTTAAACTTGGGAACTTACTACCCAGCAACAGCCAAGAGCTCATTTACAAAACGCCATGGAAGGATCCTTTTTTCCACGTGACATGAAGGAGAAAAGGTTCTCTTTCTTAAAAGGATCATTCCACTTATTGAATATGCTACCCACTACTATTAACATTTTGTCTTTGTCCCATGGTAGCAGAGTGACTAATAGACAAATTCGGTCATGAAATTACATGATAAAGTTTCCACATTGACTAACTATACTGTTTCTTCCTTGATGGGTTTTCGGCTTTTATTTTTCTTTCCTAAACCACTGCAGTGTGTCCCGGGAGAAGTGATAAGCAGAGCCAGGAATCACCAATCTTTAAAGCTGCAAGTGAGCTTACAGATTTTAGCACACCCACCACCTTTAACAGAGGTGGAAAATGAGGCCCAGAAAGTTGAGTGTCTTAGCCAAAAACACACAGCTAGCTAGTGGAAAAAATAGGCTTTCATTTCCCATTAAGAAATATCTTTGGTTCTTAGTAATAACTAACATCTATTAGACATTTTCTTTGAGTGACATTGCACTAAATTCTTTACCAAATTTCCACATTTTATTTATACATACACACACACACATACACACACACGCATGAACAACCCTAAAAGGCAATTATTAGTATAAGCCTTCCTCGACCAATGAGGAAACTGAAATCAAATAACTTGCCCAAGGTCACACTAGTCCTGAGTAATGGAGCAAGGATTTGAATCCAGGCCCTGTGAGAGATACAGCAATAAAAACTGACAGCATTCCTGTTCTCAAGGAACAATCTAGAAAAGAAGCTAAGGCATGCTTACTAATAATTCTAGCGTAAGTCACACACGACTACATACAGGGCTATCCCCATTCCTTACTCTGGGACACTGGAATTGACCTATAAGTGGGAGTGCTCCCATATTTAAGAATGCACCCATTCATAAACAGTGAGCATATGATACTCCCAGAATCACACACAGGTATACTGTGGGCAATTGCAACACTTACCACACAGAATGCAAATTATTTTGCTGTGGTATCTGCCATAGCCATCTAAGTCTTCAGTTGATATTCAGAAATTAGCCTCAATGTCAATTCTCTTAAACTGAGAATCCATTGTCCTTGATATAAAAGAGCAATAAAGATTTCTTCAAGCCTGAGATATTTATGGCAGGCTTGGCAACCAACAGAAAGAACCTGGGCTATCTAGAACTTACCTGAGAAGCATTAAGCAGTATATGGAATTCACACTTAACAGAACTAAAGGAACTCTCATCTTCAATCACTTTCATGAGAAACATTAAGATTTTTCCATCATATCATTATGGTGGTCTTTCCTTTGGAAGAAATAACGTTTCTTAAATTGGTTTCTAAAACTATATGTGGGGTCCCAGACATTGTTGGTTACCTAAACAACAGTCAGTTTCTTCCCCCAAAGGAGAAGTGGGAGAATTCCTCCCCCACTTTCCCTAAAGGTGCTTATGGCTGGTCAAATAATTAAAAAGGCAGGTTAGCAGGAGAAAAATCAAACAAAGTTTAATAACACATATACATGGGAGAAACTCAGGAAAAACTGAGTAACTCAGCCATCTGGCCAAGGCTGCCTCTTTAAACATCTTCAGCTATAGACAAGGAGGATGTTGAGGGTAGTGATTTGGGATTTCACAAGGGAGGAAGGCAATTTACATGGAGACGGAAATGCAAATGTTTGTTAAACAGGTTTTTCTGGGACAAAAAATGGGTTTGTTGGTGTCTTTCTATCACACCTATTTTACATTATACTGTAGCTATCATGTGGTATGACCTCCTTCCGGGAACAGGCCTTCTGTGTTAAAGTCTTTTAGGCAGTTTGAGGGGGGAAGGTCAAATGTTTTTCCTGAGTCTTCTGAGCCTTTATTGTCTTCAGCTCAAAATAATCCATATACCAGAGTGGTGCATCTTGGGGCAGCCTGCCCTGAACCCCATCCTCCTTCATTCCATACAACCATACAGTAGAGTCTGAAAATACCAGATACTCATTTTCCCTATCTTCTTGGCAGCCTAGAGGTAGCCGTATGATTGCTGGGTAATAAGACTAGGTCAGATAACAAAGGACTGGTCTAGGTTAAAAGATTGGTGAGAAGAAAGATTTGAATGTGGTTCAAAGTTGTTTTCACTTTGGTTTATGACTGAGCTAGCAAATAAGTGGTACAAATGACGTGGACCAGATAAGTATACAACAAAGTGTGCATACAGCTTCCTGGAGCCTGTCTGAAGTTCATCGCTCAGTGCAACTCACATAGAATGAGAAACCCATCCGTTCTTAGGAGCCAAGAAACTGAAGTCTCAAGTCCTTTATATGGTTAGACTGGGAGAGAAGCCATGCTGGTTCTAGAGGGTACACCTACTACTTTATAAGGCAATTTCCTGATGCATTCTAGTTACATACCTCCAGGTTCTATTTTTAACTGCATCATGGAGCCTATACAAGACTTGGCCACGGCCTTCCATAGACGGGGAAATAGTCTTAGGGGCAAGGTAGAGAATGAGTTGCTCCCGGGACTGAGTTTTTTTCCTAGTAAAAAGAAAAATACATGTTAAACGAACTCTCCGCTCCATTTCCTTCCTACCTTTGGAAGCAGAACGTGATTTTTGGAGTTCAAGCAGCCGTCTTATGACTGTACAGATCTGAGGAGAAAGGCCAACTTGCTGAAGATGTTGGAGGAGAAGGAAAAAAATTTTTAGATCCTTGACAACTTTGCTAAACTGTTAAAATCATCAGCTCTGGGATTTCTACCTCTAAGCTTCTTCTTAAGAGAATAAAGGCTATATTTGCTTGGGTTTATTCCGTTATTTGCAGTTTGAAACCTCTTAAGTGATACAATTGGCATGTTAATTCATTGAGGAAATCAGCCCTCAGACAGGAAAAACACATTTTAATGGAAATATTCTCTAAGAAGAATGTTCTCTAAAGAGATCCCTACTTTCTTTGCCTCACTTTTTGGTCTCAGCGTAAATAGCATTACTTCCAAAAACCTGTGATATTTAATTAGGGCCTTATTTGCACTCTGTCCTTTCAACACTCGTAATTTACAATTATTTCTTAAATGTCTGTGTTTCTTGACAGCAGTGTGACAGTGAGCTTCAGACATAATCTATACCGTATTCGTCACACCATGCCTGGCATATAATATTGCACAGTTTTTGTTAAATAAATACTTCCAATGAGATTAGTTGAATCTCTAAAGGCCAACTCTAAATAAAAACCATTGGTTATGTAAAATTCTGCTTCCATCTTTTTAGTTCTATGGCTTTCCTTTCATAAAAATTTTCTGCTCTCCTAAACCTCTCTTTACTTCCGGTCTGCCCAACTTCCTCAAAATTTCATGTTGTCCAGGCATTATAATTCTGTTTCCTTACATAAGTCTACCATTTTTCAGCACCCACCATAGTTTAGAGTTCTGGATCTTCCATTCATTGTAGCTGGCTGATAATAGGTGCTTAATAGCTGTTTAATAAAGGAATCCATAAATGACTCGGTGACCTTAGCTGGGTAGATTAATATCTTAGAGCCTTATTTTCTTAATATGTTGAATGGGAGTTTAATCAAAAAATTTTCATTTGGTAACTCATATGTACAAGGCACCTAATCATTGACATTAAGTGTCTCTCCACATCAATTTAGTCAATTTTATTTGAATGGTGGACATTAAGTGTTCTTTAACAGTTTTATTTTTCTCATTAAGTGAAAATGTTCTGAGTTCATGGGATACAACTGGTGAGCACATTAGTATACATTCATTTGTGATCTTGATTAGGTAGTATCTTGGTCTCTGAAGGAACAAGATAGCTTAGCCTAGGGTGGCAATTTTGCCACTGGAAGGGAATTTAAGAAATCTTATGTTCCTATTGCCTTGATTTATAGTCATTTTAGTAAATTCTGGAATTTGAACCCAGATGTATTAGTTTTCTATTGCTACCGTAACAATTTTCCACAAACTTAGTGTCTTAAATGGCACAAATTTATTATCTTACAACTGTGGAGATCAGAAGTCTGACAGAGATCTCACTGGGCTAAAATCAAGGTTACAAGAGGGCTTTGTTCCTCTCTAGAGGCTCTGGGGAGAATCCATTTCCTTGCTATTCCAGCTTTTTTTAGAGGTCACATTCCTCGTGGCATCCTTCCTCTGTCTTCAAAGCCAGCAACATCTCATCTCTCTTACCCTCTCTGTCGTCATAGCTCTCTCTGACTGCAGATGGGAAAGATTCTTCACTTTGAAGAATCCATATAATTAGATTAGGCCTGTCCAGGTAATCCAGGGTAATCTCTCCATCTCAGAGGCCTTAACCTTAATCCCGTCTGCAAAGTCCCTTTTGCCATCTAAGGTGACATATTCACAGATTCTGGGGATCAGAACATGGACATAGAGGCAGATTGGGGGGAGGCATTATTCCGTCTACCACACCAGCATTCCTAGCAATACTTTAATTTATGTGCATGAGACATAGATTGTGTTTCAAGAGAGAATATAATTGTGGAAAGGGCACTGGATAGGAATTTGAAGACCTGGGTTCAAATTTCAGAAAGGGCATTGCAAGCAGGAGAAACAGTGATCCAAGAGGTGTGAAAGCACAGAGTGTAGTTGGGAAACATTAAGTGATCCTGTTCATCTGTAGTATAGCAGCAGAAGAGTCTTTTGGAGACGGAGGCAGAGGGATTGAATGTCAGGCTAAGGATTGGACCATCATCAGAAAACTATTAAAAGTTAGTGACAATCACAACATTGGCATCTTCTAATGGGTCATCTGGCAGCAAGATGCAGAGGAAACTGGAAGGGAGGCGCTGCAGGTAGACAGACAATGTAAAGACTATCGCCTCCTTCAAGGAAAGAGGTTTGGACATGGGATGATGGCGGTGAAAAGGACCAGAATGGAATGACTGAGAGACTAATACAGGTCAGCGCTTCCTCAGTTATTTGATTTGATGCAGCCGAATGCTCAGCATCAAGTGATCACCATCTCGGGGGCATTAGTATTGACAAATCACATATGAATGTAATTTTTTTAATGTAATATTTTTAAGGAAGCAATCTAGAAATTTTTCTTAAGTATCATGTTCATTAGCTCCTGAATAATTTTAGTTTTGGGGTCCTGCGCTGAATGACTGAAGAAATGAGTTCCAACTAAGTACAAGTAAGAAATGAAGCCCCAGGGAGAACTTTATAGCTGGAAGATACATCAATGTCAAGATTTTCCTGGAAGGAGTATCAGGAGAGCTTTTGGGGGTGAGAGGGTGGTATAGGGTAGGGGGTAAAATAAATATAGAAGGAAGAGAGGATGAAGTGTTGGTAGACTGGTTAAGCAAACACAATTCCCAATTTCTAAAATTCAAGAAAAAAATTACTAAGTTTTAAGATTGCTCCTAAAAGTAATCTGCACGAAGAGTAACAAAGCCCAGATTAAACATGCCCCTGCTAAAAGAGGGTACATGAGTTATATTCAGTCTGCAAAAAGTTAGCTTAGCAAAGACAGAGGCCACCACGGCACCCTTTGAGACTGGGACCATAGAATATGATTATATCTTAGAGACTTCAGCTCTCTGGAATCTATTTATTCTGACATCCTGTTACTTTCCTGACCTGATATTTCAGAGTTAACTTATCCGAAAAGCTGGCCTGACTCTTCTTTGTGAGGCTTGGCAAGTTTGTAGTCTGTTGGTGGTATGGCTGTAGGCCCAATTCTCTTCTAGTGAATGTAGTCAATGACTGCATGTTTTTGGTATGCAGCCCTGTTTATGTGTACCCGAGAAAGAACGTTGGCATAAAGGAAAAAGCCTTTAAGGTATTTGAGTCTTACAACTACTGTTAAGTGTGAGGTGGGCTACCTTCTTATTACCACACAGGTTTCTCTCATTTTGTTAATAAAAGCCAGACTCCCATTTCTACAGTTACAGTGCGGCAACGATGAGTAAGCTGTGGAGAAAGCAGATGTGCAGAACTCTAACAGCGAGTCATCACACTTAGCCTTCGGTACTAATTCTGAATGTTCGCTATTAAAAGATAATGAAAGGTGGCTGAAATCTTTTCTGATTTGTTAATTCTATGTGGCTCATGTACACTGTATTCCTTAGAGAGCAGTTAACACTACCATTCCACCTTTCTGGAATTAAATCAGAAGTTCAGATGCAGACAGTATCTTCAAAATATTAAACACCTTTAAAAACTGAAAAATTGAGTCAATGTCCAGATGTTTGACCAGATGGTGCCAAACATCTGCATATTCATTCTACGTTGATTCAACAAGTTTTTATTGAAATGTTTGGAAAATTATGTGTAGGTGAACTAACTCATTGAAACTAGGAGACGTGGAAGGAGGCCTCGAGATGACCTGGTTGCTATATTTTAGAGCTGACAGTGGAGTGAAGATAGCACTGTCCAGTGGTGGAAAGAAAGATAAAGTTGGGGGGGGCAGTAGTGATTAGGGCCCCAAAAGGTAAAGTAACTTTTATTGAGTTTTGTTCATTTTAGTCATGTTCATTATTAGGTAGATATAGTTATAATGCTCTTAATTTTTAGAAATTCATCAGCTGGGTCTTTGGAGGTGGGGTAAAAAATAAAAGGACACTGACCTAAGTTCTTAGAGTCTTCAGTTTGCCTCAAAAGGGAAAAAATAAAAGCCTTTTTCATTTGCCACTAAGATTCTACCACTTTCCAAGGACGAACATTCATTCCTGTAGTATACATATGAAAACGATTTAGAGTGCCTATCAATGGAAAATGTATGAGCTGAGTCCCTTGGACCTGAAATTAATAGGAAAGCTTTAAGATTAATGGGACTAGAAATACCGTTGCTTTCCCTTGGCATGATCTTTACGGCATCTTCATATTCTTAAAATACAAAATACTGCTATGAGTCCACTGTGTCTCGTCCCTTCAAACGATTTTGCGAAATCTTAAGACTATGAAAATGCCAAAAACTAAGGAACAATTCTTTTCTTCTGTGCTGCACAAGTCAAATGATACCTAATCCCGTTCATGTAAATACTCATAGAGACTGGTAATGCAAAGTATATAGAAGTTACATATACTGATGTTTCGTAAAATTCCAAAAGTGAATCAAATAATCCTGGGAAACGGAGTCTATTTTTCTAAAAGTACTATCAGCTTTTACGCTATCCTTTCAATATTAAAGAGCATAATTATTATATTTTTCATACAATCAGTCATCAGGTATTTACTGAGGATAAAACTCTAAGTCTAGGAATGCAGACTTCTCTTTGAAGCTTGTTCTTTTCTCTTTCTCTGACTTTACAGTCTAGATAGAGAAACCAGATTCAGGTAAAAATGATAGAGAACAATAAAAAGCCTTATAATTAAGTTCTACATTGTACATTTTGAACTTAAAACTTTAGATTTTGAAATAAATTAAAACTATTTGGACAAATTTTTAGATTCCAAGTTTTTGTGTGTTTCTCTCAACATGCAGTATTAATGTCCACTATTTACACACACTATAGAGACTGATGAAATAGCTCCTAACACTTCTACTTGCATCAACGTAATCTTGCCTAAATGATGAGTCTCAATTAAAAATGGTAAGGTTCACTGTGGCAATTATAGTTGGGAAAGGAACAAGAAAGAGATTACCATTTGTTTAGCATTTAAAATTGCCAGGCATTTCCCATAAATCTTCTCATTTGGTTCTCATAATAGCCTTATGAAAAGAGTACTGAGATCCAGAGAAATAAAGCAATTTTCCCAAGATTACATATCTAGTAAGAGGAGGGAAAAAATTCAAATCCAGATCTGTCTAATTCCAGATCCAGTATTCTATTACGGCTAACTCATGGTAAATTTTCATGTATCATGTTGTAGACACATGAATATTTAAAAATATAATTATCTCATAGTTGAAGTGAGATTGTGGGACTAAAAGAGATGAGCTGAATACAAGCTTAACTTTGCCATTGATTCAGTGAATAATTGTGTCTCAGTCACTTAAATAGAGTGGCCTCCACTTTCTCATTTACAAAAGCAGCTAAACAGAAAATTTAGTTTGGTCATTTGGAAAATGCATGGCTTCCAGATCAAATGATTGCTTCCCTCTCTTCTGAGATGACAAATTGTAATGACTAAACCTATTCATATGCCAAAGGGATAAACATATTTCAAGCCAAAACTCAAATTCAGAATAATATATTTCTCCTGTATCCATTTGATGGTATATAAGTCTAAATAACAAAAATGTGCTTTTTGTCCATTTTTGAATGTGCTACATCTACAAAGTAGGATAAGTAGGGACAAATATTTCAGAAGAAATTCTCAAATCTCCACATATGATACCTTTTTTCTTAAAGTTTTAGAATTTTATTTAAATGTTTTTAAAGTGTCATTTTTAAAAAGGCTTTACTTTTTCAATTCTAAAGAAATCTATGTAGGCTGGGTTGGAAAAAATTCAGGGAATTTGAAAAATAAAGACAAGAAGAATAAAAACTGATCATATAAGATTATTAAGATTTGGAGAAAAAGATCTCTAAATACAGAAATCCTTCCTGGGGATGAAGGCGCCTATCAATCAATTGCCCAAAGTGCCAATGGACCAATAGATATTTAATATGGGTTCCCTTGACAGGAGCAGTTATCTACCCACTATTCTTCCTACTCATTCTATTACTAAAATGAAAGAAATCTTTTACTTCTATTTTGACAATATCTTTCCTATTTCCAAAAACATTCAAATACTTTATAAATGAAGACTAATTTCCTGTCTCAGCTTTAGCAAATTTTGCCAGAATATCCTGAGTCCTAAATCAAATAACAAAACCATAACGCTGAAAGGGACCTCAGTGAGTCACTTTCCTTTACTCTAGCCCGATGTCCAGTCATTCTCCTCCACCCAAACCAGCCTTCACCTCCTCTCTTTAGCTCATTCTCCCCATCCTCCTGCAAGCCGTATTCCGAACCCAGAAAGGTAATTCCTTTCTGGCTCAATAAAGTTCTTTCCTTTTATAATTCAAAGATGCCTTAAATTTCAATCTCAAGTTTATTATTTCTGTTCATTCGTCTTACAATAACTTAAAATATCTGTGCCTACATCCTAAACTCCAACAATGGATTACTATTTCTAATCTCAACAGTTCCCTTTCCAGTTTCACAGATACTCTTGCTTTGACTTGAGAAACTCCTAACACTGTGTCTTTCAAATTACCTGGAAAAATAATTTCTGCATGAGTTTCACCCCTCAAACAGACGTACAAACTCAGTTCTCAATCCAATGTTACACAGCATAGCAATGTAAGGAGGATCTTAGTGTTGTTTGTCTTTCCTTTTAACTGTGGGTGGTATCCCATCATACTTTTATTGTAAACTCTCGTGGTTAGCTATGTGAATTTTAAGTGTAATATAGGTCTATCTTGAAACTTGTTCTATTTATTTTTGTTGTATTTTATTTATACCCCTCATTACTTTGTTCCAACAGTCCCAGAGCCTACAAGGATTTATAACATAGAGCAATATGAGAGTAAAAGTAAGTGAGAAAGATGAAAACAACCAAGAGTGCTTAGGAATGAAGTTATTATCAAAATGTAAACCATAAAGGCCATTACACTTGCTACAGGATCATAATTTTGGCTGTACGCTTTCTTATGAGTGGAGGTTCGGGCAGAGAGGGAAATCTGTTTATTAAACAATCTACTATGTTATAAAATTAAATAAGAAGAATTATAAAGAGCTCAGAGGAAACAAGCCATTACTGACACAAAGACTGGAAGTTAGAACCCCATGAAACATAACAATCGGCATTCTCAACGACACACTTAGTCTTAACACTTCAAGTTTCCCAAAATCTATTTCCTATGCTGGCCCTCAATAAAAGCTAAAGGCATCCCAACAGAATGAAATAAAGTAAAAAGAGTGGCCCTAGATGCCACAATGATGTGACTGAAGTATATTGACCTCTGAAGTCCAATTTAATATAGGTGTAAGTTTTAGAATTCCTGGAAGATTGGCCTTTGAATGCAACAGACTTCACAGACAAGGGCTACTACAAACACAGTGATTTGTGCATCATGCAGTTGACTAACAAACATTTTTGTCTATTTGTTGTGTCTCTATTACAAGAACTACAATGTAGGTTTAGAATGTAGGCTTCATAGAAAGCAGTGTCTACATCTTGTAGTTAACGAAGTCATCTTGTTATGTGTTAAGAAGATACACAGAGAGGCCAGTCGATGGCCAAGTTCCCAGGGGGTTCTGAGAGCTCCATTTCAGTGGCCCGGGTTCGAGGTTCGGATCCCGAGGGTGGATCTGCTCCACTTGTCGGCCATGCTGTAAAGGCATCCCAAGTAAAAGTAGAGGAAAATTGGCATGAATGTTAGCTCAGGGCAAATCATCCTCACACACACAACAAAAAGATACACATAGTTGACATTGCTAAGTATTTTCCAATTGTCTGGATTTTTAGACTATATCATTATGTCTTTCAGAGAAATCATGTTCACATTATGATAGCCCAGTAAACTAACAGGCCAAAAATATTATCAGAGATGGGCTTACTTAGACAGGCAAAGGCAAGAGGTTCACAGAGTTCCTGCTGGTATAGACAGGAAAAAAGGCAATGTGATGTTCCTAAAATACTTTAGATGTTATAGGGACGTGTTAAAACACTGAGTGTCTGGGAATGTCTCGTCTATCCCGATGAAATCAACAGAGGTAGGCCAGCGTAGGAGAATCCTTATGGCCTGCAGATATGTAATTTGTGCTGTTTCTGATTTGAAAACTGGAAAAGATTTTTAATTTATGATTGAAAAGATTGAGTTCACCTTTGAACAGCTTAGGTAAATTAGATTGCCCCCAAGTCACACTTGAAAAGCACCACAACCACTACCATCAGTTTCAATTTGTAAAATGGAGCCAATGAAATAGTCGCTACGGGCACATTCACACACCTAGCCCTTACATTATGCATAAATAAGAACCACCAACACCTCCAGCAGGCAAATTAATTTCAAAGTGCGAGGATTTCTATTGAGAATACTCTGTTCGAAAGTTCAACTCAGCAGGACTGCACTAATGCATCAACTCTACAACCATGGTAGAAATGAACTGAGACCAGTGTTTTGTTATGGTCAATATTTCTCTGCATAAGATGGCTACAAGCCCCTAATGTGTGCTTCTCTAAAAGAACTTAGTGAATTTATCTCCCTAATGTTAGATACTATATGTTTAAAGGGCCAGAGAAACCCAAAAGAGGTAACTAATGTAATTCAAGTTAAAATTCTTAATTTCCTTCTCTCTCTAACAAAACTTACAAAAACATTATAAGGAAAAAATGTCAATTGCACAAAGATTTAGAAGGCAGCAATTGGGTCTATGAATTCTCATTAAATTAGTTCTATAAATCAGACTCTATAGAATAACTCCTAAAAGCAAACCTTATCTTAGCCGGGAAAAACCACTGTATATATTTAAACCCTCATAAGATTCTATTACTTATACTGTATATTGTATTAAGTAAGCCCATTTAAAGTATACACTTCAGCTTCCTTAAGCCAATGTTTTTACAAGTTCATGACCATGATAAAATATATTGCTTTTCAGAATAAATATCCTTTATGCCTATCATAACTATGTTCTACCAATTAAATTACACCAACATTTATGGGACAAAGTTCTCTAGAAACAAAGACTGTGTTTAATGCCTGCAGTGACACCTGCTGGTAATGAAGTACACCTAATTCTTAAAGATATTTGAAAATAATAATATCACAGGTCCATATTTTCATTCTCAGTTCCCAAATTCACCATCCACGGCAAATTCTTTCTCTTCCTCAGCTAAATCATATCAGTAGGTTTTTGGTAACATAAAATAAACACAAATAACATTTTCTTTTAGAAACTAAGGATTTGGTGTGCAGTAGTTTGTTATCTTTGTTGAATATGACGAAGAAACGCCCTTTTTGTTGGTAACAGATTGTCACAAATCATTTCACTTATGCTTATGCAAAACCAGATGTCTCCTCCTAGCAAGACGCCCATGAGAGATGGTGTTTCCGACAAATTGAGGAGAAAATGAAGGGGAAAGAAGGCTTTTGCATAAATTGCAGATTTATAGGATGCTCTCTACTACTGTCATCTCTGAGAACCCCTGGATAGAACCTATTTATTCTATGTTGACAGTGTGTGGTCTTTTCTCAAAGGTCTTGCTCACCTACCACGGTAAACGCCTTTTGTTAGCCTTCAAGGCCTCAACTCTGTGAGGCCTTCCCAAATACTACGACAACCCCTCTCTCTGACCACATTTCCCACAAGCCAGCTGCATGTGGCCATGTCTCTCATCACATGTGTGTCCCCCAAACACAGCAGTCAATCGCATCCTTCTCTCCTTCACTCCTCTACGCAAAGCTAAACAAATTATTGAAAATCCTAAATTGACTTTCCTGACTCCTCTACTACCTGTGCTCTCCTGCTTTTGAACTCTCATTATTCTTTGGTCCATATTACACCACTAAGCAATTGTTTATAAGCTCCTCTTTAATCACTACTACTAATAATTATAATAGAATCCATTTATAGATCATCCACAAAATTCTTGGAATATGCTCAGCTGAGTGTAACATAACGACCCTTCAAGTTAGGTATTATCATCTCTATCAGATAAAGAAACTGATACACAGAAGAGTCAGATACTTTGTTCCAGGTAATACCTCTTGACAAAGTTAGGATTCTAAACTAAATCTGTCTTGAGTTCCAAAACATCTTCTTCCATTACAACACACAAGTGTGTTATCTATAAGGTCTGTCCATCCACGTTCCAGCCCTAGTGGCCGTCAGAAACATCCCATCCTTTGTAGGCTGCCCCATCCCTCCCCACAAACAGTGGTGACTTTCTAGAAAGGTATTGTTCCCTCCATCAGTCAGTGGAGTTTCAGAAATCTTCCTCTGCTTTTGCCTAAAAGTTAAAGCTCCTGGCGAGTGATGGACCTATTGTAATTTTGTTGACAGTATCATATGGCAGCTTCTGGATAACCTGCATGTCTTTGCGGCTCCTTACTGCTAGTGCAGTGGTTCACCAAGAGGGCCTTTAAAAAAATCTGCCAATCTGTAAGATACTACGATGGTAAATACATGTCATTAGGTTTGTCAAAGCCCATAGAATGTACAACACCAAGATTGAGCCCTAAGGTACCCCACAGACTTTGGGTGAAAACGATGTGTCGATTTAGGTTCACTGATTGTAGCAAATGTACCTCTGTGGCCTGGGATGCTCATGGAGGGGGAGGGTGTGCCTGCGGAGAACAGAAGATATGTGAAGAGTCTATATACCTGCTACTCAATTTTGCTGTGAACCTAAAACTGCTCTAAAAAATAAAATTTATTAATTAGAGAAAAACAAAACTGCCCATGCCTGGCCCTACCCCAGGTAATTAATTCAGAACCTCTGGAGGTCTGACCTTTGTATTAGTAGCTGTTTATAGTTCCCCAGGTGGGTGACTCCAATGTGCAGCCAGGGTTATAAACTGCAGTGCTGTGTCTCCTGTGTATGTGAAGCGCCTCTGGCCCTCAGGTTGCTGAGTTTGCCCTACTCGGAAACACTCTGGCGTCATCTCCATGGCGATTCCTAAGCTTCAGTTTCCCTTGAATTGTAATGACAACTATAGTATATGTTATATTAATATGTTATATACTATATATATTATATTTGTTACATATACAATATATAACTATATAAATATAATAAATCCATGTCCTTAGTAAGTGACCAGATGTGCACCTAACATAGCATGCAACCACCCACCTCACTTCTGAGTCTTTGCCCTCGAGCCCTCAACATGTGACTTTTTTGTGTGCGCACTAAGAATTAGAGTTGCCAACTCCTCCACTATGGGTTTGATTTCTAGCCCCGAATTCAGCCCTGAACCCTATAGCTCTTGTCTCCTCTCTTGCCATCATTTTTCATCGAGTCTGTGACTACACATGTTCACAGAAATCAAGAACTTTCTCCAGTGTTTCTTCCCTGCCCATGGGAGCCCTAGGTATGCTGCTTCCTCTACTGTTAACCTGGTAAATGTTAACTTCAGCTTTCACTTTCATGAATAGGTTCATGGACCTGGGTACTAAAGACATTACAGGATCTCTAAGCGCATCCTGTGTTCATACACACCTGGCTCCTAGGCATGAGTGAGCATGTTCAGTCCCACTTCATTTTACTAGACTGCAACCTCTTTGAGGGCAGAAGATATACCTTATTCATCTCTTCCACCTAGCACAGTGCCTGATAAACCTAACTAGATATTTAACTATTGTAAATGAATAAAGTAGCCTTTCACTTTCCTTCCTGGGATTCCGAAATACGTTTAGAGAATTAATGCTACCTACTGCCATCATTAAAATATGGACTTGGACTATTTTTTTGAAATTTGTGGCAATGAGACTTTCTACTAAGTTATTCAAGGGCTTCATTGAACACCCTTTTGACCAAGGTTAAATTGTGAGATAGTTACGTAAACTATTTGGTGTCATTAGCACCTCATTCTAAGAAATCAAAGGTACACCTGAAGGTCATAACATGTCATTTTATTAAGTACTTCATTTAATTTGGGAATAAATGATAAATTACTCCCCAATAGGAAAAGAGGTTCTTTTCTCAAGGCAGAATGTGGTACCTGCTATTAAGTCCTAACTTGACCATTACTTAGCTCTCTGACCACCTCCAAGTTAGTTAATGATGTCAACTACTTTGTGGGGTTTATTATTATGTATTTTTTGTAATATGACTTATGTGCCAGTTACAGGGCACACAACAATAATGACCATTATGGTTATTATTATTATTGACATTTTCTTTACTTCTCTATAAAAATGTTAAAATAATGATTTACCCTACAATTCAAATATGAAATCTGTCATCCATCTACATTTTATTTGGAAAAGTTTACAATTTGCTAGATCAGCCAATGGTGTTAAAATACAGTCTTTCATTCCCAGGAATACATTATTTAGAAATGAATTGGCCACCATAGCTCAGAAAATATTTTGGTTATGTCAGGAAAGCTTTAATAAAGCAAATTGTATATGTTTATCATCTATGCCAATCAACTAATATCCAAAGAGCACCGTTACGTTCTTCAGATGTTTTATGAGGAATGGACTATCTTAGTTTAGCTTAAGCATCAGATCTCTCTAATTTATGCCAACATCCTAAATCTCAGAGAGTTTTGTAAATCCTGCCTCAGCAGTAGAAAAGAAAGATCAAGTCAGCTCTACTCCACATCGAAGAGTCAGACTTTGGATCAGATACTGGCATATTTAATCTTCCCATGATTATTTTGCTGTCCTCTAAGTAGAAGATTAATATTTTGGGATAGGAATGACGCAGCCAGACAGACCAGATGTTTGTTTCTGTCTGTTCAGGGTTGTGATTGTTTAAATACAACCTAAGAAAAGGTTTAATGAATACTTGCTGTGGTGATGAAAGTTCCTGCCGCGCTTCCAGGGCTGCATTATTTGATTTGAATTTCAGCCTGATGTCAGGATGCCAGTGCGGTCCTATTATGCCATTTTATAAAACATTTCTGTGTGCCTAATTTGGTATACATTTAAATGTATATATGTACACACACAAATGTTTGCGCTTGTTATTTAAGGTATTGCAAGTAAGCTTTAAAATATTGAAACCATCTGATTTGCATTTTTCAACAAGAACCAACGTTTGTATTTATTTATGGAAACATTTTGGCCTAAGACTCTCTATTAAATTATAATAAAAAGCTTTCTTTATCACCCTGGGGAATCTGGCAGTCAGCCTACCTCCTACCCAGATCAGTCTTCCCCACCTACCCTTGCCTTCTCCCACCCACTATATGCATAATTTAAAACTGTAGTCTTGCCTGGAGCTGGTGTTGAGGAGAAACAGAAAGTTGAAGAAGGCAGTCTGTGTTAACATGGCTGCGATTCCCAGGGTGTCCCAGGTCCCCTAGGAATCCACAGATTAACCATCTATAATTTGGGTAGCTCTATTTTCATTTTCTGTAAAATGGACACAAATATATATTTATATTTATATTTTAGATTTCAAAATTTAATAATACCCCATAAACTAATTGAATTCAATTATTTGTACCCTGAGGTTGGGAGAGCCACATTCCTGTCAATCTGTTTCCTGATCTGCATTCACCCTATCTTTCCAGTTTAAACTGGATCAATTACTGGTCCTCTAAATGAACACTATGATATTAAAATTATAATTAACATTAATTACTACTACTAAGATAATAATAATAAGTGCTTATTATCTTCCAGGCAATACCATGATTTAGATGAACACACCCATGATTTCTCTACATCCATGATTTCTTTAATTGTCAAAATTTTAATAGGTGAGTATTATTATGATGTCCATTTCACAGATAGTAAACCTGAGAATTCAAGAGGTTAAACTTACTTGCCCAAGATCACACAAGTAGAAAGGGGCAAAACAGAGAATCTAAGCCAGGAGTGTCTGACAATGTCTGTGTTCTTTTTTTTAAATTGAGATAACATTGGTTTATAACATTTTATAAATTTCAAGTGTACATCAATATATTTCAATTTCTGTGTAGACTACATCATGTTCACCACCCAAAGACTAGTTACCATCCATCACATACACATGTGCCCTATCATCCCTTTTGCCCTCCTCCTTCCCCCCTTCCCCTCTGATAACCACCAATCTAATCTCTGTATCTATGTTTTTCTTTGTTGTTTTTATCTTCTGCTTACGAGTAAAATCATACAGTACGTGACTTTCTCCATCTGACTTATTTTGCTTAGCATAATACCCTCATGGTCTATCCATGTTGTTGCAAATGGCAAGATTTCATGTTTTTTATACGTGAGTAGTATTCCGTTGTGTATATGTACCACATCTTTTTTATCCATTCATCCATTGGTGGGCACTTAAATTGTCAAAGAAGACACAGAGAAATGGAAAGATAGTCCATGCTGATGGATTGGAAGAATTAACAGTTAAAATGTCCATACTTCCTAAAGCAATCTATAGATTCAATGCAATCCCTATCAAAGTCCCAACAGCATCTTTCACAGAAATAGAACAAAGAATCCTAAAATTTATATGGAACAAGAAAAGACCCTGAATAGCCAGAGGAATCCTGAGAAAAAAACAAAGCTGGAGGAATCACACTCCCTGATTTCAAACCATACTACAAAAGCTACAGTAATGAAAACAGCATGCTACTGGCACAAAAACAGACACAGAGATCAATGGAACAGAAGTGAGAGCCCAGAAATAAACCCATACATCTGTGGACAGCTAATTTTCAGCAAGAGAGCCGAGAACATACAATGGAGAAAGGAAAGCCTCTTCAATAAGTGGTGTTGGGAAAACTGGACAGCCACATGTAAAAGAAGGAGAGCAGACTTCATCTTACAGCATATGCAAAAATTAACTCAAAATGGATTAAAGATTTGAATGTAAGACCTGAAACTATGAAACTTCTAGAAGAAAACATAGGCAGTATGTTCTTCAACATCAGTCTTAGAGCATCTTTTCAAATACCATGTCTGACCGGGCAAGGGAAACAATAGAAAAAATAAACAAATGGGACTACATCAAACTAAAAATCTTCTGCAAAGCAAAGGAAACCATCATCAAAACAAAAAGACAACCTAACAATTGAAAGAAGATATTTGCAAACCATCTGATAAGGGGTTAATATACAAAACATATAAAGAACTCAGGTATCTCAACAACAAAAAAAACAAACAACCCAATTAAAAAATGAGCAAAAGATATTTCTCCAAAGAAGATATACTGATGGCCAACAGGCACATGAAAAGATATTCAACATCACTAACTGTTAGGGAAATGCAAATCAAAACTACAATGAGACATCACCTCATGCCCACCAGAATGGCTATAATTAACAAGACAAGAAATAACAAACGTTGGAGAGGATGTGGAGAAAAGGGAACCCTCCTACACTGCTGGTGGGAATGGAAACTGGTGCAGCTAATATGGAAAACAGTATGGAGATTCCTCAGAAAGTTAAGAATAGAGCTACCATATGATCCAGCTATTCCACTTCTGAGTATTTATTAAAAGAACAGGAAAACACAAAGAGCTAAGAAATAGAAAGGTAATGAGAAAATTCATTATTTGCCAGCAGCATAAAGTCTACTAGAAAATCTATAGAAAATATTAGAATTTGAAAGTTCAGCAAAATTGTCGAACACAAAATTAGCATGCAAAATCAATAATGCTTCTAACCACCATCACTAACCAAATAGAAAATTGAATAGAAAAAAATCTCACTTAGCAACAAAACTGTAATATTTTAAGAATAAATTTAACAAAAGATACACACGACCTTTAGGGTGGAAATTACAAAATGTTATTGAAGAACATAAAAAAGGCTGGAATTAATGGTAAGAAATTATGGACAGAAATACTTGGGATATTAAAATGACAAATATATACAAATTTTAATAAAAATTGTCACAGGATTTATCTTGGTATTTGAGATACTTTTACTCAAATTGTTATGGAAACAAAGTCCAATAGTAGCGAAATACACTTCTGACAAAGTAGAACACTTACATTGAGACATATAAATCCATAGAAATTAATCTACTATAGTATCAGTGCAGTGGTAGACAAACAGATCAATGAAACAGAATAAAGGGCTTAGAGATATTAAGGAGACAATATATGATAGAAATATTGTTACAAATCAGTAGAGGAAACACAATATGTATTAATATATGATATTGGGACTATTCGCTTGCCATATAGATTAAAAAATAAGAGTAGTTCTCTACCAAAAAATATTTTTTAAAAAGCTTCATATGGAAAAATAAATGTAAACATACACATACATCTTTAAAACAGTAAGAGGAAAATATCTTGGGACTTTGGATTAAGGAATGACTTATGAAACAAGACACAAAAACGACAAAACCATAAAGAAAAGATTGATATAGATAAAAAATTAAAACCACCCAACACACAATAATAACCCCCCCAAAAAGTGACAGATTAAACATATTGCAACATAATCAACATTCAAAGGATTGGTATTTAGAACACAAAAGGACTACAATAAAAAAGAAAAATGATCAGTTCAGAGAAAAGAAAACCCAAAAGCCTATAAATATATAAAGAGATGTTCAATTTCTCTAGTAATGAGAGAAATACAAATTTAAACATGATTCATTTCATATTCATCAGACTGAGAAGAAATTCAATGTCGACAATGCTTAGTGTTAGTGAGACATGGGGAAACGGGAAATGTTATATATTTCAGCAGAGGCATAAATGATTCAACCATTTTAAATTTATCAATATCTAGTAAAGGTGAAAAGTAAATTCCCTATGACCCAGCAATTTGGCTTCTAGGTAAATATGCTCCAGAAACAAGGAAATGTTGCCGAAACTGAAGTGGGTTCCCTCCTGGAGAGTTAAATCAGATGCTACACCAGAAGCAGTTGTCTAACAAAGTAAAGTATATTTGTGGCAAATAGGAGACCATGAGGAATTATTTCCAGAGTCATGACATCCCTGAACAAAGGGAAGCAGGGACATTTATTTCTGATGGGGATGAATATTCAAAAGGGAGAGGTGAGTATCCTCTTGTGCAGGCTCAGCTGGAAAATATGCTTCCACAAACACTACGGTTATGGTAATAAGGTCTAAGCTCCTCCTGCAGAGATCTTAGCATCAAAAATAAGGCAAAGGTCCGGCCGGCCCTGTGTCCCAGTGGTTAACTTCACGCACTCCGCTTTGGCAGCCTAGGGTTTTACTGGTTCGGATCCTGGGTGCAGACATGGCACCACTCATTAGGCCATGCTGAGGCGGCGTCCCACACATGACAACTAGAAGGACCCACATCTAAAATATACAACTATGTACTGGGGGAATTTGGGGAGTAAAAAAAAAGCAGAAAAAAAGATTTTTTTTTAAATAAATAAGGCAAAGTTCATAGGCGTAGCTTTCGTGATGTGGCTTGGTCTGATTCAGGGTGCTTGGTGATTCCACCTCCTTAACATAATAAAAGAAAAAAAAATTGGAAAAACAATTAAAATATCCAAAGTTACCCTTGAGTTCCTTGGGGTAACTAGTTGGTGACAGAAATATGTCCAAGAATGCTTATGGTAGCACTGTTTGTAATAGTGAAATTTGGAAACTATTCAAATCTCTAATATTATGAGCCAGGATAAATAAATTTAATCTCAATTAAAAGGAACAAACAAATCTACATAGATCTCAAAATACATGTGTTTAATAAAAAGCCCAGTTACAAAATGAAGTATATGTGAATATACGAAAACAGAGCCTCGATATGCTCTGAATTTATGACAGGTGTCTCCATAGACGGAAGGAAAAACAAATTCATCTTGTAATGTTGAATCACTGAGGCATGTAAAAAGTAACTACAGCAAAAATGACAAGACTATCACAGTTTGTTAATTCTGGGTATGGGTACAGGAGTACTTGACTGTGCCCTTTAAAAAGAGAACAATTGATATCCTCTTATTGAGTTTCATATTTTTAATTTTTATTTTATTTTGCAATAGGCTCTGCTACTCCTGAGGAGTGATTTTAGCATTTTGTTTTTTAAGTCAGTAAATTTAAATTAAGTTTGTGATTAATAGCTAAACCTAGAGATGACTGGAGCAATAGAGGGTGAAATTCATCAGCTTAGAAATTAATATTAAGCATTTTACTCTAGCTTTTGGAAGTTCAGTGCAATAAAAAAAATGAAATATTCTAAACATATTTTTTGGGATCTATCCTCTTACATCAATAGTGATAAAGCTTTTTCCTGTGTCCTTGTAAATAAAACAATAATAATGTGTACTGAGTTATGACCAAACATTGTGCTAATTGTTTTACATGCAGTTTATCATTTAATTCTCACAACATCCTATGAAAAGGCACCTTCATGCCAATCCAAAGGATGAGGAAACTATTTTTAACTTCTATGAAATGAAGATACTAATAGCTAGTTTACAGAGTTGTTGTGAATATTTAATTGATGTATACAATGGCTACACATAGTAAGCTAATATTATTGATTTGAAAACAAGGAAAGTAAGGCTTAGAGAGGGAAAATAGCCTGAAGGCATAGAGCTAGTAAGGATTGGAGTCAGGAGGAAAGATGAGAACAGAGCAACTCTGCTTAGCCACTGTTAGGAAGATCGCAGTTTATCTGTTTGCTCTCTTAGTACCTAACAATGAAATAACAGTTTTCTTTTATTAGATTCACAAAGATCTAAATATTCCATTAAAAAATATACAGTATTAGTGAGGTTGAGAAAAGCTAGACACGGGGCCTGCCCAGTGGCGCAGCAGTTAAGTGTGCACATTCCACTTCAGTGGCCCGGGGTTGGCTGGTTCGGATCCCTGGTGCAGACATGGCGCTGCTTGGCATGCCATGCTGTGGCAGGCGTCCCACATATAAAGTGGAGGAAGATGGGCACGGATGTTAGCTCAGGGCCAGTCTTCCTCAGAAAAAAGAGGAGGATTGGCAGCAGTTAGCGTAGGGCTAATCTTCCTCAAAAAAGAAAAGAAAAGAAAAGAAAAGCTAGGCACTCGTAAGGAGTGTAAATTGGTACGTTTTCTTGGGTGGGAAATTTCACAATCTCTGTCAAAACTTAAAGTTCACGTATCTTTTGACCTAGTGACTTTCCTTCTAATTTTCTGCTTTTACTATATGACAGAGGCACAAGGATACTCACTGCATCATTGTACTGGTAAAATGACTGGAAAAAACATCAATGATCATCAACGAAGGATTGTTTTTACAATATGATACATTCATACAATGAAATATGCTATAACCATTAAAAATGCCTAAAAGTGGCAGCACAGATGACAACATAAGACAAACCTATGTTACTGATATGGAATTATTTCTATTATATTCCTCTAACTTATAAAAGCAAGACAAAAAAAAAGAGAACATACGGCATGCTAGCATTTGTAAAAACAATCATAAATACGTATGCTTAGATACGCATCTCTAGAAACGTACCTAGGAAGCTAAGAACTGAGTTTCCTCTGAGGAGAAGAACCACATGAATAGGAAGCAAGGGTGGGAGGAAAATGTACTGTTAACTCTACTGTTTTTACCACTTTCAGTTTTTACCACGTGCATGCATTAACTTTGTAAAAAATTTAAAAACTAAAAAAAAAAAAACCCACAAAAAACAATTACACATAGTATCACTTCTTTAAATGCCACATGGAAATACTTTGTTTCTAAAGTCAGCACTACTCTATTACTTCTTTTCCCAAAGTACGATAAAGACTGGGAAAACCATGGCAAGGAATAGAGTTTGTCTAGAAGGAGTTTGGGGGAAGCTGGAGCTGGAGTGATGGGAGGGAGGCACAAAAATGGACATAGCTTTACCTGTGCAAGGGAAGATAGCAATGGAGGGAATAGGGAAATCTGCCGTAAGTTCAGTCTCAACCCCAGCGCAGAATCTAGATGCCTAAAAAATGGCAGGACAGATGACAACATTGGAACTTGCAACTGGAGGGGTGGCAGGCATGGAAATAGCATCTGGATAAAAGTGAATGGAGTGGAGGTGTCCTCAGAGAGAGCTGACTTTTCTGGCTTGAAGCTTTGTACTTATAGTTCCAGATGGTTTCAGCGAAAATACCAGACATACTTGATAAATCTATATAGCTGGGAGCTCAAAACCCAGATGGCTTGATACTAGACACCAATCAGCCTTATTTGCCCCATCTGATACCATGGAGTATGAAACCAAAGGTCAAGGAGAATTTTGTGAGCATCCCTTCCTCCCTTGACTGTTCTGCTTGAAGTAAAAGCATAGCAATGTGGGTTGGGTGGATGTGGAGCTGATGTTTCAGGACCCCAGATAGTGGGGGCCAGCCATGTAGGTGTACTTGATGCCACCTATGCCACCATGGCTTAGGGAAACAACGGTTTCAGTAATGAAATCATATCCCCTAATATAAAGCATGCAAAACTGATCATGAATTTTTTTCTCACTGTTTTTAAGCTTTGCCACTACATGAAAAAATTGAGAATATCTTGAGTAGAGGACAAAGAAATCACACTTTAACTTGAAAGCTATAGAGAGAACAATGATAAATAATTGTAATAGGAGAGTTGGGAATTTGGCTGTTCCTAGACACTAAGAGCTAAATGAGCTGTTTACACAACTCTGGAATATGCAATGCCTTTCGCATGTGCATGATGTGTATTCTACAGAAACATGACTTTTTGACAAATCCTACAAACGTTTCATCTTGCCATTGTGAGAAAAAGCTAACTGCAAAAGCATACCAAAAAAGAGACGAGAGAAGAATGACAAGTAACTTAATAAGGGCTGTTCTTAGAGTGGGGAAAGCATTTTGTAAAAAATGAAGCTTAAGTAAATAAACGACTTTAAATAAAGTTAAAAAACAAACAACTTTTCTGATATCTTAAAGTGTTTGTTGATGAAATACTTATCAGTGGACTTTTATTCCTTTTCTTTACAAATAATCTAGTTCTTAGTCATTTTCCATCTCTTCTTATACTATTGTAAATGCAATTCCTCAGTTTCACTTTATTGTTGCTTGGGAATTTTCTTGATTTATATTTACTTCTCAAAAGAAATTAAGGAAACTTTCCAAGAATTGTCTCAGAACCTAACTTATTGAGCCATCTGCCAAATTAATTTTACTTATCAAGCTCCTTTGTTTATTCTTTTGAGATGCTACACTGAGAGTCTATCAGATTTATTATTTTTCTCAAAGAAACACAGATTGAGTTTTAACAGATGTTCAGATGTTTTAATTTTTGGAGTTCGCAATTCCCACTTGTCTTTAATGAGTTCATTCAGTAATATGGGCTTTTACTAGATACTAGATGTTCTCACGCTTGGTTTTTAGCTCTAAACCACAAAAAAATATCAGAAAGGAGAGGCTGTGAAGCAAGTTTACTGTGGGAATGGAATTCTCACATGCCAATGAGTTCAGAGCGAGGGGACACCCTTAGCTTGGGAGCGGGAAGTGAGGAGGGATAATAAATAAGAAAACACTTCAAAAAGTAAACTCCTCACTGTGGAATTTAGCAACTTGCCTCTTCTCAAACAAATTCTAAATCTTCTTTGATATTGGTAACTATCTTCGATTATAAATAATGACATTTTTTCTTTACTAGATATTTACCTGACAAAATTTTAAATGAAAATGTAAAGTTTAATATTTGCAGATTCTATTCTTAGGTTAAGTCAGATCAGATCAAATAGAATCTCATTTAAAAGTTCAGATATAACCTTTGTAGTCTTACTTCTGTTTTCAATGCCAGACTCTTCAAGGATAGAACTAAACAGTGTTTGTTTCCTTTTGTCAATGACTCAGTATTTACAGCAATTATGATTCAAATGTTTCAAGTGCTTGGCACCAAATATATAATCATTCATAAAAAACATTAAAAAAATTATTCTTATCCCTAGGCTATATTGTGCTCAGGATTCTGCTGTGATCAAATTGATTCATGGGAACCGAAATGAAAACCCATGCTTGAAATAATATGGTATAGCATGATATAAAGGGGGCAAAATATTGGAATTACCAATTGCTGTAAGTTGATGTTCTAGGTTTTATGATCTTATATACATTATAAACACCCAGGAAGGATTTTTATTGCATAGGCTTTAAAGCTATTGCCTCATTCTACATCCAAGATTGATAGAATAAGAAAACACAATTGAAGGAACAGAGTAATTTTTTTCAGAAAAAAAAAAGAGAGAGAGAGGGAGACACTTCAATCATTTTAGACTCTCTTCACTTTGGCTCAGACATAATTCCTAGACAATTTTGTAGTCTTCTTTATTTCTTGATTTTTCCTCTTTCACTCCCCCACCCCTACTCCACCCTGCCAAAATTTGGCGCCGTGAAAGCTTGGATAAGCCATTTGCTTCTGAACTCCAAACCGAAGGAAACAACACAAAAAAGGACAATGAGTGTTGAAGGGCTACTAAGATTTCCAGTTATCCAAAGCAACTCATGCTTAAGCAAAATATTAGTTTAAGGGTGTTACTTTTCTCATCTAAGTCTATTGTTTTAGATAGGCTTGAGGTAGCCAGGTGAGAGAGATTCTTAAAAATCTAAAATAAAATATTAACAAAGTAAATTTAATTTGGATTATTCCAGGAATGAAAGGATATTTTCTTGCTAGAAAACTTTAGGATATAAAAGAATACATCAATTAGTCCAATTTAAAAACAAATTCACTATACATCAAAATGCAGAGGACAAAATTCAAAAACGCTTCCCGAAAAGATTCAGAAAATCACAAAAAGAAAGATACTTCCTGAACATAATGTAGAATGCCTATCTTACATCAATTGCCAAAATCATAATTATGATGAAAGCCAAGAGGCATTCTCAATAATACGAGAAGAATGTGCTATCCCTGTGTGCGGTTTGCTCTCAGTCAATTCAATTTTTACTAATTTATCTTTAGAAGGTAATTAGACTGCACAATGATCTAGCTAGACAAGTATTTGTAGCATTATAATAGCTTTTTAAAGTAAATAACATAAATGTTCAATACTATGGAATTTGTTAAATTATGGAAAAGCCACGTAGACCCTGAGGACATTTGTTTAAAAATACTGAATAGAATAAAAATACTACGCCTCTGTCCATATAAATGGAGTAGTTTAATGATATATTAATAATATATTAATAGTATAGACTATTGTGTAAAATTATTGAATAGGATAAAAATACTCTATAAATGGAGTACTTTAATAATATATTAATATTATCATTAATAATATATATTATTGCATATAATAATAAAATTATATTGTACAATAACATAATAATATTTAAATATATATAAGAAGTACTTATATATATGCATAAATGCAAACCTCTATATGATTTGGTTCCAAAAATTGTCTATTTCCCTGAGCATGCACAGGCAATTGGGGGAGATGCACCAAAATGTTAACATATGGTTTTCCCTGGTGGTTAGTTTTCAATGATGCTAAATTTTCCTCCTTATATGTCTCTGTGTTTCTCAGATTTTCTGTGATCAAGAATTACTTATATAATCAGAAGGAGATATGGACATGTGATTTAGAATATATTTAACTTTAAAAATTGAAATTAAATTGCTAAAATTAAAACTCATTCAGGCTAAAGTATAGTATAATTGTATACTATTGATGTCCAATGCATATATTTTTATAGAAGCAGGGAAATGAAGTAAACTCTAAAGTGAAGAAAGAATTTGTGTCAGTGGGAGGAAAATTATGCAGATGACAAAATTTCAGTATTTTTCTAAATTAGGTCAGTTCTATCAACTATCACCTAGATAATGGCAGAGCAGAGTCATTTTACCAAACAGACTTCTGGAAATGTAGGACTGCAATTCCCTGCAATTCTTTTTCCAATAATTAATAAAGAATTCTTAATATTAACTGATTAATAAGGGAGTTTTGTGATGAGCAGTACCACTCTCCTGATACACAATCATTGGTAAAAATAATAAAAACACATTTTCCTAAAGCATACATTTAAAAACATATGCTACTAGCTTAGAAGTTGACAAATGGAACAATGAAGCAGAATATGTACATATAGGGGAATATTGCAAACTAATTAGAAAATTACAGAGTATTAAACAAATAATGATGGTTAATTAATCTATTTTGAGAAAACACATTAAATAATCACCAAATTTGACTTCAGATATATTAGAATTAAACATCTAACAGATAAAATCATAAGCCAGAATAAACTATATAAACTGTAAATAATCTTTAGAAAGTGGAAGTATTTTCTTAATCATAAAAGAAATGGAAAAATCATGAAGGAAAATATATTTGAATTTTAAAATTATAACAAACGTCAAATTCGAAAAGAAATCCATTTGTAACAAATTTAACAGACAATGGATTATTATCCTTTGTGCATGAAGAATTCTTTGAATAGTAAGAATTTTAATAATCCAATAGAAATATGGACAAATGGTATAAAATGGCAAATGTCAAACCTCATTAATAGTCAAACTGAAAATTAAGACAAAACATAAGATAACATTTTTCTCTTACTGAATAGTCAAAGTTTAAAAATATGGAAAATTAAATCTATTGTGGCAGACTAATTTTAAGAGAAAATATAAATTGGAACTATATTTCTGCAAAGATATTTGGCAACATATATAAAAATTTTAAGAATATTCATTCTTTAAATTCCCTGGGGAATTAACCATAGGAAATATTTAAAATGCATTAAAAACGTGGATATTCCCCCCAGTTTACTTATCAGATTGAAAATTAGAAACAATCCATAACATGCATAATAGTGTAATGGCTAAATATTTCCACATGATGGATAATTACATAGACATAAAATTTTGATTCTAAGAAATTTCAATGAAAACAATCATAATATTATGCTAAATTAAAATCTAGGGTGCAGGATACGTGTACAGTAGAAGCAATCCCATTTTTGCACATATATAAACATATGGGATTGAAAAAATTAGAGCTAATAGATCTTAAGCACTTAGTATATGCCAGGCACTGTTCTATGTGTTTTACAGGTCAGCCAATTAGCAATTTATTGCCCCTCTGCTCCAAATTTACCCTTTGTGCCTGCTCTGTGAAAATGGAACTAGGCCCTTTAAATATTTTTCCTTTGCCATCTGCCACAACGTTAAGCTTCATCAGTAGAGAGTGCTGGAGAGTCACTGAAGGAGGAAAGGGTTTGACTTCCTGTTTCCACTGCTTCCCCAGCACCTGGCCCGGCAATACATGGTGACTAGCAGCTTCCCCTGGCACTTGTCCTTCCCGCACTGGCAGTTTCGTGGCAGAGCGTCCTATGAGACACTTCCCCATGAACAGCTTTTCCTGATACTCTAGAGGGCAGATTTCTGGCAAGTCCTGCCAATGTGTCACCACAGCAAGTCAGAGAAGCTGGAAGAACAAGGAAGAGTTTGTTCAGTGGGGCACCGCCAGGCTCTTTTTAACGAGGCTTGGATGAAGAGAGGGGAAGAAACTCTTCCTTAGGTGCCCCAGTGAGGATTATGTCATTTAATGCCTGTAGGAACACTTGCTAATAGATTATTATCCCTCTGTTACAAATGAGAAAACTGGGGCATCATGTAAGATCATATAGATAAGAACTGATGAAACCAGAATTGAATCCCACCACCTTGGCTCCTAAGCATGAGCTTGTAACCACTATGCTATTCTAACTTCTGAAACTTTGAGTATTAACACACGGACTCATCAGAAGATATTGGAAAGAAAAGCTGGCACACGTAAATGGTAGCTATCTTGAGGTGGTGAAAATTACAGGTGTCTTATGTTACTATTGTATACTTTCCAAATTTCTTTCAATATGCAAATATTAATTTTATAGTCAGAAATACATACATATTTAAGAAAGAAATTCTGAGGAATCCTCTCCAAACCAAAGATATTTGTCTTTACATGAAGCCATACTACCAATACAAAAAAGTGCAGACTCTGAAACTATTCTGGTAAACAAAGCCACTCTTCATTTCTACAGCCTTTACTTTAAGCCCTTTCCTGATTACAGGAGCAATGAGCATCACTGAAAACATCATTCCAAATTTCCATCAGATCTGTGCTTACAATCCATTCAGCATGGAGGCAAGAGTAACTATAGCTAAGTTTTAATTTGCATAATTACAATCCCACACAAATAAAAAACATTCATTATGGTTATGCCTGGTCTGGCCCCAGTCTGTATCATTCCCCAGACTATACAGCTAATATTATTAACAGCGCAGAGCAAATTTATAATACATTTCAGGAAGCTGAACTATGAACATTATTTCCTAACTTCAAGTTATGTAAAGTTATCCATCATTTCTCAAGGAAGTCTCTTTTTTAATAATCTATTTGTCCTGAATTCTTTATATCACATTCCATAACTTCCATTGACTGTATTACAATCTGTGACATTTTCCCCTTCTTATTCCCGAAACACAATTCCTTCACGGGATGCCTGCCAGTCTGGGAGAATCAATCTCCTAACATTTCTGATATTCTCAACCCCAGAAGGTTCAATGTCAACAGCTATTATTTTTTATTTCATGAGAAAAAAAAGGAATCTACATTTTTCCTGTATACTTCTACATATATTCTGGCAACATACTTGGAATAATTATCTCTAAGGTAAAAACAAAATATAAGCAGGCATTTTAAAGAAATTTGCAATCACTTAGAATTTCAGGTCAAAGCTCATTGTCTTTAAACAGTGGGGATCATTAAAGTTGTATATTAGGTATGCAAAAACAGATTTTAGCTTTTTCTACCATAATTTAGAATACATTTCTCAACTGTCCCACAGATTATGAAGTTTTTGAGATGCTTCTATGATCATAGGGGATCTTGATTATTCATTTTTTATTATTAATCTTTTATTTGTACCTGCAGTATGCACTCAGTTATTCAATCAAGAAATACTTATTAAGTTAGAAATAATGCCTGGAGAAGAGAAATATATATTCAGTTACTACATGGTTAATACAAGTATAATTTTTATATAACAAATATGAAAAGTGTAATAGGATTTCTATAGTAATATCTTAATCCTTCATGGTAAGAAACTGTTCAAATCACTTAGTCATCTGTAGCTAAAAGGATTGACTGAATTCTTTTTTTGTGTGTGTGGTGAGAAAGATTGGCCCTGAGCTAACATCTGTGCCAGTCTTCCTCTATTTTATGTGGGATACCGCCACAGTGTGGCTTGTACAAGCAGTGTATAGGTCCGCACCTGGGATCTGAACCCGCAAACCCTGGACCATCAAAACAGGGCGCACAAACTTAACCACTACGCCACCAGGCTGACTCTAGAATTGACTGAATTCTTATGCTATCCACATTTGTCTTCTTTTTTCATTGTCCAGATTCTGCTATTGTGGATTCCTCCTTGCTCTTTTCTTTCTTGACCTGAGCTAGAAAGTGTTTCATATGGAAAGACCTAGTACTACTATTTGCAGAAAACTCTTGTTCACTACATCTGCAATTACTTATTTTATATGTAAAGCATTTTTCAATCATATTGCTACAGAGGGTTTGCTTTCTCTGATATGCTCTGCTAAATGACTATACTACATTTCTGTTACCAATAAAGGCTTTGCTTTTTAATTGTTGAAGGTGACTCTATTACAGGTGTCTGTGTATCTCCTTCATGTCTTCTTAGTTGTTTCTTCGAAAGATTTGAGTGGCATATTCTTTTTTTGTTGGAAGAACAACTTCTAGATTGATCCTGGGTGGTAAGAGATTTCCCAAAATCCAGGAACATGAGTGCCATGATACTTTCTGTGGCAGATTAAAGGTGGCTACAATTTCTTTGCTAATCCTCTCATTAAGAGGTGAAGAGTCCAGTTCCCCTTTCTTTGAATCTGGGCTGGCCTTTGTGACTTGCTTGACCAATAGAATACAACAGATGTCATATTCTGGGTCTTTTGAGGCTAAGTCACAAGGAAAGTTGCATCTTCAGCCCAGGTCTCTTGAAATATTTCCGTCTGGGAGCCCTGGCCAGTCAGGTAAAAAGCCTACCTACCTGAGACCACCATCCTGGAGATGCCATGTGTAGATGCTCTGGTCAACAGCTTCAGCTGAGCTCAGCCTTCCAGCCACCCCTGCCAAGGTGACAGACTTGCGAATGAAACCACCATGGACCCTCCAGACAAGCCTACTCATTGGCTGAATAACACCAAGTGACTTCTATTCATGACTTGTGGAACAGAATAATCACCCAGCCCAGTCTGAATTCCTGACCTATGAAATCATGAGATATTAAAAAATGGTTGTTTTTTTAAGCCACTGAATTTTGGGGTTAGTTTGCTATGCAGCAATTAATAATTAATAATTTCATCCCTGAATGTAGACATTTGGTGGTTTTATTCTTTAAGCATTTCACACCCATTTTCATGTCAGCAACATTAATATAGTGGAGATTATAAAAATTCTGCTTTCTATAGAATGAATTGGGATGGAGAAATATTTGTTCATCAGGTGAAATAGGATTAAAAAATGTCCAGTTGTCCATTTTATTAAGAGAATTCACTGATTCAGTTCAACTGGAAAAATATCCCCTGGTAGAAGAAATTAATTCTTCACAGAATGAAGGATGAAGGTACTCAGCTTTCTTTGTAAAGAATAAAATACTAACACATTTTTCCAGGGTTAGGGCAGGGGAGGTGAAGAAGCATTAGGGAGGCAGAAAATTTCAAAGCACATTAGGCAATTTATGGGTTTATCAGATAGCAAAATTCCTGATTTCTTCAAGTCCTTTGTTTTGTGTGTTTTTCCCCCTAAGTAAGCAGTGTGTTTCTTCCCACGGCCAACATCACTATTTCATACTTGCATATGTGAGATAAAATCGTGCCTCCTAAACTGAAGATAAGAAGAAAAGTGAAGAGGTGTACCAGAACATGAGCTATCATCTCTCTCTGAATTTTAAAAATGAGCTCATTGCTAAGATCATCGTTCTTCAGAATAGTGATTCCCAAATCAGGCCATGTATCAGAATCATCAGAATCTCCAAATACTTTTTTCTAAAAGTTTTGATATGGGATCCGAGAATATGCATGTATATATTTGACAAACTCTTTCAGTGTAAAAAGAAAAAAAAAAAACAAAATAAAGAAAAAGCAGAAAAAGCAACTCAAACTGATTTAAGCTAAAAAAGGGAATTTATTAATTTGCATAACTGAATAGTCTACTCTTTTACATCTTTCTATTGGGATATACTTTCTACTGCTAAACAACGGGAGTAGTTTCTGTTTCTTATATTTCTGTTGGTGGACTTATCCATTGACTTCTCACTATGGATGATGAGGATTTAGTTTATTCACCAATCTGTCCCTTGCATGTCTCTCTAAACCCTTCACTATCTATGCTCCATCTCCCATACTTTCCAGTATGGTTCAATATTCATGGTTATCGGCCATTCATACATGAGCCATGTAAGGACTCATTTTTAATTCATACACAAAGCCTTCAAAGGGTTCATATTCTCTCAGTTTGTTCACATACATTAACTCTCCAAAGGAATTTCATCTTTTTTTTATCTGGATGGTTTGTCCTCTAAGACAGCTGTCATCTTGGGCTCTCTCTTCTAATCAATCTCTTCCTTTGTGGCTTGCTCTTTCTTGATTTACTGCCTTATTTTGGTAAATGGAAGATGATATTTTGAGACACTGCAAACTTGAAAAATATACCCTTAGTTGTGATAGACAGCTAACTGAGTTTAAAATTATAAGTTGGAAATCTTACTCTCTTGGAATTTGAAGGCAAATGTCCTTGTGTTCTAGCTCCCAGTATCAGTGCTACTTAAGTTCAACGCCATTGTGATCTTTGATCTTTTATAGGACACGTGTTTTTCTCTTTAGAAGCTTGTAGATGCTTTTCTCCCAAATATCTGAAATTTCACCATTGCTTGCCTTGGTTTAGGTCTATTGTGATCCATTTTGCTGCCAAGGGACTTAATAGTCTGAAAACTCATGACCTTTAGTTCTGGGGAATTTTTTTGAATTATTTATTTAGTGATTTTTCTTCCTTCTGTTTCTTTTGTTCTCTATCTTTGCATCTCTGATTACTGAAAATTTAGACTTCCCAGACTGATCCTCATATTCTTATCTTTTCTCTATTCTTTCCCACTTTTTGTCTTGTGCCTTATCTCCTGGCAGATTTCAACTTAATAATCCAAAATTAGTAATACAGCTTTTCATCTCTACCATGGTTTTTAAATTCCAAAACTCTTTCTGTTTTCCCTTTTTAAAAATCATGTTATTTTGGGGCCAGCCCCCTGGCCAAGTGGGTAACTTCGTGCATTCTGCTTCGGTGGCCCAGGGTTTTGCCGCTTCGGATCCTGGGTGCAGACACGGCACCGCTCATCAGGCCACGCTGAGATGGCATCCCACATAGCATAACCAGAAGGACCACAACTACAGTATACAACTATGTACTGGGGGGCTTTGGGGAGAAGAAGAAGAAAAAAATAATAAAAAGGAAAAAGACTGGCAACAGATGTTAGCTCAGGTGCCAATCTTAAAAAAAGTATCATGTTATTTTTAATGGATGAAATCTGTTCTTTTTTCTCTGAATTTTAAGCGGTTTTTTGTTTTTGTTTTTGTTGTTGTTTACATTTTCCTCTCCCTATGTGGTTTCTTCCTAGCTGCTTCTTATTCTATATGTTTAGGTTTCGCTCTTTCAAGTTTGAGGCTTTCTTCAAACACCTGAAGTTCCAGGTGTTTATGTTAACACGCTCCCCAGCGGGAGATCATTGATCATTCACCAAAAATCCCATTTTCCCTCTGTTAGAGTATGGTGGACGGTCTCCAACGACAGCTACCTATAGTTCCTCCCATCTCAGTCTATTTCTCCTCCCTTGAGTATGGACTGACCAACAGAGTACAGCAGAAGTGATGCCAGTTCCAGGCAGACACCTTATGTGGCTTGACAACTTCCATTTTAACTCTCTTGAAATGCTCTCACCATCATATAAAAAACCCCAGCCTAGCCGACCTGTGGCCAAGTGGTTAAGTTCACATTCTCCACTTCAGTGGCCCGGGGTTTCATTCATTCGGATCCTGGGCCTGGACATGGCACCACTCATCAGGCAATACTGAGGCGCCGTCCCACACGCCACAGCTAGAAGGACCCACAACTAAAATATACAACTATGTACTGGGGGGATTTGGGGAGAAAAAACAGGGAAAAAAAAAAAGATTGGCATCAGTTGTTAGCTCAGGGGCTAATCTTTAAAAAAAAGCCCAGCCTGGACTACTGAATAAGGAGAGATCACGTGGAGGGATTAGCCACATGGAGGAGAACCAAGATGCTCCAATCAGCAGCTAATACCAACTGTCAAACACGGGAAAGAGGCCATATCTTGGCTGTGCCAGCCTCTGCTGAGTTCTTGATTGAAGGTAGCCACCTCAGTGACTCTGGCTGACACCACAGAGAGCAGAAGAATCACCCTACTGAGCCCAGCCAATCGTCAGAACTATGAAAAATAATACATCAATACATATTGTGGTTAGGTCACTAAGCCTTAGAGTAATAGATAACTGATGTACGGGGTATTATATATCCCCACTTTATGACATTAGGCTTAGCCACATGATGTGCTTTAAGTAATGAAATGTTAGCAGAAGTGATGTCTGTCACTTCTGAGCTTTGAGTTGGTGCATGGTTTGCCACACACTTTCTTATCTGCACAAAGTCAGCAATATTCCAGATAGAGGCTCTTCCCCAGAAGCCTAGGTCTCAAGCTGAAGCTAACTTTGAGCAGAGCACTGCACTGTAAACCACTGAGATCCGGAGATCATTTGTTATTCCAACATAATCTAACCTTTCCTGCCATACACAGACACTAAATAGCCGATGGGAAACTTGTGCACGTGACAAGGGAGGGATTCACTGCAGGGAAATCTAGCAGGTGTTCCCAGCTACTTCAGAACTGAAGGTCTTATTTCCCCAGCTGCTAGCAGTGCTACCAGAGGGCAGTCCTCAGCTGCAAGTTGCCCTCTCTGGAAATTGCCCCCAGTTGAAGAAAACTTTCTTGCCAACAACGTCATGACCCTTTCTTGGAGGCAATCTGCATGCAATGACTGGTCAGCCAGAAGGCATAAAAGCCCAATCTCCTTGTCATAACACAGGACAACTTTGAAGGACTATGACTGTTTCAGAACTCCCATGGGGTCAGCATGAGATGTGATCCCAGCCCAACTACCTCGCCCCCATCCTGCTTCCTTCCTTTTTCTTCTTTCCACAGATGTGGTTCCCATGAGCACTCCCTAATTAACTTCCTGCAAGGTAATCTCCATTTCAGAGTCTACTTCCTGGGGAACTTAACCTACAATCGTTTTGTACTTTTATTATTTTAAAATGTTTTTTAGGGATATCAATATCTTTAGAAATTTCATATTGAGTTGATTGGATTCCTCAGTAAAGAATTTTCTAATGTCATGCTTAAGAGTATAGGTCAGGCTTTCAGTGCTCTGGGAGCTGAATTGAGGTGAAGGCTGTCAGGTATTAACAATTACTTTCTCAGCTTTTACTTTATCAACCCTACTTTCTGTACAATATCCTGGCCCTCAGTGTGCTCCATATTCCCCAGGTCAGAGCCCTTTGGGGGAATAAACCCCCAGTCTTCTGATGTGATGGGAAAAAGGCAATAATCAAGCTGTGTGGACTGGGTTAGGGGATCGAGGAGTGTACTTATACTTGAAGATATGTTCGGTCAATCTTACTGTTTTTGCACTACTTTTACTCTCATTTCCAGAAGAATCTGGTGCCACCAATTCCCAAGACCGCAATGCAAATCAAGTGGTTTTGCAGCTTTCCATCTCTTGCCGGTTTCCAGAATTTGTTCTTGTGGTCTCCTTTCCCAATATGTTTACCCTGTGTATTTATGACTTCTTTTTATATAGTCATATCCATTTATTCTCATTTTAGCAGGATTCATGATTGGAGAGAAATATGAATGCTTTTATCAATCTTCTTTAATTAAAAGTTCCATTCATTTATATTCCATATATACATTAGAAATATTGGGGCAATTTCCCCCTAAAAAAAATTTCTATGGAAATCTTTATTAGAATTACATTTAAATTCTAGATTAATGAAAGGAAACTGACGTGATGCTGAGTCTTCTTATTTAACAACAGAGCATACCTCTCCATTTATTCGTCTTTTTTTTTCCTTCTCCCCAAAGACCCCCAGTACATAGTTGTATATTCCAGCTGTGAGCGCCTCTGGTTGTGCTATATGGGATGCTGCCTCAGCATGGCCTGACGAGCGGTGCCATGTCTGCACCCAGGATCTGAAACGACAAAACCCCAGGACTCCAAAGCAGAGAACTTAACCGCTCGGCCACGGGGCCAGCCCCCATCAAGTCTTTTTTACGTATATCAGTCAAGTAACAGAGTCTTTCTAATATGTGTCTTATGTTTTACAAAGCTTACTCCTAGTTTTTAAAATATTTTCTATTGATTTTATAAATGGGATCTTTTCTTCCATAATATTTACTAACTATATTTGCTTATAAATAGGGAAGAGATCGAGTTTGGGATATTAATTTGGAATTGGGCATCTTACTGATCAGAATTTGTTCAGTAACTAGAGTGTTTTCACTGGAGAGACAGGAGAACCTCCTGTCTCAGAGACAACATAGTTGACATCTGAGAGATGGCAGACAAATCATAGGGGTCACCCTAGAAATTTTCTTCTATACCACCCTTCCTAACATCTAATCTAAGACATTGGAACTCAGTCACAGGATTCTACTGTGGTCCCTTGATTTTCACCAGCTCTGGGAACTGGGGCTTGGGTTTTCTTGGATCTTTCTGAGGCATCTTACTACACCTCAAGTGGAAACTTAGGCGTTCATAATATTTCCACACACACACAATTTCTTCTTTCTCTTAGTCCACCTGTGACAGTCTTCTAATTCTGAGTCAACGGCGGCAACCAGAGATAAGAAGGAAATTGCAGTAGATTGTCTCTCCATCCAAAGATGGTCACAAACATCCCTCCCATTCGACATGACCTTATGCCGTGTGACTTTGCCACTCCTCTCATGAAGAGGTTGATCTCTCTCCCCTGTCTCCCCATTGCCCATGCCATACCAGTTGTTAAACATTTTGGATAGACCCCTGCTCAATCTACTATTCAGCCTCAATCAGTTGGTGATTCTGGATCACTGTGCTACATAATCTCCCTTTACTGGAAGGAGATGGAGCCATTGTGTACGGTTCCTGAGAGTCTCCTTTCTGGTGGCTATCTAGATAAGAAATAGCATTATTGCTATGGAAGAATTTTACTAGACCAACTTTTAAAAACACCACTGTAATTATGAAAAACATCTATCACACAAAAGATTAGTGCTTTCAATTCAAGACTGGCTAGGATATTGTGTAACTACTTCCCAACTCTCATTACTGAACATTATAGCTGAATTCAAAGGAAATAGATACATGACTATTTTTAAATAAAATAGAATTAAATTATATTCCACTTCAGATAGGTAGTATTTAAAAAAATCTTTTGTTTGTTTAGACCAGTATATATTTTATGAGAAGTTTTGCTGTGTTCACTATGATAAAAGCTGAAGCAGTTTTTGTAAGATTATTTTTGTGCAGTAGTAAAAGTATTTTAATGTGTTGTAATTGCAAAGTCCTCTAGTAATTGTTCAAAAAAAACCCTCTCAAAAATGATAACATTGTACTCCCTGGTTCTACATTAAGGGACATATTCTTCCCAAGATACTAATGCATAAAGTAGAATAGTAATAATAGATACTCGAAAATGTACACTCAGGGAAGAATATAACCTTTTAAAATTACTTACAAATGGAAATCCATGCACTAGGATTGCCAAAATACATTTCATCACAACTAAAACTAATTTTCCATTCTTGTAAATACAATTACAAAACTATCAAACGAATTCCAAGTAGTAAACTTAAGATAAAGTTTCCTAATTTCAAGTTCACATAATAATATGGATGGTGTTTCATAAACTATTTCTCTAACTCAGTAGTTTTCAAGCTTTCTTATAGAGGTGGAGCCGTTCTTCAAATAAAATGTTATCCAGAATACCAACTGACACAAAACCCATGAAAAACTAAACCTTCTCTAGTTAAAGTGATGAGGGAAGGGCCCAGAAGTCTGCTCAACTCTCATGTTCTGACTCTCAATTCCATTAATTGGTTTTTTCAGAGGGCCTATGAGGTACTTCTGAGAAATTACAAAGGCTTTTGAGACACTTAAAACCACTGATATCTCATTTTTTGTGTTCATAATATATAAAATTTCTTTAATACTTCTGAAGGTAGAAGAGCCCTAAGGACTGTAACAAAGACATCACAGTTTATTCTCTCACCTAAAATAACCATGTAGAGGCAGGCAAGTAAATCCAAATAGGTATGAAAACTCCACAAAGTTCAATAAAGACCTAAGCTGCTTCTGCCTTTCTGTTCTGCCATCCTTGGTATAGGCTTCCATCCTCAAGGTCACCACATGGTCCACAATGGCTGCTATATATCCATCCATCTTATCTTTATGCCAACAATAGAAAGGAGGAGAAGAAAAAGCAAAAAAAAAAAAAGTACACCATAGCGATCTATTCCCCTTTAAGGAGCTTTCCACAAGTTACTCCCAATAACTTTTTTTTCCTAAGGTTTTCTTTTTCCTTTTTCTCCCCAAAGCCCCCTGGCACAGAGTTGTATATTTTTAGTTGTGGGTCCTTCCAGTTGTGGCATGTGGGATGCCGCCTCAGCATGGCTTGATGAGTGGTGCCATGTCTGCGTCCAGGATCCGAACTGGCAAAACCCTGGGCCACCAAAGTGGAGCATGAAAACTTAACCATTCAGCCACAGGGCCAGCCCCCCCCAATAACTTCTAATTATAGATCCTTGGCCAAAATGTAGTCACACCTACCTGCAATGTGCTTTTCCACAAGTTAAGTCTGGAGTTTTATTTTACCTAATTTAGAAGCTACTAGGTTATCCTGTTACTGTTTTATGGATGCTGACAAAAGACAGGAGACTCCTGGATCTTTAGTAAACATGGCACAGCATATTTGCATAGATTGCCTTAGCTGCTAAGTCCCATAGGAATGATGCCACGGACCTGGATGGAAGCCTGCACATGCAATGGGTTGCATTACAGAAGAAAAGCTCTGAGTTTGGGGACACCCAACATTTTATAGCAAGCAGTAAGCAAGCCTGATCTTGGTTCTGCTTACTGCAAAAAATCCCCCTGAAAAATGGCCTGGGTCAAGAGCAGTCAGGCCCTTGCATTCTTGGCAGACCCAGCAGGAGCATGCAGGCATACTCAGGGCTCATGATAGATTGCCTTTCCCAACATGCCTAGCCACCCTGAAAAATTTAGGGTTCTGTCACTAAGGAAGAAGGGAGGAATGAAATTGTATAAAAAATAGTAGTCTCTGTCACATAAGCTTACTGTATTTTCTAAGATTTCTATTTTATACAATAATTTTAACTTTAATGAAGTTTTAACTAACCCAATATATTCTAAAGTATTAAAATAAAGTATTTTATTATAATCCAGCATCTGTCTAGGTTGCTAGTGGAACTTGGATACTTAGAATAAGTATGTGGAAGATAGGTCTTTGATTTAGAACAAAAAGGAGAAGTTTTTGTGTGTTTATTTTTCCTTTATTTTGTAGGAAGGGATTGTTTTGATGATGTCTTTGAGGTGAGCAGAGAAAAGATGAGCATCCTGGAGAAAGTGGGATGGTATCTTCTCAGGTACCCAGCCTCACTAGTTGATTTAGTGTCTCTAAAAGGAAGATTAGAATAACCTCAGGATTTGTGTTCTTCAAAGATTTTATTAGCCAGTGGTACTCACCATACTTCATATCATTGCCACACAGAAAGGAATAATATTTGAACACTCTGGGGAAATGGATGAAACAGCTCATGACCAACACAGGGGCTCCTTATGCCCCTCAGCCCTGCCCAGCCACCCAGAGTGCTGAGGGCATAAATCCTTCATCACCTGTGGTATACCCTGAGGTGGGAAGCTCCCTCTTGGACCAAGTGTATAAACAGTGCTGGGAAGAGGACTTAGGATGAAGCCCATTCTTCCTTCCCACACAGTGCAGCCATGCAAGGCACCCTGAGTGTTCAGGTGGCCATAGCAGAGAACATTTATGCAGCATTCCCACAGAGAGCACCATCAGCAGAAGGAGTGCCCAGCAGTATTGACAAGAACTGCTAAAAGAAGATTGTAAGTGGTTATGTTCCTGAGCACAGGCAACTCACCGCCAGACTGCGGACAACCCAAAATAACGAGAGAGGCCATGGTCCTGCATAGGTACATGGGTTCTACGAGCCATTTTTTTTTGTGTGGTGTCATGTACTCACAGGCTGGTGAAGTATTAGACAACCAATTCTATCACAGATCCATTATTCCATATCGCAAACAGGACTGGATCAACGATATTTTGCCTTCTATGTTGAGATTTACATATGCTTAGGTTTTAGTATGTCTGTGACAGTTCCACTTACTTGCATTGACAGACATACATGTAAGTTCTAAGGGAATGTATTTTAGGCTTCAAACCTAGCTTTTATTTAGGCATCGTTGGAGGCGCTTCTAAAATGAGAACCAAAGTGCCTTAAGAACCTGCCATAACATGCAAAAGCTTAACTTGGAAGAACCATAGATTCAAATTCAATTTGCCCTTCACCTGAAATTTCTGTAGAAACATTTGATGTGAAACAGGTTTAAGGTGTTGCAAAATAAAGAGTATGAGCTTTAAAAATGTCACTTAAGGGCTCATAATATTAAGTTAACCATTAAGTACCAAATATAATTATTCTATTTAACAAAATAACTGTGCTGCAAAGACAAATCTCTAACTTGCAAACTATTAAGTTGCCCATACAGGACAACACAGTAAGCCCAAGAAATCATCAACGTTAGAGATCAGGAATTATACAAAGGCCTCTGAGAAACCATAAAGTTCCACTTTTACACATTACTATTGTATGTTTTTATAAAGAAACTTATCTAGATTATTCCCTTTATTTGAAAATCAGTTACTCAGCATAGTAAGAAATCCATGACTCAGCTTAATTCTATGTGAACTAAGACAGGCAACTCCATTTCTTTGAAATAGCTTTTTTTATCCATGAATATAGGTAATAATGACGACCTGTTAGAGTTGTTGAAGGATTATAGATGTCACCTAGAGGTGATGGTACCTTATGATCGCTCAAATCCTCAATTTCACAGTATATGAATGTCCAAGATTGGTTCAAATCCTCAATTTCAGAGTATATGAATGTCCAAGGTCCTCTCGAGGATTTCGGCAAACTCCTAGGTGACATTTGATCTTGTGGTCACTCCCGTCTTCCAGGCCCTGCTTATTCCGCATGTGCTTCTGACTCTTCCACATCATGCCAGTCCATCTGTTAAAGCCATCCTCTTTCACAGTCTGCACTTCTGCATGCACACAGCACATACACAACATTTGTAGCCACAGATGCACTAAAAATTTGTAGCTAGACAACGGAGAAGAAGATTTTATCACTATAAGGCAAGGAATCAAAATGAACTTAGCCATCCTTGGAACACCAGAACAGGAAAACTACTATTTGCTGTCCTATGTTTTCCCTCAATTAATACCATCTGATTGATTTCCTTCTCCTCCTTTTCTGTTCTGCTGTCTTCTCTTCACCTCCCTCCCTGAAGTAATGAGGAGGATGGAGAGGAGATTTGAGAGGAGGACGTGTTTGCGAAGGGCCACTGAAGGCCTCACTTGCTGTCAGCAACCCTATTCCACACAGGCCTCTCTATCTCCAAGTTCTGGAAACTTCTCCCTTCTGTTGCTTCTTCAAATCTAGGAGTTGTAAAAGTTTCACAGTTACTAAGCGTTAAGTCCTACACTATCCCTCAAGGTGTCCCATCTCCCTGCCTTGTGTTTATTTATTGATGCCATCTGTTTCCTGCCGGACCCATGACTGATACCTATGTCAAACATATGTCAGTCTCAGGGCCTTTCCTTTGACTGGTCTTTCAACCTGGATATCTGCAGTATTTTTTTTCCTGCATTATCCAGGGCTCTGCTCACTCTTACTTCATCCAAAATGTCTTCCAGACAATATTATCAAATAAAAACCTCATGCACCCCTACGCTTCCTTTCTTCTTATCCTGCTCTACTTTTCTTCATTGCATTATTACCACCTCACACTTTTTAAAAATTACTTTTCCTTATCTATCTCCCTATACAACCATTCCAACCATCCCAATTTGCCTGGGGATTTTCCCATTTTAGTACTGAAAGTCCTATGTCTGGAGAACCCCTCAGTCCTAGTCAAACAGGGACAGTTGCTTATCCTACCTCACAATACAATGCAAGCTCTATGAGAGTGAGACTTTTAATTTTTATCACTATTGTACGTATCCTCAGCAATTAGAACAGTGCCTAACACTTGGTAGTGGCATAACAAGTATTTGTTGAATGAGTGAATGGATGGGTATGCAAGATCACAGGGAAAGTGTGGTGGGAAGTAATCTCCAATAAAACGGCTAAAAGGACCTTAGAAGCCAGTGCAATCCTCATTTTGTGCAAGGAGACACAAAAAGTTAATGAGTATATCAAAAGTCCAGTCAGAAAAACAGAGCCTATGCCAGCTAGTTTAATAAAAGGAATTTAGTATGAGAAAAGAGCTGTACAGGTACTGGAAAAGTAGAAAAACCAAAGGGGGGATGGTGACTTCCAAGATATTAGGGATGAAGGGACAAAGGGATAAGGCAAGTTGACCAGAGCTCAAGAGTAGGATGGATAGAGGCCTCTGTATCCATTTAGAGGGAGCAGGAAGCTCCAAGGAGACAAGGCACTGCCAGAGGCTGCCCAAAGCAAAGAGAAAGAGGGCAAAAACTGGTTCCTCCCTTTTTCTGCCCTTCCACTGGTGGAAATGAACCGAAAGCCAGTTGGCCAAGGAAAGTGAAACATGTTGTTTGCAGAAACAGGTAAGAAATGCATCTTTTGTGGTTTGATGCAAATTTTAGGATTGTGTGTTTTATTTCTGTGAAAAAATGCCATTGGAATTTTGATAGGGATTGCATTGAATCTGTATATTGCTTTGGGTAGTATGGACATTTTAACAATATTAATTCTTCCAATCCGTGAGCATGGGATATCTTTCCATTTCTTTATGTCTTCTTCAATTTCTTTCATCAATGTCTTATAGTTTTCAGTGTACAGGTCTTTCACCTCCTCAGTTAAATTTATTCCTAGGTATTTTATTCTTTTTGATACAATTGTAAATGGGATTGTTTTCTTAATTTCTTTTTCTGACAGTTTCTTATTGGTGTATAGAAACACAACTGATTTTTGCATATTGATTTTCTATCTTGCACCTTTACTGTATTCGTTGATTAGTTCTAACAGTTTATTGGTGGAGTCTTAAGGTCTTTCTATATATAGAATCATGCCATTTGCAAATAGTGACACTTACTTCTTCCTTTCCAATTTGGATGTCTTTTATTTCTGTTTTGTTGCCTAATTGCTCTGGCTAGGACTTCCATTACAATGTTGAATAAGAGTAGTGAAAGTGGGCATCTTTGTCTTTTTCCTGTTCTTAGAGGAATAGCTTTCAGCTTTTTACCATTGAGTATGATGTTAGCTGTGGGCTTGTCATATATGGCCTTTATTATGTTGTGTTACATTCCCTTTATACCCACATTGTTGAGAGTTTTTTTATCGATAATGAGTGCTGAATTTTGTCAAATGCTTTTTCTGCATCTATTAAGATGATCATATGATTTTTATCCTTCATTTTGTTAATGTGGTGTATCACACTGATTGACTTATGGATGTGAAATCCGCTTTGCCTCCCTGGAATAAATTCCACTTGATCATGGTGTATGTTTCTTTTAATGACTGTTGAATTTGGTTCTCGTTGAGGATTTTTGCATCTATATTCATCAGGGATATTGATCTGTAATTTTCTTTTCTTGTGATGTCCTTGTCTCATTTTGATATCAGGGCAATGCTGGCCTCATAAAATGAGTTTGAAAGTGTTCCTTCCTTTTCTATCTTTTGGAAGAGTTTGAGAAGGATGGGTATTAATTCTTTAAATGTTTGGTAGAATTCACCAGTGAAGGCATCTGGTCCTGGACTTTTGTTTGTTGGGAGGTTTTTCATCACTGATTCAATCTCCTTACTAGTAACAGGTCTGTTCAGATTTTCTATTTCTCCATGACTCACTCTTGGTTCATTTCTCTTGAAATTAACCCAAATATGAAAATGTCCACTCTCTTTGTGTCCTTTTAGCCATACTAACAACTCCCTTCACCACATATTCAGGACTAAATGACTAATAAAGACAAACTGTGGTCACTGGGTGCTATCTGTAGCAATTGCTTTGTTTTTAATCTGCTCTTGGCTCTGTACCAGTTTCTTCCCTGCTCCAGTATCTGTCCTGATCCTGATACCCAACTACCTTTCCTGTTTGTTACCCTGCTTCTTCCTTTGGACTTGACCCTTATATTTGCTTTTCCAGGCTTGAGTCAGTCACGCCTCTGTCTCCTTCCACTTGAGAGTAATTTGTTAAGCTGACTGTACCCTAATCATGCTGTACTTGGCACTGCGTTTTGTGCACTGCACCCTTGTGTACGGAGAGAAGGAGAAGTGGGCAAAACCCACTCAATATAATTAGATTTCATATGAAAAACAACTATGGAATTAGGAAAATATCTGGAAAAGCAATTTGTTAAAGCAAAGTCTACAAAGTTATAGGCAAGAATGATGATGTTAAAACAATCTTTGGGAATAATGTCTAACAAGTTAGGCAATTTCCATGGACATGCAAAAGGCCAGACTCCTTTCTTTAAGGTAGGGCAATTCTAAAGGGCCATCTCAGTTCCAGAGCAAACTTTGGGATCTGCTGAGGCCTTTATCACAATACTATAACATTCCACATCTCCTTTTGCCTAGTCCTACTCCTTTCACAAACTCCTCACTCAGTTGCTGATCCCAAGGGCACTCTCCAATAAACTTCATGCTTCCCAGAGAATCTGAGTGATGAAAAAATGTATAAATTTAAATTTTACTTTGATAAAGTAGCTGCAACCAAGAAGTCAAGATTTCAAGACACAATCATTTTGATACATAAAAAGCTTGGTTTTGTTTGGAAACTTTGAGGACACCTATCTCTAAAAAGAAAAGCAATACCAAAGTGGAGAACAATAAAAAAATTTCAACAAATTTTTTTTACAGAAAGAAGATTGGGAATAAATAATCAAGAGAGAAGAACTACATGAAATCCAAGAGAAGAGAAAACTTCAGGAAGAAGACCTTATCTGAGACTGTTCACTGATTCTGAACTAGGTCAAGTCAGGCAATCTAGTACGGAAGTTCTTGGGTAAAAACGGCCACAGAGCAATTCAAAACATGTAGTTTTGATGGGTGTGTCAGGATTGGGGGTTTTCTAAGATCACATATCACTCTGTAGAGATGTTGGACCTGGAAGAAAAACACTACATGCAAGATATGGAAAGAAGCAGGAAGATATTTGGAAAAACAAATCAAAAGTAAATCAAGTTGGAGAGGCCAGGGAAAAAAGCAACTGTAGCTAATTTCACTAGTTTCTCTGTTTTCACTGAGAAGAAAGGAAATGTCCCAGAATTTGATTTTGGGAGTACATATCCCCAGTTCACACCAGAATGCATGTGTACACAGAATGGTCCAACTAGGGCTCAGAGTTGGATACTCAAATATTGTCCAGATACACAATCACTGCCTGACCTAGGAAGTCATACAGGATGCTGGTGGTTGTTGGGATGCTGTTGGTGTTAATCACAGCGGTGCATGGTAGTGGAGGTGATTGCGGAAATGGTAGTAGTTGTGCTGTTGGGAGCTATGGTGGTGGTAGTGGGAAAGTGTTTACAGTATGCCCCTTGTTGTAAGTAGCATGTGTAGGTATTAGAAAATATGTCAATGGGGACCTTCAGAAGCCCAGAAATCAGAGATCATAGAGAGCTGGTTGTAGAGATGGCTTTCAGATAGGAACTGGGTCAATTTTACAAGCTACAGACAGATTCTGGACACATGATGAAAGGAAACCAGACTTTGAGTGAAAACTGTTCTGTACATGGACAAAGAGAGGGAATACTATTCCTGAACCTTTTTGGATGTACATATCACCCCCATGTTTGGGGTGTCCTTCACTCCATCACTCCTTCCCCTCTTTGCCTCAGAACTCTAGGTTTGGACCTGGCTAAAGGCTTAAAACGCATTGCCCCTGACCTCAAAAAAGAAGGAAGGGAGAAAGAAGGCCTGGTCCTGAAAACATAATTTCTGTCTACCTTTTTGTCTTTGAGACTCATAAAGTTGATCATGTTCTTCCCTGTCTTAAACTCCTCAGTGGCTCCCTAGTGCCCTTAGTAAAACGTTAAGGAGGGTCTTGTGATTACGGACATCATAGCAGCACCCCTTCTCCATTGTCGTCCTCCATTCATGTCTCGAGGCAAAGTGAGTGCCTTGGGAGCAGGAGCTACGTAGTCTTTGTTTCTGTGAGGATCTCAATGCCTGGATCATACCAGGTTCTCAGCCTTATTTATTAAAGAATGAGCGGTAGCCATTTGCTTGACACCCATTCCTGCTGTGTTCAAGGTTATTAATTACTTAATGAAAGTGAAACAAGAGTAGAGGCTGCAAATCTGCCCTAAATAAAATAAGGCATAGGACCCTCCTTTCTGACTATTTGGTCACCTAGTTCCAGGTCTTTCTGGGCTCTTAATTCCACTGGGCTTTTGAGTGAATACAGAACAGTTCCTACTCAGTCTAATTCCTCTTTTTGCTCTCCCAAGTTTACCTGACGTGTCTATGTGAAAAAATCCTTAATAATAATTCAGTGAATCTGCATGCTATATATACATAATTATCATAAGGCATAATAATATTTATGTACTTTACTACATATATACCAAATTAATCTCTTCTTAAATTTTATCTTACACTCAACATACTGAATGTTGTACTAAATATTCTTCATATAACTTAGTCTTCACGTCATTTGTTACATGTAATATAATTGCAACATAAGATAAAATAAAAAAGCCTCAGAATTTAACTAATATCAAATATAAATAAGACCTTACTTGTCGAGTAAATTAGAGCAAGTTTTTTCAATAAGTGGACTATTCCATAAAGACCATGACATGTATCACTGAGATAGAGAGCCGAAATTCAGAGACTATAGTGAAGAGGCAAAGCCTTCTAAAGTAGAAACTCAAATCTTTCACTGAAATGATGTTACTGACGTGTCAGTTTGCTCTTGTCAAATTTTTCACCTTGCCCTTTTCAATTTTGCAATCACATTACTGACCTAAGACTACTAAGACTGTACTATGTTCATTCACTTTATACACTTTTTTGGAAAATATAATCTTTATGTTTCTTTAATACATCTTCTTGCAAAAAAGATAAGACCTTCTAGAGGCTAATTATTCACCCTATGGATAATTTGAAACTTTCGCTTTTGTCCAGATATATATATATTTTTTCAATTTCAGTAATCATTACCACAATGGGAGGATGAAGAACTAACAGTGGGAAGGCAAAGACGTTAAAAGGCATGGGTAATATATATAGATGCAGCATATAGTTTTAAAGTAGTTCTCTTCTCTAGTCTTCTCCTCACTACTCCTTTTCAGTCAGCTTCCAACTGCCTCTAAGTAACCAGCATTTTTAAGCTATCACTGACAAAGCAGATCTGATAATTCACTCAACACCATATCGTGAATTAACTTGATAGGTGGCCTCTGGCTGACTGCACTCCTAAAGAGAACTTTGGGGAAAGAACCACATCTCAAAGACTCTGCTGTTATTGCTCTTATATATTTGCCTCTAAAATGTAGATTCAACAAAATCTGCAAATGTTACTACTTGTAAAGAAAGATGTAAATTACTTCAGATTCTATTAAAAGAGAAAATAAATGGCAAATTCTGTTTGGGATTATTTTTAGATTTTCTAATATTCTTGATTTACATAAGTTAAAGTATATAATTATAGAATTCTTCTATCAGGTGAAAAACGCTATGAGAATTTTAAGGAAAAAATACTAATGAGAGCGCACCAGTGATGAAAACATATTATAAAGCTATAGTAGTTAAAACAATGTGATATTGATGTGAGAAATGAGACAGATGGGACATGAACCAGCAACAGACACTATAATATGTGACTCTACTATGCGATAACAGAAGCATTAGCAATGTCATTTGGGACATTTTTGTTGTCCTGAAGCTTTGATGAAGTCCCAAATCTGGATTTGATCCACATATTCTAAACAGAAGAACTAGACATGTCCCCACAGCACTTACTAACAAATTCAACAGGAATCATGACCCCCATTCCCTATCATCTACTTTGGTTGAGGGGAAGTATTTCATCACCCAGTCTTGATGCTTGTTGAGCTGTAAAAGGGAGGTCTTGCCTGGTACAGCTATTGAAACAGCGTAATGAGAAAGACTTTAGGGAAACTTGATCCGGGACCTCTGGAGTTTGGGTGGCACAGAGATTACTGTCTAACTCTCCCCTAGAAAAGTTTGAATGAGAGGCTGTCTAGAATTGCTCGTGATGGCAAGTCCAAGATCAATCTGCAGATTTGGTTGGGGATGAGTTGCTGAGTTTATGTGTGGTGCCATCGAGCCAACTTGGAAGGTAGTGGGTCTACAGTAGGGCCATTTCGAAAGGATTTCCCAAAAGGACTGCCTGCCCGGATGGAGTAAACCCTAGCAGGAAGAGGCCGTGTGGGGTGGACCAGGAAAGCAGGAGTTGAAGGGGAGTCTTACAAGGTCAGCAGGAATGTACATCATCCCCACAATGGGCAGAGGTCCAAGGAGGCAGAGGGGAGGAGGTCTCCAAATAACTCACTAAATCACCCCCTAAAAGAAGGAGTTAGCTTTTGGATGTCTGCCATTGAAGATAGTTTACAACATCCAGCCAAGTAAAGAGATATTTTTGTTGCTTTTCATCTTATTCCCAGCTTCTTACCCTTAACTTGGAAGAGCCAGAAACAGCAGTGAGTGAATGGAGAGGAGGGAGGAAATAAAACCAACAATAGCGAACTAAACCTAGAGGCAAAGAGGAGATAATTTAAACTGAAAGCAAGATGAATTTTTTAAAAATTTCATTTGGATAGGAATTTGTAATACTCCAAAATAAGGGCTAATTGCTACTACCCAAAATTGGCTGTAAAAGCAATAGGATCCACGGTGGTTTTAAAATACACTGCGAAATCTTTGCTACTCCTATCAAGAGATAGAGTCTACGTCTCCTATCCTTGTACTGGCGAGCCTTTGTAACTGCCTTGATGAATGAAATATGGCCAAAGCTGCCCTGGGTTTCTTCCAAGGCTAATTCAGATAAGGAATGCAACTGGCCTGCTGGCTTCTCGTGGGCACTTACTCTGGGAACCTTCAGCTACCATGTAAGAAGTTCAGCTATTCGGAAGCCACCATGTGGAGAGACCACATGCAGAGATCATTTCAAGACAGAAGCAGAGGCAAAGGCTCACTGACTACAGGGTTACAACTAGGAAGAGGTGAGTGTGGCCCTCACCTCAAGCACAAAATTTAAGAGGGGGGACACCAAAAAAAAAATCCCAGTCATTAAGATAAATCATATTTTAAGGCAATTTTTAAAAAAATCAATGTAAATATAACATCAACATTTTAAATAAAGACAGGATCAGTATTCCTGATTGTTCCTTTTGCCTCTGCTCCAGTATGGCTCAGCAAGGCACTGCTACTCATCTGATTGACTGGAAAGGACACAGGCAGCTTCACTGGTGATGAAAACAGTCTACATCTTGGTTTGGTTGGTGTCTCTGTGAATGTATATAAGTCAAAACTTGGTGAAATGTACGCTTAAGATCCATACATTTTATTGTTTGTAATTATACCATTCTCTATGTGTTTATGTATGTATTCAGAATGGGCATGTGATACAGTTCAGTCTAAGGAATGCTGGAGGAATGTTGCAGGAGGTTTTGGGGACAGAAGTTTACTTACTCAAACAGAGAGCAACTGCGGTGTATGGTCTCTGGATGGCATTCTGTGTGAACGTGAGAGCTGGAACTGCTCTTGCTATCCAGCTGTCAGCCTGAACAGGAAGATGACACATGGAGATGGGCAGAGCTGAAAGAATCAGAGAGAAATAGGGCCAGAGCCCTAACTGAACTATGCCTGATCACTGTGTTTACTCTGAACCTTTCTAGTTACATAAGCCAGCATCCTTTTTATTTTATAAGCCAATTTGGGCTGAGCTTTCTATTACAAATTCAGAGAGACACATAGAGAAAGTAATAAACAGAAGCAGTGAGGCAGTAGGAGCTAAATGGGAGCAGAAGTCATGAGGTAAACAGAAGGAGGGTGTAGGCAGCATCGAATGCCTGCCACCTGCCAGGCACCGTGCTAGCACTGGGAAACAGGGCAGGAGGTGAAACAGACCAGATCTCTGCTCTCATGGAGCTTATATCCTAGCTGGGGGTGGGGAACATGACGGGGGACAACAATAATTGTAGATGGTGATAAATGTTATATAGAAAATAATACAGGGTAACATGACATGGAAGAATCTACTACTACTTTTACGGGAGAGTCAGAGAAGCCTTCTCCATGGAGGTGACATTTGATCAGAAACACAAATGAGAAGATGCCAGCGTCTGAAGCTCTGAAGAAAAAGCCTTCTAGGTAAAGACATAGCAGCACATTCCTGGAAGACAAAAACCAGATGAAAGAGTGGAAACTCCCTAAGATCTTTAATGTGCATATAAATCACCTGGAGATCTGGTTAAAGCGCAGATTCTAACTCAGTAATCCGGGGTGATGCCTGAGGGTCTGCATTTCTCCTAAGCTCCCAAGGGACACAAGTGTTTCTGATGGACCATACCTGGAGTCACAAGGCCTTGGAGTATTTCTCCTCCAAGTGTGGTCTACAGTCTGGTCCACAAAGAAATTAAAAGTTTCTTTAAAAACCTTTTTAGCAAGTTTACATTGACACAACATCCAAGCATGTAATTATTTTCCTAGCAATTCATTTTAAGTGCAGTGGTGAGTGATACTTTGGAAATTAAAAACAAAACAAAACCCCCAAATCCTGACCCTTCACAGACAGTTTGAGGAGCACTGCCTGAGGGCCTAAGGCACTACAGCTGAGGAGGGAGCTAATCTACCTCCTAAAACTGCAGAGAAGCTGGGAACACCGAAACACCAGGTACAAGGAAGAAGGGAAATAAAACGTCAGGTGCAAAACGTGGGGATTGGAGCAATAGACATTACTGTCACCACCACTACCACACACACAAACACACACACATGCACACATGTGGCTTCCATACAGAACTCCTGGCAGCCAGGCATTGATTTCTCAGACAAACACTCAGAAATGTCCTCTCTGAACACATCAAATGGCTCTGAGCAAAGACTTCCTCATTCTGGAATTTAGGGGCTCCTGAGTGTAATGCTGCTGCCTCAAAAGTGAAGCACATGAGTCAACAAGCCTTCCCGTGCGCACAGAGCCTAAAGCTGTTCATTGCCTCACTATTAAATAGAACAGAACATCAAGGATCACCAGACTTTGAAAGAGCCAATGTAAACAAACATTGTTCGAGGAAAGCAGAAGGAAAGCAAGATAAATAGAGGCAAGGCTGCACTGAATCATAATTACCGTAAGATCGTAAAGACGCTAAGAAAACCTGGTCTCTAGAGGTGCATCCTCTGAAATGACCTTCCATTTTTCTCTGCGTGCTTGTAGTATGACCAGAAAGATGTCACATTTCTCAGTGAGTTTCACCGATGCAAACTCTTGTCTTCCATATATTTCTAGCTATACTTTGACAAACTCTATGTGAGATAATCTCACTGTATTCCTTGAAACTTAAAAGTACCTGTCTAGCTCACTGTGAATGGCTCAGGATGTACATTTCATCAGTTTGAATGCTTTCAGTTGCCAGTAACAGAAAACTCAATTCAAACTAGTTAAAAAACTAAAGGAGATTTATTGGTTCATATAAATGGAAAGACAAGAGATGAAGTGGGCTTCAGGTAATATGTGCTCCAGTGACTCAGTGGTGATCTCAAAAACTCAGTTTCTTTTCGCCAACACGAAGGAGGAGAATACCTAAAAATAGTGTGCAACTTGAACAAGTTCTTTTTTGTCATTATTGCTTATTTTTCTTGACTTTTGTTTGGACAACTGACTTATAGCCAAGAAATATTTTGTAGGATAGAGATTCCAGAATGTGATTCTAGCTTTCATAAACTCGAGTCAGAGATTCTGGAACAGTGTTTGGATGTGTTCCACCCCCAAAATAACCTGGTCCCAATGCTTTCTCTCAGGATTTCCTCACTACACCAGAATTCTGTGGGTACAAAAGCAAATGAATTCAAGGTCAGAGGGTCATGACCTCCCAGTGCCCTTTCCTTCCTCCTTAGAGAGATGAGATCCAATCAGACGCACTGCAGATTTTGGTGCCTTTATTCTTCTATAAACAGTTTGTTATGTGAAGAGAGACAGATTACTCTACATGTTCTCAAAAGAGATATAATTTTTACATTTTTCTCATGCCTGGGATTCTCTTAGCCCTTCCCTCCGCCTAATGGCTTTCTCCTAGACACATATATATTCATTATCCTAACATTTCTTTCTTTCTTCTTCATATTTTTCTTTTTTTAATCTTGTCTCTTTTCAATGAAGAAAAAAGTTAAAGATCATTTTAAATGGTCTATTTTTTTCTAACACTGAATAAACTGAAAAAAAAAAAAACCCATTATCCAAATCTGTTTCTTTTATTTGAGAAACTGAGGACATTTGAAACCATAAAGTCAGTCAGCCATTAGACAGAATATAAAAATCTTTCTGCAAACTATAATACATTAGAACTGCATATTTGTTATATATTAGACAACCCTTGGGCAGATGAAGACACTAAAATGCCATCTAATTTGCACTTAAACGAAGCATTATTAATCAGAGTCACAGCAGGTTAAAGGTACAGAAACAGTCCATTGTCCCACAATTCCCCCAAAGTCACTCAGTCCTTGCGAAAGGATTTGGTTCATAGGAAGTGCTGACCCCGGAGCCCTGCAGTAACCCCTCCCAGGGAGAGACTGTCCCTTGCCCAAACCTAGGCTACCCTCTGTTAGGAAAGCAGAACAAAGACTGTGTGCTTGGGAGGCAACTAAAAGGGTCTCTGTATCCTGATGGATTAAGAATGGAATTTGGCAGACGTTAAAGGTTTTGAGTAGATAACTTGGGCCTTCATCAGTTGTAGAGTTACAAATGTAAAACAATATTGTATACTTAATTTACGTTTGCACTTGTTCAATTATAATAAAAAATAAGCCAATCTTGGAAGTCCCCCAAATCTTTTTCTCTGAGAAAAATGATCTGAACATTACTTACATTTAAGAAAAGCAAGTTGCTGTGGAGAATGCCTCTCTGGGGATATAGCTGGATGCAGACAAATTTACTCATTCCTTTATCTTCAGATCCCGGAGCTGTGATTGACACGAAACAGCAAGAATTATTATTTTATATGCATAGAATGAGTTTCAACCCACCCCATAGAGAAGAGCACCTGTGCTTTGTCTGCTTTACACTTTGGCTTTCTCCGTAAGATTTTACTTCAACCTAAAAAAATTTTTTAAACCAGTGCAATACACACACTGCCTTGGTACTTCTAGAAAATCTTGGGTCCTCTGAGTTAGAACAAGTAGAAGAGAACAGCAATAACTATGCATAGGGGTTAACTTCAAAAGGGGAAACTCCTGGGTGGAATCACCCCCAAGCGCTGGAGAATTTTATGGAAGAACTAATCTAAACAAGATGCTTTTTTGTCCTCTGTTATACTCCTGTTTAAAGAGAGCTTGTATGATTCACTTAGCAAAATGAGACCAAAACAATAGTGCCTTTTTAACCAAGGTAGAATCTTCTGTTTTAATTTCATTTATACATTTGCAATAAACCAGGGAATAAAATTCCTTAAACTGGCCTCTAATTCAGTATTATGAGCTCTTTCTCTATGGTTAATAGAACAAATGCCATTTTACCTTTTAAGACCCTCAGAATACCTTTAGTAGCTAGGTATGGAATAGTTCCACATTTCTCCCAGCAGCTAGCATTTCATGCACTTGTTTCCTTTGTATTTGAGAATGACCAGATTTAGAAAATGACAAATGGAGGTGTTTTGCTATTCGAAGAGGAGGAATCCTTTGGAATTTCTAAAGAGTAAGAGAATCCAAAGGGGATGCAGTTAGATGACTCTGTGGCAAGAACACAAAAGTTACAAGGACAAATTTTTCTTTCTTGCAGTCATATATTCAACCTACGCCATTTGAACATTAACTAGTCGTGAAGCATTTTGCTAGGTCTGAAGATAAAATGGTGACTTGGTCCCTGCTCTTGCAGAGTTTATCATCAAAGGGGGAAGGGAGACATTGCACAAGTAATTATAAAACTAAATATATAATTACAAAGTAGGATGAACACTATGAAGCAAAAGTATAGGGTACAATGAGAATGTATCACAATGGTTTATCCTAATTTGTGGGAATTATGGAGTAACGTCCATGGTCGTATCATTCACTGAGACACTGAACTGTGAAAGTGGACCAGGCTTGATCAGAAATATCATGGTTCCGTTTCAGATAATCTAGATTTAAGACAGCAAATAGGGAAGTCAAATACTCAGATGTATGGAGAAGTCTGGATTGAAGATAAAAGTTTAGGAATCCTTGGTCAATAGATAAGCTAGAAGTGAAAAACTTACTTAGGGGTAGAGTTAAAAAGAAAAGAGGGCCTATAACTGAGTCTTGAGGAATTTCAGCATTCAAAGGTTAGGGAGAGGGCTGGCCCGGTGGTGCAGCAGTTAAGTGTGCACATTTGGCTTCGGCAGCCCGGGGTTTGCCAGTTTGGATCCCAGGTGCGGACATGGCACCGCTTGGCAAGCCAAGCTGTGGTCGGCGTCCCACATAGAAAGTAGAGGAAGATGGGCATGGATGTTAGTTCAGGGCCAGTCTTCCTCAGCAAAGAGGAGGAGTGACGGCAGGTGTTAGCTCAGGGCTAATCTTCCTCAAAAAAAAAAAAAAGAAAAAAAGGTTAGGGAGAGGATGTTAGCTGGCAAAAAAGATTGAAGAGTGGCCTGATGTCAGAGGCAGATCTACCTTGAAGCTAATGAAGCTTAAGATTCTGGGTCCTTCTCTTGCCTGGGAGGAGCCCCAGCAATTGCTTACATGGTCGTAAATTTTTATAAAATTTTCAAAGTAAAGCAGAGCAGAGCCCCAAACTGTATAAGCTTCAGGTGCCACATATCTGCCCCTACCTAAGAGGAAGGAGCAAAACCGTGAGTGTGATTTCAGGGGTTGCGTGAGGTGGGAGTGAACATTCAGAAGAGAATATTCAACAGTTATGAACGCATCTGAGAGGTCAAGGAAGATGAGGAGAGAAACATCCATTGGATTTAGGTAGCGGGAGGTCCTCGTGTCCATAGCAAGAGCCCTTTCAGTGCAGTGATGGGGCAGGAACCGAGACACAGCTGGTTGATTTCAAGAAACTGAACTGTGAAGGAGTAGGGAGAAAGGGTGGTAGCAAGAGAAAGACGGACTGCGGAGGAAGGTTTTTTTCTTTTCCCTCCCTCCCTTCCTTTCTCTAATTCTAGAAAGGCTTGATTCTAAGTGCTGTGCTATTCAAAGAGGAGGAATCCTTTGAAATTTCTAAGCAATAACAGAATCCTCTCCAAACGGCATGGCTTGAGATAACTCTACGGCAAGAACACAAAAGTTACATAGACACATTGTTCTTAAGATGGGGAGACTTGAGAGTGCTGATTGAAAGGTTTCACAAGATAGAGATGTGTTGAAGATACAAGGGACAAGATAAACTGGGATGAGTTTTCCCTTCATCCTAACTTCACTTTCATTTTCAAAGAGCCCAGAGGAGATGAATATCCATAGACTCTGAAAAACTCTAGTTAGTGTTTTAATTTTCCCAGTGGGCAAATCTACACTGATTCATGTTTGTGAAAGCACAAGGGGCCTTGGGTTGACAGCATTCTCTCCATCCCCAGCAGAGTTCACTCCACTCAACTTCCAATTATGTGCCGGCAAATGATCTATTTTGCAGCTTCCTGAAAATATCCATTTAGAAGCTCCAATCAATTTCCCCCTGAAGCCTTGGATATTTTTTAAACTGTTGTTTTCCCTTAAATATTTGGTGAATACTGGAGAAATGCAAATTGATTTCTTTTAGTAGAGAAAACAAAAAAACTTACAAGTCTGTCAAAGAAAATAAAACTTTTATTTAGGATATTAAAAACATTCTTTTAAAAATTTTAAATTGGACTTGACTATCTTTTGATGTATACTGTAATATTAGACTTATGTATTGAAAAACAGAGCAATTTTCTCCCACAAAAGATTCTTGGGACTCAGAAAAGGAGAGTATTAGAAAGATAATCTTAAATGACGCAAAATGGAAATGAATATTTTTCCTGGCACCATGCAATTCTGAACCCTTCCTCCATGTTTATTGTTTTTGTCTTTTAATTAGAGCATAAGTCTAAGAATGCATATTGAAGTGTTAAAAGTTACTTAGAAAATGAGATTATGAACCTCCCCATGCCTTTTCATTACAGTGCTTCCCATCACCAATCCACACCACTTTAATAAGCTACCAATGCAGAAAGCATCCACAAAGCAGTTAGTCTAGATAAGAAATTATTTAGTTCCCAGAACTAGAAATAGAGGCTACTAGTTCCCATGGGTTGCCAGATTTAGCAAGTAAAAATACAGGACGCCCGGTTATATTCGAATTCCAGATAAACAACGAATAATTTTTTCGTATAAGTATCTCCCAAACGTCGCAGCGAACATACTTGTCCAAAATAAGTATTCCTTTCTGTGTGACATTCGCATCTAACGGGGCGCCCGGCGTTCCCTCCGGCAGCCGCACAGCGTCCGCGCCCCACATCATCCGAGGCCGCGCGCCGGAGGAGCTGGTTTAAAACCCGGGCCCGGCTGCCTCGGCCGCGCCCCCTGATTGGCCGCCCGCCGCCCCGCGGCCGCAGGCGTCACGCAGCCCCGGCAGCCCCGGCCCCGCCGCCTCCCCGGCAGCCCCGGTCGGCGCAAGTGCGGCGCGCGGGGGGCGGGGGCGCGGCGGCGCGCGGTTGGCGTCGGGCCGCCGGCGCCGGGCGGGATGAAGTTTTCCGGCGGCGCGTGAGCGTGTGCCTGTGCGCGCTTATCCCGAAGCTCGTCGCCGGCCGTTACTTCGGCGGAGAAGAGAACGAGCGGGGGCGAGGCGAGGCCCCCGCGGCCCCGGGGACCCCGGCGACCCCGCTCCCTAGCCCTCCTCCCCTTTCGCGTCTCCGCCCGCGGTGGCCGCCGCGAGCCCGGTAAGCGGCGCCGGGGCCCGGGCCGGGAGGCCGGAGCGCGTCCCCGCGCCCTGCGCGCGCGCCGGCCGGGAGGGTGCGCGGGCGCCCGGGGCTCGGCGCGCGGGGCGGGTGGCCGGCCGGCGGGCGGGGTGTGCTCGCCCCTCCCCGCGCGGCCCGGCGCTCTCGGGGAGCCGCTGTTTCTCGGGCTCCTGAAAAGGATGCGGTCTGGAAGTTTTCTTTGCTCCTCGCATGGCCCCCGAACGATAGTCCAGCCCTTTTAATCTCCCCCCGTCCACCCGCCTGTGCTCTTGCTCACTGTAAATGGTTTAAAAGTTTGTTCTTTTCTTTCCCCTGGAGGGGCAGAGTATGGATGCCAAGAAGGGGCCCTCCAGGCCTGGGGCGCGGGAGCCTGTTGCTCTGCGCTGCTGTGGCCGCGGCCCGGCGCCACCTCCGCGGTTCCGTGCCGGGCTGTACGGGGTGGGCAGCGGCTGGGGAGAAATGCCCCCAGGCTGGCGTCTCCGGCCTCGGCGGCGGGGACACAGAGCGCGCCGCTAATTGGGACTCGCCCCCTATCCCCCCCGTAGCGCCTGTGCCCCTTCATCCCTGGCCCCGCTGGGTGCGAGCATTTTGCTCTCGCGTCCCGCTGCATCCCCCCCGCGGGCCTGTGGGGCGCCTTTGTCTGCGATTTCGCAGCCCCGGGATGCCGGATGTTCCTAGGGAGGCGGTGGTCGGGAGACGCTTTGTGTCTTGGGGAGTTGTGTGTGTGTGTGTGTGTGTGTGTGTGTGCTGGTGGTGGTGATGGTGTAAATTTTTGCTTGCGTTCTTTGCAGAGGCACAAAGCCCTGGCTATTCTTTCCTGCGGATCACATGGAAATTCAAGCTGGGACTGCGGAGAGGAGGAGGGGCCGGGCGAGGGCGGGAGGTGGCCGCTGCTGCGCAGTGGCCGGGGGCAAGTCCGGGCGGCAGGGCGCCTCTATCCAAATCCGCGGGTGAGGCTGCTGAGGCTGCTCCGCTTGGGAAGAACCGGAGCCTGGGCCCTGCGTGCCTTGGGGTGGGGAGGGGGAGGGTGGCGACTAGTGTTTCACCGGTAACATCAGATAAGAGGACCGTGACTTCACCAGCCTAGAAGGAAACCTCTCCGTGTTCTTTTGATGTTGAGAGGGGAAGAATCTGAGAAGTGGCCAGACTCGCATCCAGCTTTGGTGGACAGCTGTGGTGTAAACATCCCTTTCGTGTTTCCATAGACATTCCTCATTTAAGGGTTCTTTTTACAGAATAAACGACACCTAATCTGAAAAACTAACGACGTGATGGTTTGGAAGTTTTTACATGTTGAATTTGGGTATAGGTGACTACAACGAAACTTTTCGTAAGGATGGAATCAGCTAAATTTGTATAGTATACGCTTTAGCGCCTGGTAGAATTTAGGTAAACAATTGCATTTAAAAACCCAACAGAGCTTGAAGTTCCGTGGCTCGAACTGTAATACAAGGCGGAGCTCTGGCTGGATGCACCTGTGCCCTGACCTGAGGGAGGGGCTGAGCGGGTTTAGAGGGTGGTGGGGTTAATCTTGTCTGGGCTGCCCGCATTGCCTGCTTGCTAATGGGCTGGTTTACAAACGGGCGGGTCTGTCTAGATTGGGCTCTATTCCGCTCAAAGTTCACATTAGGGTCCTTGACAGCCAAGGTCTGTAAAGGTAAGGGCCACGGGCCAAATCAGCCTACTACAGCCTGTTTTTTCCCCTGAAGTTTTGGAGCTAGGAATGGTTTGTACATTTTTAAATGGTTGAAAACAAAATCAAAAGAATATTTCATGACGTGTAAAAATTATATGAAAGTCAAATTTGAGTGTCCATAAGGAAAGTTGTATTGGAGCACAGTGACGCTCATTCCTGTCGTCTGTGTCTCCTACTTATTGTCTGTGGCTGCTTTCACAGCTACAGTGGCAGAATTGAGGAGTTGCATAGTTGAGACAGAAAAGTATAGCCTTCAAAGTCTGAAATATTTGTTATCTTACTCTTTACAGAAAAAGTTGCCAACCAAGACCAGGCTTTAAAAGTATTGCTTGGGGCCAACCGGGTGGCGTAATGTTAAGTTCGCTTGGCTGGGGTTCGCGGCTGCCTCGTTTTGAGGGTTCAGATCCCAGGCACCGACCTACATACTGCTCATCAAGCCATGCTGTGGCGGTGTCCCACATACAAAAGAGAGGAAGTTTGGCACAAATGTTAGCTCAGCAATAATCTTCCGCAAGCAAAAGGAGAAAGATTGGCAACAGATGTTAGCTCAGGGACAATCTTCCTCACCAAAAAAAAAAAAGTATTGCTTAAATCTTCCCTCTTGTGATGGGTGCGCTGTTTAATTTTATTGCCTTTCAGGCCCAGTTTCGAGTTTCCCCTGAACTGGCAGACTTTTCCCTAGTAGATGGACAAATTCAGTTAATGTGTTGGATTTTTCTCATTTCCAAGTTTCACTCCCAAAAAGTTTTCATAACCTTTTGGTATCTTTCTCTGTTAGAATCTAGGATAAAGTGGAGTTTCTGATTGGCAGAAATTATGTGTTTAGTTATGTTAAGTTTAATACAGATAGCGATATTTCAGGTTGTTTTGCAGGGAGTTGTAGTGACTTCTATCTGCAGATAGAATGATAGTTTTGTTTATTTAGGTAGAGAGAGGAGGGCTAAGGGGATGTCATAGGTTCCTTTCCAGAGGCAAGTTGTCACTTAGGCAAGGCTAGCTGGACTCTTTACTGCTCTTTTTTCCTACTTCATTTGCTAAAACAAACAGAAAAACTGATGAAATTTATCTCAACGAGTTACTAACAGATCAGTCATATGTATACATTCCTCTTACACGTGTTGCTTTTCTTTCCTTGACTCCTTTCAGTATTTCTTCCCCCGTCTCTTGTTTCTGGGTTTCTTTCTCCCTTTACCACACTTCCTTTTATGGTCTAAGCCGCCTGACTTTGTGGCTTGGAAAGGGAGGGCTGTCAGTCACAGTTTTTAGTGTGTTCCAGATTCCTATCAGATAGACACTGCCCTGTTTGGCCCTTAAAGACGTCTTTGCATTTGGTATACCTTTTAAATGCACGTACTGTGAGGGAGTAGAGATTGTCCCCAGGGTGTTAACTTTATCCCTGCAAAGTGGTGTGCTCAGAGAGGTTCCTGGAAATCCTTGAAGTGTGATTTTGCATTGATGCAGGCCTCTAGCCGTAAGCTGCTGGGGTGGGGAGGCTGTTAGAAATGAAGAAGTGGCCCTATTGTCTAGAGGTAAGATTAAGGGATTTAGAAACTGGCATGAAACAATGGATTGTCTAGCAGATAACTGTCCTGAGTTAAAGGCAGATCGTTTTCTCCAGCTTACATCCCAAGGCCGACCTCATAGACTTGACTCTCTTAGGTTGAGTTGCGGTTGGCTTCATTTTGTATGTTTATAATATGCACAAAGTGCTCTGTGAATTTCATAAAATATCTTGAGGCAAAGTTGATGTATTGGATTGGAAATGTCCCCATATATGCTAGAGCAAACAACACATTTGCCAGCAAAAGATCCTATATTTCAAAGTAAAGAAGCAGACAACTCACGGAATTCAGGACTGCTTAATGGTGCTACCTCCTTACCGGTAGCCACATCCTGGTGGGTGGAGAGCTTGTGTCTGGCCCCGTGGCACTTCAGGCCCTGCTTCTGGACTCCCAGCTCTGTGCCCATGTTGAGGGGTACCGGGTTGGGAGTAGTTCTGTGCATCCTCGGCTTGGCCCTGAGGGATCCAAACTATTGCACATATAACTAAATGTACATATAACTGTATAAATAGTTATTTGTGCTAGCACATTTAACGTGTAACTAGGAGCACTTAGAACTATTTCCCAAATAGTTTATGTGCCTTTAAAACACATTTGGCCTAACATAGGAATTCATTTGCTCTAGTTACATTGTTACATGTATTATCAAACCCCATATTTATAACAACAAAGGTATTATTTTCTCTTGTAAATTAGTGTCATGCATAGGAGAGCATCAATATAAATACAGTTGGGAAATGATGTTTAGTATGGTAAAGTTGACTTGCTAGGATTAAATAATTTTAGTGGGGTTCCATGTGGGTGAATAAGAATAAGGACATGAAGAGCTATTTCCAGATAAAGGAAACTAATGTGAAGTAATCCATTGCCTTCCTGTGAAATGTTTCCCAAGAAGATCTGAGGTAGTTATTCATTTAGTAGATAGTAATGCTAGATGGATTAGGATTATGTTGTATTGGGTTAGGTACTGGGAAGAACACAAAATAAATATACTGCTCCAGAAGCTCTCTTAGTGGAAAAACAGACATACAGAGGAAAGAATGAAAAGGTTTTGCATGTTGTAAAAGCTACAGGGAATCAAAGAATTAGACATCATTATAGGATTGCTTGCCAGCATCTGTAGATGGCAGTTTGTAAATGGCCTTCTTCTCCCTGTAACTTCTCAGTGTCTTCCCTATGACTTCCCAATGACTTCATTCAAGCTTAATTCTCTCTTTAAAAACCCTGTCTCCAAACACAGTCGCATTCTGAGGTACTGGGGCTTAGGACTTCAGTATGAATTTTTGGAGGGGACACAGTTCAGCCCATAACAAAGTCCTCGAAGAGACTGTAAGCTTCTTACGGACTGTAAGCTGTAAAGTGGTCCGGCGTGAAGAATGGACTGCTTCCAGGTGAGGGAGGAGGTCGTGCAGCAGACCTCTGTGGCAGTATACCTCAGCGTTACTGTGGTGATGTGATGTTGGGGAGAAAGAAACTGCTGTTTGAGGGAAAAGCTATTTTCTCTTTGCTCTGAGGCCACTTGTCTTCTTCCTCCTGGTGCTCACTGGGAAATTGACCTTTCCTTTTAGTGGACAGAGCGTTAGTTTTCTTTTTAAGTGTTTCATAAAAGCATTAATTTTCTCAAAATATTTCTTCTACTCTTAAAAAGTGAGTAAAAACATGAAATTCAGCAAAGATGAAATGTTAGTGTTGTAAACATCTCATGATGGTATTGGAGTCTGATTAAAACAGCAAAATGTATTCTTTAAATTACATTGGTCTAAAAACTGTGTGTATATATCCTACGCATGTTTTGTGGGCAAATATTTGGCATAATCTTTTTTCCCCAGAAATTTCTTCCCCTTTTTGGAAAAATATAAATGTAAAGAAGTAATTTATATCATGTATCATAAGATAACAAAAAATTTTTTTAGTGTTGAAATTATATTTGTTGGGTTAGAGGAATGTTAAAGTGATTCTTCCAGATTTGGCAGGCTGAGTTAAAAAAAAAAAAAAAAAGTAAAACGAGACTTAAATTCTTGCTTTTTTTCTTCTTGCCTATGGTGGTTAAATTTGTTTGGTCTAGGGAATTCTTATCTTTTTCCTCTTTTTAGTTTTATTATATCTGTGCAAACAACATTCATTGTTATTTTCTTGTAAACCACTCTACCTCCAGGTCCAATGCGCTATAAATAAATGTGTGAGGGGAAAGTGAAAAAGGAAATGCTTGTGAGAAAGGAAAAACAGAAACATCAGCTACCAGAGAAACAAAAAAAATCTTAAGGGAAAACCTGTTTAGGTTGTGTTGATGATTTACTGTTGATAGTTTGAGTAGGTTTTGGGATACTTTCCCATTTACTCTATTGCTTACATTTAAAAAACATAGTTATAGTAAAATACATAAGGTACTTATTTCTTTTAGTAACTCTTTCTGATGATAAAAATAGCACATTTAAAAAAATTTGGAAGACATAGACAAGCGCAAAGCAGCAAAAACTTACCTGTAATTCTGTCTCCGTTTCTCGAGGAGGCGGGAGGGATTGTTTAGCATCTGTTGTTTATTGAGGTATTATTTATTGTTCCCATAGGTACTGCCCCCCCCCAAGAGAACGCATATTTTGTGAATTGAGGATGCTTAAATTATTTTGACAGAATAAATAAGTAGAGCTGTTGATCAGTAGATTTCACCGAATGCTCTTTTTCTCAGTGAGGATAACATCATCTGAGATTATTAAAGCATCCATACGTTTGAATTGACACTAATAGCATATCTTGGAACCAATGCTTCTTGACTCTTTGAGGAGGCATAATGTGGTTAACTACCATGTGGCACACAGGACACCAGTGGAGAATGTACTTGTGCATCCTGATCTGTGCTTAAGATTAAATGTTGTGTAGTCCTATAGTTAACTTTGGAATAACTTTACGTTGTGTAGTCACTGGCTCCTAGCACACCTTGCTTTGGGGAACTGGCTGTAGAAAATGGTCCGGGAATCTGTGCTCATAAAACATCGCTAACCTACCAAAACTATGATGATAGAATCATAAAGAGTAAAGATCATTCTACAGTTTAAAAGATCCTCTCTGATCTGTGTAAGCTCTGTCCAGCTTCTCTTCTGCTTTCCTAGGCCCCTTATCGGCTCCTGTTCGTCTAAGGCGTTGCTGGATGAAGTTCAGAAAGCCTTAGGTCAGGCGTTCCCCCCAGTCTTCCTAGGGTACTGCTTTTGAATAAGTCAGGCGTGAATCTGCCTCTGGGCGACATTTATTTCCAGCTGTAGGACTGGAGGGGCTTCAACTCTAGGGTTCAGTGGAGTTTTCCCTGACCCTGTCCCCCTCCTTCCTGTCACATTCACTGGTTTCCTGGGAATAGTAAATGTAGTCATCCTGTTCCCTTTGAGAAAAGTACAGCACTAGAACACCTCTTTATTCTGATAGGATCTGCTGAATACAGGTAGTAGATCAGGCTGAGTCACAAAGTGTTTTTAGAAGTGTTTTGTGGCTGAGGTAGAAAAACAAAAGAAGAAACAGCCCCTGGGCCTGGATTATTGCCGCCTAGCCAGCTCCATTAGAGTCAGTGAACATCAGTTGAGTGCTAAACTCAGGACATTCACGCTCCATCCATTTCTCAAGGAAGGGTGAGGGATTGCTTAACTTCTATTGTTTATTGAGGTATTATTTGTCATTCACATAAACTGCACATAATGAAAATGTACAATTTGTTAAATTTAGGCCTCTGTGAAACCATCCCCACAGTCAGGATAGTGAACATATCCATCACTCCAAGAAGTTTCTTCATGCCCCTTTGTACTCCTTTCCTGTCTCCCTGCCTACCTGTCTCCCATCTGCAAGAAACCACTGATCTGCTTTCTGTCACTATAGTTTTGTTTGCATTCTCTAGAGCTTTAAATAAATGGAATCATACAGAATGTTCTCTCTTTTTGTCCAGCTTCTTTCACTCTGCATTTTGGAATTCATCCATGTTGCCTGTATTCATAGTTTATTATTGTTTATTGCTGAGTACTAGTTCATTGAATGGAAATATCATTCAGGAGTTTTTTTGTTTGGTTGGGTTTTTATTTTTTGGGGGGGGGGGGGTGGGTGAGGAAGATTGGCCCTGAGCCAAGATCTGTTGCCAGTCTTCCTCTTTTTGCTTTAGGAAGATTGTCCCTGAGCTGACATCCATGGCCGGTCTTCCTCTACTTTGTATGTGGGACACCACCACATGGCTTGGTGAGTGGTGTGTAGGTCCTTGCCCAGGATCCAATCAATCAAACCCTAGGCTGCCAGAGCAGAGCAGGCGAACTTAACCACTACACCACTTGGCTGGCCCCCAGGAGTTTTTTAATAGTTTAAAATTCTCTTGTGCTTTGTCCATTGTCATGTAGTACATTTGTTCTTGGTTTCAACAGTAGGTGTCAGAATTTTGTGTTTGACAGTGTTTTTCAGTCTTCTTAAATTCATGCCCATTTTGGTTAAACATAAAATTTAAATGCCCTTCTTTAATGTGACTTGAAGTTTCAAAAATATGTAAATTGTAGTTCAAAGAAAAAAACTGCTGGTACTTGTAAAATAAAAAGATTTAAAAATTTCGCATCTTTAAACATATCAAGTGATTAAGTAAAAAGCAAAAAAAAGGTCACCTGGCTGTTGAGGTTTTCGAGGAGCTTCTGTATCCTGCTATCTGAAGAGTATGAGCTCAGCTTGGGTCAGTTTCAGTGTTGAGCCCAGAGCTGGATTTGCAGAATGCTTGCCTAACCCCTGACCCAGTTGCGTATTTTTGGTAGTTCTTATAATTTTTAATAGATTTATCTGCCACTGCTTGTAACAAATTTACGTGGCCGTGATAGAGTGAATGGGATGTCAAAGAAGTAATTTGGTGCCTGAATTATCCAAATAATTGCCATTGAATATATGTTACAACTAGATCACCAAGCATACCAAGAGTTGAAGAGGGAGGATCAGTATATTGTGAAAATGTGCTATTCTGACTGGAATCATTCAGATTTTTTGGGTAATTTTTTAACATTTATGTGTTTGTCTCTACTTTCTGATCACTTAAGTGAAATTAAGTGGCAGAAACAACAAAACACTACCGTTTCAGGCAGATTATTACAGGCTGATTATTCAGGCTCTCTGGATTACTACAAATGTGAAAGGTGGTTTATAATCTTGATATTAACGTTTAGTCCTTTGGGTACCATAGTAAAATACAGTTAATGAGTGTAGTTAAATAGTAGATGAGTTAATTAAGAAGCAAATAGTCATGTTTATTGAAAGAGAGTAAGGGCTTTTAAAATGTTTTCAGAGAGAAAATACCAGTTGTCAAGTTGGCCCTAGTGAGTCCTATGGAATTACATATGGTAACTAAATATTGCAGCCTGTAACAATTATCTGTGAATTAGTAATTAGGGGATTGAATTGGTCCATGCTTATTTGTCTTATATGCCTAAGGTTCATGTTCGGATAGATAGGTTCATATTAATTTGGATTTCTTTATACAGTTTTCCCTTATCTAAACTACTTGGAATCTTGCCAGCAAGATGTAAATCATCATCTCTTTTGCTGACTTTCCTCAGCGTATTCTCAGCAGTGTAGACTACCACTGACTGACAGGCTTATCAGCTGATTTAGAGAGTGACATGTCTTTGCTGTCAGAGGAATACGGAGTTCTCTCTAGTAATTCTTTAGTACAGATTATGAAAAACACTGCTTTTATTATTGTGGACAAATTTTATTTTCTTCTGGAGTATACGCAGCTATTTAATCAACAGAAGAGCCAAAGGTGAATTTGTTTTGATTTAGTATGGAGGTGAATAGGAGGATTATGGGCAATTTTGAGTTTCTTAGATACATTCTGCTCTTTTGTAGACTTTATTTCATCTTGAAACTTTTGATTCCACTAGGATTTTTAATTTACTTCACAGATAATTGTTTGATGTCTATTTAAGATATTTTAAATTTTTTTATTGAGGTAACATTGGTTTATAACATTATGTAAATTTCAGATGCACATCGTAGTTCATCTTCTGTATACACTCCGTCATGTTCACCCAAACACTGGTTGCCATCCATCACTGTACATATGTGCCCTTTTTTGATCCTCTTCTATATTTAATTTGACCTTTTTTTTTTTGTGAGGAACACTGGCCCTGAGCTAACATCCATGCCAGTCTTCCTCTACTTTGTATATGGGACACTGCCACAGCGTGGCTTGATGAGCGGTGTGTAGGTCCATGTCCGGGATCCGAATCTGCAAACCCTGGGCCACTGAAGCGGATCACACGAACTTAACTACTACGCCGCTGTGCCAGCCCCTAATTTGACCTTTTTAAGGTTATCTTCCATAAGTAATTTATATTCACATTGGTATAGGAACCAAAGTGATATCAAATAAGCCTTATTTAGTATGAGCTAAATAAACAGTAACACTATTCCTTGCCTCGTATGTTGGCTGTAGTGGGTGCTTTATGAATGTGGCACTTATTTTGAGTGATCAAGCGTGAGGGGTCTTTATTTCTAATTGATTTCTACCACTGAAATAATTCTTGTATATTAAGGTATATTTTTACATGTTCATGTTCCCTGGGATTCCGATCTCAGTTCTCCCCCTTGTTAATCTGTGCCTTCTTCCTGATTAGTCTCTGTCATCTTCAGCAACACCTGGAGGCCAGTGATTCCCCACTTTTGTGTCTCCACTTTCTTTTCTCCTTAGGTCCACATGTGTAATTGATTCATTCTTTCCACAAATATTTATTGAGCGCCAACTCTGGGCCAGCCAGTATTTCTAGTGCTGGGGCCCTGTGAAAAAAAGGAAACAACAACAAAAAACAAAAATTCCTCCCCTCATGGAGCTTGAAATCTGCTATGTCCTATTTTCTAAAGGCATTGCAAGCTCAGTATGTTCAAAAGGAATACATTTCTACCCCTTCCTCTAAAAACAGATGACGTTGCTCTTTCTGCTCCTGTTGTTTAAGCTAGTCATGTCGCAATATTTCTAGCTTCCCAGGTTAGAAACATTGGGAGTCAAACTCTATTGCTGTCACTCTCTCATTCCACCTGCCCGCAACACACGTCTAGTGGTCATTGAATCCTTTTGAGTCCCTCTAATGAATATGTCTGTATCATCCCTCTTTTCTTGCCACTGCCTTAATCTAGGCTCACATTATTTTTTGTTGGGCTGTGTTAACAGCCTAACATCTGGTTGTAGTGTATTAGTTCTTCTCTCCTTTTGGTAAATTACTTGCCCTATTGCCAGAATTGTTTTTCCCGAAAATAAATTTTAGTAATTTTTCTCACCCTCCCCAGTGTACCTACATGCTCCACCAGTCCTGCAAGGTAAAGTCGCACTAAGGCCATGGAAACATTGCGTTCCTAGCTCCTATCTAGTTTAGTACCTCAGTACTATAGAACCACTGTCGTTAAATTCTCTGGTTTCTTTGCCTTAGCAGATGTCCTTCCCTCACAAGAGATGCCTTTCCTCCTGTTTCTTCCCCATACTCTCCTAACTTGTGCATCCTTGAGGACAATTCACATGTCACATCTCCTCTAAATTCTTTCTCACTCATACTGACAGCATTGGATTCCTCTGTACTCTCATAGAATTTAGCACATCACCTTGCAGTGTGATTACTTACTCTTTTCCACTAAATTGAGGGCTCAGAAGTTAGGTAGCTGTCCTTATTCTGCTTTGTCATATGCTTCAGTGATAGAGGCAAGTAACAGATTTTTGGGGGGGCTTAAAGTTTATATAGAATTTGGGCTGGCCCTCTTTAAAAAACCCAAAAATTATGAATACAAAATTAGGTGTCAAAGTGCATATTTATTTGAATGGGGAATGGAAGGATCCTGTGCAAGTACCTTCATTGCTTAATCTGCCTGTGCCCCATACCCAGGGAAATGTAAGTACTTGGCTAAAACTTGGTGGAATAATGCCGTGTATATATAATTTTTTTGCTGTTGATTTTTTAAAATTAGGAAACAATATCAGTTAACCATTCTGATGCTGATACTGTTAATAATGCCTAATGTTTCTATAGCACTTCTCATTTTCTAAGCACTTTCACATACGTATCTTATGGGATTTTAACAACTGAGTTGCGAGGAAAGTGACTCAGACTCAGTGACTCTCACTGTGTTTAGCTGTTTGCCGGGTGAAAGAAGATCGAGTTGAAGTTCTTCCTCTGAGATCAGATTTCACTTTGGTAGGAGCAAGTGTTCAGTTCTTCCTGTGCATCTTAACCCTCAGTCAACACCTTGCTCCACCTCCTGTTAGCCTGGGGAATGCTAAGGGATTTCCTGGGGGCTTTCCAAATTCTCTTGCTGCCGCTGCATCTCTCTCTCTCTTCTCCGTTTAGCTTCCTCACTCATTATTTCTTCTTCCTTTCCTCCCCTATTTGTTTATTTGTGTCTTACGTCCACCGGACCCATTCCCTCTCCATCTGTCTTCTCTGGTAGGGAACTTAGTACTTTTAAGTATCAGTTCTTTGAGCTCAGTTTTGTAGTTTGCAGTTGTTGGATTCATTTCTGCCTCTTTGAAGTACTGAATGGGGTGATTTTGGGATCCTCAGTAGTACAAAAAGTGCGTATAGTTTTTGGCACTGGGAAAGGAGACATCCTAAAGCCACGTACTTTATTTACTGCATAGGTACGACATGGGGCAATTTGCAAACCCCACTTCAGAAACGATCAATTTTCATTTGTGTTAAGGAGTTACTGATTTAATAAACCTGCTTAATCTGATAGCAAATAGGAAAGACCAAAATGGAGAGAATAGTGTTCAGACACTAATAGAAGACAAAATAGTGATAGCAACAGCTTTTGTATGCCTGTTATTTCCAGGTACTTTGCATATGTTATTGTTAATGCTCACTTTACAGCAGCAGCTCAGAGAAGTTAAGTGACTTGCCCATGATCTCAAACTAGTAAAACGGTTGAGTGTTTTTCTAAGAGAACTTTATAAAGCAGCCTGGGAACACTGAAAGCATAGCTGCCTGGAGCTACTTAAGCTGAAGGTAAAGAATTCTTTTCTTCCCTGTAGTAGTGTTATTGGAGCACAGAGCTATGATTTGCTGGAAGGGACTTGGCTTTGATGTCGGTCAGACTTCAATTGCCTTTAAATGTTAGCTCTGGTGCTTACAAGCTTCCTGAAGGTAGGGGAAAACACTGTATCTTTCTGAGCCTCAGTTTTCTTACTTGCATATGGATGTACCTAATACAGAGCAGTTGGAAGGATTCAAGGAAATGTGTGTGTGTGAAGCATGGATGCTCTGTTTAAGAAGATGGGAATAGATGTGTGACAGCAATTTTGTAACTGGTTTCATTTCAAACAGTAAAAATAATGTCGGTTCATTGCCTAAAAAACTCACTTCTGGAGACTTATTCTCTGAAAGAATTATTATTCTAGTAGATGCAATAGCAGTCAATTCTTATATGCACTTTTATTATTAGTTGTTATTGAATAGCATTTTTTAAAAAGTCTCAAATAACAAATTATTACTTTAATTTGTGGATTACAACCAAGCCTACATTTTAGACATCCCAACAGTGAACATAAGTTTGGAAACTTTTGCCTCTTGAAAGGAGTGTTTGGTGCTGAATGTGTACCCAAGGAATAAAGTTACTTTTTGTTTTAAATCAGCAAAATGACATAGAAAATTAAACAGTATTTTCTTTAGGGAATCTACTCAGGGTGGACTCCCAGTTTGATCGAGTAGGGCTTTTAAGCCTATTCTTTCTTACTTCTTCTTCTCTGTCCCCAAATCCTCTTGTAGCTGAATTAGATTACTCTTGGCTGAAACTTTTAGATTATTGGTTGATGTTTTGATACATAGACTTTTCAGTACCCCCACGTAGTGGCTTTAAAAATATGCTTGCTTAATAAAAGGTCTGAATTATGTGACCTTGAGAAAGTTAATAATCACTTTGACCTTCTACTTCCTCATCTATAAAGTGTGGTGTTAGCAAGTGATGTTTTATTTAGAAAGAGTAAAAGCCCGCAAAATTTCCTTATGTCTTCAAATAAGACATTTGAAATTAAATATTAATAATTTTTTTAAAATGCTTTGGTTTCTTCTGCCAGCTGAATTTAAGGGTTCTAAATTGCTTCATGAAAAGTATTGCAAAGAATGGGCTCAGAGAGCGAGAGAGCTTGATCCTTCACGAGCCCTTCTCAGTACACGCGTGGTCCTTCTCTGTGCGAAGAGCTGGAACTAAACCAAAGGGATGCATGCCATTAGTCAACACAAGCATGGTGTAGGAGAGAAAAACAGCCCATTAAATATCATTCCAATATGCTGTTTTCCTCCCAGGGGATTTCCTATCAGAAATTTGAGCCTGACTTCTTCTGAGTAAAGTTTGTAAACTTTATCTTTATTCCTATCCAGATTCAGCAAAGGGAAATCATGAAAGCCACAAACTGAATTTTGGAGGTGCTGATTGATGGGGAAAGATAAAAATATCTAATTATGTTTAGTACTTACAGCTCAGTGATAGCTAAGTAGGCAATATGATAGACGACACTCATCATAATTTTTGTAGAAAAGATTCCAGAACAGGAGAACCAATTTGGAGTAATAATAGGGAAATGGTGGAAGTAGAGTTATTTTAAAGGTTATGGGGGAAAGACCTTGAAATGACCTTGAGTGAAGAGCATGAACTCGAGGTAGTAGGTGAGGGGAGAAGTTGAAGCAGCGTGGTGATAATATTCTGTTCTACCCTCCGACCTCCCAGTTCCACAGTTTTGTCTGTACTGGAAAGGTTGTTTCTCTTCAGCATCCTTTAGGACTTTACCTTGAGGGTTAATTCAGTCACAACTGACAAAGCCACCTATTGTTTTGCCCCAGTATCCTCATTGAGATCTCACAAACTCAGTGAAAATCCAGTCCCTGAGAGGGCGGCTGAGGTATGACAGATGTCTTTGGATTGTCACTCCCTCTTGCTGTTGACAAGCCCTTATACAGAGCAGCTGCCAGCCCTGTTTCAGGGTCCCATGGGGACACTCTCAATATCCACACTTTTTCTAAGCACCAGGGACACAGTCTGCACTGGCCCCCTGGAGAATTGCCTCATTCCAGGCAGGCAAAAGGGCAGGAGGAAGGAGCCTGAAGTAATTTCTCAGGAGAATTTGCTGCCAGTGTAGGAATTACACCTGAGAATTCTGTGGCACAAAGTTAATCCTTCTGTACATTTTTGATTTCCCCCAAGAAAGTTATGTGGCTGGAGTGAATGCCTAAGGAGCCAGCTAGCTGCCTCTGCCGTCCGACATTGACCCACGGTCATTCATCTGCAAGGGCAGCCCTCGGAGGACTCTCCCTGCCTGGTTCTGTCCAAGAAATATTCCTATTGTGTTGTGGTCCTTAACACTGAAAATGTGGTAGCAAACGGGCAGACTGCCCAATAACCTAAATTCCTCTGAGTTTAACTAGGGAGCGAGAGAATAGAAGAAGCTAAATCTTCATCTCAGAAACATCTAAATCTTTTCCTGAGTCAACATGTGTAGTATGAGTTAACAGTATGGGGGAGGGCCCCTCTCTTTTAGGGATGTTCTAAAAGAGAACGTTATGGATGGAAAATATGTAAAAATGGGCGCCCAGAGAGAATGAATCGGAATCCATAGTTCTCTAATGTGTGTGTGTTTGCTTATTTTTTTAAAAATTATGGACGAGGGTGGAGGAGGAAGGAAATAAATGTAATCGAATAGACTATAAGTGATTTGTGTAATATATTAAAAAGAGAGAAAATTCAGTCTTTGAAATAGTCAGTTGAGTAATCCCAGACACGCCACTGATTTGTTATGTAAGCAAACCCCAGTGACCTTTAGCCTGTCTGTGAGTTACATGGTTTTTGAAGCTCTTCAACTCTAAAATTGACTTCATAGTTGGGTGTCGGCAGTAAATAAGGGATCTTAACTCTAAGGCATCACAAAATATAATTTAGGTGTGTAATGCTGGAAGTGGATATGAATCCGGTGAAGCGTCTTTATAAAGTTAGTATCTGTGTGCTCTAGGGAGCCTGCACTTAAGGAAAGAACACACAGACATTTTGGAAGGACAATGAACCCTTAGCTCAGCCCTGCAATCTTAGAAATAAAAGGAAGTAACTTTCAAAACCAAAATAAATTTCACAAACGTGTGTTAGTATAAATGCATTTGTTGAATATCCGTAGGTAATAAGATAGCCTAATTTGTATATTATATGTATTTGCCTTTTTAGTAGGTTTTTTCTCCCTATTAGAAAATTCCTAGGAAAAGGAATGAGATACTATTTTCACCAAAACTTGTTTAGAGTATGTGGGTTCTTGGGTCAAAGTAATGTTTTTGATTTTTGTATGTCTACATAATTGTGGATTAACATGCCGCTTCTCCATATTATAGTATTAGCTGAGATGTATTATGTGACTCTTCATTATGTTGAATTGTCGTTTGAAAACACATGAAAGATAAATAAGCTTGCTTTGGTTCACTCATCCTTCCCAGCGGTGCAGATTTGGGTTTGCACTCTGTCTGTGTTAAGAAGTACAACAGCAACAGTTGTGCATCGCTTTCTGCCCTGCTCTCTGTCTCTCACATGGAGTTGGCTAAACCAGGACTGTAAACTTCTGCTTCTGAGGCGCTTATCTAAAACAGCTTGGTAAAACTAGGAGCAGAGTAGCCATCAGAAAATCAGAAGAAAGCTGTGTTTTTAATGGCAAAAGTGAAAATTCTGAAAATTCCGTATGTTTTTGAAGAAATCTTTTCATAATATTTCCTTTTCTCTTGCTGGAGTTAAGTAATCTAGCCTAAAGAAATTATTTTTCTGGCAACATTTACCAGTGGTAAACATTTTTCTCCAAGTAATTTAGTAGTTTGAGGTGAAATCTTTTTTTGCTGAGGAAGGATGATAGGATTTGAAAAATATTGTGAATTGTAAAGAAGGAAATAATCATTTCTAGTCCTGTCTTCCAAAATTAGATGCTAACATTTTCCCATGTTTACTGCCAGTCTCTTATTTTTCTAATTTTTATTATGAAAGATTTCAAATGTACATTTTACAGTGTACATATTCCAGTGAATTCTTGTATATCCATCATTCAGCTTTAACAGCCATTGGTTCATGGCCAGTTTCTTCTGTCCTCTTCCATTTCTTGGAAGCAAATCCCAGACATTTCACCACTTTATCCATAAATATTTCAACCCAATTACTTTTTACATATATACTTTTAAAACATTCTAAAAGTATAGTTTTCTTAAAAAAATAGAGAATGCTAAAGTCCCTTTCTGGCCTCTCTCTGATTGTAGGCTGCCACTTTCATCTGTTCATCCCTAAAAGTAATTAGTTCTGTAATTGATTTAGAATGTATCCTTTTAATTCATTGTTGAATATGATGAAAGTACATATATACGTATTTGTGTGTGGCATAGATTATTTTATATATTTTTTGAAATGGAGATAAATGATATGAAACTGTACTTATTCTGCAACTCTAAATTTCATTTTGAGATCTAGATTGTGAGTCTGTTCTTTAATAAGTGAGTCTAATCCATTCATGTTTATTGTGAATACAGATGTCTGGATTTATTTCAGTCCCATTGGTTTGTGTTTTTTGTTTACTATGCTTTTTCCTTTTTTCTTTTTTCTCCTGTTCTAACCTCTTTTACGTTGCTGAAATATTCTTTTTTCCATCTTTTTTCCTCCTGTTTTATAAATTATATTTTCCATTTCTGGGTTTTTTTTTAACGTTACTTTAAATTTTTAACATACATATTTGACTCATTTTTCTATTGGAGTTTGAAGTGAAATTATTTCTATCCTATGACTGGAATTTTTTTAGCCAGAAATATTTTCATTATTTGTAAATGTTTTTTCACGGTTACTATGGTTTCATTTATAGAATGAAACCTTGTCAGTTAGATCTCACATTTCTTTTCCAATATAGGATTTATGTTATGTTTAGTTGAAACCTGGTGGTTTTATCAGGCTCTCATCAAAACTGAATACTTCATAGTATTTTATACACTTGGCATAGTAGCACCTTCCTTATGGCCTGTTTTTCTGATGTAACTATCTATCCTGTAAGATTCTTAATTATCTCAGCGGTCCTATTAAAGTTATCTTTGCTTATAAGCTCCCTCAAATCTTTATTGGGAGTAGAGTATCCAAATGAAGTGGTTAATGGAGGAAGAGTTCTTCTAACCAAGGGTGCTTGAGAGGAGTGGTTGGTTTAGGATGTGATGGTATGGTGCCATACCAAAGCAGACTGTAATAGTTAGGTGTATTTGAATGGAACAAACAGAACCTCATAGAAATTACCTTTGGCAAAATGGAGTTCACCATAAGAGTGGATGTTGGTGACTGTGCATCTTAGGGACCAATTACTTTGTTTCCCTCCCATTGGCAGTATTGGGTCTCCAAGGACTACCTGCTTCTGTTTTAATGTCGGCTGTGTTCTTCTGTCTCTGTCAACTGATTCGTTTTGCTCTCTCATAACTCAGGCTTGGATGTGCCCTATCCTAGCCTCTTCATCCTTTACTCCTCTTCCTTCTATCTTTTCAACTCTACCTCTACCACTAATTTGTTTTGGTCAGTGTTTCCTCTTCTTATGTTCCCAGGAGAGACACTCTAGCCCAGTTCTGCCTTTCAGGTGAGCGCTTTGGTTGTTGTCCTTTGGGCAAAGAGCCCAACTCTTGCTCCCTTGGTTATGGTTGGAGGAGGGGGCATAGCATAGTGTGTAGTTGCATATTCCTTAGAGCAGGGGCTGTGGAAAGTTTGAAATCTGTATTAGTCAGTTCAGCTGTCATAAAAATACCGTAGACTGGGTGGCTTAAACAGCAGAAATTTATTTTGTCATGGTTCTAGAGGCTGGGAAGTCCAATGTCGAGGTCTAGTAGGGTTTGGATTTTGGTGAGAGCTCTCTTCCTAGCTGGTGGATGGCCACCTTCTCACTGTGTTCTCACATGGCCTTTCTTTGGTGCTTGCATGTGGGGGGAGACAGGGTGAGAGTTAGGGGAGGGCGATATCTCTTCCTCTTCTTACAAGGCCATCAATCCTCTTAGATTAGGACCCCATCCTTATGGCCCAATTAATCTTAATTACTTCTAAAAGCCCTATCTCCAAATATAATCACATTGAGAATTACAGCTTCAACATACTAATTTGGGAGGGCATATGATTCCATCCATAGCAGCATTATAAGGTACTATAACTCAGTCTTGTAAACTTGATCAGGACAGATCTTTATTTCTAGAACAGTCATACCACTGACCTGCTATTTTTATATTCTCTATCTTGGTGATTGGTATTACTATCCAATCAATAACTCAAGTAGGAAAGCTGAGATTCATCCTAGACTCATCTTCCTTACCTCCACATTACCAGGTCCTATTGCTTATAGCTCTTAATTACTGAATCTCTCTCCCATTTTCATTTATTTTTCATTTTCATCTCTGTTTTTGAAAACGCCTCTTACCTGACCTTCTTGTTTCCAGTTTCTCTTGCTTTTTATAGGTCTTCTGCACCATTGCTGGAGTGATCTTTTTAAAACAAAGTTTGACTATATCATTCTCTGTACCGAAATTAGCTTCAAAATTGAATATCTAAACTCTTTAAGAATGGTGTGCAGGCCCACAATAATTTATCCTGTGCTCACATCTCTAGCCTCATCAACTCTGGTTTTCCTTCAGCCCCAGTCCAGGTATAAGAAACCGCTTGCAGTCCTGTGCCCTCTTGCCTCTCTGTGGGAGCTCTTTTATCACTCCTTCCACCCTGTCTAACTGCCCCCTGTTCTTTAGGACTCTGTGCAGGGGCCTCTGCCTCCAGAAAGCTTTCCCTTTCTCCTCAGTTTCAGTTTGGTGTTACTCTTTTGTCTTCTTGTGTCTTGAGTGTCCATTTACTTATGTTGTTCTTCCCTTCACGTGGCCCTTGAGTCCCCAGACTGTGTCCTCATTTCTCTAATTCTGCCACCCAGCAACATTCCAGTCACATAGGCACCCCGTGTGTGTTGTTGAATCAGTAAATAGCAGAATTTGAGTTATTTTCTACCAGTGTGGCCCCCTCGGCATTTTCACTCTGGACAGGTAATTTATCTTTCTGTTTTATAAAGGAAAGACAAGACTCTCAATCAATATTTGTAGTATGTTGTAAAGGCAACGTCCTGTGATACTTGATTTTCTTTGATTCTGGGGAGCAAAATAGAATTAATAAATTCTATTATTATTGAAGGAATTTGGAAAGATTCATAAATGTCAACTTGAAAATAAAAATTTCATGAATGCTTTTTTGATCAACCCTATAAAAATGAGGGAGAAGTTCAAAAGAACAGACCCTAAGCAAAGACCTCGTGTTTTCTGTTGGATGACTGCATGATGTTGGTGGGTAGTGGAATGTTTTTATGCTTTTGGAGCAATAGTTTAGTAACATTACCCTAGAAGATGAATTATGGCTGAAAGTGTAAGTTTTGCTATCACGACCAGTTGGCTTTATGACAAACTACCTGCAAATGACTACAGCCTCGCATTTGCTAACTTCAGGTAGTGCTGAGGCAGCTACGGATGAGAGAAATGCCAAATTTAAATGCAGTAACAGATGCTGAGCAACTTTGACAAGCTGCAAACCATTGCAGCAAGCTCTTTTAATGTTGTACTCCTTTTACAGTCAGAATTGTTTAAGATAACTAGAAAATTGTATGCATTTGGGGCAGTTTCTCTTAGAGTTATTTTTAGCGTAGAACATATTTTTCCTCGTTAGTCGCCATAAAATCTGCATTGGGCAGAATGATTTGTTTTATGTTTCAGACACTGATTCTCTACTACATAGAAACTGTGCCCACTGCACATTACCAGTACAACTTGTTGAAAAGTAGAATGATTAGTCAGTTAATCAGTTCCTGTTTCTAAATAAAACCAAATATCCTATTTCATTTTTATCCTCTCCTGAAGTTAGAGTTATCAACCAGGTATTGGAGAATCATATGGTCACAGCTAAAATATTTAGAGATTTATAAAGGATTTGGCGACTCTGTCATTATATTAAAGTTTTGCAGGGAGCATAAAGGCCTTAATTTAAAAATGATTTTTAAAATTTGATTTTTTTCCTAAGCTAATATATACACAAGTAGGATTGCCAGATAAAATAATGGATACCTGGCTAAATTTAAATTGCAGATAATCAATAAATTAATGTTTAGTATAAGTATATCCCAAGTATTGCATGGGATATACTTATACTAAAAAATTATTCATTTATCTGAAATTCAAATTTAACTAGGTATCCTGTATCTTTATTTGCTAAATCTGGCAACCTTATATTAACATAAAGTTTAAAAATCACACACAAATTCAGTGCAAAATAAGTTTCTCTTAGTGTCCTCCAGCCCCCCACATCCCACTATTAGTGTCTTTGGAAAGCTTTCAGAAGTAGTCTATATTTTTATAAACATGCCCATATTAATTTTAATTATACAAACATTTTCTCTTCCCTTCTTTTAAACAAATACGAGCAACTTAATACATTGTCCTGCAATTCTTTTTTCATTTAACAATGTTTTCACCATATGATTTTTGCAAGACAATATGGAAAATATGGAGTAATGTGGTAGAGTGAGTTTGGGCTTTGAAGTCAGGCAGAGTTGGATTCAAATCTAAGTTCTCTGGCTTACTAGCTGTGTGACCTCAGCCTCTCCTTTCCTCTGTTGTCTTATCTGGATAATAGAGAAAATAACATGCCAGGCAATGCAGGGTATTGTAGAGAGCAAGATGGTCAGGGTCTCTGCTCCTGTGTAATATGTGTAAAACGCACTTACCGAACGCTGGTGCCTCAGGTACTGAATTCATTGAGCCGTTATTGAAAGCTCTTGTAGTTCTGAGTGCCGTGGCTACTGAAACAGGTTCATTTATAACCAAGTGGTGATATGGCTACAAGCAGAATACATCAACAGCAGCTAGTATTTTCCATACGATTTGAATATGCTTATTCTCATTGCGTGGAGGGATTTAATATCTTGAGATGTAACAGCCATTTTTTTAAATATACTTTGAATATGAATATAAGGAGACTTATATTTTATTGGGGATTTTTCCTGAAATCTTGGATTTTAGAAGTGATTTGTTTAGACATATGTGAACATTATATAAATGGTGGATATTACTGATCTTTCTTTGATGTACCTAAAATACTTAATTCTGACTTGATAATGCCTTGATCATGCCTTTGTATGGCTTGTTGGCTATGTTGAATTGTCTATACCAGTGCCTTTCAGATTTTGTTCACATGGGTCCCTATTTCTTCCTTTGGTTTCTCCTTGTGTAGGACAAGGTCTACACAGTTTTGAACTTGGAAAGAGCAAAGAGAATGATAAGGTGAGTCTTCCTGCACTTGAGAGGCAGCATATTGTAGAAGTTAAATTTTTAATTACTCTGGAGCCAGCCTGTTTGGATTCAAATTTGACTCCATCACTTACTAGTGGTATGACCTTGGGCAAGCTACTTAACCTTTCTGTGCCTCAGTTTCCTGATTTGGAGCGTGAGTGGGTAGCACGAACATTAAAGGACTTCATTGGATAACATGCTTTGAACAGTGCCCAGCATGTGGTAGGTGCTGGTGTGTTCACTGTTATTACGTCTGCTTCTGCCCCAGCATTGGTGTCAATCTCCTTGTTCTTGCATCCACATCTCATTTCTTCTCTTTACTGCCCCTCTGATTGATTATCCTCCCTGCTAGCATGAATCGCCCAGAAAATCCCTCAGAACTTGGCTTTCTTCTGACATGTATTGGATCTTCTTTAAGTCTTACCCACTGGCCATGACCCACTGTTATCCCAGGCGCCCTTCTCTTTCTCTGTAATGTTGAGATGGGAAAAGAGGGCAGGCTGATGGCTGGGTGAAAAGGAGAATTCCTATCTGCAGTTTGCTGTGAGTGGACTCGATCTCTCCATATCAAAAATTCTGTGACTACAAATGAGTTTGTTTCTGCTTAGTGCTGAATCCTTGGGACAGGGGTATAGGGAATGGAAAGGAACAATTTTTTTAAAGCTCTTGTCTCTTTGTCATGGTTACTAATTCTGAAATCTGGGAAACCTCAAAAGATGTATTTATTTTACGGACATCAGAGCAGAGAAGAGAAACTGGGAAACTAGTTTTTATCACTGAAATCCAGAGGAGTGGCGCTCTCATCTGGGAGCTTAATGTCAGTGACTTGCAGCTGAATTGAGCTTTTTTTTTTTAAACCTTTATAAGAGTTTCTCTGGAAAAACAAAAGTAATTCTATTTCCACGTAACTTACTTGTAGGTGAACTTTTGTATGACAGTGTTTTTCTCAGTTGGGAACTGCTTACTCAGTACTTTCTCGACAGACTCTTCATGAATCCTTTGGCTTCTGAATCCATAGGCTACCTCCCTCTCCACATCACGAATACCTGCCTATCATTCTAAGTTAATTTGTCGTAGGGGAAAGAGGGTAGAGCTAAATTTTATTGTGCATACCCAGCACTCGTGTATAATTTTACTCTTTCAAAACTTTATGAGTATCATTTGTATGGAATTAGAGATTTTTAAGTTAGGAAAGGATAAGTAAGTGACTTAAAAGGGCATCTAGCTAGCAGGTGGTGAAGCTGAAACTTTAATTCAGGTCCTGAGACTCCCTAGTCCATCCTATTTCATTGCTATCATGCTTCTTCCTGGGTGGTTCAATTAATATACCTTTGTAGACCTGGGCTTCCTGATATTGGGCTGTCTTTAATTTTATTTTTTAATTATTAGAAGTAAATATTTTTTTTTGAGGTGGGGCATAATAGTGTATTTTATGAATGAATATTATAGTCCCCTTGTAAAAAATACATCTAGTTTATTTTTAAGATCTCTTTGTATTTTTTCCCATGAAACTGCAATGTCTGGCATTGGCATGCTCATCTGCCTGGGCTCAGCGTTAATCTGGAATACATATTTTATGGCTATGAGTTATGGTGTGAGCTGGAAATTGGTATACTTTATTTATCTCATTTATTACAATATAACCAATAAGTAAGTTTGTTTTCCAAGAAACTAAGTTTCACATGAGAGGCCCCTCACTCAAGGCCATACCACTATTTAGGTTTCGATTCCAGATTTGAGCCAGTGCCCTCTTTTCCTGATAACAGAGCTCTTTTTAAAACAAGTGCCATTTGTTGGGCTATTTGACTATTTGAAATGGAGTTGATATTTTAAATAGTATGTTCTAAATTGTGGTAAGGAAAGTCAGTAAGTACTGTTCTCTGTTATTACACAGGTGAAGTGCAGGCATCGATGGTCTACACATCTGCTTATATACATCACATATTTCTTTTTTTCCCCAAATGTATTTTCTCTTAAAGAGATAACAGGACAGCTTGTTCCTTCTCAGAGAAATCCTCTGTTTGATCTTTCAGATGAAAAGTGAGAATGTCTGGCTGTAGATTCCTTTTTTCCATTGAAGGAATGACTGACTGACTTTCTGATGACACAAGGTTTTCTGCAAGGCAAAGGATAGGTGTAACTAGGGAGACAAATGTGCAAAATTGTTAGACAGCAGAGATTAAAGATGAGTTGCTGATGTGGACATTGTCATTGGAGATCTGTATCCAATAGTTTAAAGAGCAGATAAGTATTGTCAGAGAAAGATGAGATCTATGAGAGTTGAGGGAATTGAGAACATTTTTGAATGAGAAAGAATAGAAGACTATAGTCAGGAGAGTATTTTGAAAAACTTTGAAAAATCTTCCATTTAACATTGTTCTCTCTTTTATTCAGCTTTTTGTTCATGATTTAATGTGTTATCTTCCAGTGGTTACTCTCGAGTGTCACAATTCATTTCTAATTGATATGTGTGTATTGTCTCCCCAGTTAAGACTGGGAGCATTCAAGGGCAGAATTACATCTTCTACTTTTTACATTTTAATTTTTTTGCCCACAGAAGTTCTCATGCAGAGTCAAGTAAACTCCTTCCTCTGTGGGTCTGGAGGTGAATCTTGGATCTGTAAGTGAATCCAAGATTATACTGGTCTGTGTCAAGAAGCAATTAAGGAAATATTTTCGATACTTCTACCATTTTATTTAAAACCAATTTTATGCTTTTTACCTTATTATGCAAGTATGACCTGCAAATATAAGATATTTTCAATAAGTTTTAAAATAATTACTTTTTTCCTTTACCTATAAAGGAAACTATCTCAAGTTAAATCATCAAGATTTTAATGATCAAAGGAATTATAGTAGTATCAAATGCTTTTTAGAGTATATGGTTTTAGAATATAATTTTAGAGTTCCTATAAAACATAATCATTTCGTTTTATTTCTTTTCTCTCCAGCGTTCCATTTTAGTTGCTGTTTATAATCATTGTAAAGAAGAACACTGAACTTTGAAAAAAATGTTAGAAACTATAGGTAAGACCTATTTTTTCCTAACTACTTTTATAAGAATTGAAACTCCTTCCATTGGGATCTTTGAAATATATGTTCTACACAGCAGGATTCCGCCTATAGTAACTTAGTTTTAAAAAGTTTTTATCCACTAACATTATACTAGGGTAATGTGTTCCCATATTTGAACAGTTTCATCTGAAGTGCTATAAAAAACACATCATTTATAAGCAAAAGTTAAAAGCATATGAGATATTTTAGTAATTATGGGTTTTAATAAAATTTATTGTAAACTCAGTTCTGATTTATGAACCCATTTCTGGTTAACGTTTGTTTCTAGATAGTGCCAGAAAGTTTAACGATATTTTTAATACTGGAAGAAGATCATTGCTTAGGTCTGTCTCTTACTTTATTTGTGACAGGCGCAGTACTACTGGGCTTTGCTTTTAGGTTGATAAAGATGACAGTAACAAGCACTTAGGCTGACACACTTCAGTGACAATTTGAGGCAGTTTAATTTCTAGGATGAGATAATTTAGGTTGAAATATCCAAATTTTCCAGGATCATGTGTTAATCTTTTCTTCACACTGTTCTTTAGTTTTAGAGAAACTAGTTTGTAGAACTAGTTTCAGGTTTATCAGGCCCTCATTGCCCCTCATCTGATGCCCCAGTCCCTCGCGCATTCTAGGGAACTCTTTGGGCATGACTATTGGAAGGTGTCTGGATTTCAGTCTGGCGCCTTGGTGATCTTGGCTGGTGTCTTGACGCCTGAAGGCTTTGAGGAGTAGGATGAGAGTGAGTGGCAGGAAAAGGAGAAGGAGCCGTTTTTGTGATAGTGGGGATCATTACTGTGATTTTTGTCCTGGTACTATACCGGTAATGAAAATGCGTGGGTGTACATTTCCTTGATCATCCGTTTTATACTATAAGTCCCACACCATAAAGACTACTAGTCCACATGGGAAAGCTCTTCATAAGAAAGTGGACACCAGAGGGGAAATACAGGATTATTTAAACCATTACTTTTGAATCTTTATTCTGTAAGTCATTACTGAGTTGTACACCTTCCAAGAATTGACATGGGAGTTAATACTAGATTTGTCTTCTGAGATACCATGGGAAATAGGACCCAGAATAAAATTCTCATACAAATCCTTGTCATTGTTTGCTTTTAAAATTCTGCATATGACTAACATTGTTTAAATTTGTATGTGTATGTGAATTCATGTTCAATGTTAATTCGTGTTTAATTTTTCTATTTCTATGTAATTCCACACTTGATGCTATAGCAAGTGTCTCTGGTGATAATTCCTACTCTTTTTGATTACTATAATATGGCAAATATATTTTAATAGATACACTTGTTACCATAATGAATTAGTTAGTCATGTATCTGAACAGTCTCCATTTTTCTTTTTAACAAATATGGTTTCACTTATAAGTGAGAGAGAGAGAGTGTGTGTGTATTTTAGGATGATGTTATGACTGTTATTTGTGGTAGAAACTCACTGTCTGGTAGAATCATGCATGTAAAATGCTACGATTGTTAGGGACATACTTACTCAAAATATTTACTTTAACAACTTTGTGCCTGTTATATAAGGTGGTCGATACATATTTGAACTGTGTTGGTTTAATGCGTATGTAAATATGCTGTTTAATTTTGGGGAAAGACATTTAAAGTTTATGAAAAGTAGTGTTTTTGAAGAGAGATGCATTGTTGTGATATTTTTCCAAGTAAATTTTCAGGTATAGAATGCTTTGCCCCTTAGTATATGAAACTGTCATATTTTGGATGTTATGACTCATCAGTGACATTATCCACATCCACTTATAAGTGAGTTAGTTATATTTCTAATTTTTCTTATATGTAAATAAAATTTTTTTAAGTGAAAATATCACCATTTACAAGATGACAGAGCATTTGGTTTTCAATAGTTTTTATGAAAGAGTTGAAATAGCTGGCATTGGGACTCAAGTATGCTCCATCTGAATTAATTTCTATCCTTTACAGACAATTAATTGCATGTAGCAGACACTATAACCAGTTCCCTGCTTTCAAAAAAACCTTCTTACCAGAGGCTTTAAGGGTTGAAGGACGTATTTATAGTGACACATTACAGTCTTCTTTTTTTCCTGAGTCCATTTTGTGCTCTCAAAAGGAAAAGTTTTAGGATTTCTATAAGCATGGTTTGATGTGTGTCTTTTGAATCCCCTTATTGACTAATGCTGCTCTTTGGTATAGACAAAAATCGGGCCCTGCAGGCAGCCGAGCGCTTGCAAGCCAAGCTGCGCGAACGTGGGGATGTAGCCAATGAAGACAAACTGAACCTTCTAAAGTCAGTCTTGCAGAGCCCGCTCTTCAGTCAGATTCTGAACCTTCAGACTTCCGTGCAGCAGCTGAAAGAGCAGGTAGGACGTGACTCACCTGAAGCAGGCTTTTGCTGCATGGCTTGGATCTTGTGAAAGTCTTGTGTTTTTCTGAAAGGCTGATTTTTGTATGTGTTAATGAATAGTTAATGAAGTCATTTAAACCTCCAAACGAGACATTCACATTCACATTCACTGTGGCTTCCCCCTCTAGTTATTCTTGTAATGGTTGTTGCAGTATAGTGTAGATGATATGACATTGTGTTGAAAGCTGTGTGGATGCTGAAGAATGAGTCCCTACAGGAGAGGGCACGATAAAAATATGTTTAGGGTGGTTGGCTGTAGACTTGGCTTCCATCATCACTAAGGCTCATTGTTCATGTGATCTTGCTCATTCAGATTCAGATATTCAGTACACTTAGAAGATTTCAGATAACCCTGGATTTGCATGGGTAATCGTGCATGTGAGGAAGGGAAATCACCTCTATTTTGACAGTAAAAGGAATAATTACATTGTCATCAGTTAGAGGAATTGAAATTCTCACTTCTTAAAAGAGTGTAAGTAGCAATTGCTCCCATGACAGCATCAGATGGTGATAAACATTAGAACTTCTAAATGTAACACAGTGTTTTTTTTCTGTAAAAATTATGAGCATTAAAAAGTCCTAGCATTTATATTAAAATTGAAACATATCACAACGACAGAATGAAAACTGGAGGCAGATGTTCTCTGAACTAACTTGATTTAATCACCATTTCTCAAGTTTTAAAAAAAATGTCTTTAAAACAGTTGTTATCCTCACAAGGTTTGAAGTCAATGTAATTATGCCTTCAGTCCAAGATAGTTCTCATTCTAATGTTTTTAGCATTAATTGAATGGTTATGGATGACTTGCTAGCAAATATTCTCCTTTAAAAAGTGAAAAATGAAACTTGAAGACTAGTTTCATAATTCAGTGAAAGAACAGCTTCAGTTAAAAAAAAAAACCAAAAATGTGCCAAATGCAAAAGGAACAAATAGTAGCTATAGAGAAGGGATTTGTTTAATGTCACGTAATTTCTTAATCTAGATATTTTGGTAGCCAGAAAAAATTAAGAATAATCTTTAATCAAGGATAATCTTTAAAAATATTTTTTCTCTAGTGAATTTCTGCTTAATGATTAAAAGTCATGATCATGAATTAAGAAAAAGAGATGTTTTGATATATGTAGTTGTGTTTGTCCCCTTAGCCAGTTATTGGTTGAAAAGCTTGGTTTTAGGTATCCATTTGCAGAATGGGTTGGCCAACTTTTGGAGAAACCCATATCCTGAATATACGTGTGATTATGATGTAGAAGATTGTTTTTTCATAGTGTGTGGAGAAGTTGAACATGTGTCTTCTCCCCTTATTGTATTATGTGAAAATATGATTGGAATGAGAAGAAAAGTTGAAACAGAAAGTTCTAGTAAATATGCTAGGGAATACCGCTAGTCCAGTGAGATAACTGTGGAAATATCCCTTCTGGCCAGCCTTGTGTAAGGGAAACAGCATTTGTACTTACCGGGTCTCCTGAAAGGAGGAGAGAGACAGGCCCGCTTGTTGTTGAACTGGTTAACCATTTCCAAATGGAAGGAGGGTATGGGCTCTTAAACTGTTTGGGTCCCACGTGATTCACCTGAAACCTCCTTGGAAATCTATTGAACATAATATTATTGAGCCTCATAGTCTGTGACTAAGTACAGTCTGATCTTATTTTTGTATTAATGATAGACGCTGTTATAGTTCAAGACTAAGTAAATTGTAAGGTTTGTGAATTCTGTAGGCATGTCTTACATGCCTTCGGACGTTTGGCTCGTAGGTCACGTCTTCAAAGGGCCCAAGGAAACCAGCTGGCCCACACCCTGCTTATTACAACAGCTTGGAGAAGTTGAGTGACTTGTTTATGAGGGTTGAGCCAGAACTAGAACTTGGTTTTCTTGGCTTCCAAGGCATAGCCTTTTCTCTTTTCTCGTTCTGCAGCCTGTCTTACATCTTCTTTCTTTTTTTCCCAAGGGTGGAAACTTGGTTCGTATATGCCAAGAATTTCATTTTGGTCAAAACCATTGATAACTTCTTCACAGTTTTCCTGATTCTTCACTTCAGTCTCCATTCTGACTAACTCAATCTCATTTGTTTGTTGAATCAGTTTTTTTTTTATGACTGAAATTTCAAAAACTTATATTTTCTGTTTTAAAGTTTAAATATAAGTATTCTAGACTTTATCATGTTAGAATTGAATTTTCTATGTAGTTTACCACTAATAATTAATATTTATAATTTAATATTTTATTAATGCACCTAAGGGGTGAAATTTGTTTTGTCCTTTTAAACCAATAGCTACACAAATCTGATCAATGGCCACCTTTTATTTATTACCTTATGCCTAAGTTATCTTTTTAGATGTATAATTTTATATGCACGATAGGTGCAAGTTACTGTCTCCATCTTTTTTAGTATTACCAGAAGATTTGACCCCTCCAGTTTTCCTTGCCATCATTCCCCTGTCTCTTAGAAAGCAAAAGGAGTGAATAATTGAAAAGCCTGAGGTATATGCAGCACGTTGGAGAACATGATCATATTGTTGCATTAATGACAGATGCTGACATGCCATGTTGAATTAAGCCTACTATTTTTTTCCCTCAGATCCTTCTCGTTAGTTCTATTCAATAATGTTTAATTTTTCCAATTTGCTTCTTCAGTATTAAGACTGCCCTTAGAAATCAAACTGTTTCCTTTTGGCAAATTAAACACTTGACAGGTGTGTAACTGAGAGGGCAAAAAAGCCATGCCCTGAAGGGATGTGCTATTTAAATATTGTCAAAAATATTAACAGGTCTGAGAGTATAATTGATGCCTCTGTTTCACTCTGCCACGCTGTGCATTGTTCTAACCGCCAGCTAAAAGGATGTGTGCTATTAAACCTGAATAATCTCTAATAGCTCCAGTTCATTTCCTATTGCATGATTCCTGTTTAAGTGACTGTGTGTCAATGATCTGTCAAATGCAAATTCTCAAGTAGTGTCCTCACTGTCACCTAGTCATCACAGCTAATAACTGCAGGGCTCAATGTGTATTCATGACAAAAATCCAGCTATTGTGGGGGAAATAAACACGTTAGCCGTTTAATAATAGAAACTTGTCAGCCATGAGGACATTGGATTTGCATATTTATTCTAGGACATTTCTCCAGTCCAGTATAGGTGGATGCTACTTTCCTGATTAATTAATTGGCTTGTCTTATGAATTGACCACAGGCACTAAATTAAGTGGCTCTTTACCCTGAGTCATCTATAGGAAAACTCTGAATTAAAATTAATTTCAATAGAAATTTAGGACTAATACTTAAAATTGATGTTGCTAAGATTGTTTTTAAAGCTATGGCAGCAGAGACCAATTCCAAGATTGAAGAAATGATGTGGATAATTTAAGTTACAAAAGCTGCTGATACGGGAAACAAGGCTTGGGCACAGAATATTCTGGAGGTTTCTGCTTGCCAGTGATTTCAACCTTTTGGAGTGTGACATGCTATTATTTTGTTGCTGCTCTTGTTGTTTGATATTTACAGGCTCCTGTTTCATTCATCTTTCTCCCAGAAAAGTGTTGGCTTATATACATATCATCTAGATACATAATGTATATATACATAAATTTAAGCCAGATTTTTCTGAGTTTTTCTTTGGAAATTTTATGATATCTCATGAAATAATTGGAGAGATGCTGACTTAATATAGATCAGGTTGGAAATCACTGTTCAGTGTTCTTTGGAGTAATTAGATCCATCTTTGTCATTTTTATTTTTGAAATATGGTCTTCATGGTATAAAATTTTGCTTTTGTATTTCTGTGTTTCTAAGTTTTACCTGTTCACATTTCAAAAAGAATTTGACACAACTTCTGATGGCAAAACATATTAGCTAATGGGTGACTCAAAGGTACATCTAAACAAAGACCAAATAGAAATATCAGAGAACTGGATATTCCAATGAGCTTGGGGTGTGAAATTTGAATATATCATTTAATTTCTACTTCCCAGGAGCAAAAGCAAAAGCAAAAGACCTAGAGGGTTATATATTGCTCACTGTGAGATGTTGTTCACTGAGCCACATTTTCTGCAATGGGAGGTTTATCTCTAGAAAGGTCATAATCGTTTATTAATAAAATCAATAAAAATACAATGAATAAATAAGTTGGAGTTTCTCACTATCTAGAGGGGACAATAGAACATATATTTATTTTATGTAATTAAATAGAAAAGCAAGAAGGTGAGTGGTATAAGAGGAACGAATTACTAATTTTGACTAGAAGAAAACTTTACATTGGAAGTAACATGTAAGATGAGTCTTGAAAAATGAGTAGGAATTTTCTGCATAGATGGGGGAAATTATTTTGGGTTGCGGGAACAGTGTTTACAAGGGTATAGAGCACTTCTTCTCAGCTGGGGATGCTTTTACATCTCCTTCCCCAGGAGACATTGGCGATGTCTGGAGACATTATTTGTTTATTTATTTATTGCTGAGGAAGATTTGCGCTGAGCTAACATCCGTTGCCAGTCTTCCTCATTTTTTCCTTGAGGCCACTTGAGATAACCACTAGGCCATGGGGCTGGTGCCTAGAGACATTTTTGATTGTTGCAGCTTGGGGATGGGGGGCACGCTACTGGTATGTAATGGTAGGGTCCAGGGATGCTGCTAAACATCATTGCATAGCACAGCCCCCTGAAACAAAGAATTATTGGGTTTATAATGTGTGTAATGCTGTGGTTGAGAAACGCTAATACAGAGTCTGGTACAGATCTGTGTTATCAGAGCAATAAGATATGTGTGGGCTATTGGCAAGAAAGGAAACTTTGGAGCCAGAAATTTATTAAGGTAAGGTTTTTGTTTTTTGGGTTTGTTTTTTATCATCATTGTTCTTTTGCATTCAACTTTCTGTGTCAAACTTTATTGTATCAAGTCGAAATTGTGTCAACTTTGCTTTCTGACCATTGTATTAAATACAGTATTTTAACCATTTTATTTCTCCACATTTTAAAAATTGTAGTAAAAAACACATAAAGGGTTTTAATGACATTTTGATAGATAAGACCTTCAATTATAATTGTAAAATACATGAATGGTCCTTGAAAGCAATGCTGCTTTCATCTTTCTAAGAATGAAATATGCTAAGAATACACACTAAGAGTACAGCATCACATCCTCATTTAGTGATGGGTTTTCTGCCCAAGGGTACATGAGGTAATGTACCCTGTGTATTTTTTTTTTGTTTTCTGATCCTCTGTCTTAAAACAGGAGTAAAATTTAGAGAACCTAGAGTTAGTGTGTATTTCGGAGTCACTTTCAAATATCTGCTGTAGGCAGGGGTGTTGGATGGAACACCACCGTCCTGCCGTGTGTCTGAGGAGTTGCTGTTCTGTAGGTACATATTTGTAAGACAGCTAAATCTAGTTCATGGCCTAAGCGCTGAGGTGTGCTGCCTCTAAGCAGTGGCATCAGCAGCTCTGTTAATTCCTTACATTTATATTTTTTTGGGTTGATGGAAAAGTTGCAAATTTTGATAATTGAGCATTTTCTTGCTCTGTTTTGACTTTGGCAGTTAATTAGAAAGATGCTACTTTGTATGGTTCATGGCAAAGAGCAGAAATGCCTGTGTTTCTTCAGCTTTATTTTATTACTTATATAAATGACAAAAACATAACCCCTCTCTCTGTGGTTTCTGATTTAAGAGTGAAATGAAGAGAATTCTTCTGCAGGCTTGCTGTCAGAAAAGGGGAAGTGACTACCGTCTCCCAAAATGCCTTGCGTAAATTATGACTTGGTGTCTATGGAGAGAGGGAGTACAGGGAGAAAGAAAATATGCCTTGACCCCATTAACAGGAATTATCTAAAAACTGAGTGGCATTCTTCCCAGTTGATGTTGCTCGTGAAAATGAAAAAATATTTTTCTTACGCCTGAAGTGGTTTTCCTTTTATGAGAGTATGGCAGCCGCCTAACAGGAAAGTATCTATTTCTTTGAGACTTTAATGTACGTTATCTAGGAGACGTTAAAAGAGAAGGAGTGACTCTTATGTTTTTACATTTACCATAAAGTTTATTTACTGTAGGAATTTCAAATACTTTATTTTTGGTACAATAACAGCTTTTAAATGTTTGTTCTTTTAACTAAAAGTTTGTAAATATAGAGCCTTTGAAGGGACCAAAATTCTTGTTTTATCCTGGGCAAGAAGGCACTGTTCAAGCTTTTTATACAGTGCTGGATTAAAATGCAACACCATCTTGCTATTGGGTATGCATGTGTGTCTAAAACAGCAAATGGTGCTAATTGTATGGTGTTTTTTTGTGACACAGTTAAATGGTCTTTGGAGAAGAGGGAAAAATGTGCAGTTTACTGGGTATAACCTAAATGAGTCTTTTAACCCAAGAATTTAAGAACAATAGAGGTTGATTTACGTTTGAAGCTGTGGCACCAACAACAGCAATTACATTTAGGAAGCCCTTGTCTGCTGTGGGCTCTGTCTCATTTAACCAGTCCATCAGCTCCATGAAGTGGGTTTTATCCCCGTTTTGTCCATTGAGGAAATTGGGGCTCAGAGAGGTTGTGTAACTTCATTTGGATCACACAATTATTCATTCGTAGATTTAGGAGAAGAATGTAAGTCTCTCTGACCCCGAAGCTATTGCTCTTTTTACTTTTAATTTGCACTGTTTCTAAACCCTTAGTTCTGTAATATAAAGGAACAAATAAGTTGGAAAAAGCAGTCAATAGCATTCCTAAAGAGAAATGAACTTAAACTAAACATCTTGTAAAACTCAAATTCATTATGATTTGCCATTTCCCTTAAATTCTCCTCCAAATTTTAATCAGAGGGCCTTCTTTTTTTTTTCTTTATTTTTGAGGAGGATTAGCCCTGAGCTAATATCTGCTGCCAGTCCTCTCTTTTTTTGCTGAAGGAGATTGGCCTGAGCTAACGTCTGTGCCCATCCTCCTCTACTGTATATGTGGGAGGCCTGCCACAACATGGCTTGATAATCATTGTGTATGTCCATGCCCAGGATCCAAACCCTTGAACTCCAGGCTGCCAAAGTGGAGTGCATGAACTTAACCGCTACTGCCCCTCAGAGGGCCTTTTTAATATAAACCAGAACTTTCATTTTGCTTTTATTTATAACTATGCTAGATTTTAAAGTAGATGAACTGGATAAAGATAATAGTGGAATAGAGAGGAATATGGCAAAGTAACATCAGTCTTCTTGTGTCCGTTTCCATATATTTATACTCGTTGGTAAGGTTTTGCTGTATTTTTATTTTTCTCTGAGCAGACTGAACAGTGAATCAGTTGTATTTGCCTTTTGGAAATGTGGGACTGATAGAAAAAACGCTGCAAAAATTCTAACATGTTGTTTGTCTAAGTTTTCAATTTCTAAATTTATATTTGTCTTGGCATTTAAAATAGATTACTTAATTTTGATACTTTCGCCCCTTTGATGTAGAAAATTTAAGCATACTTTGATGATAATATTATTTTTGGTCAAGCTACATTGTTTAAATTTTTCCCTTCGAAGTTTTGCTCAGAAAGCACAGAAGTGTTGAGCTTTAAATAAAGAAAAGACATTCTGCAAATACACGTCAACACACATGCCTAGACTGTGGTATATATGCTGCGCTCCACTTGCCATTTGTTCTTAACAAGCATAAAAGGAATTTTAGAATTAATTGAGTTTAGGTTTTTTGGGAGTCCATTTACTACTTTTGGGATAAAATCCATTCCATATTCATCTTTGAATACCTTGTACCTAACATGGTACTTTACTCAAACTCAGGAATGATTGTTTGATTAATGAACATGTGAGTATTCAGAACTGTTGTACATTAATAATTGTCTGTCCTTGCAGGGGAACTAATTTTTGACGTAAATAAATCAGCCAAATAACTGAAAGCACTTTGAAGACCTTTCACTTTTCTCTTCGTAACCAAAAGATGCACTACTCATCATCATCATCATCACAGCAGTTAACATGTATTAAATTTTTCCTGGGTGCCAGGAGCTATTCCATGTGTAGTTACCTGTGTCATCATTACGACAATACTATAAAGTAGATAATAATATTTTCCTTATTTTACAAGTAGGGAAATGGAGGCACCGAGAGGGTAAGTGGTGGAGCTAGTATTTAAATGTAGGCCAACTGACTGAGCTCTGTCGTGTTTTGTTCCACTGTCCTCTTAAACAGAGTAATGAACATAATTTAAGGATTTCCTGGTGATTTGAGGTTTTCGTTATGATCATCTGAGCTCAAATGCTGGGAGTGTGGTGTCATACAATTTGGAGACACACACAATCCAGATTTGAATTCTGGCACTGATATTTACTAGAAGATGATCTTAAACAAGAGTTTATTTATTTATCAAAAGAGATATATATATATATATACACATCTTCACTGAGCCTCTTTTTTTCCTTCCTTTAGTTCTGAAATGGAAACTAAATAACATGGATCTAAAAACTCTAAGGCATAAGCCCAGTGCTTACCAAGCACTTAGTAAATATTAGTTATTAGTTCTCTTCTTATTGCTTCCTCCTCCTATTAAAATTTAATGTTCTAAGGCAATGGTTCTCAAACATTTTGGTCTCAAGACCCCATTACACTCTTAAAAATTTCTAAGGACCTCAAAGAGGTTTTGTTTTGTTTTGTTTTATCCATCAGTGTTTATTAGGTTAGAAATGAAAATTGAGAAATATTTATTTATTTAAAAATAACAGTAGTAAACCCATTACATTTAAAAATTAGTGAGAAGAGTGGCATTGTTTTACATTTTTGCACGTCTCTTTAATGTAGCTTAACAGAGGAAAATTGGATTCTCATATCTGCTTCTGCATTTGATGTGTTTGGATTTGTTGTTTTAGTTGCCATATATGAAGAAAATCTGGCCTCATGCAGATTTATAGCTAGGAAAGGAGGAATATAGCCTTTTTGTGGATATCCTTTGATAGTGCACCAAAATCAGTGCTAGTTTCTTAGAGGTTAGTTACAATGTGGAATCTGAAACCAGATGAATGAATATTTTGTCTTCTATTATAGTAAAATCTAACTGGTGCTTTATTTGTTTTTTTACCTATGCATAATCTTGTATTACATTGGTCATCTGGAAAATGGAAAATTTGAAAAAAGAAGTTACATTTCACATTTCCTTATGTAATATCAAAAGTTACACTTGCTAATATCACTTCTGATCTTATCAACAGAGTCTTTAAATTATGGAAGGGTGTCAGGCTCAGGGTGGCAGATAACAAGTTTTCCAGAATTCTAATTTTCACTTGAAAGCTCAAATTTTACTATTGGCAACAAGTACTGTCAGTTGTTTTTTCTGAAGTGACAGGCTTACTTTGTTTATTTTTAAGAAATAGTCTGCCATATACCCAAGTCTGTATAACCATTTTTTGATTTTCAGTCATTTTTTTCAAGTAATATGGTGCTTATGAAAAATACAGCTAGTTCAGCTTGCCGCTCAAACCATAGTGCTTTTCGCCTAGTCGACAGTTGTATTTTTTGTACAGCAGAAGTGCTTTATGTTTACTTCTTATTTTGAAACACAGAATATAAAAGATGTACACTCAAGAGTCAAGATTGAATAAAATTAATAATTTTTACTACTTCAGCAAGAACTTTAAGTGATTCAAAGGTAGGGAAATATATAGACTATTGCTTTTGTTGATAAGAACTGAAAACAATTTGTTGTCTTTTTTTTTCAGCCTACCACAGATACCTCTCCCCCAATAATAATAACAAAAAGTAAAGATATTATCAAAAAAGATCAAACAGGTATGAAAAAGAAACCATTGTTTCTGAAATTAGTGGAATCTAATTGGAATCTCAGTGGAAACTCGGGATAGGTTAAAGAATCCTGTTGTATTTTACTTCATTGTAGAATCTAACTTTTTTTTAATGGTAAACTTAAAATTTCTTTTATAACATAAGGAAAAAGTTTAAAACAGACTGTTACTGTTTTAAATTCAAGTTATTTTCCAATTTTTACCCAAGTCTTCATATATATTTTTGGAAATTTGGTCGGGGGGTTGTGCAGAATCTGAATCTTTTCACATAAGAGTATTTCTAAAGATTTTAGTGAAGTTTAGACCTTCTTTAAAAAACAAGTTTATAAAATATACGTAGAGAACTCTGCATTATGCTACCTGAGCCCAACATTTTAGTGTGGTACGCCTGTGGATTGATTCTAATAAAGATCTTTTATGATGTAATTTTAACAATGAATAAAATTTTCATACAGGGAGCTTTGAAAAGTAGAACATTATAAAATAGCATAACCTGCTATATGACCATTCACGTAAGTTGACAACGTTGTATAAAGATAGAAAGTTTACAGTTCTGTGCTTGATCTTGTCATTTAATAAACTATAGCAATAGGCGTTGCTTTGGGTAGATTATTGATCATCCATGTATGCCTTTCTAAATATCACAAGGGAGATGACAAGAGTCTTACATACTCTTTAATTCATTTACTTCTTACTGTTCTTTCTCTTCCATCTTGAGTTTCCTGGTTGGTAGTTTATCTTTTTTATTAGCGCAGGGGAATTTTAAGACAACTATTCCACTGAAACTTTTGTAGTTGTATCTACTTAGAGGCAGGTGCAGAAAATTTGCATTTTGATTACTCAGAATAACTCCTTAAACGTTCTTGGGTTAAGGAATTATTTTCTAAATTCAATATCTTTATCTTTTTAACTTATCAGCCAATGATAGTCAAGGCCTACTTTAAGAATATTTTCAAATGATAATTTGGGTTCTAGACCACAATCTGCTTTGCTATTCAAGACTTCATAGCTATGAAAAGAAGGGTATTCCGTGTCACTAGGTGGGTGAACTAAGCTTGGTGGAGTAATTTTATAGGATATCTAATGTATTAGTGATTGTGGAAAGCGTTTTGTCTATTTAATTACCATCTCATCACTTAGAGCAAAATGTCTTAGACGTTTAAGATGCTTTTATAAGTATTTGAATGAATGAAAAGAAGGTCTCATAGAAAATGTAAAATTATGTTTATTCTATCTGAAAATGTTTTTCCTTCTTTTATAACTTGCTGCACCATTTTGTATCTTGTTTAGTTCAGGACCTGTGAGCTACTTTATGTCCAAAATAGTCTCGTCACATTAAGCTAATCCCCTTTGAACATGCAACTCAATTTCTTTAATTAGCTTTAAAAATAAGGATCATTAAATCAGAGTGCCACCATCAATTACTGTGCAAGGGTTTGCCTGTTCAATAATGCATCAGAGTTGTGCTCTAATCAGTATTTCACTGAAAGATTTATGGAAAAGGAGGCCTCCCTTGGTTCCAAACTTGAAATGCAGTTCTATTATGTATAAAATATTTTCCTGTGATTGCTACCATTTTAGGTGCTGTATTTCATTGAATACTCTCAGCATCCTATCCATCTTTGCATTTCATATTTGGGATCAGTTCCAGAGAGTGTTTTACAGCATTTTTGTAAATTCGTAAGAAAATAAGCAGTTTTCTTGCTCTGCAAGGAGACAAGGTGCAGATTAAAAAAACAGTCTGCATTTCTGTGAGGTGCACCTGTTATGGCAGATTCCCCGGAGAGTGGCTTATTTTTTATTTCTCATTATGTTAGGGAGTAAAAAGCAAACAAAAAATTGGGAAATTGAACTAGGAATATATGTTTATAAATTTGTTTAAAATCTACCAAAACTAGAGTTACAAAAGCAGTGGTCATTTTTCTTGCTTAATTCAAGATAATATATATTTTAGCTTTTAAAAGATAGAAATATAATATCCATCAAATGTACCTAAATGTTTGGGTCATTTTATTCTCATTGCTATACTGTGCATTCAGAATAAGTTAAAATAACAGGACCGCAAAACAGGTTTTGATAATCTATATAAAGTGCTTTAGGAAATTCAGTTTGATCCTAAGCAATCATTTTTGTAGACAATTATACAAGTACTTCTGGAAAGATTGATGTTAGCCGTTAAAATAGAGCTATAGTACTAACTTCCTTTTCAGTGAACATCCCAGAAGAGAGGGAGAAAACATAAGAAGTCAGCATTTCAATATTTTGTAGCAGATTTAGTTAAGTGAATCTACATATTTGAAAATATTCTATTTGGTAAGCCTAAATTATTAAAGTTAATTATTAAAGTTAAAAAACTGTGTAATTTTGAAATCTCACAATTATATCAGCCTTGTACAAAGGTGTGTCAGAATACTTTAAAGTATAAGTTAACAAAATTTTTTTTCTTGTAATTTAGTGTTTGATTAAATGATTACAAGTTTTAGAAAGTCATAATCTTTGAGGAAGAAAAATCTAAATGTGCTATGGAGGTTAAAACATATTCGCTAAGGATTCATCTTGCCTTGAGCACTTGTTAAAGGATTCATTCTGGGAATGGGAATCAGTTACTTGAATCCATATCAAGCCTGGAGAGGGTCATCCATCACAGTAAAAGACTAAGCGTCAGCTTCAGATAGCCGGTTTCTATATTCTCATCCATTTAAGATGAATGCCTGGTAATTGAACTTTAAATTCAGAGTTTCTGTCAGAAAAGGTTTAGTTTGATTTGTAGAGCCTGTTCCTACCACCTACTTTCTCTAAATGGAGGGTGTTTTTATATCATTCACGGGAGTGCCCCAGGTTCTTGCTCTGATTGTATCACTTATTTTGCAAACTTTAGAAAAAGTGAGAAATAACGTACAGTAAGGGGGAAAATTATATAGCTCAAGGATTTTTTACAAATTGAATATACCCATATAACCCTTCACCTAAATTAAGGTATGGAAAGTTACCAGCACTCATTAGTACTCTCTGTGTCTCCTCAGTCAGTCCTAACCCTCTACCCCAAAAGAATCGCTATTTTTTTCCAGCCTGTTTGAGATATAATGGACATATAACATTGTGTGTTTGAGATGTACGATGTGATATTTGATATATTGTGGAATGATTACCACATATGGTTAGTTAACACGGCTGTCACTTCATATAATGACCTTTTGTGTGTGTGTGATGAAAACATTTGAGATCTACTCTCTTAGCCACTTTCAAGTATACAATACAGTGTTGTTAACTATAGTCACCATGCTGTACCTTAGACCCCCAGAACTTATTTATCTTACAACTGGAAGTTTATACGCTCTGACCAACATCTCCACATTTCTCCCACCCCAGCCAGCCCCTGGCAACCACCAGTCTTCTCTCTCTTTCTATGAGTTTAGGTTTTTTAGATTCCACATGAAGTCAGATCATACACTATTTTGACTTTTATCCCTTAGATAAAAATTTATATTTTATGTAAATGTAGTTTGAGGATATATTCTTTGTGTCTGGTTTCTTTGTTTTCACTTTGTGTCTATGAGATTCGTTCATGTTGTATGTAGCTGTAGTACTTTTCCATTTTTCATTCTATGAATATACTAGAATATATTTGTCCTTTCTTTTGTTGATTGTAATTTTGATTTTTCTAGTTTTTGGCTATTATAAATAAAACTGCCATGAACATTCTAACATGTGTATTTTAATGTTCTTAAGTGTAATTTCTCTGGGATATTTATTTGAGTAAAATTTGTGCATCTTATTGTGTATATTCAACATTCGTAAATTTTGCCAGACTGTTTTCCAAAGTTACAGGTCCATGCTCTCACTATAATATATGAAAATTCTCCTTACCCCACAGCATCTCTTACACTTGGTACTGCCAGCTTTAAATTTCTTTTTTTCCAGTTTTAGCCACTCAGGGGGGTATGTTAGAGTATCATGTTATTGTTTTAGTTTGCATTTTCCTGATGACTGATGATGTTGAGCACCTTTTCATATGCTTATTGGTCATTTGGATATCTTCCTTTGAGGAGTTCCTGTTTGTCTCTTGCCCATTTTTCTGTTGATTTGTCAGTCTTTTTCTTATTGATTTATAAGAGTTTTTAAATATATTCTGAATACAACTTTGTTGGATGTTTGTATTTCAGCTGTTTTTTTCTGCTTCGTATTTTTTCCTTTTGACTCAATTGTATCTTTTGATGACGAGAAGGTTTTTTTTTTTTTAAAAAAAGAGTCCAATTTTTCGAGCTTTTCCTCTATGGGTATTGCCTTTTTTGTCCTACTTAAGGAATCATTGACCAAGCCAAGATTGTAAAGATTTTCTTTCAGAAGTTTGTTTTATCTTCTAAATTTTGGCTGTGGTGTGAGGTAGACATAAAATATGTATGTTTGTGTGTGTTTATATTTTTTTATTTGAATATCCATTTGACCCAGAGTATTTATTGAGAAGACCATCATTGTCCTCCTTATGTTGGCATTGTTGTTGTAAATACAGTGGTCATATATGTGTTGATCTATTTCTTAAACTCTATGTATTCCAGTTTTTCCAAAAATTTTTACATATTTTAAATGGAATCTTTTTTTTAAGTTTCAGTTTCTAGTTTTTTGCTAGGAAATCTAGTTGACTTTTCATGTTGACTATATCCACTAACTTTTACTAAATTCACTTATTAAAGCTAATAATTTATCTGTAGATTGACTTGGGTTTTCAGCGTATACAACTGTGTGGTGTACACTGAGTAATTACAGTTTTTGTTTCTTCAATTCCACTTTTTATGCCTTTTATTTCTTTTTCTTGCCTTATTGTACTACCTAAAACCTTGAGTCTAATAGAAATGGTGATGGTGGACCTCATAGTCTCATTCATTATTTTAGGATTAAAAACCTGTATTTCCCTGTAAGTATGATTTTATCCACTATTTTATTCTACAGTCTATTGAGCTAGTCCTATGTTTTTCTCCTTTATTCTGTTGATGTGGTAAATTAAACCTAAACAATTTTCAAATTTTAATTCAACTTTGCATTTCTGGAGTGCCCATCTTGGTCATAATCATTCTCTTCTTTGTATACCTTTGGCTTTAGTGTGTTAACATTTTTGTTTAGTATTTTTGTATCTACGTTTAGGAGATATTGGTCTGTAGCTTTCTTGTCTAGTAATGTCTTTGTTAGGTTTTGGTGTCTGGGTTATGCTGGCCTCTAGGAAAAAGTTGAGAACAATTCCCTCTTTATCTTGTCACTGAAAGTGTTTAAAAACTTGGTGTTAAAAAATTTTTTTTTAATATTTGGAGAATTTACCAGTGAAATCATCTAGACCTGTTTTTTTTTTTTTATATATGTGGGAATATTTTTAATAATGGATTCAATTTCATTAATAGGTACAAAATTATTGACATTTGGTAATTTTGTTTTTGACATTTAGTAAATTTGCTTTTTAAGGTATTTGTTTATTTCATATGTTTCTTTCAAAATTTTTGGTATAAGGTTGTTCACTATATACCTGAAAGGTCTAGTCAGGTCCCTCTTTTCATCCCTAATATTGGAAATTTGTCTTTTGTATTTTCTTTGACCAGTGTTGCTGGAGGTTTATCAAATTTATTAATTTTTTCTTCTTCCAGAAGACCAATCTTTTGCTTTGTTGAATTATTTTATTGTATTTTTTTCTATTTTCTGGAATTTTGGTCTAAGCTGTTATTTTCTTCCTTTTTGGGATTTAGTGTACCTTTTTTTAGTTTGTTTTTTCATACAGATGTTCAACATATTGATTTTTAATCTTTCATTTTTTCTAATATTTCTTTCTAAGCATTGCTTTAGCTGCATCCCACAATTTTATGTTGTATCTTCATTATGATTCAGTTCAAAATTTTAAAATTTTTATTACAGTTTCTTCTTTGAACCATGGTTTATTTAGAAATGTATTGCTTAATCAACTAACATTTTTTAATTTTCTTCTTTCTGTTATTGATTTGTAGATTAATTGTACTGTAATCAGAGACATCTTCTGTATGATCTCACTTCTTTGAGATTTGGTGACACTTGCTTTATGAACTTTACATATAGACTTTTTTTTTTTGTGCAGAAGATTAGCCCTGAGCTAACATCTGCCAATCCTCCTCTTTTTGCTGAGGAAGACTGGCCCTGAGCTAAAACTGTGCCCATTTTCCTCTACTTTATATGTAGGACGCCTGCCACAGCATGGCTTGACAAGCAGTCCTATGTCCACACCTGGGATCTGAACCGGTGAACCCCAGGCTGCCAAAGCAGAACGTGCAAACTTAACCACTGTGCCACCAGGCCGGCTCCATACATATAAACTATTTTGATAAAATATTTCTTTTGTATTTTGAAAGAATGTGCACTCAGTTATTGAGTGCAGTGTTCTGTCTTTGTCCATTAGGTCAACTTTATTTAGAATGTTGTTCATATCTTTTATAGTCTTATTGTTGTTTTTTTTTTTAATCTATTTCTATCACTTACTGAGAGAGATGTCATATAATCTCTACCTATGATTGTGGGTTTGCCTGTTTCTCATTTGGATTCTGAGTCCTTTTGCCCTACATGTTTTGAGGTTATATTTTTAGATTACTAAAATTGTTTTATCTGTCTACCAAGTTGACCCTTTATCTTTATGAATTGTCTCTCTTTATCTCCAGTAATTCTTCTTGTTTTAAAGTCCACTTGTATGATATTGTTTAGCTGTACCAGGCTTCTTTTGGTTAATGTGTATGTGGGATATCTTTTTTTTGTCATTCTACTTGCACCTTTTCTTCATCTTTTTCTTTATTAGTAACTTGTGTCTTTGGTAAACAGCATGTATTTGGGCTGTATTGTGTTATACAATGTGACAATTTTAATCTTTTACTTTGAATATTTAACCCCTTTATATTTAATGTAATTATTGATACATTTTCATTTTAATTTACTGTTTTTTCTTTTTTTAATTAAATTTTTCTTCCTTTGTATTAACATTTTATTTCATCCTCTACCTCTATTAGCATATTATTTATACTTAATCTTATTATTCTTCTAATGGTTACCCTAAAGATTGCAGTAAGTATCCTTGAGGTATTTGAGTCAACTTTTAAAAAAGTCTTTTTATTTTGAATTGATTATAGATTCACAGAAAGTTTTCAATATAGTATAGAATGGTCCTATATATCCTTAACCAAGTTGCCTCCAGTGGTTACTTCTTAATAATTATAGTAAAATATCAAAGCCAGGAAACTGATATTGGTACAGTGTGTGTCAGTTTTTTCAATTTGTGTCATTTTTTCACTTGTATAGAATTGTGTAACCACCACCACCACCGTCTACATACAGACCTATTCCATCACCACAATCTAGGTGCAGATTTATTCCATCCTCCCTTGTGTTACCCCATTATAGTCATACGCAGCCCCCTCTAGCCCCTGGCAACCTTTTCTGTCTGTATAATTTAATCATTTCAAAATTGTTAAAAAATGTAATCATAATATATGTGACCTTTTGAGATTGTCTTTTTTCATTCGACATAATACTCTTATAATCCATCCAAGTTGTTGTGTATATTAATATTTTATTCCTTTTTATTTCTGAATGTTATTCCATGGTATAGATACATCTTTTGAAGGCATTTTGTTTGTTTTCAGTTTTTTACTCTTATGCATAAAGCTGCTATGAGCATTGTGTACATGTTTTTGTGTGGACGTAAGTTTTTATTTCTCTATAATAAATACCCAGGAGTATAATACCTGTGTTGTAAATGCATGCTTAGTTTTTTTCAGAAACTGCTGTACTGTTTTTCAGAGGGCTCTCCCAATTTACATTCCTACCAGCAGTAGATGAGCAATCCATTTTTCCACATCCTCACCAGCATTTAGTGTTGTCAGTATTTTTTTATTTAGTCCTTCTGATAGGTATGTAGTCATATTCTTTGTGCTTTTAATTTGCATTTCTTTAATGGATAATTCTGTTGAACATCTTTTATGTTCTTATTTGTCATCGGTATATCCTCTTTGGTGAAATGTCTCTTTGCTCATTTTTTAATTGGATTTTCTTTCAACTATTGAGTTCTGAGATTTCTTTATATAAGCCAGACATAGGTCCTATGTCAGATATATTACGCTTAACTTATTTCATTTTACTTTAATTAGTACTTTCACTACTTCCTGGAAAATGCAGGGAACATAGTATATTTCAACCCCGTTTGCCCTACTCCTGTCTTTCATGTAATTATCATGTACTTTTATTCTACATATATTTAAAACTCCACAAGTTTTAGATTATTTACTGTTTTAAGCAATTTCTGTTGATTTACGTACATTTTTAAACTCTTTTTTGTGTTCTCCAGTCTTTTCTGCATTACAGAAATTCCATCAGGGATTTTTCTTTCTGCCTAAGAATTTACTTTGGCATTTCTTTTGTACCAATCTGAGACAACATTTAGTGTGTGTGTGCGGCAGGGGCGGGGGCAGAGGAAGTATTCTGAAAATGCTAGGTTGTCAGATTGTTTCTATTTTTAATCTTTTTTTTTTATTCTATTGTCTTCTGTTTTTCATTGATTCACTTGAGAAGTCAGCTGTCAGTTTTATTCTTCTTTCAAGATAAAGTGCCTTTTTGCCCTGATGGCTTTTAAGATCTTCCCTCTAACTTGGCTTTCAGCTGCCTTGCTATGGTAGTCAGCCTCTATGGACACCAGTAATCCCTGCCTTCTCGTCTTCATGCTCTTGTGTGATCCCTTCTCCTTGAGTGTCAGCTGGGCTTACTGATTTGCTTTTAATGAGTAGAATATGGCAGACGTGATGGTTTCTTTCTGATACCTTTAAAGTTCTTTTTTTTTTTTTTTTAAACAGCTCTATACAAATTTTCTAATTGATCTCAGTGGAAGGGTTACTCTGATACAGCTATTCCCACAGGGTGAACTTAATTGTGTATGGAACTAAAGACAATTTTTGTTTTCTTGGGATGTTCTTATAGAAGAAGCAGCTCTCTTAGTACACCTCCAAATAAGTGACTTTCTAGGTGAAAGGATACTGTCCATTTCCCCTATAAAGGCATATCGACTGATGCCCAAAGCACTAAACACTTGTTTATTCAGATAGTTTCTTATTTGTGTGCTTCTGCAGCTGTGACCAGGTAAGTATACATTTATCAAAAAGTCATTTTTAGAGCTATTTATGCCAGTCATAATTGTTTTTTATAATTGCATGACTTTATTATAAAACATGAAAATTTTATGACAAAAATTTTTTTCTCTGAAAACTTACTGAAATTTTTTTCAAAGACCACATAGATGAATTGATGAAACAGTTGGTGAATTGTTTATGTTTATCAAACTATAAAACACTGAGGAAAGATCTCATAAATATCTAGATTTCTTTAACGAAATTGTTTCTCAAGGGTCAGATTCTTGCTTCACCTTAAAGAGGTTGAATTTGAAAATAATGCCATATTAGATGAGTATGTTTTATGCAGGAAATAAGGTGGGGACCTCCCATATATGAAGATACTTGTGAATGAATATCCGTATGTTTTAAGTTAAAGTACTTCAGTTATATGTTTGGCCTTTGTTATGATTTCTGCTTTATCTGACCTTTTAGAGTAACTGAAGCAATTACTAGTTCTGACTGCATCTTAGAAGAGGGCTTCTCATATACTTCTAAATACTGGTAGGGTGTTTCATCCTTCCCTTTCAGAAAGATTTTGACACCTTTTTAATTGAATAATTTGCATAATCTTTATTATGTTTTAGGTATTAGCACTAATTAAAATCCATAAATTAAGTTAATATATGTTTATTTACAAGAAGCATAAAAGGCTTTTTTAGACTGAAATACTCAGCCAGAAGTTAAACAGAGAACAGATAATTATTTGGTGACTCTTGCTCATTTACTAGCAACTTCCATAAATTATACAGATTGTTTATCTGTATATGAAAATCACCAGATAGTTGTGTTTTCTTCTGTTTATTTTATATTCCATAAACCAAGATGAGAGTCAAGTTCTTTTTATTAAACATTTATACTGAGTCTGCTATGAACAGGCCTATCAGGGTAAATAAGATTCCTGTTCATCAAGAAGATTATAGTTCAGAAAACCATTTTAATAATGTTATAGCAGAATCAAAAGGTGCCTTTGTGCTTTTTCCTATGAGTGTAAATTTGAAAATTTGAAAACAAGCCTTTTGTGTGATGTTATAGTTAAATTCGTGTTTTTTCATATATCATCTCTTTAACTTTTGCTTTTACATTTATGTATACCACAAGGGCCGGGAGAAGACAGGAGGAGTCGTTGACATTGGTTAAACCTTTAACAAATTTGGAGAAGTCAATTGGTATTCAATTCTTTTATATGATTCTCATAATATAGTACTTGTTCTGGTCCTATAACTTTACTCTTGTTTGCCTTTATTCCTTTTCTTACATCATATCAGAGCCTCTACTTCACCAATTAACTTCATGTAGATAAACTCTCGGTTCTTGGAATGTGATTTGTTCATTATGGCTTACCGTAGCAGAAGTCCAAATATTATTTTCCTATGCAAACATGCCATAGGCATTAGATTCTGGTGTGTGGGATCCTCAGCCTGTCACATATTTCATTATGCCATCTGCTTCAACTTGAGCGTTGTATCTTCTGCTGGCAGACTTTATTGAAGTTGCCATGGCTCAGGATAAAAAAATCAGATTGGGCATAAGAAGCTTGCTTTTGAAAAAATAATAATTGATCTTTCTTGCTATAGATTTTAAAATAAACATTTGAAAAGATTCCCAAAAGCCTCTTTTAAACATAGTGATCTCTTTTTTATCTGTGGTTATAGATAGCCAGTATGATGGTTGAGTTATTGATAACTTTGGTAACTTACTGAGTTTGCTGTTTTATTTTTAAGGACAAGTGACAAACTCTTAGGCATGGGTAGATGATATATTGTGAAATATTTTGATTGTTTCTGTCAATGGAAGCTCTTTACCTAATATCTTATTTCCAGAAATGATATCTCAAATGACTGTTTGCTGTGTGTATAATATAAAGAAAGATGATATAGGAACACCAGGATGAAAAAATCTAGGTCACAGTCCACTTATTAAGTGTGTGACTGTGTATAATTTTGTACTCTGTAAAGTGGAAATAACGATACTTGGAGAGTTGTTAGGAGATTAGATCCAAGTAGGTCCTTAAAAAATAGATAAACGTTTATTCTTCAAATGTATATTGCATGCCAACTCTGTGCAAAGCACTTTTCTAGAGAATGAGGATATAATAGAGAATAAAATAGTCAAATTCCTCCACTGGAGAATTCTACATTGTAGTCTGTCTCTACAGATTGGGATGGAAGCTCCATGACAACAGGGTGCATACCAGCTGGTAATAAGCACCATGAAGAAAACAGGGCAGGGTAAGCTCATGGAGCGTACTGGTGGGATGCTGTCTTGGATAGGGTTGCAGGGAGGGCTTCTCTGAGGTGATGTTGAGCACACTTGAATGAAATAAAGTAGTAAGCATGTAGATGCTTGGAGGAAGGATGTACCTGGCTGGTAGAGGGAGTGGCTTGGCAGTTTGAGGAATGGTGAAATGGTGAGTATAGCTGGAGCTATGTGGGTGAAGGACACAGTGCTAGGAGATGAGTTCAGAGAGTGATCCCAAAACAACATTGATGTAGCCTTTCTGATAAATAACTGTGGATAAAATGTTACATTCCAGATACCCTATAGAAATATGAAATTAGGATTGACTATTGGCACTGTTTTATCAACTGTTTAGCTTTAACTTGGAGCTCTTTGTAACACGCACAAGTAATTATAGAATATTTTTCCAAAATGGAATTATCTTTTTTGTTGTTGTTTACTTATGTCATTGTACCTGAAGTTAGCCAGACTGTGAGGTTCGAGGGCACACTTCTCCAGACTGACAACTCTGCCCAAGACTTTTGACACCAACAGCAAGGAGTTAAGCTCCAAATACAGTTAGAAGGAAGAGTCCACACAAGGCCACCCCCACTTCTGACACCAACTGCAAGTTCAGGAGTTTCCCCAAACCACACTCAGGTCCAATAATTCACTAGAAAGACCTACAGAACTTACTGAAAGCTATTATACTCTTGGTTGTGGTTTATCATAGGGAAATCTATTATAATCTTGGTTATGGTTTATTATAGGGAAAGTATACAGGTCAGAAATTAGTCAAAGGAAGAGATGCATAATACAGAGTCTGGGAGGGTTCCAAATGGGATGCTTTCATTTTCTTCAGGAAGTGGTGTCTTCCTGGAATCAATGTGTGACAATGTGCGTGGAGTATTGCCAACCCAGGAAGTTTATCTGAGCTCGGTGTTGAGTTTTTATTGTGACATTATTTTGTAGGCCTGATTGATTGCCCACAGGATTTAACTTAGTCTCAGAATTTGAGCTGATACCCTCTGGCCTTGGGGCCCACCACGAATAACAAAGACACACCTGTCATCTGGGAAATTCCACTCGTTTAGAAGTTACTTCCTAGGAGCTGCAGACAAAGGCCAGACCTCTCTTTGGGAAAGACCAAATTCTTTACTATATACATTGTTATAAAAATTCAAGCAATACAGAAATTTAGTGGCTCCCTGGAATCCCATCTCAGGGAGAACTGGTGTTATATTGGTTGTTTGGTATGTATTCTTTCAGATATTGAATACATATATAAACATCTTTTTTTTGAGTGCACATTGAATCATACTATACATATTGTTCAATAACTAGCCTTTTTCACTTAAAAGTGTGTCTATGGATGTGTATGTTTGCGTGTTTTAATAAGTGCCTTAAAATTGTATACTGGAGATAATTAGTTTTTAAACATTTTCCCATCTAATAAATAGTGCTGCATTGAACGTCCTTGTACATACATCTTTGCATATTATTCTAAAATTTCTCCTTGAAATAAATTTCTGGAATCAAAGGATATGGACACTTTCAAATTTCATATGTACTACATTATAACCCCTCTTGGGATGTTTTCTATGAAACGGTTTATGGAATGTCAAAATTGTTGGTAACCTCCATATTACTCTTAGGTAAACACTGCAACTTTGGCAAGTTCAAATGTCGAATATGCCCACATACCACATCTCAACCCAGCTGTAATTCCTACTCTGCAAAATGAGTCATTTTTATCATCACCCAATAATGGGACTCTGGAAGCACTTACAGGATTGGGTGCTGCACACATCAATGGGAAACCTGCTTGTGATGAATTTGATCAGCTGATCAAAAACATGGCCCAGGTAAGAACATTTCTTCCTGTTAGTTATGATAGAACCTGTGATATCTTAAGAGTGTAATCAAGTCCTGGATAATTTGAAGAATATTTATATATTTATATTATATATGTTAAATATATACATTAAATATATATTATATTAAATATATTCTTATTTATGAAGACATAACATCTGAAAAAATAGGAATGAAAAAGTAGATTTTGTGTAAGTTCAGATGATTCAGAGATTTTTCTATTCTACTTTTTTTATTATCACATTTTAAACTGAGTATTATATGTTGTTTTCCACAAATATTCTTCAGGATAAATAAAATATCTCCTTCTAGGTGATGAATGATAAAGGTTATCTTAGAAAATGTTTTTTAAATTTCTTTCTCTTTTTTTCCCCACAACAAGATAATGCCACTAATAAGATGACTGCATGTGCATTGATTGGCTTTTCATTTTATTTGTTGCTTTGTTTCCTGAACAGGGTCGCCCTGTGGAGGTTTTTGAGCTCCTCAAACCTCCGTGTGGAGGCCTCGGGTTTAGTGTCGTGGGACTCAGGAGTGAAAACCGGGGCGAACTGGGAATATTTGTGCAGGAGATCCAAGAGGGCAGTGTGGCTCACAGGTGAGACTGTCATAGAATCTTTCCTGTTTCTTTCTTTCTTTTTTTAAAGATTGGCACCTGCGCTAACATCTGTTGCCAGTCTTTTTTTTTTTTTTATTCTTCTCTCCAAGGCCCCCCAGTACATAGTTGTATATTCTAGTTGTGAGTCCCTCTGGTTGTGCTATGTGGGATGCCACCTCAGCATGACCTGATGTGTGGTGCCATGTCCGTGCCCAGAATCTGAACCAGGAAAACCCTGGGCTGCCAAAGTGGAGCATGTGAACTTAACCACTTGGCCATGGGGCTGGCCCCTCTTCTCTGTTTTTGATACCACATTCAGAAGGTGTTGATCACTTTGGGAGAATTTAGAGAAGCAAAAATGAATAAAAACAAAAACCAGATGTAATCTGTCATTAACCAGTTTCTAGAAGTCATTAACATTGTCATGATAAAAAGGAAGTCCTTTGAAAGGAGAGTAGCTGTTTAGTCATAACCACACTTTAGTAAGGAAAGAAAAATTTGAGTAGGACATTATTCTCATTGTTTTTAAATGGGCTCTTTTTGAGTAGATTTTTAAAATTACCATACCAAAAAATATACAAATAGCCCATGATAATGTGAGCTATATTTTATTAATAAGAATCTAGGCAACTTTGCTTTCAGTTGTAGAAGATAGGAACATCCAAGATGTAAGGTTTGGGTTGAGGGGTAACTGAAAAGAAAGAGGGCTTTTAAATGGGAGGGGTGGATTAGGGGTAGATCAGCTGGAGCCAAAGCATGTATTTTTAAAAACAGAACTACAGAGGCTGGACCCGTGGCCTAGTGGTCAAGTTCAGCACGCTCCGCTTCAGCCGCCTAGGTTCGGTTCCCAGGTGTAGACCTACACCACTGGTCAGTGGCCATGCTGTGGCGCTGACCCACTTAGAAAAAAATAGAGTAAGATTGGCACAGATGTTAGCTTGGGGCAAATCTTCCTCAGGGGGAAAAAAAATAGAACTGCAGGAAAAAGCCTAAAAAGTGTGGATATTAGAAAACAGGATTAAAAATAACCTGAAAATATATGCCAAAGAAGCTGTCATTTTCTTGAGAGCTGTCAGATAATTTTTACCCCCTTTTCATTCTCAATAGAGATGGAAGATTGAAGGAAACTGATCAAATCCTTGCTATCAATGGACAGGCACTTGATCAGACAATTACTCATCAGCAGGCTATCAGCATCCTGCAGAAAGCCAAAGATAATGTCCAGTTAGTTATTGCCAGAGGCTCATTGCCTCAACTCATCAGCCCCATAGTTTCCCGTTCTCCATCTGCAGCCAGCACAATTTCAGCTCACTCGAATCCGGTGAGTACATAGATTTTCAGAAGGATTAGAACATTTTTCTAGTTCTTTTTGGTTGTCTGCAGGTTTCCAATTCCTGTAGGTTCTTTGTACTTTTTGAGTTTTGCCCTTTTGTTCTTTTCTCTCTCCCTAGCCTGGAACATTTGTTATTTAATTATGATTAAGTTTCTGGCTTCTAAAAAATCTTTTACCTTTTTTGTGTAGTTCTTCTACTTGACACCATTCCTAAAAAAAAAATTAGTCCTTTAAAAAAGTTAACTCTATCTGTAGACAGATAAAATTTTGATTTTGATTATAGAATTATAATTATAGAATTGTTATACAAATTTAGAATTGTTACAGGTAGCTGTTAGTGACTTTAAGAAGTCATCTAATTTGGAATCCTGAGAGGCAAGATTATGCAGAAGACATTCTTAACAGGTGACAGTTTTTTCCTTGATCTTTTTCTTTTTTTCTTTTTTAGAAGTTCTACAGAGGATCTTGCAAATCAGTGCCTATCTTTGCTTGGTTAAATGTGGTCACTGTAACGATGTATTGATAATTTCAAAAATGATTATATCAACAGCAGTAAAAGGGAAGTGTACTAAATCAAAGGGACATTGTTAAGGCTCATTGTTATGTCTGAACTCAATTATTTAATACTGATCACAAAATTCACAAAAAGCTCAACTGTAATAAAAATTTTAGTTTTTCCTAAATTTTTTCAAATTCACATAGGAGCTTTGTTTTCAGGTCCACTGGCAGCATGTGGAGACTATTGAATTGGTGAATGATGGGTCTGGTCTGGGATTTGGCATTGTAGGAGGGAAAGCCACTGGTGTGATAGTAAAAACCATTCTGCCTGGAGGAGTAGCCGACCAGGTAAGCTGCTCCAACAGGTCCTTTATGCTGTTTTATCAAACGATATGGCTTCATCTTTTACATTCTCTGTTATAAAGAAGAAACTTTGCTCTTAGATAATGTCAAAGAAGCTGAGTTAGAATTTTCTTTTTGCTAGATTATCTCTAAAGTGTTTTCTTAGACCTGGGGAGAACTATTTCTGAAAAGAGACATTGATCTTAAGTTACAGTTGTAGGCAATGATCTTATGACTCTTTAGAAGCACAGACTAAAGCCCAGGTTATGGGTTTGATGACTGTAGAGGTAGCTACCTTTTATTTTATGATTATAAATCATATTTATAAACCTAATCATCTGTTTTATAGCCACAAGATATTATGGAAAAAAGAATACCTTATTATCGAGGGAAAAAACAAGCTTCGACTTGTCCCTTTAGTGATGGGTCACGGGGTCATTGGTTATGGAGCACAGCCTGTTTTCATCGTTTAGAGTAGTTCATTAAAGCCTTGCCATTTATGATATGTCATGGAATATATGTGAGAAAAGTTTTTGTAAAGTTACTAGTTATGTTTTATGTTTTAATTTGACAAGATTTATTAGTGTCACTAACTTTTGCCTTATTATGACATTTTGTTTATAAAGCTGTTTGGTTTTTGCATGTTTTTTTGAACTTCAACTAGGAAGTGAGGTTCATCAGGTATTTCTTATATTCATAAATGAAAGGCCTATTTAATGGCAACCTTATCAGTGCAGATATTAATAGTAACACAATAGTATGCAAATTTTCTTCCTTTTAAACATTAGCCAGCATCTAGCAGTTTCCAGGCTCGTGATAAATAAGCAGCATCTTCAGTATAGATCTGCCCTGTCCAGTACTATAGGTACTTGCCACATGTCACTTTTTAAATTCAAATTTAAATTAATTAAAATTAAATAAAATTACAAATTCAGTTCTTCGGGTGGACTAGCCGCATTTCGACCACTCTGTAGCCCCATGTTGCTAATAGCTGCCGTATTGGACAGTGCAGAACATTTCCATCATTGCAGAAAGTTCTCGTGGACAGTGCTTCAAGGGAGGCTTGTAAGACTGCTTTTCACTCTCCTCTTCTATCTGAATTTTCATTTTACAAGTATTTCATCTACAAGTGAGTTCTTTAGGGACATTTATAATTGAAGTGCAAGGCAGAAAATTGTGGTATTTTATTCAGTGCTTTCTTGTGGTTCATCCCATATTTTGAGTAAGATGTATTTGCATTGTGACGTATACTTCATCTTTGCTAAATGACATTGTGTTCCTTTTCTAGCCCTCAAAAAATCCACAGAAAGAGTTAAAATTTTTTTGCATCTAGTAGGTAAAAATCAAATTGTAAAGCTTGTATCAATATTGATTTAAGGAATATTTGTAAATTTCGTTTGCCTATATCACAGTGAATGATGCCAGGACGTTTCAAAAGACGGTGAAAATTACAACCACATATTTAATGTTCCATGATAGGTAGTTCATATCTTTGCCATTTTTTTATTATTCCCTTTCTGTCATTTAGGATTTCTCTGAGGGAGTAAAAATAATAGTATCCTGATTAATCAGTCTCTTTTTATTCAGCATGGGCGATTATGCAGTGGAGACCACATTCTAAAGATTGGGGACACAGATCTAGCAGGAATGAGCAGTGAGCAAGTAGCGCAAGTCCTCAGGCAATGTGGAAACAGAGTTAAATTGATGATTGCAAGAGGTGCCGTAGAAGAACCAACAGCATCCACCTCTTTGGGCATCACCCTTTCTTCATCCTCATCATCTACGCCAGAGATGCGGGTAAGTAGGTAAAAACAGTTATTGGAAAAATCATAGACTATAGCACTTAGATGACAGTGATATTTATTTAGAAAATAGACTTATTAATGTTCATATGTTAGTGCTAAAGAATGAAACGAAATTCAAATGTAGAGATGTTTTGGCACTAATATTTTATTAATTAGGAATAATGTATAACAGGAAAAATAGGATCTTAAAAAATTCCAGATTACTATTTTACATTTTTCTCTAAGCAGCACATTTATGAGGATAATGTTTTGAGGTATGGATAAAATTTTAAAGAATTATTTTCTGCTTATACCGAAAAAGGTTAATTCTATCTTTCTCTTACTTGGAAGGCCCTTTATAGGGTGGGCCATATGTTCCAACCATTTCCTTCAACAGCTTTCTTTTTAGTGTCTTTTTCTTGGAGAGGGAGATGAAGGCAGGCTTAGTGGGGGTGAATACAGCTTACTAAAACCTTTCAATATTAGTGTTTTAAGGTATGTCTTAGAACTGTTATCAGATCTGTAATGAGAAGGCACTGTGCTTGACCCAGTTATATAATTTTTTAAACAAAAGTTAAGCCTTCAAGGTTGTAACAAAAGCTTTATTCATAGGCATAGCATTCCATCTTTGTTGTTAACTTGATATGAAAAAAGCTAAAAAGTTTCAAAATTATTAGAATGTAGTGGTTATCTCAGAAATTCAGTTACAAGACTATAGCGGATAAAATATCAACAAAATAATTCTATCCAGAAATCTAAGTATTTAAGAAGAGAATTACACCCAATTTCTAGGTAAGCTTTATAGCAAATGCAAGCCCCACGTTCCTTTCTCATAGATCTAGAAACGTCTGTATGATTTATTCTATTAAAGTTTTTTTCTAACCAGTTGCTGCAAATTCTTTTTTTTTAATATTCTAACCTCCTCCCCAAACCCTTTAAAACTTTATTAGAACACTTGAAATTTCCATGATTCTGTTCTTTTTAGGTTTGAGTCTGGTTGCTATTTTTTGCAAAGAGAAAGAAGTAAAGAAAGCTTGTTTATGAAAGTATTTAAATGGCATTCTTTTGTGGTAAACAAAACATTTTATTCAGCAATATATAAATGAATGCAATACCGAAAACCACTTGATGTAATTGAAAGCTTAGAGAAATATCTATTCTGTGCATATCATCGTTTCTGAAGCTTGTGCCCCTTTTAAAACCATTCGATAGTCAAATTGCCACCCTCTAAAATAGCAGTCGCATAAATCTTATTAAAAATAGAAAACACATTTGTTTCAATTGAAGCAGATTTCATCCTGTCATTTTCTTGTAATTATCTAAACTTTAAACTTTTGCTAAGTTTGCACAGATAATTATGTGCAATGAAAAAAAATAAATCAAACTTTACTGTAAAATTGTGTCTCGTTTAGGTGAACTATCAGTGGGATAAGAGTTTGCTTAAAGAGAATCAGAAAACATTACCAGCTAGCCCCAACCTGCATGTCCATTCAAGCCCTTGCCTTCATTCTGTTGTGATCTTTCTAGGGTTCTCTGTGGAATCTGCTGACACTACACTTGTACATAAAGCCAGTAGCTTATTGATGACTTACTGCACTAGTCCACTAATGTTTAATTCAGGGAGCCTTGCCTTCAGTTCAATATATAATTAATAACAATTCTACATGTTAGAGGAACCTGCTTTCAGCTATCATTCCAGGAATGAAGGAAATCAGTGCAGAAAGGCATACTTTTCTTATAAATAGCTTTTCATATTAAAGTCTGAATTTACAAAACAAATACAGGGACAGTTTTAAATAGCTCTTTGGTGCATTTCACTGGCTTTCAAAATAACCATCAGCCTATTAATAATATATCTGGAGGATAGATTAACTCATATTCATGCTGTTAGGATCAACTATCAGCTGAAGATAGTAATAGCAATGAGTTCTGAGTGGACACCATGGCCCCTGCATTCTGCTAGGGATTTTACATCCTGTATGGCGCTTGAGAGCAGGGACTCTGCAACCAGGCTATCTGTGTTTGAATTCTGCCTTTACTGGATTGCTCACTGGTTGTCCTTGGAAAAGTTTATGTTCCTTAGTTTCCCCAGAGAAAAATTGATGGTAATTGTGCTTATCTCATAGTCTTGTTCTAAGGAGTAAATGAGTTGAGACATGTCAAGTGCCTGTTACACAGAAACTGCTCACTAAATGCTAGCTGGACTTGTTATTCATATTCCTGCTAGATAGCTGAGCAAAACAACGCTTAGAAAAATTAAGTGGCAAAGATAGATTTGAACTTGTTCATCTGAATTCAAAACATGAGTTCTTTCAACTGTGTTTCCTTCTAACTCCTTCAGAAATGAAGATGAGCCATCTCTGAAAGATAGAATTTGTTAGTAAGAAATGATTTGATTTTTAAAATTTTTTTGTACACAAATAATGCATTTCTCTGATAAGGGGAGTTTAACTTTACTGCTGACATTCCTTTTGAGTAAAAATGTGATGCTTAGTCTGTGTTGTCAAGATTGAAGAGTAATCTCTGCAGTAATTCTCTAACAGCGTTCTGTGACACCTAATTACATCATCTTATTTCAAATAAAGGCTGTGGCTTTTTGAACGTATCTTGTTTGTTTACATGTTTATTTTTCTGTATGATTATTTATCAATTTTATTTTAGGTTGATGCTTCTACTCAGAAAAATGAAGATAGTGAGACATTTGATGTAGAACTCACTAAAAATGTCCAAGGATTGGGAATTACCATTGCTGGTTACATTGGAGATAAAAAATTAGGTAGTTATAAACATTAATGTTTTATTTATTTAACTTGGCAATTGCCTCTAATATCTTTGTCTTGTGAAACATTGAATCAACATTATGTATTCTCAGATTGTTAGGTAAACTGACTGAAAACTTCCTTAGTAATAATTTAATGTAGGTGACTCTGATATTGTATTTAAGTCAGAACCATTGTCTTATTGTCTAGCCTAAGTTTCTACTAGTGGTCTTGTTTGTGTGGCTTGTTGATTTATTTTTATTCAAAATCAAGACTTGATATTTGGAAAATGGAGGATGGACATTCTTTAAGTGTGTTTTGTAAATAGAAAAAAAAAAACCCCAAATAAACTCTATTTCTAATCTTAGAACCTTCAGGAATCTTTGTAAAGAGCATTACAAAGAGCAGTGCTGTTGAACATGATGGAAGAATCCAAGTTGGAGACCAGATTATAGCAGTAAGTAACACATTTAATAATAGCTTTGTTTATTTTCATGGTTGAGAAATGCGTTCTTCTAGTTTCCACAGTTTTGAGAACTACGGTTAGCTCCATACCAATTTGTCTGCTTTGGTGATTTGAGGCTGTCATTACAATTACCCATTTTATTATTTTGTGCAAGTAAGGGTATTGGATAGAGGCTTTACTGATCTTAATCAACCTTTAGGGCGGAACTTATTTCTTGAATAATTTCTGATATATCTGATTTCTGATTGTAATGAATTTGTTACATTAATATCATACTTATACTTTAATTGCAGATGCTTCAAAGGTAAAGATCAGATATCATAACGTTTACTGTACTTGAATCTGAATTTGTGATGTGTACATTTTCTTTTACATCAGAATGACACTGTTTCGTTGGTTCCATGACCAGGGCTCCTTTTAGCTCTTGGAATATACAAGAATAAAATAAACAGATTCAGTTCCTCTTTATTAGATCGAGTCCATCATTGTTGTTATAGGAACATTAGTATGTTTTGAGCATATGGCTATTCAAGGTAGTGGACAAAAGAATCCAACTTTCAGTTCAGTGGAAACTGGACCACCCTCACTACTGCTCAGAACACAAATCAAAGAGACTCTGCACCAAGGACTTCCCGGTCAAATAAGTTTAGGGAAAACTTCATGTGATGTGGTCTCTTAGGGATTCACAATGCACGTGGAAAACTTGCAGACTCTTGAGAAGTTCTACAATAGAGGGACATTTAACTCTTTTAGTTGAGTGTTTCCTAAACTTCTGTAGTCATGGATTCTTTCTTTCCTTAGTCATATATCAATATTCTTTGGAAGACATTTTGAAAGATGTTGATTTATCTTAATATGTATTTCTTTATGCTTAGTTAAGTCTCTGTTGTTCCCTTGGGATCTTAATAATGGGAAGAAAGAAGAATGGTAAAATAGAAGAGTCCTGCTCATAGCAGCATCATTCACAATAGCTAAGAAAAAGAAGCAAAATGTGGTATATACATACAATGGAATATTATTTAGTCTTATAAAAAAGGAAATTTTGTCTCATCCTACAGCATGGATAAACCTTTAGGACATTTTGCTGAGTGAAATAATCCAGTCACAAAAAAGACAAATACTGTATGTTTCCACTTACGTAAGTTATCTAAAGTAGTTAAACACCTAGAAGCAGAAAGTAGAATGGTTGTTGTGAGGGGCTGGGGAGAGGGAGAAAGGGGGAGCTGTTGTTTAATGAGTATAGAGTTTCAGTTTTGCAAGATGATATGTTTTAGAGATCTGTTGTACAACAATGTGAATATACTTGACACCACCAAACTGTATACTTAAATATGGTTCAGATGGTAAATTTTATGTTTTCTACTACAATTAAAAAAAAAGATAGAGATGTCCTTCATCTCTGCCCTTTGCTTCTATATTTCAACTCCCTGAGTCTTCTTGGGCTTAGTTATAAAAACTCCTAACTGCACCTGTTAACCTCTTAAAATCTACTCTAAAGATCACGTTGTGCTTACTGTCTAAACTGGCTATATCCTGGAAATGAGCTTTCGCCACAGTATCTCCATTTTAACATACAATGAAAATTAACTACTTTTTTTATTTTGGAGGAAAGGGAGGGAGAGAGAGTGAATAGATACAGACTCTAAATCCATGTCTGATACTGAATTAAAAGATGAAAACATAGCTAATGTACTCTTTTTTCCCCTAAACTATATGTTTTAATCCATTAGAAAGCTTTTTAAAGACTAAGCTTTATTGAAATATAATTCACGTAATATACAATTCACCTATTTAAAGTGTAGTTTTTAATATATTCACAATTGTGCATCCCTTGTCACAATCAATTTTAGAGCTTTTTCATTATCCTGAAAAGAAACCTCATAGCCATTAGCAGTCACTCCCTAATTCCCCCATCCGCTCAGTCTACTTTCTGTCTCTATAGATTTGTCTATTCTGGACGTTTCATGTAAATGGAATCATAAATATGTGGTCCTTTGTGATTACTTTCTTTTGCTCAGCATTGCTATTTTCAGGATTTATTTATGTTGTAGCATGTATCAATTCATTTCTTTTTATTGCTGAATATTATTCCATTGTATGGGTATACCACATTTTATTTATCCATTTGGTTGTTTCCACTTTTTGGCTATTATGGATAATGCTGCTATGAATATTGATGTACAAGTTTTCATGTGAATCTATGTATTTTCATTTCTCTTGGGTATATACTTACAAGTGGAATTGCTGGATTATATGATAACTGTATGTTTAGCTGTTTAGCAGACTTCTTTTACCTACAAAATTGGGATAAGGAAACTTCCCTTGTATTATTTTTAGGGAAACCAAATGAGTAATTTATGTAAAATATCTACTATAATATTTGGCACATAAGCCAAATTAATTAAGCAGATATTTATTGAGGGCCTGAAATGATTACACATTTGAAAGAGTTTCACGATAGCTTCCCTCCAAACTTGACATTATTTTCATTCTTACATAAGTGGAACCTTACATATAATTTTGCTTAGGCAAGGTCAGTGATAAAGGAAATTGTTGACTCGAAAGTGGAAGCACTCTTCTTCTCAAGTGTTCTCTTGCTTTCAGTAAACTCACTTGTCTTCACTGTCATCAATGTTGTGATTTTTAATTTTTAGCAACATTCTTTTCAAAGTTAGAAGCACCTCAAACTCTTCGGGAGCATTTTGCAATGCTTTTGATCATACGTTAATTTTGTGCAAAAATATCACCATCTTGTGGACTTTTGAGATATTGGTAGTAAAGTTCTTCACACTGGTTGCATTTTCACAACTGTAATTTTTCTCTGTTTTTTCCATTTTTATTTTGGCAGCACCTTTTTGGAGCTATATTCTGTTTCTGTTTTGTAATTGTTGAGGTGGTGAGAAGATTAAGAAATTATTTCTTACTGTTTTGAGGAAGTATTATTTTATAACATTAACACTATTTTGTTATAAGATTCCTGTTTTACAAATTGTGCTCTGTTGACCCCTAAGATTTCACTATAGACATTACAGGGACAGGGCATAGAGCAAATGGTTCCATTTTTTTCCACTTTATATACTGGTATTCTATATAAGAATTATTTGATGAGAGGACTCTGGTTTTTTTTAAAGTTGATCAAACTCATCATTAGATAAAATGATATACTCATTCCTTTTGGATTGATACACAGAGATTCTGGCTAAAAGCAGCATGAAATTATGATTGAATAGAAAATTATTAAACGAGCATGGAAATAAGGAACGGTGTCAAATGTTACCTTTGATGTTCTGTGTTAATAGGCTCAGGTTCTCTCTTAAACATGTAGGTCTAGGCTGTGTTGGAGGAGGGGTTAGCTGGCTAGATTGAGTGTGCTAAGAGCTGGAGTTTTTGAGTTGTTTCAACTAATATTTCTCCCCTATAATTATTCCTATTAATTGTAGTGTCTGCACTGCACCTTATAAGGATGTTGGATCTCTCCTTGAGATAACGTGTAGGCAGTTTGCTGCCACTGCACCCAGTTCCACTGAACTCTTTTCTGTAGTACCATTGGGTCTGAAGCCACCTGTTAACTCTCTTCCTGTGGTGTGAGGGACCAGAGCTGTCCAGGGCACTGATTTAGGCTCCAGTGACCTTGTCTCCTATGTGTGACAGGTGTAATTATATTGAACAGAAACTGCTCCTACGAAGGCTTGGGTTTTCATGTTTATTAATCACTCCTCCACTCTATTAAAAATAATGCCAGCTTCTGAGTATCTTCCCAGTACAAAATGCCATGCATTTTAATTTTGAGGAAGTAAGTACCATTATTCCCATATTATAGATGAAGATACTGAGAAATGTGAACCGAAGTCTAGCTTTAAAAGCCCATGATTATTTCATTATAGCAATTTCTTCTGTGCTAGGACCATCTTTGACATTTGGGTAAGGAATATATTTTTAAATTCAGGTCATCAAGTTTTGAAAATAAAGGAAAGATTTTTTTTTCAACATATTTGAACTTTATTGCTATTAAGTAGACAAAATCATACACATTTGATTTTTTTTTAGAGTTTTTAAACACTTAAGCAATGAAAATCTATTACAGATGAAAACTTACAACCTAGGTTCTGTGCATTTTAAGAATTTTTATGGAATCTCAGAGTTGAGATTTTTCTCCTTTTCTTAAATACCCCAAGAGTAAATAACATGTTCATTCATTTTAGACTAACTTTTTGTCTTTGAGGTTTAAAGAATATAAAATTTGAACATAGTTAAAAAAAATCTTCTCATAGAAACCACTACTAATATTTTATGGTTTAAAATTTTAGAAAATTTCCGTGTATCTGTATTTGAATAGGATCATATTATATTTGTTTATACCTTTTTATTTTATTTTTTACTTAAAAATATACCTGGTAGGCGTAGTCATATCAGCACATATAAATCCATTGTAATGTATTTAAGCAAGCCTTACTCATGGACATTTACATATTCTTTAGAGTTGTTTGCTACTACAAACAACTATTAGATACCAGTTTATATGTCTTTTATGGACTAAGCCTTGAAACATTTGATTTTGCTGTAATGGTAGTATTTAGATTTGAGTTTTACTTATTTTATTACTTGGCACTAGAACTTATATGCCACTATTTTCTTAATTTGAATTTTAAATCAGATTAATTTCTTGGTCAGCTAGAGCATTTTGGGTAAACTTTATAGAAAGAGAACATGTTAGTGCCCCTTCCAAAACTTTTCTGTCTGAGAACCTCTTCTGTTGCCTTTGATAGTTTGGCTGGGGACGACAGAGACATTGCACAAGGAGGACATAGGGGGCATAATCCTGAACAACTTTTAAAGTTTTGTCATCGACTGCCCCCTTTAGGCAAGTTCCATGATGTATGTGATTCTCAGAGAATAAAATGTCCTATGACCAATCAAAATCATCAAACACAGCCCCAATTTAGTAATTAAGAACTTCCCATCCTAAGTCATACTCTAATTTCAAACTACACCCTGGCCTAGCAGAAGCCTGCTGTGGACTGATGGCTTCTCAGGGATGGAGCCTGTACTCTCCAGTCTGTCCTTCCCTACTTGGCTTTTCTTTTCCTCCCTCACCTTCTTATTGTGGTTTCTGACCCTGCTACTATAAAAGGTGAGAGAAGGGAGAAAAGGAAGGGCGATAAGACCTTTCTTCCTTGACTGGTACTACTGTAAGATGGCTTTGTGCTGAGTGAGCCTGGCAGATGTTTAAAACTGTCTCTTAGGGTTCCGTCTTGGGGGATCCTAATGGAGATATTTGACTTAACTTGCCATGACAGATGGTAGATTTTTCATCAGACTGACTCTTCTTCTCTTTGGCCCCTGGTTTCCCAATGTTCTGCTCCGTAGAGTCTCTCTTTTGGGTACCATCATTCCCTAGTACCCCTAGGGAATGCCTTCTGGGTAGGCTTCAAAATGACTTCATCCTGGCTTTCTCATGTGTCTAGCCTTCTTCTGATCTATGCTCAAAGTCAGGTTTTTGAGCAATTCCCAACATAACAGCAATTTCTCTTGCTCCACTGTCAAAGCAACTAAACAGCCTCTCCCTTATCCTCCCAGGGGAGTTAGACACAATCCACTGCATCCTCCTCAAGTACAGGTGCCACAACTCTTCTGACTTGAGGTCAAGAGCAAAACATCTTAGTGTGGATGGGGTAGGGGCTTACAGCACTCTTTTCTCTTCTCCTCTTAAATTTTTCCTAACCTTTAACAGCCTAGCCCTTTTATGCCCTAATTGTGTACGAACTGTAGTTCTTGACCATTTAGTTTAAAATGTCTGCATTGTGACTGCTCTCTCACAACTCACTTTGGTATAGGATATAAATAATCGTAGCCTCTTTACTGTAATTTCCATTTTCACGTACATTACAGAGTGTAAAACTCTTGGTTCATAATTTCTTTACCACAAATTCTCTGGATAATCTGGTCACCCTGTTGTCTAGATGCTGGTAGATTTTTTTTTTTCTTTTGATCTTTGAAATCTAAGAATTTTACCAGCATATGTCCAAGTGTTAGGTTTTTTTTTTTCATTTATTTTCTGGTTTTTCATGTACCTCTTTGATTTGTAGACTCAGTAAGTTTCCCTACCTCCTAGTCATTTCTTTATTTTTTTCCTCATTCTCTTCTCCTTGTAATTCTTTTCACAATTATGTTAGATGTCCTAGATCAGCTTTGTGTCTTCAGTCTTATTCCTCCAATCATTCTAGATTTATACTTTTCCTCTAAAATATGGGAAAATTGCATGTTTCTATCTTCCATTTCCTGACTTTATTTTTGTGGTATTTAAAATCCTGCTGACTGCCTTCATTATAACAGTTTCCTTTCTCTTTTTTGGTAGATCTTTGTAGCTGTAATCCCTATTTCCATAAATACAATGAAATACATATCCCTTTGAAGGGAAGTTTCAGTTTTTTCCTGTTCACTGCAGTAACAGTTTCCTAGGAAGGTGTTTGTACTGATGCTTTGGTGCAAGCACCTTCTTTAGGACTGTGGTATTTTATTCCATGTCTTGTAACCTTTGGTCACACTCAGTAAGAACTATGCTTGTACAAATGGGAGTTGAGATGGGTTCCAATGAAGATTGTGTAGGTTTTTTCCAGAAGATAAGATGATTCAGGAATTGACAATGCAAGAAGGAAGGGAAAAGTTTAAATTTACTCAGCTTCAGTTGATTCATTTGTAGATTAATAGAACAGAGAGAAGACCAGTACATCACAATGGGGAGTGTTGCCCTTGTGTGCTGAGAGATTGTGTGTTCGTTGTGAGGCCAGGAGTTAGTTGGAGTTGTGTGTGTGTGCTTCTCTGTGCAGAGTGTGATTTCATTACACATGTGCGATTCTGTGTTGCTGCATGCTCCCAGCTTGGTGTGATGTCTAGCACTTGGTGTATTTCTTGGAATCACTGGTTCGGATCCACATGTGCTATCTGACTGCCTCCTTTTAATGGGAGGCTGTTGGATTTTTACTGAAGTGTTTTCTCACAGACCAGAAAAGCTATTCCCTCACATATAGGGATTCAGCTGGGCTACCTTCAATCTGGTCAGTTCCAGACCGTTCCTAGTAGAAGTTCCTTCAAGTTACTGGTGTATGGGGACTTGGATTCTTCCTTGGTTTGCAGTTTCATTGCAGTATTTCCTCTCTTATTATATTTTTATTAGTTTTTCCAAAAGGAAATCAACAGGGTGGAGATAGGAGGAAAGAGGAGAGAGTTAGATGCCCGTGTTCAAGTTGCCATCTAGGTCCAAAGTGTCACACAAGATTTAAGGAACCTGCAAAGTGTAAGCTTATCATCTGGATTAGTGGTCTCTAGATTTTTTATTCAATATCTCCACCAGTAAAAAAAAAATGTTACTCTTTCCTACCTCCTTTCTTTCCTCATCTGTATATATTCATATACAATGTATATTGTTTGATGTATGTATTATATATATTTTATATATAATTAATATATACTTTATGTGTGCATATATGTATAAATAAAACAAATTAGATTTTAAGATATGTTTACTTAGAAGTTTTATAATATTCTTCCAGAAACCTCTGCAGTAAGGGTACTTCATTTTAGAGACCACTAATCTGGGTCTTATTGTGATTCTCATTCATTTAGTAAATATTTGAGCACCTAATATGGCCAGCACTGTATTTAGAAAAGCATGACACCTACACAGCCATTTTATAGGCATTTCACAATTCAAAAGGAATGTCGATGACTTTGAATTTCAACATTAAATTTATTGTTCCACTTTTCCAAACTCTTTTCAATGTGATTTTATGGATTTTAAAAAATAAGGTGTTGTAATCTACATTTATTTATTCCAAAAGGTAATTTGCTTTGACATATCTTTGACATATGTGCCAACAGCTCTGTATTCCCATTTGGGGTAAATATCTACTGTGCACACAGCACTGGATTTTGGTGACACAGCCTGTCCTTTAGGAGCACGTACGGTCATGTGCTTCACAGTGAAATTTCTCTCAGCGACTAACTGTACATATGATGGTGGTCCTCTAAGATTATTATGTAGCTTTGGTGTGTAACAGGCTATACCATCTAGATTTGTGTAATTACATTCTGTGATATTCACGCAACGATGAAATCACCTAAAGAGCATTTTCAGAATGTATCCCAGGTGTTAAGCAACCTATGACTATAGTTATAGACTAAATAATGACAGAAAATGTAAAATTAAAATTCTGATAAATGCTATGAAGGAGAAATGGTAACACAGGACTTTAACTAGAGTCAGGGACGTCAAGATAGCTTAATTGTGGAAGTAGCTATTGAACTGAGATCGAAAGCAATTATAGGTCTTTGCTGAGTGAACAGATGAGAAAGGGCATGGGCTGGAGCGGGCTGTCCAGAGAGTCTTGGCTGAGGGAACAGCACTTGCAGAGAACTCCTGGCTAAGGGAACACTGCAGGTCAGAAGAATGGAAATGAGCCCTCTGGGGCTGGAGGGCACAGTAATAGGCAGCATTATGCAGGATAAGGTTGCTAATGGGAGGAGGGGATAGTTGACACAGGCCATTCTAAGCCATTTGACAGTTCAGAGCATTGTCCTAAGGAATGTTCTGTGCAAGGCAGGTTTGGGATGATATGGTCATACCTGTAGTTTGGAAAGATCACAGGGGCATTTTCAAATATTTTGTCATTTGTGAACTAGAAAAAGGGAAAATCACATAAAGTTTTTGAAGAGACAAAGAAATATCGTTTTGTCATCTTTCTTTTTTTTTTTAAAGCCAGTATAAATATAATTTTGGAGTATGTCAGCACTCTGAGTAACCACTTTCATCCCTGTCTTCTATACCTTTATATCCTGCATAGTACTGATTTTCAAGCTTGACTGTACATAAGGATTGTCTGAGGAATAATATAAAAGAATATTTTAAAAAGCATAGAACTCTGAACCCCACCCTAGAGCTGTTGGCTCATAATTTCTAGAAATGAGACCCTATAATCTATACTAAACATCACAAAACCCTCCTGAGTGACTCTAGTGCTTCTAAGCTGGTGCCGGTCCCCAAACAGGTGTTAGGGGATTATTGCCATTCCCCAGTTAGGGGAATAGGCATTCCCCATTCTTTTCACACCAACAAGCAGTGAATACGCATTTTGTGACTTGGTGGTACAAATATCCATATATTTTCTTTATCACAGGTGGATGGCACAAACCTTCAGGGTTTTACCAATCAACAAGCAGTGGAGGTGTTGCGACACACAGGACAGACTGTGCACCTGACGCTGATGAGGAGAGGAACGAAGCAGGAAGCCGAGCTCACGTCACGGGAGGATGTCACAAAGGACGCGATTTTGTCTCCTGTTAATGCCAGTTTAAGCAAAGGTAATGCTGGGTTAATCTGGTTTCCAGTTAGATTCTTACATCATTTAGATTTTTTTCTAATTCTGAAATTATTTAAGAATGGTTTTTACCCTTCCCTATTCATTATGAATTAATAATAAAAGTAAAAATGTGAAGATAAACAAAAAGGAAATTGAAGAAAGTTGGGATTAACTGGAAGAAGCTATGTGTCCATTAACAATAGAAAGGTTTCAAATAAAGCAGATTTCTTTCTACCCTATTCGTTTGGTCACTATTTCTCAGTCAGAAACATACGCAGTCATTTACCTTTCTCTCTGCCTTCTTTTTGGGTGTCATTGGTATGCCATGTTTTCTCTTTAGGAGGGCCCAGTTCTGCCTGGATTATTTGTGTGAGCCCCTTGATTTCTCTAAATGCCCAGCCTTTCCTCGAAAGAATGGACTTTAATTCCACATTTAGAAATTCCCAAGTTGTTTGTCATTCATAAGCTGTTTGTACATGAGTCTCTCACAATACAGAAATCCCCATGGACCTCACTGGTGTAAGGGTTTATTGGTCAGGCTGTTGGCCTTAAAATGCTGTTTCATTTCTCAAACCATTGACGGTTCTGGTATTCCTGCCATATACTACTTTTTGCAGTACTAGGAGACAAGGAAGCAACTCTCAGGAGAAATTTATTACTTCTTTGTCCCATTAACAGGAGAACTTTCCTTTAAGGACATATGATTATAGAAGAGTTTACCTACTAACAACAAACTCTCATCTAGGGGTTCAAATAAGTGCACTGGAGTTAGAAGAATTCAAGTGCTTGATTATTTTAAAGACATAATTAGTAATTCTTATCTTTAAGAAAATTATGAAAAAGAAGAAGATCCTCTATCGTTGAGGAGAAATACCAACATATTACCAATTGAAGAAGAAGGTAAACATCTGGAGCCAGGTGATTATGTTCTTTCTTTCTTTTTTTTTTGGAGAAATGATTCTTATAAATGTGATTAAGCCTCTATGGATACATTGTAAATTACCAAAAAATATCTTTCAAAAAGATGCTTGTAAATCCTTATTTATAGATGTGATTAATTGCTCTAGTAGATTAGAATAGTTCATTTGTATCTGACATATTTTCTTGCTGAGTCAGTCTTTTCTTTCTTTTACGTTTTTTAACCAAAAGGTTTTAGGGCTCAATCAGTTACATACGTGGTTTTATTTCAGTCCCCTTGTTTCTGTACACCCACATGTCTCGAGCTTATTGAGAAAGCAATGATAAAATTGTCAAGTATTTTTAAAATAAACACAAGAGAATCTTTAAAGCATAAGCTCTTAAGAATGAAACTATTCAATTTTGGGAGGCTTTTTCTTCTCAATTTTTCCAGAGTTCTAAATTTTAATATTGGGAAGTTTGTTTGGAAAGGAATTGTACAGAGAAATTATTAAACTTTTCTGAGATCTTTCACAATAAACCTAGAATCCATTCAGCTGTTTAAAATTTTTTCGATCAGCATTGTTTTAATATATAATTATGCAGAATGTTACTGCCTTCTTGTTCGGCTGGGGGCTGTGTGCCTCCCTTACCTGTCGGAGAGCTATAGGTATTTTGGTAACTTAAATCCACTGAATAATGGATTGATCTTCCTTCATGCAAATTCTGCCCTTTACTAAATAATTATATTGAAGCTTTGTAGTTCTTTAAAATATCTACTCCTTCATTATTAAAGTTTTTTTCCTGGTGCTGACGTACTTTTATTATTTTAAAGGAATATTTGTGTTTGATATTTCATATTCCAGGAGTGAGATATCTAGGATTCACAGGTGTTAATTGCATTCTTCCATTTTTACACTAAGTGAAGACATTATTTAGGATAAAGTGATTATCAAGAGTAGCAGGAAAGGATAAAAATATTTCAAAGCATGAAACTTGAGATAGTAAGTGGGGTTGGGTGTGAGGGATCATCTTGAAGGCTCAGACCATCCATTTTGCTTTGGTGAATGTGCGTCTGTGTGTGGGAGAATGGGTGGGAGAGGCTCGAGACTTAGAATCAGGAGTCCCAACTTCTTTTTCTAACGAAATAAACAGGAAAAACTTGTAAATGATTCTGATGCATCTGCACTAGTGTCGGTCATCAGAGAGGGGATAAGATCTCTCTGCCTCTTCCATAGAAATTTGACTGACTGTGAGTCTGGACAAATCATTTGACTTCTCAGTAGGCTCAGAAGACTGGACTTGATGAGTTTCTAAATATGTCTGAAATCTAGTATTGGGGTGGTTGGGAGAGGGGGAGAACAAGGGTTGTGTGACTGTAGGTTGGTTGTATGAATACAAATTTCAGACTGCTTTTATCAGCAGCTTACAGATTCCCCACTTTCTCCATTCAAACTCCCACCTTACTTGGATCAGTGCCCATCTCTGTAAACACAACAGAATGAGAGAAAGGGACTATGGGAGGAGGTAGGACTCTGAGCTGACCCTCCTCTTTCTCGCCTCATCAGGTTGGAAGTTTTCCTGTAATCGGTGTTCACCCCTGTGTAGTTAATCCCTCTCTGGACTGAATCTAATTTGGAAGAGAAAACACTTATTTTAGGGGGCTAGTTTCCAAATTTTTTTTAAATTATAGCTTATTGTTTCCAATTTCTCAAGGAGAATTATATTATTAAATTTAATTAAATTATTAAAATATGTAGGGAAATAATAACTCGTGTATTGGGTGAAGACTCAGACTTAGTATAGCAGACAGGTTCTGATCACAGTGTCCCTGGTACAGAATGTTAAGATACGGAGATTTTTGCAGTTTGTCACTAACTTAGTTGTGTTGACCATTTCAGGGTATCCGTTGCTGTCAGCTGAGAGAGAGGAAATAGAAGATGCACAACAACAGGAAGCTGCCCTGCTGGCAAAGTGGCAAAGGATTATGGGAATTAATTATGAAATAGTGGTAGGTTAGCTTACGCTCCCTAACTGGTAACTGTATTTGAGCAGGAAGTTCATGGCAATAATAAAGATGACCATCATGAAGAGTCCTAGAGAAGTAGCAAATGCCCAGGACTTTTTTCTGAAGACCTAAATGTGTTGATTCAGGTATTAAAAAATTAAGATTGGAAAAAGTTGGATAGTAACCGAGGAACTGAAATAAATGGGTTGGAAGTTTTAGAACTCATAATTCATCAATATTTTACTGTTCCTGGCAATAGTCTATATTATATAGACACAAGGAAGGGTTTTTCTGATTCTTAAACCTGGGATTTATAGAAAGAATTGAAATACAATGACAGAATTTCCTTAAAAGGGAAATCATCATGACCTATGGACAAAATTGTAAAAGGATTTTTTCTCACTCTCTCTATCACTCTTATGCATTTACTTTCCCTAAGAGGTTTCATTCTGTATGCTTTTTTCATATCACTTATGCCGTAGTGAATGTTTTGTTTATGAACAGTTTGCATACCTAGTATAGAATTGAATTTAGGATCTGCTATCCTAAAAAGAAAATTAACAAAAGTGACACAAATTATCAATCCTTAGATGTGTCAGTTGGCAAATCTCAGGGATTTCAAAAGGAAAAATAAAATACTTGGTTAGGTGAGAAATTTTCATATTGCTTACAATATTCTAGTAACTCTAGAAGAGAGAAGCAACAACAGATGTCATATAATAATAGTAGCTAGCTTTTATTGAGCACTTTGTGCCAAGCAGTATTCTTAGTGTTTCATTTAATCCTCATGACCATGATCTTTTTTTTGAGCCCTCAAAATGATTAACAGTCAAATTAAGAAGTGAGTAAGTACAGCTGTTGTTACCATGTTAAATTGAGTCAAGGAAAAGTATAATAAAGTCCAGCTTGACTGTGGTTAGTTTACCATGAAAAGAAAGGTGGAGGATTCCGTCTGTGGGGCAGCGTTAACATGGCTGGCATGCTTAACTGAGAGTGCACTTCTTCAGGTGGTAACTGAATAGTGAAGGGAACCTTTTGACGGGCCACTTTGTCACAAAGGTCAGTCCTGAGACTGAACTTTTTACTACCCTTTGTGTATATCATCTCTTGGTGGCACCCCCCAAGTCATCTGTCAAGGGCAGAAATCTGTTGTAAGAAAGAAAAAAACAAGCTGTTTATTGCCCTCATCAAACAAAAGTAAATAAGACATAGATCTGACTTTAAGTTGTGTGTGATGTAGTTATACAGCATAAATGTAATCATAGGAGTGGTGGTGTAGCAGAGAGCATTGATGGGCGTCATCAGTGAGGACCTGGAGGACTGCTCAGAGGAAGTGAGAGCCAGAGTGTTAAGAAGTGAGAAGGATTTTATTTAGCATTAGATTTCAAAGTTGGGTGATGTAGCTTCTGATAATGACCCTGCATATACTATCATCAAGATTGGAAAGAGATCTTTTTTAATTAAACCGTGTTTTTCTCAGTCCCTCTATCCCTCAGTTTCCTTAGCTGTCAATAAGGTGGATGAACTAGATCATCTTTAGTCTACCTTCTGATTTTAACATTCTGATGATTGGATGCTTTGTGAAAATTTCTTAAGGTTCTTCATTATTTAGTGTAACAGTAGGAAATAGGAAGTTCATTCTCCTGTTTTAAGCTTTGATTCACTTTTAAAGACCAGTGTTGTCCCTAGATACAGCATAAGGTCAGGAGTGTGGGCTCTGTGTTCAGACTGCTTAGGTTCAAAGCTCTTTTCTAGCTATGTGACTCCGGTTAAGGTAACCTCTCCAAATCTCATTTCCCTAATTTGGGAAACAAGGAGGGAAAGTGTACCTATTTATGAGAAGCATGACATAAGCTATGGAATGGGGTTAGACAGTCCCGGGCACCTAGTAAGTGCTAACTGTGCTGTTGTTTGAGCTCAGGCGTGTGATTTTATCTGTGGTAGTTCTGACTACCCTCCGTCTGTTATCAGCATCCGTAGGTGCCGAAGAATGCCTTGGGTGCTTGCAGCTGGCTGCTTCCTTTTGGTTAGTGTTGGTTCATGAAACCAATGGATCTCAATACTCCCTCAAAGACAAAGCTTTGTATCTTTGTAATAAGCTTTTTTGAAGCTTCTGTGAGAAAGTTGACCTTTTTGGATAAACATAAAACGTATAAATGGGAAGAAAAAAACAAATGAAAGAATATTAGAGTTGTGACCATGTTTCTCCTTTCAGGTGGCCCATGTGAGCAAGTTCAGTGAGAACAGTGGGTTGGGGATAAGTCTGGAAGCAACAGTGGGACATCATTTTATCCGATCTGTTCTACCAGAAGGTCCTGTTGGCCACAGTGGGAAGCTTTTCAGTGGAGATGAGCTATTGGAAGTAAGGAGCTATGCCATTTTCCCTCCTTAACTAAAGTTCTGAAAAGGCTGTGGGAGGCTTCATGTGGTGAATAAGTAAGTTCTTATTTTAAATTTCCTCTCCCAAGGGTACTTGAGAGAGAGAGACAAATAAAAGCAGAAATTTCAAATCTGTATGTATATAGATCTTCAGACCTAATTCCATGTTGAGGAGGCTTTTTTTTTTGTCCAGAGAACTATAAAAACTTTATTTAAGAATTATAAAACATTTATTTGATTTTTAGAATAGGTAATACATTCACGTGTTTCAAAATCACAAAGAATGCAAAGATATGCAGTGACGAGTCTCTTTCCTGTCCCAGTCCACACAGTTCTCTCACCTTTAAGTGGGTAACTACTGTTATATTTGGTTCTCTGCAACCTTCCAGATGTTTTAATGACTAAATAAGAAAATTTGAATATATTCTTCTCCCTCACATGTAAAAACATGCTAGCGTACGATCTGTGCCATTTTCCATTTTGATTTCTTCACTTAATGATATAAAATGTCAATTTTTAAAATAACCTGCTTTTCCCTTCATCCTTTGGAAATGTTCTTATTAATTCTCCCTTCCAAACTACTACACTGGCGTGTGAAACATGGATGAGAGCTAGTGATTTTTCTGTGAGTGCTCTAGAAGGTCCAGTTCCAAAAGAGCTCTAAACTTTCACGTAAATTGTTTCAGAGTCCTACTACAGCTCTGACTCTAGTTCTGAGCACAGCAGAACTACGGTAATCACCAGAGTCAAATTTATATTTAATAAAAAATTGTTTTCAAAAGAGTATTTGTGTTATGAAATGTTCCTTCTTAGATGACTTATCTTTTTGGACAGGTGAATGGCATAACTTTGCTTGGGGAAAATCACCAAGATGTGGTGAATATTTTAAAAGAACTGCCTATAGAAGTGACAATGGTGTGCTGTCGTCGAACTGTGCCACCCACCACCCAGTCCGAATTGGATAGCCTGGACTTATGTGATATTGAACTAATAGAAAAGGTATCAGATTTGTGCATTTGAGACTAATCTGAATATATAATGGAAAGGCTAGATGACGTTTACAATTGTTTTAAAGGCTTTTTTCTTTTGTTTGATACCTGACTTCCTCACTTAGGCCACGTTTTAGGACAGAGCTTGGAGTCACACAGACCTGGGTTTGCATCAGCCTTGGCACTCACTAGCTCTGTGACCTTGGGCGAGTCACTTCATCTTTCTGAATCGCAGTTTTCTCTTCTGCAAAATGTGAGTCATGATGTCTGTCTCAGAGGGTTGCTCTGTAGGTTAAATAAGGTCATGTAATGATAATAGATATTATTGTACACTATGTGCTTGTGTGATTTCACAATATCCCTCTGAAATAGACACTCATTGTCCCCATTTACAGAAGAGAAAATTTAAGTATGTAAATAGTGAGTATATAGGACATATGTGGTAAAAGATACTTTTGTGTAATGTACCCAGCTTAGTGCCTGGCACACACTTATTGCTCAGTGAGTGGCTAAAATATGAATGGACGCATCATTTGTGTGTGTATAGGTCTTATTTTCACACTATATATACTTTGAAAATGTCAGAAATTTGAGCTCACAATACTGCATGTCAGGTGATACTCTGTGACATCCAGAAACTCCCATTTTCCTGTTTGCTTATTCTTTTCTATTCAGATCAAAATATCATGAAATAGAGCTTGTCAGCTTCTCTGAGGACTCTTAAGAGATCTCAAAAGTTAAGATTTGGACTTCACGTAATTTGCAGTCTAATCAAATTTCATTTAAGGTGTAATGAGAGATGATGTTAGAATTTTATTTACATTATACTGAAGGCATCAGTACAATGGAATAATTTTGAAAACTTGGAAGAATAAAGTGCATAGTTTAATATTTGCCTGGATGATTAGAATAGGGTAGAATAAGAATGATAATTCCAAATTATATAGAACTCAAAGTCTAGCACCATTCATATCCATACGTATTTTTCGGTGGTATAAACAGAATCATTAGAAAAAAGCAGGTGGACATATTTGCATCTATGGTGGAATGTTCAGTAATTGATAAAAAGCAGAGGTAGTATACAAAGTAGAATTTCATCATCAAAAAACTCGTCTTTCCTGGGGCCAGCCCCCATGGCCTAGTGGCTAAGTTTGGCATGCTCCACTTTGGTGACCTGGGTTCACTTCCCAGGTGCAGACCTACACCCCTGCTCAATGGCCATGCTGTGGCAGTGACCCACATACAAAATGGAGGAAGACTGGCACAGATGTTAGCTCAGGGAGAATCTTCCTCAAGCAAAAAGTGGAAGATTGGCAACAGATGTTAGATGTTCTGTGAGATGGGTAACTGTGAAGCTTGGGTCAAGAATATTGCTCAAGGCAACACAGATAAGAAATCATAAAGGCAGTCTGCAGACCAGGCCAGTCTGACTTCAAATCTCGTCTTGCTACTGTGCATGTTAATCGACTAATGAAATAATCAGGTGCACAAGTCAGTCATACAGCCTTTTAGAAGCTTGTGTGTATAGAATATAGAACTTTTACATATTGTCATTTCCTCTTTAATTTTTCTTAAATATTGTAAGAATTGTTTTTCTTTACTATCAAAATAGCTTTATATTTTTTTCTGACTACAGAGGTGATTCAGACATTGATGAAAAAATGAAAATCACCTACAATCATGCTGCTAAGATGCAACCATTGTATATTTTTATAAGAGATCTTTGAACCATGCATTTTTATTGTCTGTTACAAGTTAGGTATTTTTTCCTTTTTAACAACTTTCAATAATTACTTCCTTAATTCATGAAGATTTCATGGTTAGCTGTTGCTATTCTTATATGTCAGTATTTTGTTCTGGACAGATGCTGGGCACCTCCCTTTTCCTTGTAGTGTTGCTGTATGTATCTGCTAATCTAGTGCCTCTGAAATAAGAGCTGTCTGGTCTGTTATCCAGCCTCATGTAGATCTAGGTGAGTTCATCGGGTCCTCAGAGACAGAGGATCCTGTGTTGGCGATGACTGATGTGGGTCAGAATGCGGAGGAGGTACAAGGACCTTTGGCCATGTGGGAGACTGATGTTCAGTACATCGAGCTGGAGAAAGGGAGCAAAGGACTTGGTTTTAGCATTTTAGATTATCAGGTAAATATATCCTACTTTTAGCAATTTTTTAAAAAAAGATGATATATACTAAAGGTATATTGTTGATATCAGAAAAAGCAGATAATATTTTAGAGTCATCAAAGACATTGTCTTGTTTCTAGTAAATTTTTCAAAGTAGTAATTTATGTGATTCATTGATTATCATAAAGGATTTCTTTTAACATTGAATATGTCGACCCCTTTTATATTTCAGCTCTTGGAAATGTGAAGAACATGTAGAATACATTTTAGGAATATTATGGAAATATTAAGGTTTTTTTTTTGTCACCTGGGGAATATGTCTAAATTATTTTTATTTCCATGCTCTTAATTGACAGTTCATATTTTAATGGTAAGACAGAAAGTATTAGATATCAATCTCTTTTGTATGAAGTTAATGATAGAGTTCTAATTGAGTATATTATAAATTCTAGTATTCCTGTCATTTGACTAAATGACCAAATTTATGAGTAAGCTTCAGTCGGTCCGGTGTGGGCTGCATCCTTACCCTGCATTGTGTTCTGTGCTGGGTAAGAGAGGAGATGCTACAGCCTGCCTGATAGAGCACAAGCTCTTGCTTCTCATCAATTAATACTGAACCAGAAACCATCTCCAGTGACTCCCGGGAGTTGTGTTCTCCACAGGGCCTGATTCTGGAGCCTTTTGCTAATACTAAGGTTGCCGTGTTTCTGAAAACACTGCATCACTAAATACTGTATGGTCTCTTTCTGCATTTCTTCACTTGAAAAAGTCAGGCCCTCCCTTCAGGACACTGACGTCTACTGATGTTCCACCGCAGTAACATCCTGTTTAACAACTGCTGCTGTTAGTAATTCATATATCTGAGATTTAGCCTCAAATGATAGTTATAAAATGGAACAATTTATCAAATTAAACTTACAATTTTAGAGTTATCAGTACAATATGAGGTCTACTCAGGAACAATGGAAAGTGAGGGTGCCATTGTTTAGGGTGAGCTCTTCCTAAACTCTTTAAAATGGAGACAGCCTTTACCCAGATAATTCATTGGAAGTGTTATATGAAAATTTTTGTAAGACATTTGAAACAATTACCCATCCATTGCAATTCAAAGTGGACACCACCGTGTAAAAACATTTTTCAGTGTGAAAAGGAGCTGCCTTCTCTTTCCTTTTCTGTCGTCAGGATCCAGTTGATCCAGCGAGCACTGTGATTGTAATTCGTTCTTTGGTGCCTGGTGGCATTGCTGAAAAGGATGGACGGCTTCTTCCTGGAGATCGACTCATGTTCGTCAATGATGTTACCTTGGAAAACAGCAGTCTCGAAGAGGCTGTGCAGGCTCTAAAGGGCGCACCATCAGGAACAGTGAGAATAGGAGTTGCCAAGCCTTTACCCGTAAGAGTTCGGATTTTATTCATTTCTTATTATATTTTCAAACAAAATGATTCTTAGGCTTACTTTTAGCTTCAGATGTCATGACTTTTGGTACTTTTCATGAACATGTTTGTTGGCTCCATGAGTGTAAAGATTTAACTTTGAGTAATATTCTTTAAAAGAATAAAGGAAAGAAAGCCAGAAAGTTCAGAAATAAATTCATAACTTACTGCTTTGTGGCTCACTTTTGAGTTTTTTTTAATGCAATAATAAAGTCATGATGAATATAGAATCAAATATTCTCAAAGAAATATGCTTTAAAATATACCAGTATAGTGGAGTATTGGAGAAATTAATAGCATTAACAGCTGACAGTGGACTCTTTAGTCATAGTGGAATAAAGTAAAACCTCTGTCAGAGTGACTTACGGTCCTGTATTCTGTTGACCCCAGCACATCTGTTGTCTAATTACCACAGAGCAAGAAATTGAACTTTCCGAAGTAGGTTCATCCTCCGGGGAGGGAATAGCCCTTGTGTCATTAATTACTGCAATATTAAAAACAGCTAATGAATTCATGCTACATAATGTCAATGTTTATTATATATAGTGATTGCAACATAGCACTTATCACTGAATTGCAATTAAATATTGGAGACATTCTCAATATTTGTGGGGGTTTTTTTCAGTGTATAAATATATTTTTAAGTGAAAGGGTGAATATTCCTTCTCTTAAGAAAACACAAACACATAGATATGTTTGCATAACCATCAAATAAAGATTTGTTGACAAACACATAGATATATTTGCATAACCATCACATAAAGATTTGTTGACTTTGTGAAAGAAATTGTTCAAATAGTAAGCTTTGTTAATATATTTAAAATGTTAATTAAATTTTTTGTGCTTCACTTTTTATTACACAAAGAATTTTGATAACCTATGAAAATGTATTTATGAAAACAGAAAGAAAGGGAAGGAGAGAGGGAAGGAAGAGGGAAGAATCTGTTAATCCAACCTGAAATCAAACTGGGATTGTAGAAATCCGAACGAACGATCAATACAAAGGAGCATGTAAAAATGAAAATAGGCCGTTATGGGACTCTGCATATTTATTATGATGGAGCGTACTTTCAGTTCTGGTCTTTCTGTTAGACAACGAAAAATAGCAAACGAGCCAATATATGTTTTTACTCCTTTTGAGGAGAAACCATACCAGTTATTCAGAAGCAGTCTTTTATTTTTCCTATCTAGTTCCAAAATAAATTTCTTTCATGACAGTAGTTGATATTTCCAATTCAATATATGATGAATATCTCTTTTACGTGAAGTGAGGTTTACTTTTAAACTAATAATGTGTAAGAAAAGAAGAGAAACAGTTTTTCTCTAAAATACTTGTGCATGTATTGCTGATACAGGGTGATAGAGGCAAGACAATCTAAATATTTTAGCCTATTTTATCTGAGATTGGAATGAAAATGTTAGGTTTTCTGTCATTGCGATCAAGGTTACCGTGTGATAGCTCAGCACTGCAATGTAGGTAGATTGTGTACATGGAGAGCTGATGGTTTTTTTTAAGCCATGCTAAATTAAGGGACTTCATTGTAAGATTCACTAACAGTCCTTGTCAAGTAAATTATATTCTTTAAAATAATATTCTAGTAAGAGATGACAGAGAAGTTGATCCTTCTTTTTAATGTTTGGTTTTTCTGTGACTTCTTTTATGTCTTAACACCTAAAAGTTGCCGTATTTCTATATTAAGAAGTCATTGTTTTGCCAGAGTATTTGGCAGACAAAAATGACCAGAAGATTACTACAATATAAAAAAAATTGTTGATTTTGTTAATCTTTTGTAAGAAGAATGAAAAAATTAGAAGAAAGGGATTCTCATCTAACAGATGATACTGGTATTAAAACAAATTTCTTTGTTGTGTCTTAAATAAAAATGTTGAATATGAATATTATCGTATTTCATGCTCATGATTCTATGTGAAAGTCAAATGTTACCTTTTGAAAACTTGCCCATTTTTTCCCTCTCTCCCTTACTTTTCCTTCCCTCCTGTACCCCCTCCCTGTCTTTCCCTCTTTCCTGGTCTCTTTCTTTTTCTTGACCTCACCCTCAAACGCTGAGCTTCATTCTCCCTGCAGCTTTCACCAGAAGAAGGTTATGCTTCTGCTAAGGAGGATTCCTTTCTCTACCCGCCACACTCCTGCACGGAGGAAGGGCTGGCTGACAAAGCCCTCTTCAGGGCTGACTTGGCTCTGGTTAGTGGCCACGACCTATCAAGCTTTCTTTAAAAAATCTTATGTGTCTTATTGTTGCCTTTCAAAATATTCTGAAGTCTTATTCTTTGTTCATTATGTTTTGGAAAACTAAACATTTTCTGTTCAACTCCAATAATTCTCACAGTTCAAAACAGGAAGAAAAGCAAACCATAATATATGTGACAACTATTTGTTGGTTTGTGGGGGAAATCCAGTTAGCAGTGCATTATGTCTGTGTCATACCAAAAGTTGTTGGAGCACTTGTTTACTCTAATTGTATAACCGGGTATCGCCAGGCATTCTTTAACTGTTTTCAGTACTCAATCATAAATCATTGTTTTGGCTGCCTTTTAATGAGGTAACAGGTCTGTTTTTTCCATTAGTTGTTAATAGTGTGAAAGTCATATAAATTGGTTTGGTTATTGATGAAGAACACAAAAGCTTCCAGAATAGGCAAAATCCATGTTTTCTATGAATACATATATGTACACATCACTGATTTACTAGAAAATTTTAAATTAAAATTATATTTTTGCTTGATCTATATGAAATCATTCATTGGAATAAATGTGTTTAGGGACCACCGGAGGCCACTTTTGATGAATAAATACATGATTCCTGCTCTTAAGAACCTTATTGTCTGGTATAGGGGACAATGCTATGTCAATAATTAAAGCATAAATACCAGACATAAATATACACATGACATTTATGCAATATGACAAATTGTGCATCCTATTCCAGTGCTCCTGCCATTAAAGCCAGGTTCATAACCTAACTTTCTGGGGGGAAAACATTGTCCAATGTAAATAGAAAGGAATATACTCGCTTTTTAAGTACTTGTTTAGTGTTTTCGATTAAAGAGAGGTTTAAAACCTGTGAAATTTCTCCATTATGTATTTATAACTGTGTACATCTTTCTTTAAACCAGAGTATGAATTATTTCTTTGATTTTGATAATTGTAATTTTGTGGGAGACAGTTCTTCATATTTTTGAATTGTCAGCTCCTGAAATAGTTCTTTGGAAAGTTTTGATGTATATTATAATAAATGCAATAATTTCTTATTATAATACTTAGCATTCCAGGTGACATTTAGCCCTATTCTCCACGGGCATTATGTTAACACTTGAAGACTTGATAGTTTAGAATGCTATGAACTGCATACAGTACTATGGTATAAATGTGTTAAATGGTACCCAGCTATAGCAAATGCTTTTTGAAATGCTGCAGGACACAAATATATTATTGTCCCCAGACGTGTCTCAAAAAACAATTTTTTTCTCTAGAGTTTACATGACTTTCTTAATGCTAATCACAAAAAAGATTAATCCCACTTTTCTCTGAGCTCAGCATCTTATGGTAACAGGTATCCTGGGTCTGTTGCTCGACCAGCAATTCAGTCTTGTATTGGTCACTCAGCTTCTCTGGGTCCTAGTGTTTTTCTCTCTACGATAATTAGATGACTTGATTTATTAGAATCTCTCTTAAGATTCTAAGGCATCAACAATAGATATGCAAATTGTTCTGAGATGCTCTTCTTTAGTGTTACTTAAAACAAATATTTTTCTGTTGTTATCCATGACACAAGGCTTAGTTAATACTATCTAGACAACAAATGGTAAGTATTTACTGTTTAGATTATTGTACATGAGGGGTACATTTGTAAAGGGTGAACTTCCACATAGTTACTCACTAGTGAATTTGAACATGTATTTAAAATATATCATTAGAGAAAGGTTCACTTTGAAATTGGTCACCTATATTCTTATCATGTTTTTGCAAGAATGTGACCTAGGATAATGTTATAATGCTTCTGACTTCTCTTGGCTAAACATGTAAGTTGAAATCACAAAGAAATAGAACACAGAGGATTTTGCCATCAAGACAGAAAATACTGGTAATCAGAGAGGGGTAGTATTTATGTCAGTTCTACCTATGCTAAGGTGTAACTGAGTGCATTGTAAGAAGAGCTTCAAACTCTCATGACTTAGTTCCTTCCCTTGGTTCTGCCACAGAAGGTAGTAATAGGATTTTTAGATAATATGTGGTGAAATTCTCTACCTTACTCTATGTAGTTTTCCAACAGCAGAAGTTTATAACTTATGGCTTCACCATAACCAGATCGTAATTAGGTCCTCTGTTTGATAGTATAATTTCAGCATGAAATCACTGATATTCTTTCTGATTTTTGATGATCACCATCAAGTTCTGGACCTGCCACTTGAATGGTTTTCAAATTTAGTTAAAGATAATGTAGATAAAATACATTATTTTAGTGAATTTTACTAATAGGTAATCGCCTGGCTGCCTTGTTGAATAATAGTTTATTTTAATTAAATAGGGAAAATGATGACCTCATTCATTTTATTATAAAATTCTAGGAGTTTGGCAGGTGCTTTTAAAAAATAATATGGACTGGAAAAAAGTAAACGTTTACCTTAATTTATGGAGTAGAACTATTTAAAGTTAGAATTGATCCAGGCCCTTTGTTACTCATTACCAATAGCCCTTTTATTGATGGGGTAAAATAACCTTCCCTGCCAGCGCTCTCTGCTGTGGGTGAGCAGCTCGTCTTTGTTCTGTTGCCTTAGTCAGTCTCTGATGTGGTGAAGAGGGTTGAAGAGGTCATGTGGAAAATAGAGTAGACGAACGATACTAGTATGCCTTTTAGCCTCGAGACTTTGCCATATATGTAATTGAACAGAATTCCCCACTGAGCTTAACTGTTTTTATTCCTAGGTGGATACCAATGATGCTGACTTAGCAGACGAGTCTACCTTTGAGTCTCAGTACTCCCCTGATAATGACAGTATCTACTCCACTCAAGCCTCTATTTTATCTCTACATGGCAGTGCTTGTAGTGATGGCCTGAACTATGGATCCTCCCTTCCGTCTTCTCCTCCCAAGGTACAAAGAAAATGTCATTTTATTTACGGGAGAACCTTGCATGTGATTGTCCAGAGGTCAGTGTTTGTGGGGAGCTGTGGGAGTAGCATGTGAGAGGCATATGTTTCTCCAGTCATGGAGTCATCATCAGATTAAAGTGCAGTTTCGTTTAGGACGTGTTGACTGGGTAACTCTTAGACTCCCAGGGACTGTTTAGATCTAGGGTCCCTGATACAGAATGATGGACACAGGGTTCAAAGCTTTGATCAGGATTTCCATGTTAGAAAGAAAAATTTTAATGAACTGTATTTCCCAAATTGTGTTTTTAGCTGTGTCTACTTTGGAAAAATTACAAGTATAAGTTTATTTACTTAATGGTTTTTATTTTCTTAATAGTTTTAAAACTGACTTTTATGCAAAGTTGGATAGTAAAATATTTTTTGCATTAATATTTACTAGCTAAGTTAAACTTAATGCTGTCATATGTTTTTATGTAAAATGGTGCCAAGGAATACTTTACGTAAAAATCACAAGGAATGGAAGGGTATGTTTATGTCACTGCATATGAATGAAGAATTAGTTGTTATTTGACATAGGTGTGCCGTCTATATTTTATAAGTAGATTATTGATGTAAATACCCCACTATGTTCATTTTCTTGGTGATATACTCTATAATGTTTAATATGTAATATTTTAAAACCTATCCAGTCTTTTGGGTGTGAAGTGGTATCTTACTATTTTAACTTGGAGTTCCTGATTACTAGTGAGGTTGAATACTCTTTCATATATTGACCATTTGGTTTTTATTTCCATCACTGGCCTCTTTACATCTTTTGACCATTTATATATTGGGTTGCTTGTATTTCTATTGATTTGTTGGAGTTGTTTGTATTTTCTAAAAGTTGATATACAGAGCAATTCAGTGTATTTTTATGAGTATATGTGTGAGTGTGTGTATTTAAAAAGCTTAAAAATATGTGGGAATGATACTTCTCAATTTCAGGAAAGAAGCTATTCTTGGAGAAAAAAGGAAACATGGGATTTAGCTGTACCTAATATATCTTATCATTTTAAGAAGAGAGATTGAAAACGATATGGCAAAATGTTAATATCTATTAAATCTGGGTGAAGAGTTTGTATATGGATACATATATTTTCTTTATTTTTCTATGTTGGAAATATACCATAAATAAACATTAAAAATTAACATGAAAACACTGGACAATAATTCTTTCTTAAATATATGAGATATATATATATTTTCCATATAAATTAAATTCAGTAGGAAGGGAATCTGTATTTATGAATCACTTGGAAAGTAAAATTTCCATAGATCTAGCACAATTTTTCTCCTTTCCTGATTAACAAGTAATTTTTTGGCCAGAACATTTTCAAAGCACTTTCTTTTATGTTCAAGGTGCACCTGTTATCCTTGCAAAGGATGCTGGGCAATCTCCTTGAATTGGTTTGCAAGGTATAATCTTGAATGGAGCAGCTGCTCCTCTCTCACCACACCTGAGACTGTCTATCTGACTGCGTCCTGTCTGGAATGTGTTCAGTCTTTGCTGGCCTCAGGGCTGGAAGCTGAGTTCATCTCCTAATGGAATCTCCTAATCCACAGCATAGCACACTTCTTGCCAGTGGGACAGATTGCATTGTTTAATTTAGTAATTGTTACTTAAAGGGATTACACAATCTGCATACTGAGAAGCGTGTATTTTACAGGGCAAATGCTGGCTGTATGCAGCACAACATATTGGCTTACTAAAGTCTGTTCGCCTCTTTTTTTTTTTTTCCCCAAGCAGTTTACTCTTTTGTTGAAGCAAATTTTGGCAAGCTGGCCTATCAACAGAAATATTTAAACTACAAAACAACAAAGAAGACATTAATGAGGGTGTTTTAAAACACATTGTGAAACTCCTGTGTGCTTTCAGTTTTCTTAGAAAGTAGGACTGTTCCTGCATCTTGGTAAATCTCTGCAGCGTTATTTTGTTTTTGTTTTTTTATGTGTGTGACATTTTTTAGTACCTAGATATTTACTAGAAAATTGTATGTAAATAAATAAAACATTAGATGCTTCATTCATCTTCTTGTTTCTTTGCGCTAAGTTCACTTTAAAAAGAATGGCAATTTGATATGGAATTTAGAATTGACCATTTTTCTTAAAGGAAAGTGAGCTCACTTTAGGACTTTTTAATGGATAAAATGAAATTGTATAGTATACGGTATTTAAGAAAAACAAAGAAGCCTCTATACTGATTTGAAAGAAGGATAAAATAGTGTGAGGATTTCAGCGACTCCTCAAGTTTTCGACTTTGCTAAATATGTGATAAGCTTGTAGCCCTAAATGGTGGCTGGAGATGCACAAATAATTTTACCTCTCTCCTTACTTTGATGAGAGGTCTTTTGACCTTGGTCAGGTATGCCAGCAGAAGTTGTAAGAACTAATCAACCAGAGCAAGGACTCATTATCATCCAGGGAGGCTTTACTGTTCGTTGCAGAGCCTGGGCCTGCCAGCAGCTTAGACGTGAAAGGGCTGCAGCCATATAGTGGAGCTCCTCTACACAAAATTCTCCTGTTTGGGGGCCAATTCTGCTTTTTTTTTTTTTTTTTTAAGGAAGTGGTGTTTGCTTAATAGGATTAATTATTGTGTAAGGATTTAAGTGAAATAACCAGTACTCAAAAATCTGAAAAATATAGCAATTTCCATGGCATGTGGATTTTAAAGGCAAAACACCAGTGGGTTTTTTCCTTTCTCATTGTTCTAGGTTTTAATTTTTTGATTAATCTTTTTATCCCGTTTTTCTTGTCACCTACAAAGACATAACACAATGCAGAAATAATTGTCTAATCTATGTAAGTATATTATCTGGGTCAATAACACACTCAGGTACAACCTTAACTTATTCATTACACTTAAGAAACAGAGCTGTTTTCGAATATATTTGACATTTTAATTTAATTTCCCCCTCATTTTTTCCTGAGGACAAGAACATATCAAGTGGAGGCACACATTAATGTGGATTTTTGAAAGACTTCAGTTGGGATACCAAGTGGCACTGGGAAATTGTAGAGTTATTTTTGGACGTCTTATGGGGGAAGAACTGCTCTTCTTTTAGATCCATAAGACTTTTAAAAATAAAACTCACTTGGTTGTTCAGCAACCAGAAACGTTCCTGAAGTAGGCGTATGTTGTCTGCTGTGTTGATTAGCTCTTTCTTTTCTATGTGTCTGTGTTAACTCCTTCATGAATAATGCATGGCAGTTTCTGTTACACGATTTCCAGTAAACCCCAGCTGAACAAGGGCAGCTTGACCTCTTTTTCTGATGAAAAGTAGTTTTGATTGTTATCTTTATTTGAAGAGTGGGGGGGATGATTTACTGCTAATTATTATAATTAATTTGGTAATAGAGACGCTAACCAGTTTTGTAGTAAGTACATTGTTATTTTTTGTAATCCTGAAATAATCAAAGTTGAGTGAATGAGCTAACAAGTTTTTGTTTAGGTTCTAGGAGTGTGCAGAATGATGCCTTCCTAACATTTGTTCCTGAGGATTCTTAAGATGTTACTGGCTTGTATGATATTGCCACTTGCCTCAATTCTTTGTACCAGGAATATTTGATAATTTGAGAAAGATGAAAACTTGATTGAGGAAGAGGAGTATCATAAATTTGTGTTGGAGCAATTTATTACCCATTTGGAAAAAATGAAAAGAGACCCCTCTCTCACACCACACCCTGAAATAAATTCTGGATGGATTAAAACTGAATCTTAAAGCATTTATGAAATAGAAGAAAAAAATACTAGAAAGCATTTAATTTACTTTGTGCCGTGGAAGGACTTACGAAGCAACATAGAAAACCCAGAAGCACAAAAAATTTGACAACTCTGATTTCATAAAGAATTACATAAACAATCCTTGATTATGTAAAGAATTTAACTTCTGCACGTATATGTATATAACATATACACACTTAAAAGTCAAGTGACAAGCTTGGAAAATACTTGCAGTGTATATTACAAAGACTATTATATTCAGAATATGTCAATGACAACGAGTGAAAACCACCTGATAAAAAGTTGGATGAAGTATATGAAGAGCATTTAGAGAAGGTATACAAATAGTGTGTTCTCGCTAATTGTCCAGGACATGCATAGTAAAATACTAAAATACCAACGAATATATTTTGTATAGATCAAATCGCCAAACTAATCTAGGGTTGGCAAATTGAATTAATAGGTCCTCTCATGTTTTCTTTTGGGAGAGAAAATTAGACCATTTGGCACTATATACCAGCATTTTAAGTTTGCATATCATTTGGCCCACAGCTCTAATTGTATTTCATACTCAACAAATTCTCACTTGTCCACAAAGATGTATACTAAACATAACAGCTGTGGCTGAAAGTTATTAGGCATTTTCTATTAAGTCAGGAGTATTTTTTTCTTTCTTTCTTTCTTTTTTTTTTTTTGGTGAGTAAGATTAGCCCTGAGCTAACATCTGTGCCAAGCCTCCTCCATTTTATGTGGGATGCTGCCACAATGTGGCTTGACAAGCAGCGCTAGGTCTGCACCCAGGATCTGAACCTGTGAACCCCGGGCTGCCGAAGTGCAGAATGCAAACTTAACCACTACGCCACTGGGTCCACCCCAAGTTAGGCATGTTTTTAGTACTTTGTAGTATTAACTCTCTCTGTCCTCCCAACAGTCCTGTAGTACATCCTCTTATTTTTCCCAATTGATAGACAACGAAACCAAGGCACAGAGTATTTAAATAACTTGCCAAAGCTCAAACTGCCTACTAGTAGTGGCGCCAGCATCTGAACCTAGGCAGCCTGGCTCCAGAGTCTACACTCCAGTGCCTTTCATACTTAGGAATATTTTATAGCTATAAGAAGACTGAAGTTGACTTTTATTTACTAACATGGAAACCTCTCTTGTCAAGTAAAAAAATACTTCAAAAAAGCTAGTAAAAACATGCTACTTAGTGTGTAGTTCCGTTTAGGTTTTAAAAATGTGTGTATACATTCATGTGTGCTTGTGTATTTGTACACATGTATTATGTAAAAGCATAAAAAGTCTGATGAATAAACATCCAACTGATGCCACCATTTATTTCTACTAGAGAAAGGACTGGAAGTAGGAACCGTAAGGGAAGACTTTCATATTATAGTCTGTATGCATGCGCAATGTATATCTGATATCTGTATTGCTTGAATCTTTTCTGATGATAGTGTATTCATACACTGCTTTTATACTTTAAAAACATCGATAAAAGAATCAAAGGGAAGATTGATAGATTTATTCAACAGCAGTTGATGGAACAATGCTTGCCTGAAGCACATAAGTGATACAATATATCCATTGTAATTAGATACATGTATTTATGTAGAACTATAAAATTTTAGAGTTTCAGGGAATTTTAGAAATTATCTAATGTAAGGCCAAGAGAGGTTCTGTGATGGTCAGATTGTTAACAGGAGAGCCTGGATTAGAACCTACATTTTATGACACCCCTTTTTAGTATTCCTTCTGTTATATCTTGCAGAAAATTTTTGAAAATTTCCCCTATAATAATATGAATTGTATGGCTTTGTAGTCTTCTCCAAAAATACCTATCAAAATAATTTTCTCTTGGAGGTTCTTGTGAATCTAAATTAATGTCGTATTCCTTATGCTCTTGATCTTATAATAGGAACTTCAGACTGATTAGAAGTGAACCACTCTTTTTTTTTCTTTCTTTTTTGTTTTGGTGAGGAATATTGCCCTGAGCTAACATCACTTGCCAATCTCCCTCTTTTTGCTTGAGGAAGATTGTCACTGGATTGACTTCTGTGCCAGTCAGCTTGATGAGTGGTGTGTAGGTCCATGCCTGGGAGCCTAACCTGCAAACCACAGGCTGCCCAAGTAGAGTGCACGAACTTAACTGCTAGGCCACCAGGCTGGCCCCAGAAATGAACTACTCTTTTAATGAGGTTTGGAAGTATAAGTTATTTGCTTTCCTATGTAGACTGAACTCTGAATAATTTTATTTGTGAGTAGAAAATAATACTATATCTAAATGATTTTATGTACGTATATCATACGAGTGTAACAGTAGAATATGTGATGTGTGATTTTCAGGAAACGTATTCAAAAGCATTTATGAGAAGATATGCAGAATATAAGCTATGTGAAGAATTTTTATGTTTGCCAATGCTTTGAGCAATGAATAATTGTTTTCCATTAAGTAGTTGTCAATTAAGATCTTATAAAATACACTGATGTAATTCTGGCCATAACTTTTTGGGTTTTGTTCTTTACTTCTCAGGATGTTACTGAAAACTCTTCAGATCCAGTACTTGATCTCCATATGTCCTTGGAGGAACTTTATGCCCAGAATCTTCTGCAAAGACAGGATGAGAGTCCACCTTCAGTGGACTTGAGCATGGGACCTGCTTCTGGCTTTACCATAAATGATTATACACCTGCAAATGCTGTTGAACAACAATACGAATGTGAAAACACCGGAGCATGGACTGACTCTCACCTACCAAATGAAGTTATATCAAGCGCAGAACTCACTTCCGTGCTACCTGACGCAACTGGGAAGGTACCATTTTAAAGATATCATCTGTGTGTTGTGATGATGTAGGGGACAGTGGAGGGTTAGAATATTCTGGCTAATCTCCCGGTTTGGAGTAAGTGCTCTTCTGACGCTGAGATTTCCAGAAGGCAACCTTTGAACTTGTTTGGTTATAGGTTCTTGCTGAATAAAGCACAACCAATTGGAGATTATTGGTGACACTGATTTCATACTCCAAAGTCTAGTTTTCCTTTCTGTGTGACTTATTTTTATTTTCTGTCAGGGCTCCGAGTTCTTAATTCACCAGAGCTCCCTGGGTTCTACTGCCGAGTGTGTCATGCTCCAAAATATATCTGAAGAATCTTTTGAGAGGACTATTACTATAACAAAAGGCAATTCTAGCCTGGGTAAGTGCCTTGTTTTCCACATATGCTTTTCCTCCCAAGCACCTTGCCAAGAGGAAGTATTGAACCTAATTTCAGTATTTTTGGCTGTAGATAAGAAGATAGATATTATAAGTTTTCCTGTAGTTTTTATGGTTTCTCTTTTTATGTACTCTGTTTTTTCTGAAGTGGTTAACAGGTTTGTTTACTTCAGCCTAGCTTAAATCCCTCACTCTCTTAATTATTTAAAAGTATTCACAAGCCTCATTTACATTCAAGTAAAAGATATACGAATTGTTTGTGTATGAAACAGCAAATCAGAAAAGGAATTCTTAGAAAATGAAATGTCAGCAATTTGGAATTCTAAATTCTTTGGAAAAGCAAATTATTAGTTTCTTTGAATGTTACCAGTTATGCATAAGTCAGTTTGTATTTAATTTCTTTCATTCACTGAAATAGACTAAAAAGACCAGCCAGGTGTGCCACTACCAAAATATAACTGCGCGTTATTCAGTAGTCCTTCCCAGGTGGTGGAATTTTTGTGTCCTCTCTTACCCATAAAGGGTTGCCGCTGGTTAATAATCGCAAATCCTTCTGAATTGGGCAAAGACTTCCTGTAGAAATAAAAGCCTGATTACAATGGCTAAAATTATTTCAAGGCAGAGCATATTTGTTCTTTTGAGTTCAGCAGTGACATGACTCTGCTCCGTCCTTAGTGCTCGGTGCTGATAAATAGGCTCATCCGTCAGGCTCTGGACGCCTCACTGCAGCCCTAGACTCTTTGGTTAGTGCTCCGTCAGAGATCTTGTTCCTTCTGTGATGTCACCAACCAGTACCGTTCACACTAATGTCGTATGGAGGGTCTTGTTTCCTTGTGAAATTTGAGACTTGGCAGAGGAGTCCAGCAGTGCCTACCTGGGGAGTGGGATGCCAGGCTCTCTCTGCTAGATTTTATTCCATTTGGTGGTGGCTGAGTACTTCCAAAGGAAAGTAAATGGAGAATTATTTCAGAGAATTTCTACTCAGTTGTTATAGTTCTTATATATTACATTTACTAAAATGATATAAAACTTAAGCTGCAGAGCTTTCTATGCATTAATTATGGCAGACATTATAGATATCTAAGCATGTGAGAAATATTTCATCTGCTAATGCAGTGTTTCTGAGGGCACGTTGCTTACAATAGTAGTTCTGTGAGATGTTAATAGGAATTATACACGGGTTCCAGGTTTAAAAGCGTGGAATGTGGTGAAGTTGGGGAGATAGGTTTCTATTCACACTACTCAGTAACTGATACTCAAATGTGCATTGTGGATCTCTAAGAAGAGGTTATAGAATGCAGCATTTCCCATGTTTAATTGGCCATATAACCTATTTTTTTTTACCAACTCATAAGACATTTTGCAAAGCCCATATCAGAAACCCTATTCCAGTGTATTTATTTACTCAACTATCAAATATTTATTATTTTCTATATTTTAGCCACTATGCATAGACACTATGATATATTTGTTTTCCTCAAGGAGCATCGGTTTAAGAGAGTAAGCTAATGGACATGTAAAATCCTAAATGCGTTAAAATCTTATACGTGCTGTGATAGACACTCGTGCAGAGAACATTGAAGGCTTAAAAGAGGAAATAGCTGATCCCTGTTTGGAGAGTGGAGGAGTTTAGGGATGTTTGATTTAGTTCTTGAAAGAGGAGATTTTTTCCACCTCGTTGAGGAATTGGGAGAAGTTGGAAGGTGCTGGAGCTAAGGCCGAGGAATGTGAAACATCACTGAGCTTTGTTTGGTATGGATGAACTGTGATGTGATGGCGGCAAAGAGCTGAAGCTGAAGGAATGCTAGGTGCGAGACGGCTGCTGGACAGGTCACGTGTGGGACACAGGTCTTCCGTCGCAACAGCCTCCTGCCTTAAGCTCCTGCGGGCGCCAGGAGCTAGGGGCAGGAGAGTGAGACGGTGGGATTTGTGTTTTGAGGTCACTCTGCCACAGGTTGGTGAGTTAGCTTGGAAGCAGTTGGGAGGCTCTTATAAAAGCCGTGGTCTGAGTGTATCTGCTTTTATGAGCTGACCCTTCGGATGGCTCACCTTTTTTTAGTTTGCTGAGAGAACGTTGAATTTTGTCAAATCCTCATCTACTGAGACAATCATATGGGTTTTTTGTTTATTCTGTTAATATGTCGGGATACATCAGTATTTTTAGTGTAGTACAAGATGCGTAACATAAAATTCACCATTTTAACCTTTTTTTTTTTTTGCTGAAGAAGATTCACTCTGAGCTAACATCTGTACCAGTTTTGCTCTATTTTATATGTGGGTCGCTGCCACGGCATGGCTACCAATGAGTCAGGTGTAGGTCAGTGCCCGGGAACTGAACCTGGGCTGCCAAAGCAGAGCACTGTGAACTTCACCACTAGGCCATGGGGCTGGTCCCTATTTTAACTATTTTTAAGTGTACATTTCTGTGGCATTTTAACCATTTTTAAGTGTACATTTCTGTAGCATTAAGTACATTCACATTGTTGTGCAAACATCACCACCATTCATCTCCAGAACTTTTTCATCTTCCTCAAGTCAAACTCTGTACCCATTAAAGACTAACTCCCCACTCCTCCCTTCCCCGAGCTCCTGGCAACTGCACCATTCTACTCTCAGTCTCTGGAAGTTTTGATAATTATAGGTACATGACTCATGTAAGTGGAATCATATGATATTTGTCCCTTTGTGACTGGCTTATTTCACATAGCATAGTATCTTCAAGGTTCATATGTGTTGTACCATGTGTCAGAATGTCCTTCCTTATTCAGGCTGAATACTGTCCCATTGTGTGTGTATATATAGTACACACAGTGTACTATACGTATACTTAGTTTTGTATATGTGTATGTATATACCAGATTTTGTTTATCCATTCATCCATTGTTGGACACTTGGGTTGCTTCCACTTTAGCTTTTAAGTTTTGATTTTAAAAATGTACTAAGATGATTAAGCTCTTGGGGAAAAAACAGGGAAAGGTGAAGTCTCCTTACTTTCTATAATATCAGAAAATCCTTTGAAACCTCAACAGCTTAATTTTAAAATTAAAGTATAAAAGAGCTTTTTCATTTGATTTGTGAGACTAAACTACTTACTTATAAGTGTGAAATCATAGCACCTTTAGTTTACCAACCAAATTATAATATAAAAGTATAAGTAACTTTTAGTTTTACTTTTCTGCTTCATTTCCATTATTTGAATTAATTTACATACCCCAAAATGTTTACAGGGCTTTGTCCCTGGCTGTTTGATTTCCTGGGACCGAGTGAGGTTTCTCCAGCATTTTGGAGTTCAAATGCTGTATGCCAAAGCAAGAACATTTCTCTGTCATCTCATTTGACAGGCGATGTTTCATATTCTGATTTCTACAGCACTTAGAGTAAGTAAATGTAAAAGAAGAATGAAAAAGGCCTATTCTAAAAATCTGTGTAAAACATTAAAATAATTAAAGCATTCATTTAGACTTTTAAAAAATTTTTTTGTCAGGTCATATTCATTTATAACAACACCTAAATTTCAGATGTATGTCCTTATACGTTTACCTGTGTACAGACTGCATTTTGTTCACCACCCACCGTCTGGTTGCAATCCATCTTCATTTAAGCTTTTTATGTAGGAAGGTGTTGCCTTTACAACTTTAGGTAACAAAAGGTGTGATAAGATTTTAGAAAGTCTAAACAGAGGCTGGCTTTGTGCTGACAGGAGAGTAAGTTATGAAACGGTCTATCACTGGACATATTTTGTTAGATTCATAGTCTTTCCTTAGTCAACTATGTGAGAGTGTTTGCAGTTTTCGCTTTCTGGAGAAGTTGTTTCTTTTTCTAGTGATAACTAGAAGAAATTATTAATAAATGATAAGTTTCTGTAAAACCTGTCATAATCCATTTGCTTTGATTTCATGAATCACTTGGTTTTTCTTTAACTTTGTTAAATTTAGGGGGGAAATGTCATATGCAGATGCACACGTATATGTACACTTGCATATAGTGACCTTTGAAAATTTAATCTTGCTGATTTTTGATAGGTCTTCTGTGGTCCATTGGCTAATTATGTTATATCAGGACTTGAAGGTAAACAGGTAAGAAGGAAAGGAGGGTGTTATCCTCTCTTCATGGATGAGGTGCAGAGACGTAGACAGACTCAGGAATTTCTCTGAAAGTGCTCAGCCCTTGGGAGGGGGAAGCAAGACTCAGACCTCAGTCTGCCTCCGGTTTTCACATACCACACAATACAGTAAAGTGCTCGAGTTGTCCAGGTCTGCGTTAAGATTGCTGTAATAACAAGCTTCATTTTGAAGCTGAATTAAGGTTTGCATAGAGGCTTTAGAGAACTGTGGATCTTTGGATTGGGATTGAGATGCCTTTTTAATATATTCTTTGAGTTTCCTTTGTACTTTGTTGAGCACTTTGTGTCAGGCACTTTCAAAGGTACTCTCTGTTTTTCTCACGTAATTCTTTAAACAGCCCTAAAAGTGAGCATTGTCCCCATTTTACAGAAGGGTAAAATGAGGCACTCTGAGAGGTTAAGTTAGTTACCCAAAGCCACACTGATTAGAAGTGGTGGAACCCACATTCGGGACCAGTTCTCTGGTTCTACAGTGCATAGTTTGGGCTACTCTCTTATCCTTCTTCTGGGAAAAAATTGAGAGATCGTACAAGTTACAACCAAAATCCTAGTTAGTGGATATGGTTTGTATGGTCGACATGACCTGACAGCCTTCAGAGCTAATAGAGTCTGGAGTTAAATATGCCATTAAAAAATGAATTCAGAGGTTCTATCGACCATAGCTCATGATGACTTGTCCCTTGTCTGTGGCTGACTGTATTGTAGAATGCAGGGTGCTAATAAGAACAGATGATGGTATTCCCAGTATGGACCACTGAGTCAAATTTTGTTTTGTAGTCATCCGTGTCAATTTTACCATAGTACAGTTGTTTGGTGGGTCTTGGTGGGAAGGGTGGCAGCATCGGGGCAAACTAGAGCCAGCTTCTTTGCTCATAAGAAACCCACCTTGGATGAAATAGTGTCTAAATTTGTTTGTTGATTTATAGTAAGCAGAGGTAGTTCTTTAATAACAATACATTTAAGAATCATTAGTATGAGTCTAAGCAGAATATTTCAAATACATTTGATAATGATTCATTTCTATCAGAAAATGTTAGCTAGTGCCCGGATGAGCCATATCCAGAAATGAAATATCAGGCTGGAGACATATTGTAGTCAGGATCATTCTGAGGAAGACTGGCCCTGAGCTAACATCCATGCCCATCTTCCTCTACTTTATATGTGGGACGCCTGCCACAGCATGGCTTGACAAGCGGTGCGTAGGTCTCCACCCGGGCTCCAGACCAGCGAACCCCAGGCCGGCAAAGCAGAATGTGTGAACTTAACCACTGCACCACCAGGCTGGCCCCTCTTGGTCAGGATCATTCTTAAAAAAATATTTGAAATATCATGTCTAATTCAGTAAAGTTAGAATTCATATTTAGAAAGAAAGTCTTTCCATCTTAAAATATATAAAAACCTGGAATTTGTGATTTCTCTCAAAGAAGGTTTTTATAAATATCCTTATGGCTTTATATCTCTCCTTATTTAATTACATAATCTTGTTTTGGAAGGAATTTTCAGCACTTGGTTTTAAGTGAACTTACATTATTTTATGTATGTTTTGAGCATAATTTCAGAAAGTTTTATACATTGGAGTAATAGAACGAGGGTAGAATGAGAGGGGTTCAGAGAGGGTTTGTTGAGAAGGCCTTTCCGAGGAAGTGATATTGAAGAGTGGAAAGGAGTTAGCTGTGTGAGAACTTCAGAAAGAGGATGTTAGGCAGGGACTCCGAAATGGGGCGAGGCTAGGTGTATTTCTGAAAGAAGTCCTCGTGGCTGGAGCACAAGGATACGTGGAGGACATGGCACAAAGGAAGGGTGCATGTTGTGAGGGCCTGGCCACCAGTGCCCTGTGGACTGTGCCAAATAGGTGTGTTGTATGTTAGCATAAGGGGAAGCTATTAAAGCCTTGTTAACAAGGGAGCGATGTGATTTGTCTTTTTTAAATGGTTGCTCTGTAGTGAGAAGAATGCATTAGAGGGGATAACACTGGAGACCACCTAGGAGGCTGTTTGAAAAAGTCATGCAAGAGAAGATGCTGGCTTGGTCTAGGGTTATCATGGAAATGGAGAAAGGGCTAATGGAGTCAAGATAAATTTTGGAGATAGAAATGACAGGACTTGGTGGTAGATTAAATATAAGAGGTGAGAGAGAGGTAGGGATCAAGAACAACGTCAACATTTCTCCTTTGAGTTGTGGAGAGTAGTATGGTGGTACCACTTCCCAAAAGGGGAAGATAAATGGAGAAATAAGGAGAGGTAGAAACTTGGAAATGCAATTTTATATGTACTGAGGTTGCATTTCCTATTTGTCATCCAAGGAATACATCAAGAAAGCAAGTGAATTTCCAAATCTTGAGCTCATAGAAGTTCAGATTTGGAGATAAAATATAGGAATACTTCAACAGATTACTGTACATTCAGACACTGTGATAGGCACAGAGGCTGAGACTTCAACACAAGCTCCTTGATGTTAGGAATCCTGTTATGTTTTTCTATCTCAAACAACTGGCATATTACTTGGCACATGTCAGCATATAGTAAATATAGACAGAATGGCCCAGTGATCTGGAAATAAGGTAATAGCACAGAGTTTCTTAATTTATACAACTCATTTTCCATTTGTAGTCTGCAGTTTATTCTCTTATAAGAGGTGAGCTGCTATTGTAAAATTGATTTGATACTGTCAAAATTTTCTCTCTGGGAGAGCTTTCTATTTAAGGGGCAGCACATCAAATAGCCTTAGTTACATTCACCCCATAGAGTAGACCTGTTTCATCTCTAATGTATTCAACATGGAGTGTCTTTATCTAGATGCAATTGTACAAACATTTCAAAACTTACTTAAAAAATATTTTTTGTGAGAAACTAGCTTTTTCTGCTTTTTTTTGGCTAAAAATGTTACTCGTGTTCTTTTATCTATGAATCCATGAGCATTATTAAATTGAAATTAAAATTAATTTGAAAGCCACATGTTTCATACGTGTCTGTGTTTCTCCTTTACCATAGGGATGACAGTAAGTGCTAATAAAGATGGCTTGGGGATGATTGTTCGAAGCATCATTCACGGAGGTGCCATTAGTCGAGATGGCCGGATTGCCGTTGGGGACTGCATCTTATCTATTAATGAAGAGTCTACTATCAGCTTAACCAATGCCCAGGCGCGAGCCATGTTAAGAAGACATTCTCTCATTGGGCCTGACATAAAGTAAGTATCATTTGGACCCCAGTTTGGCTTGGGAAATTCAGGACTTTCAATTCATTAATGAGAACTTTTTTTTCAGTATATACTTCTGTTTGATATACAAAAGTTATCAAAAAATTTATTTAATATAAATCACTTAAGAATTTGACTATTCTTGAATAGTTCTTGATTGTCAATAGTCTCTTTGAGATGATAGCATTGTTGAAATATTTGAAAACAATGTTGCTTTCTGTTTTTAATTTTACTTCTCCAGTGATTTCTGCAAAAACTTAGATGTGAGAGATATGAGACATCTCTCACAGAGCAGGGGGGACCACTGTTAGGATCTTACAAAGAAGTTTGGATTGGCCTGAAAATAAGGAATCGTGCAGTGCTTAATTGAGTAGTATGAACCCTAGGACTAAGCCAGTTCTTTAAGGGCCAGGCGTGGAAAAGACCATATAGAACAGTGCCAGTATGACATAATTTACCCTTTGTTAAACTGCCTCATGATCTAAGAGAATTCACCAATATGTTGATATAGTCTGATCGTAGGTCACGTAGGATATTTTCTTGGGAAGTACTTAAAATGTCCCATAATCCCATAATGTGCTAAAAGCACGTCATGTACATGGTTTGGTTTTTAAGTCACTAAACATTTCTTGAGCCAACGTAAAAATCAGTTCACGACTTTATTGTCGCACCTCATCAATGTAATAGCTTGGCTTTTTTCTGTAGCATTAATCATTGAATATTTGTATTTAATGTATGAGGGATAAAATAGTAAAATACGAGCTCAGGGAAAGATTGTTTACCTTAAATCGATTTAATGATTACTGGTATGGGAGATTTTTTCATATTAATGTTACTTTACTGACTGCATTCTGTATTATTCTTTTGCAAAGTATATATTACTAGAGCTTAGGTAAGAAAAACTATTTACGATCTGTTTTTCATTCCACCATCAATAAAAAGCAGAAAAATACCATTTAGAGTGGATTCTGCTGATTTATGAAAAAGAAGTATTATTTTTAGGCAGAATTTCACTAATGGGCTTTCATATTTTTGCATGACTTCTTGACTTTCATTTTATAATGGAACAGATCATGTGACAGTTCCTTAATTATCTTATTAATAATGTTAGTACAAGTGAATATCATTAAAAATGTCAGTGCATCTACACTAAGAAAAAGGAGAAACTCAAAGTGCTTTTCTCATTACTCCTTTTGTGTCCATTCCTTTTGCTTAAAAGATGAATGGTATAGATCCACATGGAGACTATTTGTTGCAAGGTTTTCAGCTTACGTAGTTCAGATGTAGTATAAAACGCAGATGGCCTAGTAACTGATCATTTGATTTCTTGTGTGATAATGCTATGTTATGCTGTGAGTGCTGATACAGGTCCCCTGCCCATTTGTAGTCACTTTGAGCCCCAGAATCGGTGCTTGGTTCTGGCCTTACCCCTCAGTTCTCGTGTCCTCCAGAACTTAAAAAGTGGATAAAAAATAAGACCACTGTGACACTGACTTATCGTAAGTCATATTATCTAGCTAACTATAGAAAAGTTGTCAGGTACGTTTTCAAGCTCCCAAAGTCTTTTTTCTCCTTTTCTAGTTTCTGTTGTTGTTGCGTTCTGTTTTGTTCTGGTTTTTTGTTCGTTCATTTTCCCACGCTCTGATTCAGCACCAGTATTTACCCATTCATGCAGATAGTGGCTTTATTGTGACCTTGAAAGGATATCGAGAGAACTAGCTTCATAAATAATTGCTTTAGGATCCCGTGAAGCGAAATGTGCTGTAGTATCTTATATTAAAAAAAGAAAATAAGGAAAATCCCATAACCTTCCCTCCCCGGAAATCACAGTCACTCAGTCAATCCATCTCTTTCTCACATGCTCACATACGTGTGCACGTGCACACATACTCTCAAATATACCCATAAAACACAGTGATTTCTTCTCAAGTGTCCTACTGAAACTGTGATTCAGATGGTTATAGTTTGACTCATTGGGTAAACGGTAGAAAGAAATCAGAATCGTATAATCCTCTCTCAGAAAAAATATGTTAAATGATAAAACAACCATTTAGATTGACCAGGGCTGAGCAGCATGTTCTGTGCATATTGCATGAAGTGTTTTTTGGCCCTGTCCCCTCCCTATCACTTGCTTTTATGAAGCAAAAGGTTTAGAATTACCTTGAAAGCTGTGTGAGTAATCCTCCCCACAGGAAAGCCTAGTCCTTCCGTTACTCTGAGTGGAACCATAACATTGCCTCTGGCCAATTAAGCTTTGTAGTCGTTGCCTAGATCTAGGCTCCATCCACATCTCCTCTTTATTTCTTGTTATAAACCTGGGTTACCCCTGGGTGGTGGTGGGAGTGTATTGTAGGGTCTTCAAGAAAAAAAAAAGACTCTAAATGGTTCTGTTACATACCTGATTGGTTTTAGGACAGGCATTACTTATTAAGACAATGCACTGGATTTCTTTTTTGCCATTTACGATAGATAGCTAGGAACTTCATGTGTGTGCGTTCCTGTGTGCCTGGGTAGATAATTTGAGTTTCAAGAGTTCAAGAACAGCCAGTTTAAGTTCCAGGTTTCATTATTTTCTGTGGAAAACCAGATGTGAAGCCTCACCAGAATGCATTCTGTTTCGCTTCTCACTCCACCTTGCCAGGAGCTCTTATATTTCTGTAATAATAGCCAGGGTTTTGCGCTTAGCAGCAGCTGCTAGTAACATCTGCCAGATAATTACTGAGCTGAATCAGAATTCACCTGCCTTAACCTAAAGTGTGGGATGAATTCCTGATCAAGGAATAAAAGATTGATTGCAGTTACATTTTCCATGCTTGTTAATAATCACTGCTATAGACACCAGTGAAGAGCAGATGCTTTTCTGGGGGAGGTGTAGACGGGAGGGAGGTGGAAAGGGGAAAAAAACAACCAGGAGCACCCACTTTTAACTACATATGTATGCATCTCACATTCAGCACAAGACATTGACATTTGTTAACACCATTGTAAAAAGATGCCGCGGCGTATGCTTCACATTCTAGATTTTCTACAGCACCTGCTGACGATCGAGCCCCCTTTTATGTGTGAGTATCGGTGATTCAAAAGCTCATTATGGCTGTGTGTTACAACTTGTCTGTGAAAACCATTTTGTGCTTTCCTAACGTCCCGATGCAGGGATAGATCCAGATATAGATACAGTGTATACATTTTGGCTTTTTTGCCCTTCATTTATAGAACATAAATTCCAAAAGAGCTCTGAGGTGGTTACATTTTCACATCGCACTGATGATTGTGAACTCATTTGAAAACCCTATTTTCCAACCACTAAGCTCTCAAGCTCCTTTGTAAGGGAATGATCGTGTCTGCATATGCAGGCGCAGTCTCTGGATGAATAGCCGAGTCACATTTCAGCATCACTAATGCTCTTCTTTTTTCTTCCACTCCGTGTGTAGCCAAAGGTTAGTTTACATTTAAGAATTTATAATACAACTCTCAAATAAGCTGTTGCAGTGTGTTTATGCAGTTTGTAATTCAGTTTTGGAGTTCTTTGTTGGTGACTTGGAGGTTTTGTGTGGCTGTGTGACCAGGCGTGTGTTAGAGTTGCTCTGCATGTGCTGGTGTATTATGGGATGCTTGTTCTGGTGGCCTCACTGTCTGTATTGGGCTAAATGTTTATGAAAACGGCCTTCTTTCCTCTTTCTCACTGCTACCTAAAGAAAAATATCTGCCTATCAGAAAAATATTTGTAAGTCTCCCCCTCTCCCACCCTTTGGTAAAAGGAAAAACAACTTTAAACAAATATAGAGGAAAACTCATTTTCAGCATTGTTTGGAATGGAAACATCTTTTCCTTTTCAAACCAATTAAAAAATTAAGTACTTTGAACTGATTATTATTACTTTCACTATTATGTTCTAACTTTCTCTCCTCAGCTCTTCCTGGTATTTTTTCCCCTAAGATCTTGTTTTTATAAGTTTTACCTTTATTGAATCTTCAAAAATAATGCCAGTTTTCTTGAATGGGCTGTTCAGATTTTAGATTTTATATAACCCTTTTTCTTTGTGTAAAAAACAATGTCCTCTTTCCCAACACAATGTCTTATACATCTTTGCTGCATTATTTTTGAAGGGATAAATGCAGATTGACTATTCGATATGTTTTTGTAACACCATCGAGAAGGTGTTTATATAGATGAAAAATTAAGTAAAGCCTGAATTAGGATACAACTGTCTCACTCAGTCCAGTCCTGCCTCCACTGAACTGTGCTTTCTGCGTCATTTTTGGATCTTTGAGGTAGAAGTGTCCTGAAGAGATTCCCACAGGTCCACGGATTTTGCCAGAGTGCTGAGGTGTGGCCAGGCTAGCTGGTGGCCTGGGAGAGCACTGCCTCATGTTTGTATTCTGCTTCTCATGACCAGTGATGTCCTTTTCGTGATGGAGGGCATGGAGATTGGCTGGTCGTGATTGACCCTCCCATCACACTCCCGATGAGCTACAGAGCTGTGTCTTGTGACTCCAAACCTAAGTGACCTCAGAGACTGAATGCTTTTTATGGAATAACCAATATATCTGAAATAATATATCCTCCTCACTCAATAAATTATGCCATAGGTGTAATTCTTATTTTATTATAACATAAAAGGCAATCCTTTTATCCTTGCCCTCCAGTGCTAAGATTTTATGTACTTACTGTCTTTGTGGGTAAGTTATGGATAGCTGGTTTAATAGTCTGTGTGATTTTTATTTCGTGTGTTTTTGATACTTTTTTTTTAGTTGCACATGCATGGTGAACTGACTGCAAATGCAGTATTTTTCTTACCTTACTATTCATTAATTTGAGGATCTTGGAACAGCCTACTTAAATTTATCAGCTATGTAGCCTTATAGGACAGGAGTAAACTTGAATTTTCAAATGTGAGTTTTTAAACATTACAGCTGCAGTCAGCATTCAGCTCAGTGCTTTCTGCATTATAGGCGTTCAGCAGGTACTTGTTGAATTAGTAAGTGACCATCCAAGTCTAAGCAGTAGACTTTTCTCTGAGACCAAAATGAACCTTCAGGAAGTTGCTACAAATCGGTATGAGAGTCTTTCTATAAACTTATAATGATTTAGCTTCGGACTTGAGAGTTTATGACTTAACAGAGCTATCATATAATTAAGTGATAATGCTTATTAACATCCATAATTAATTATGTATTATGGAAGAATGTAAAGTAATTTGGGACACCCAGTGTTTTAATAGAATACAATTCACCTCATTTGTTTGTGCTAAAGAATCCAAAAATGTTTGGATGATATTGTTGTTACTGACAATTATTTTTCTGAGGATGAGGATTTATAGATCTTTCTAATTTAAAAAAGTTGCTGTTAGTCTTCTCATCTGGAAATATTAATAATTCTATTCTCCCCCCCATATGATTATTGGAAAATACGTGGTTTGTCAGCAGTATTTTAAAATTTAATTTCTGTTGTTATTCTTGCCTATAGGACACTTTATCCTTTTGAAGTTTTGATTCTCTGCTGAGTAAGCTGATTAAATGAGTTGTGTGAAAAACTAGAGATGAAGGGACAGCATAATTTTATTTCTGTATTTTGGAAGCCTTTCCTAACAGTTAGCCAAAATTTTACTTCCCTGTGCTTTCATGAATTGTGTTCTGTTCCAGAATTACCTATGTGCCTGCAGAGCATTTGGAAGAGTTCAGAATGAGCTTAGCACAGCAGTCTGGGGGAATAATGGCACTGGATATTTTTTCTTCATACACCGGCAGGTAAGTGAAACAGTCTGTCTAGAGCTACAATGAATGAGTGATACAGCGAGTTATAGAGAAGAGTTTTGAATCCAGAGTCAGGGAGAAATAGCAATGAGAAAGACTGAATTCCTTTCCCTCTTTAAAGATTTAAAAAAATATTTTAAAAAATTGAGGAGAAACCCTGTTACTTAAGTAATTATTATACAGTGTGGAAAATATATGAAAATTCAAATCAAGAAACTAAAATCATCTTTAATTATACCACTCAGTATAGCACTTTTAACATACTAAGTTTGGGGAATTCACCCCAGGTAAGAATATTATTTCATTAATTCCCTCGAACCTAGAATTTGTGTAGTGTTTTATCATGCTTTTTTTCTCTTTCATAAATGTTTTAAAAAATTTTGTATATTCCTTTCTAACATATATACAGGTTCAGAAACATTTTTAATGGTTATTTTTTACTCCTTTGGAGAATGTTGAGCTGAGCATCTTGGTGTATATGCGTGTTAGGAAGGAGAATGTGTGGCCTTTAAAGGCTCTTGATACACGTCATATTAAGAATCTTTAAATAATACAGGAAAAAGGGTTTTTTTTGCCTTAGAAAAGTGAGGAACTAGGTTTTGATGCTTCTGCTGACTGAGTTCAGCACAGGGAGAGAAATAATGTTAAGTTGTTTTTCCATGAAGAATGTCCCATTTTACACTCTCAGCTATGTGCCTGTTTTTTTCACTTGCAGTAACAGCTCAGTACCAAATTTCTCTTTAAACATGCTGCAGAGAAAAAATGGCTTTTTAAATATTCTGAGGTCTTCTCAGAAGAATTCTTCTGTTCCTCAGAGGATGTCAGAACATCCCAGAACACCGTGGTGTTAGTGACTCTGCAGGTATCATGATAGCGCCTCATTGTGTTCCTCTACAAATTACACGTGACTGCAGTAATACAGAAGGCGTTAGGGAAGGGAAGTGTATGCTGTGTGTTTGATAAGTGGAAGAAATGCCGTGGCCCTTAGGGCCTTGTGAAATTTATGGGAATAGGAATATTCACTCCACCCTGTACAATACTCAGCCACACTCCACTCTAGAATTTCCATCTCAGGGTTAATGGCATGAACTGATTATAGCTTCTTGGTGCTTCCTGTCAAAATGGTAAAAGCAGTCGTTCCAATGTCCCTCTGAAATATCATTTCATATGGCCTAATTAAAGAATATGCCAAGGTAACATCATATTCCTGTTAAGTCCCAGGCCTTGGAAGCATTCAAAAGTTATTAGAGAGAAAGAGCCACTTTCAGCACCGTGCTTCCTTCCTAGCACAGAAAGAATGACCTGGATTGTCCAGTGCTGTGACTACTTGCTTCACTGCGGAGAAAGCACATTTGCTATTAATATGAGGTGCTCAACAAAACAAAATGATCTGTATTTTACGGGGGAAGAATCTGCACCAGAGAGAGGTTCAGTAACTTACCCAAATTCCATAGCTAATAAGTGGCAGAGATTAGAATCTAAGCAGTCAGGCTCCATGTTCTTAACCATTGGATCCAAAAAAAGAATCACTCAAGCCCAGTATAAAAATAATGGGCAGCATAGCCTGGAGGTTAAGAGTTCAGGTTTGTAGTAAGACGGCCTCAGTTCACATCTCACCTCTGCTACTTTACTGAGTGACCTTATGCCAGTTTCTTCACCTAGCACCTTTATGCAGATGTAAAGAGGGTTAGTTGCTATAGTTGACAGAAATTTCATCGATATTCAGCAGTTGAACACAGATGCAAAGAAGTCTAATTCATTCTTGGCTAAGTGAGTGCAGGAGAACGAGAACTGGTCCATCTACTCTTTGGAGCACACGACACTTGAGTCCTGTAAACCATAATCTAAGATGAACAAAGAATAATCATTACATTTAGAGGAGCATGTCTGGGTGAGTGAGGGATTCCAGATTATAGAATCATTTGAAGAGAATGGGGCTTTTGTATCAGGAGTCTGAGTATTAGTCGTCTTACAGCTAAAGAGGCAGGAGCTTTTGATACAGTTTGTCTGAGAGTGTTTCTCAGTGGCTCCCACAGCTTGGGCCTAGGGGTCAGATCCTCCTCCCACCCCTATGGCTGTCGCTGAATATTTTAGGCACTCTTTCTAAATTCATTCTTGCCTGTCTTCCTTACCTGCTTTTTCTATCATGTTCTATTTGTGTTTCCAGAGGGTTAGGCCTAGTGTTCCCTTCTCTGCCTTGCATCTTCTGGATTAGGGCTTCACGCAGACTATCTGGTTCTCAGTCAGCTTCTTAACATCATTGTTAAAATCCCCCTTTTGGATCCACTCCCATCAGTCCTGTCCCACTGTCAGTCTGAGGCTCTCCGAACCCCACTGCATTCAGAGCCTTGTTCCTGAATTTGCACAGGAGGGACGTTCAAACACACAACCGGTGGGTAGGACATATAGGCAGGTAGATTTCCTTTTAACACTTGAAAACAAAAATCTAGCATTCAAGTCAAAAAAAGAATGAGACGTTCAAGGAGAGCCTGGACAGTTGCTTGCCAGAAATGTTGTGAAACATGTTCAAACACAGATGGGTTATTGGATTAGATGACTTCTGGTCTCAAAGTCTAGAGATTATGTAATTTGACAGAGTTCAATATTCTTGTCAGTGGAGAATGAATATAGTTTGAGCATACAGTCATGCACCTCATAATGACATTTCAATCGATGATGGACTGCGTGTATGATGGTCTCATAAGATTAGTACCATGTAGCCTAGGTATGTGGTAGGCTATACCATCTAAGTTTGTGTAAGTACGCTCTATGATGTTCACACAACAATGAAATCACCTAACGACACATTTCCCAAAAAAGTATTCTCGTTGTTAAGTGACGCATGACTATACTTTCTTTAGATTTTTCAGTTTCTATAAAAATCAACTGCAAACATTTATTGAATCAGAATTTTTATAGCTTTCCCTGCTTTCACATGGATATGTGGACATATTTCTATAGAAATTTAATTTTTACTAACAACATAAGGACACACCGTAATTGATTTAACCATTCTCTGTTACCCTTACAATGTCATTTGTTATGCAAAGTATACCTTTGGAAAAACAAAATATTACTTTATATGGTTATCATTTTGCAGTCAGTTAATAGACTGGACACATTCTGTTACATGCCTGACATTTGGCAAAATCTGAATTCCTACAGAAGTTGAAAAGTGACCTTGAACCCAGATGCATTGTAAACTCCTTGTAAGGAGTATTCTGTGTGTGGCCCATCTGGATGGGCTGAAGCTGGACCATAAATGTTTTCCATCTTTCTTCAAAAGTTGAAGGGCAAGTGTTGGTCCATCCTTAGGAAGCAGAGATGCCAGACTTCTGGCACACTTGATGACAAATTCTTTCAGGGCAGGGCTCAATCAGTGCTGTGCTAGCTTATAACCCACATGGTGTTTCTACTTTCTTGCACGTGGTAGGTATGTAAGAAGTACTTGTTGAATAGTTGTTCTTTAAAATTCTGGCATTTGTCCCCTTCTTCTGATTCTTTTTTTTATTCTCCTATGTTTCGTCAGGAAAGAAACAGACTAGACAAGACTCTTAGTATTCATTTATATCTCCAGACTAAGTAGGGTAGATTGATTCTAATATAAGTTTTTTGTTTTGTTTGATCAAGTTTTCTTTTCCCCTAAATGTAAAATGTTATATACTTATTGGCCAAGTATGGTGAAAATATAAAGCAGTTCTGCGTTTTTAGCCAAACCAACAAAGTACATATAAGACAGTCTTGCGTGGTTTTACTAGGATTTGGAGTACTCACTGTGTAATTCTTTAACAGAGACATTCCAGAACTGCCAGAGCGAGAAGAAGGAGAGGGAGAAGAAAGTGAACTTGAGAATGCAGCATATAGCAACTGGAATCAGACCAGGCGGTAAGGACTATTTCTGTCTTCTGCCTACTCAGTGTTTAAAGATAGGGAGGTCTGGTTTCAAGTACTGGATTGCAACTTCCTACTGTGACATTGGGTAAATCGTTTAATATCCCTTACCCTCCATTTGTTCATGTGCACAGTGGAGTATCTAATGTGTATCACTCAGGGTTAAAATTAACATATATGCAAGGATTTGGCACATGGTAGGGACTAAATAAAATTAACTAGAGAAAATTATGCATAAGTAGTTGGAATGGATAATATTTTCAGTAGAGCTTGATCTTAGATATACTGCTACTGCTAATTTAAGTTTTCTCTAGCATTTGTAGAGACTCAAACATACATATTCAGAATGCACACATGTGTGTATTTGTGTGTGTATAAGTAAGCATCTTGTTATCATAGGCTGAGGTTATTCTAACGCATGCTCTGTTTAGAATTAATTTCAGATATAATAGAAAAGATGACTTTCCAAAATATGCTTAGATACATCACTAAGACATATTTTTGTATTCATGTGGAGTAAAATAAAATTTAGTTTAGTAAGAATTTATCGAGTCCTGATTATAGACCGAGACAAGAGGCAGATGATTTTGTGAAGAACAGGGAAGTTTGACATAAATACTGCCTTCAAGGAAGTTATAATGTACTTGGGTGGGCAAGATGTGGAGACACACAGAATAATTAAAGAAAAATATAAGGTATTTTGCATTAAGTGTAAAATGTAAGTAATCATTGAACATTCCCTCTGAACAGATCTAAAGGTGACCGTGAAAATGGTGCCTTGTACTTAGTCAACACTTAGTACTTATGCTCCAGTGAATAAATAGAATACTAAAGACAGAAAACTTTCTATTCAGAGATGTAATACATTTTGATGATTTTCCTTGCTCACAAATGAACTTAAGGCTCTAGCCATCGCATTTAAACATTTTCTAGGGTGAGTCACAAAGTATAGAAAACATTTTATGTTACTTTCACAAAAAAACAATAAGTATTTCCAGCCATCTAAAATGACTGTTTGATTTGAGTTCTTTAAAGCCTGTTTGTTCTGCTTAAAGAAATCAGGGTCTCTGTACAACATTACCCACACTGAGGACAGAATATAAGTGCTAGATCTGTGGCAGAAAACATATTATAAGATGTTAAGTTTCTTATTTATTTGAGGATGGAGACAGAAGTAAGTTATTATGAAATTATTTTGCAGCTGGTGATCAAGTGATAAACTTGAATTTTGTTGGAGGACAGTAATCACAGAAAAATAAAAAGATAGATGGCCAGTTTTAATAACATTTTAGGAGGGAAAGTAATTTTTAGACGATAATATGCAAAATGTCTAGAGTCAATAAGAGCCATGTTTGAATTCCCATTTTGACACTTTCTAAGACAAGTTTCTTAATCTTTGCTAGGTCTCAGATACTTCATCTGAAAAATGGGATTACTAATAGAACCATTTAAATTTGGGGGAGAATTCAGTGTGATAATGCGTGTAAAATCGTTAGCGCAGTGCCTGGTACAGAGTGACCACGCACTCGGTGGTTGACCTTGTCAGTCATCATCATCATCATCAATAACTAAGCAAATAGAAGGTGTTGAACACAGGAATCATTGTGAAATTTTCTTATGAGAAAGAATTGAGTGACACTTCTGGACTGGAATATTTTTCTACTTTTATCCCCAATTTTAACCTTCACATCAGCCTGAGAGATGTCTCTAAAGATGGTAACTACCTTGGAGCTTCCATAAATCTTAAAGAAGGTACCCTGCACTATGATGTATATAGAAGCACTAAGGTACTCTTAGGGGGAAGTTCATAGAATATTAAGAGGACACTTAGCAAGATAACCAGAGCTTTTAGTAAGTGAGGAGCAAGTGTGATGAATATGCTTCACAACGTTGGAAACATGATGGGACATTCTTTCATGCAGTCCAAATAAATTCACTTTGTCTGGAAATGGAGAATACTTTTTAGCAAAGTGTAAATTTTAAGATTATAAATAAGCTGTGTTACTCTTTTATTTTTCATGTGATTTTATTTGCATAATTAATATCATTACTGTATGTATCATTTTCCAGCTTGCTTACTTTTCTCTCAATCCAATGCTTTGGGGATCTATCATGTTGATACTTAAAGATCCAATTACTCAATCTAGTCGTGGCAGTGCATTTCAGTATATGAATATACCACAGTTTATTCCCAGCTTGATATTTGAGTAGTTAACAGACATTCACTATTATAATAATTCTGTGCAGTAACTATGTTTATTTCCTTATAGTTATATATGAGAATTTGTCTAGGTGTATATCCAGAAGTGGAATTGCTGGCTCTTAGATTTAAATGTATTATTTACTTTATTAGAAGTTGTCAAATTGCTTTTTAAGGTGGCTGTAGCAATTTTTACTCCTGTTTCCAATATGTGACTGTTCCCTTTTCCCCACAGCCTTGTTACCGCATCGTATAATCATTAAAGAAATTTTTGTTGTCAATCTAATGAGTAGAAAATGGTACCTACCTTGTTTTAATGAACAATGTGTATGTATAACAGAATTGAGGTGGTGGGGTACACTTTTGCTCATTTGACATACGGATTGAGTTTTATATCTCACATTACTTCAGTAATCATAATCATCATCATAAGAGTAATAAAAGATTTGTTGATCACTTACTATGTGCCAAAGGTTTGTTTTGCCCTTTACATGTATTCATTAATTTAATCCTCACAGCAACTCTCTGTTGTAGAGACTCTTATTGGCTCCGTCTCTCAGCTGAGCAAAGTAAGAGAGAGGGTCACATGAGTGTTAAGTAGCAAAAGAGCAGGACTTGAATGCAGGGACTCTGGGTTCAGAGCTTGGGCAGGCTGGCCTCAGACCTCTGTTTTACTCTGCTTTTCTGAATTTCATTCTTTTTAAACCTACCTGTAGGTCTCAGGAAAGAATACCATTTTTCTATGATACTAAGTCTGAATGTGTTCTGTAAAAGTTTCCTTTTATAGGTTTCCCTTTCTTTCCATGGAATGTTTACCGTGTTCTGTTCAGTGAAAGGACACTGAGTCTGTTCCTCAGCACTGTGCTCATTTTGACAGCTCTGGCTTTTGTTATCTTGTCCAGTGTTGTAAGGAGTTACAGCCTTTCTTCTAGGGAGGGTACGTGAAAACACTTGCTCTCTGTGCCAGACCCTGTGTGGGCATGTGGTGCTCTTATCAAAAGATCGTCTGTCTTCTCTGTGCCTCTTCTCTTCTCTGTAAAATGGGGCTGAGAGGAGTATCCACCTTGGGGCTGACCTCGTGGGCGAGTGGTTAAGTTTGCGTGCTCCACTTGGGTGGCCCAGGGCTTTTCCAGTTCAGATCCTGGGCGTGGACATGGCACCGCTCATCAGGGCATGCTGAGGTTGCATCCCACGTGCCACTAGAAGGACCCACCACTGAAATATACAACTATGTACTGGGGGGATTTGGGGAGAAAAAGCAGGAAAAAAAAAAAAAAAAGATTAGCAACAGTTGTTAGCTCAGGTGCCAATCTTTAAAAAAGAAAAAAAACAATAAAAGCATTTAGAAGAGTATCCACCTTGTGGAATGACTTAAGAATTAAATGAAAGTATGTGTAACTCACTTAGAGAATGATGCTGAGCACATGATAAGCCCTTAATAAATGTTTGCTGCTACTGCTGTTATTTTTATTATTCAAGAAATCATAACCACTTTCTAATTTATGCCAACCACGGAGAACCCTGGAAGACATTTTCTTTCAGCCTTCTTTTATTTATTTTTTTCCTTTTTAAGGAAAGAGTTAAGGAGTCCCACCTATGAATTCTAGACTCTGGCTAACTTGACTGACTTCTTTTTTTTCCTTTTTCTTTTCTTTGAGGAAGATTAGCCCTGAGCTAACGACCACTGCCAATCCTCCTCTTTTTGCTGAGGATGATTGGCCCTGAGCTAACATCCGTGCCCATCTTCCTCTATTTTATATGTGGGACGCCACCACAGCATGGCTTGACAAGTGGTGCCATGTCTGCACCCGGGATTCAAACTGGTGAACCCCAGGCCGCTAAAGCGGTGCCTGCGAACTTAACTGGTACACCACCGGACTGGCCCCTTGACTGACTTCTTTATTTTCCCATTTTACCTTAGGAACTGCTTTCAGAAACAAGGAAAGGTCTTGGTTCTCATCTTTCATGAAATTCCTAGAGTGAAAGGAAGGGTGATTCAGATTTTAACTAGTTTAAACTATTCACACCAATTTTAGAAGGTTGCAGATCACTGTGAGACCCTTTTAAACTAAACAGGTAGGGTCTCTGGGATTATAGACTTCCAATAACCAAAAAAGCGTGACCAAAGAAAAGCTGTGTCTCCTCCTCTGTCCTCTTCTGACCCGTTGCCCACCATCTCGCTCCGGCTGTGGTGCCCTTTTGTCCCCAGCATTTTCTTGCTGGGGCCTCCCTCATTTCAATGGAGTCCTTACTCTGCCTTTCCTCTCCTCTGGGAACACCTCAGATGTCAAGGTTGAGAGCATGTTTGGACCATGCCTTCTTTCCCTGTTTATTGTCCCCATTGTCTCCCTTCCTGCACATGGAACAAATTGCAGTCTCGTTATCTGCCTCAGAGCTCTCTGCTTGGTGTCTCTGTTTTCTTCCAGTGCCCTGAGTGCTCCCTCATCGTGGCCAAGCATCTCACTGCAAATCACCTTATTGTTATAGCTCAACCTTCCACAAGGCGTATACTTTCAATTCATTCATATCACTTAGAGCTATTTGCAGTTATTATATATGAGTTCATGTGTTTATTTTGTGGGTAGGGGAAGTGCATTCAAGGCAGAGGATGTAGCAAGTGCCAAGGCCCCGAGGCAGGAGAGCATGTCTGGTGAACTTAAGGAGCAGCAAGAAGAGGACATGGTAGCTGGAGTGGAGAGAGGACAGCAAAGAGCCATGGGCGATGTGTTTAGGGAGGTGGGGGTGGGATTACATCACCTAGAATCTTGTCAGCCACCACTCGTCGTGCCCTGACTGCTAGTTACCATGTCTTCCTTGGCAGGAAAGACTTCTGCAGAGGTGAGCTTCTGACATAGCATGTGCAGGAATGTTCTTTCTCTCCAGTGGGTTGCTAAAGTTAGAAGCTACTGTCTGGTCGGGGGTAGCTGAATTTCTTGATTACTTATTGTCTGCAATGTTAGAGCTCCTGGAAAATGGTAGTTTTATATTGTCTGCCCCAGCCTGGAGTTTGAGGCCAATATTTACTTGTAATAAATTAACTTAAAAAATACATTAGTGTTTATCAGACTCCATATACACGTAATTGGGAAAGTATTTAAAACTATCTTGTTACTCTCGTAAAACTTTAATAAAGTGAACAAATAAGATTTGCAGAAATTAACATATAACTGCATTTTATTTCATTGTGTTTTTAAAAATTTATTATTTTCTTAAATCATTTGAACCGATTTTAAGTGCACAGATCAGTGGCATTAAATACGTTTACATTGCTCTGTAACCATCACCACCATCCATCTCCAGAACTTTTTTCATCTTGCAAAACTGAAACTCTGTACCCGTTAAATAATAACTTCACGTTTTTCCATCTCCCCTTCTCCTAGCAACCACCATTCTACTTTCTGTCTCTATAGATTTGCCTGTTTTAGGTACATCATATAAGTGAAATCATATGATATTTGTCCTTTATTTCACTTAGCTGGCTGATTTTACTTAGCATAATGTTCTCAAGGTTCATCTGTGTTGTAGCATCTGTCAGAATTTTCTTCATTTTTAAGGCTGAATAATATTCCATTATATGTTATATCATTTCGTTTATCTATTCATCTATAGATGGACACTTGAGTTGCTTCCATCTTTGGATATTTTGAGTAATATTTCTGTGAATATAGTTATGCAAATGTCTCTTCAAGACCCTGATCTGAATTCTTTTGGGTCTATACCCAGAAATGAAATTGCTAGATCATATGGTAATTCTATTTTTAATTTTTTTGAGGAACTTCCATATCGTTTACCATAGTGGCTGCAACATTTTACATCACTACCCACAGTGTACGAGGGTTCCAATTTCTTTACAATTTGTCCTTGCCAACACATTTTCTGTTTTTTTGATAGTAGCCGTACTAATGGGTATGAGGTGGTATCTCATTGTGGTTTCGATTTGCATTTCCCTAATGGTTAGTGATGTTAAGCATCTTTTCATGTGCTTAGGGGCCATCTGTATATCCTCAGAGAAACATCTATTCAAGTCTTTTGCCCATTTTTTAATCAGGTTGTTGATTTTTTTGTTGTTGAGTTTTGGAGGTTCTGTATATGTTCTGGATATTAATCCCTTATCAGATAGGTGATGTGCAAATATTTTCTCCCATTCTGTGGGTTGCCATTTTACTCTATTGATAGTACCTTTTGATGAACAAAAGTTATTAATTTTTATGAAGTCCAATTTGTCTGTTTTTTCTCTTGTTGCCTATGCCTTTGGTGTCATATCCAAGAAATCACTGTCAAATCCAGTGTCATGAAGCTTTTCCTCTGTGTTTTCTTAGAAGAGTTTAAAATTTTATTTGTTTTTTATAGGGTTGAACTTTGGAGAGAACCAAGCAAATCCTTGGGCATCAGCATTGTTGGTGGACGAGGAATGGGGAGTCGTCTAAGCAATGGTGAAGTGATGAGGGGCATTTTCATCAAACATGTTCTGGAAGATAGTCCAGCTGGCAAAGATGGAACCTTGAAACCTGGAGATAGAATTGTAGAGGTACCCTCCAGTGAGCTTTCTGTGCTAAATTCTTCACCTTTTCCATCCTCTTTCTGAGGGAATCATCATCTTTATGCTGGTTACTTGACCCTACATTAAAGTAAAATGTGTTTGTGGTTAGTGCATTTCTTTCTTATTTGTTTATTTTCATCCATAATTTTTCTCTGGTGACAGATAATCTGGTGACAGATTATGTATCTTCATGTATTGGAGGTATAACCTACAATTTTAAATAAAATTTGCCCTGAAATAAAATCATTAAGTTCTGGTTAAAAGAACAAAGCAAATTTCTTGAGGAAATAATTGAATTTTTTAAAATGCTCTATACACATACAAAATGTGTACATCATAATTAAGTTCTCCAATGTGATTTTATTTCAAGAAATACTTATTGCCATTTCATTGTAGATAAATGTTGTTGGATGAGACTTTTCCACGTGAGTCTTTTTGGTGAAATCTTTTATGCTAAGACCCTGATTACCTTTCATATAAATGCCCTCCGCCCCAAGTCCAGGCTGGAATTTTCCTCCTTCTCAGTGCTGTGCCCATTCATCACTGAAAGGTGTGTGTATGTGTGTGTGCGTGTGTGTGCATGCACATCCATTTGTGTACACATGAACGTGTACTTTGTTATGTGTGAGAGAGAAATGTTTGGTCAAATTGAACCTGATCCCTCAATTCAAGGCCAGGTTTAGTATTTTAAATAGATTCTTCTCTCACACGTCGCTCGCTCATTTACTCAACAGATCTTCCTGGAGCAGCTGTTGCCTCAGAGGTGCTACACCAGCCTGTGGCTCCCACAGTAAACAGACACTGCACCTGCCTGTCAAGCAGGGCAGACGTGACAAAAATCAAGTCACCTCAGAACAGTGTGATGAATCAATTGATCAGGATAAGCGTAGTTTTAGTTAAGAGGGTAGAGGAAGGGCTGCCTGACCCGGATTTGCTGAGTTGTCAGGATTTATAGAGTAAACTAAGAGAGACAACGTCCAAATACAAACCAATCGCTTTGTTACTATAATGACCATTATAATTACTTTATACAAGCGACTGTCTCATTTTCTATGTAACTTACACATTAAAATGCCTTAATTATGTAGAAGGTTATAACGTATCCACCACGACTTTAAAATAAACATTTGGGGGATTTATTTATTGGCTGACTGGTTAGTTGGTTGTCTCTGAGAGCTGAAGAAGGAAGATTGATGCTTGAGAGAAAGCAAAGGCCTTGTCTGTTGTTTTTCCTCCGACCATTTATAAGAAGAATGATGGGCTTTTTCTCTCTTCCTGCATCCTTACCTTTCATTCGATGATATCTTAGCCCCTTTTTGAAGAACTGTTTTTAATTAGAGCACTAGTTAAAATTTCCAATTTTAAATTGTCACAAGGCAGTTTACTTTAAGAATACTTCGCTGTTAAATACCTTTGACCTATGTAGAAAAAGAAAGAAATATTTATAATTATTTCTAGAAAGGATTGATCATAGTTTGTACCAAAATGTTGTTAAATGTATTAAGAGAGTTAAGGCATCATTTTCGAATTGAAAAGAGAGGATTTTTTGTGTTGTAAAATACTATATGCTGTTTAACAATGGTTTGTTGAGTGCTGTTCTGTACAGGGGCTTTTCTAGTAAATAAGAAAGCCTTTGGGCCTCTGCAGTCATGGGGATTCTAAAACATGTCTCTCTTAAGTCTGGGGGCTTCCTGAACATTTCTTTCTGAAAGTGTCTGTAGAGTAGATGAATAGAGCCTTGCAAAGTATTTCATTCTAGATAGAGCGTTCTTTGGACTTGAGCAAAGATATTTAACGTCCTCCTCAATTTTCCCACTAGTGGAATGTATAGTACATGTGGTTACTAACTTAATCTACAAAAAGTTAGTAGTCATTTTTAATAGGCACTGAAAGAGACGTTATGTCATCTAAATATCAACCTGAGGGAGGTTTTAAATTAAACGTGTATAACTCTTTGAAAGGTGATAATGTTCTGTGCAGAGATCTAATAATTAATTTTCTTTTCCAGAATTGTGTCCACTCTGATTTTACTATTTTGTTGAATGTACCATATTGTCGTAATTGGAAATAATGAAAGTACCCTGTAGTTTTCTGGCAGGATTAGCATTTGGCCTTTCAACCTCTTTTTCCTTCCTGTTCATGAAATGCATAAGCTGACCCAGACAAGCCATGGTCAATAAAAAGTTAAAAAAATAACTTCCCTTTTCAACCTGTTTATATAAGAATTACTAACAAATACGCACAATTTCTTGGCTTCCAGCTCCTGTCATGTCTACTGCAAAGATTCTTTTGCACAACTAACCTTACCATAACTGGATTTTTCTGAACATCAGAATTTTGTTTTTAACTTCAAGCTTCCCTGTACAGAGAGAAATACACAAACCATCACCCACCCGCTTCCTAAACCACTCAATAATGAATTGGAAGAAAATTTGTACGGTGACTTTCATGATGAAGATAGTGTAGCCAGGCATTTCCTTTATATTATTTCTTTAATGATGCTGATTTATTAATTTAAAGGAACAACTGAGCAGTGTAAGGAAAGCGGAAGCAGAGCCTTCATTCCAACTGATTATTTTTTCAGTTGATTATTGGAGATAGAAATCAGTGTCCAAAATAAGGAACCACAAGTTTGTTGGACAGATTAGAAGTTCTGGAGCCTCATAAGTAGTCTCAGTTATTTTTGATTCTGGAACAGATTTTCTAGGAGCTTCACCCAGGATCCTCAAAACTCCAGATCCACAAATTGTTCTGTTGTTCTATAGCTTCTTGAAATTTTAAGCTGAGGCCTTCCATTGCAGGTGGATGGAATGGACCTCAGAGATGCAAGCCATGAACAAGCTGTGGAAGCCATTCGGAAAGCAGGCAACCCTGTAGTCTTTATGGTACAGAGCATTATAAACAGACCAAGGGTAAGCGAACACAAAGGGCAAGGTAGGCATGTCCAAACAGTGTTCAACTTGGAATCTAATGTATCAAGGGCCAAGTTGTCTCTAGGAGCAAAGATAACGAGTCTTGAAATCTCAGGAGACTTGTGAAAAGTTTGTTTTGCTTTTTTTTTTATTGAGTTCCTAGAAATCCCTTCTACCATGTTTAATAAACATTTGAAATCTGTTGAAAACACACAGAAGTAGGATTCATTGGTGGCCACAGGTATCTAGATGGATAATTATTAGCATTCTCTGTAGTCACAAGATACATAAGTTGTTAAGAGGAGTGTGGTGTGGTCATTCAAGTTAATAGTTTGTGACCTCTAGTGGAGTCCCTTAGAAGCAAGAGAGATTACATTTTCTTTATAAATTTATCTCTAGACAGAATTTCCAGCTTGTGCAATCCCATGATCAGCTGTGAATGATCTTTAATGCGTTTGTGTATCCCACTGAACGTTAAACTTCCACATGGTGGATTTTATTTAAGCTGTATGTTTATATCCTAGTGATTTCATAACTGCTGTTTCCTAGCCGCAGTCACTATGTAGCTCTTCATCACTCTATAGCCCCTGGTGGACAGAAATCTCACCCATTTTACCATCAGTCAAGCCAGGTAAAATGACTTTAAAAAATATTGTGGCAAGTATAAATGCATTTAGTGAATGTTGTTGATGGAGAAGATACTAAATGAGGCTTTGTGTATTTGATATACCCTAATGTTGCTGAAGATGAAAATTATGCCAAGAGTGTAAAACTCTTTTTCTATTCCTTCTTTATGCCTCAGTGAAAAAAATTCTTTTCAGGTGCAGCCATTCTGCAATATACTTGGGCCACACAGCCCTTTGAAAGTTCTTCAGAAACATACACATTCACTGAAAAGTTTGCACACCATTGCAGGAGTTTTCTAGATGTACTGAAGCTCACAGAGAGGTTCTACTTCTGGATTTAAGAACCCTCGTACCAATTCTCTTTGAAATACCTACTTTTAGCTTTTAGGGTTGGTTGTCTTTAATAGGAAAATGTCAACATATGTGAGGGAATTAAAAGAACCATCTAAAACTTAAAATAGGTAATTTTATGCATAAAATGCATTTAATTTTAACATTAAGAATTTAAGATATCAGTACTCAAATAATGGAAGGAAAGTAGCAGACAGCTCTGTAGAAGAGATCAGTAAAAGTAACTTGTCAATATTCTGTGCCACAGAAGATAAAGTGACTAGATTCATCCTATTGGATCTTCCTTTTATTGTCAAGACAGGTGTAGCTCTGGTCTGGGTTCTCTGTAAGAAATGAATTTAGTAGTACTTAATGTAAGCAGTTATCCTCACATCTGCAGTTTTTAATCCTTCGGTTGTTTATTGTTAGGTAATAATTATCTATTCAGATGAGAAAATCTGCCAAATGGTGGGTCTGCATCATACTGTATTCTTTTCAAAGGCTATTCAGTTTGTTAAATAACTACAGATCTTTCTACATTTGTTTCTATTTGTTGTGTTAAACATCGACACAGCATGGTAATGTTGGTAAATGGCTGTTTAAGTTAAGTTAAAGCTATTTTTTCCTGTAGATGGGTTTTATTCCTTTTTTTATTTTTAATTTCCAACTTTTATATCACTTAGGACAATACTATAAACTGCTGAATACGATTCTCAGTATTACTTTTAAAAACTTCAACTACAAACATTTCTTTCAATGCCAGTCCCATTTTGTAATGAGCTGGGAAGATATTTTCTCATGCACCTGGAAAATAATCCTATTTTATTATCTGAGGTATAATGATGCCTGATTTTATAGCAATTATTCCAGGATAAATCTTGCTTACAATGGCATGTTTAGTCAAGTTATACGTGACAGGGTTTAGGACATGTTACCCCAGAATATGGTACCTTGGCATATTGAATATTTTAAGCTGAAGGAATTTGAGAAAAGACAGGTACAGGAAGGACCCTGACCTCCCCCTTCTCCCGTGAAGCAGGTTATAAGACCCTTTTGTGAGAGATTCCCTCCCTATACCTGGAGAAAAGGAGCATCCTTATCTCCAAAGATGAGGCAGGCTGACAGGAATCTGAAGGAACAGGCCTTGCTAAGTTTCTCCCAGTTGATTACACTCAGCTCATGCTCTTTTGTCAGATCATATTTTCCACGACTTTCCATTCTTCATTAAACCTAGTATACAAACACTTAGATTTAACCATTTTTTCAGGTCTTCATTTCCTTTTGAAGGCTCTGTGTCACGTAAAACTTATATTAAATCAGTACATATACTTTTCTCTAGTTAATCTGTTTTTTGTCACAGAGATCCAGCCAAGAACCTAAGAGGGAAGATATTTTTCCTCCTCCACATATGCAGTTTGCTTTGGGGAATTAGAATGAATTTTGCATTTAAAATGAGGTATACCTCATTTTCAACGATTTACTTCCCTATGGAAATAATCATATCTCCAGGAATCTAAAGGAAAAAAATCACAAATACATAAGAGTCTCTTAGTGGTAAATGTTTTGTTTGTGGATGTAATAAAGCTTCGAGGAAATCCTATATCTAGGCTGAAAAGCCTGTCAGTCTTTTTTGCTCTTAGACTGTTCGAGAGTCAGAACTTCCTGGAACTAGCCCTGATAGTTCCACCATAGGACGCTTCACGGAGTTCAGTCTGACCACACTGTCATACTAAAGGGCGGCCTCCGTTAATGTGGGCCAGAGAACGTTTTTGTCTTCTCTGTGCTGCTTTAATTAATGATGTTTCTATTTTTATCAGGTCTTGGGACTATAAACAGAAGTTCATCACTGATTTTTTAATAAGAAATATTATCTGTTTCTATAAATATTTCCCTAATAATAGAGTGATCTATCACTTTATTTGCTGTGCTCATGCTGTACTTTTATACTCTGCTATCAGGGCCAAATTCTAATCCTCTAAGAACTGCAAATTGAAAAGACAAAAAGCAAAACAAAACAAAAAACTAGAGCTCTTTTAAAATATTCCATATTTTACCATTATGGTTTTATATTCTACAGAACTATAAAGGAAATGTAAAACCTAAAAAAGTGTATGAGGATTAGAAATAAACTCCACCTGCCATAGCATTGAGTTATTTTGCCTAGGATATGTTTTTAATCTCTGCCTAGTCATTTCTTCCACCTTAATAAATGGTCACGTTCCCTGGCATTTGCGATCTTCTCTTTTATAAAGCAGGAGTTGACATTTTAAACTGAAAAGCAGAGAGAAAGTTGAGATGAGCAGAAATGTCATTGTGCCCATTTCTTTTCCCTGTCTTCCCTCTGTAGGAAAAACATTGCAAGAAGAGCAGATTGAAAGGGTAATGTGGCATAAGCTTTAGTACAGGCGTAGTGAATGAGGATGGAGTCTTTCTAGCATTTTCTGCCATACAGGGTGGTGTCACATGACAACCTCTCCCTACTCTTGATGCTTGCCAGGAGGACTTTTTTATAGAGAAGTAACACAAACATTTAATTGGAGCCAAAATGAATTTTAAATGTCTGCAATTTCCCCTGAAAGATATAGTCAATAAAAGAAAAAGATAGCGGGTGTGAAAAGAAGGAGAAGAATTTATTGTGCTAAGGAAATTACTTTTCTTCTTTTTTTTTAAACCATGAAAATGCTAAATTCTATCTGGCAGTCATCCTGCCTTTAATATGTGTATTCAACTCCAGTAGTCCCAGCTCAGGGCGTATCACAGGCAAGCCACAAAACCTATGAGAAACACGCTAAGGCAGGACTTCAAATATTATCCAAAGCCTCATAAATTCCCCAATAATATGGAAACTTTTATAGGAAATTGAAAAAAATATTTGAATCTCCATGCTCTTCACTCCACAAATAGTGGGCAGAAATAAAGAACGCCACTGTAGAGTGGTTATTTCTTTAAAAGTGTGGATTTCATTTTTTTAATTAAAAAATACTACTGATCAGAAGTAATCTTAATATTTGGTCAAAGTATGAAAAGTTTCCTTATTGGAAAACAAAGGATAAAAGATAAAAGAAGGTTACCGATGAGTTAGCAAAGGTTTAATTTGCATTCTGGAACAGAAAGACTATTATTATTTTTCTTTACAAAAAAGGCGTAATTCACTTTTAAATGTAAATAAAAACATTTATGGTTTTAATTTTGAAACATTTTTAGCGATATGCATGGAACATATATGTATTAAGTGGGCGAAATCTATGTGCATCTATCTGTGATAGTGAAGACATTCGGTGAAAGTAAAGAAAGTTGGGATCAATTTGACAGACTCGGTTCCTATGTAGTTTGCAGCCTGATTTAGATGGAAGTGTAGATTCAGTTCACTAGAAGTAAACCTTTAGTTCCAGACTGCTTAAAAGATGTTGTTATTAGGATCTAGTTGCACACAGGTGTTTAAATCAGTAAGTACTTTGTTCTTAAATTGAGTTGTTTTAAAAGCATTTCTTTTGCGCTCAGCGCCTCTTATGTTTCCTTTTAGAAAGCCCCTTTGCCTTCCTTGCTGCACAACCTTTACCCTAAGTCCACCTTCAGCAGCACTAACCCATTTGCTGGTTCTCTGCCGTTCAACGCTGACAAGGTTGGATAACGCCCATTGTCTTGCCATTGCCTTTGCAAATGTTTTGTTCTTTGTTACTACTGTGCCTTTGTCCCAGTTCACTGTTTACTAAATTTGGGCAGGGAAAAAGAAAACAACTGTGTGTTTAGAGTGGGCATGCAAGTCGTTCATAAGCACATTTTCTTGCCAGAGCATATTCATTTTTATAGCTGAAATTAGATGGCCCTTTTGAGGAGTCAGAGGGAATCGTGAGTCCAGAGCCTTTCCTGTATTTTGGTGTGAGTTAAATTTTCTGATATTTTAATTTTTGTTAGTTGCCAAATAAATGAACTGCTTTCACACATAATTTCTTTAAAACCTTGTATTGGTTTAAATCCTTCTCAGACTTATGCAGGGTGGTCGTAAGCTCTTCTGTGAGTTAATCACTTCACAAATAATTGTGTAGGAGTCTGTTGAATATTCATAAAGTGTGTCCATGTAAATGCCTGAATCAGGAAACATGTAACTGTTTCAAAGCTTGTAAATCTATACTTGGATATTCTCATATTCTGGTGAAATTATAAATCCAGAATTGAAACAAAAACTTACAAGAATTTATATATTATAATCTGATCATGAAAAGGAAGAAAGCTGAGAACAGTTTCTTTCAGGAAACATTTTATGAATATTCATTGGATTTTCATGTTACTGTAATATAGATAACCAAAGATGCTGTGTCTGAAGGAATATGTTTTCTGTTACTGTAGGAATTACAGAATTCAAGTAGAGTTATCTTCCGTTGTTCCCCAACTAACCCTTTTGCTCCCACACCATTTAAGGTTTGTCTTAGTGTGAAATGTTCATGAGTAAGTGGATGTGTTGCAGTGTGCTATGTGTGTAGGTTATACTTGTGTGCATACATGGCATGGAGTGATTTCAAGTGCACTTTGCATTTTTGCCAGTGAAGGCTAACTGATCTTTTTTAAAAAGTTCTATTTTCATTAGTAAATTTTAAGAAATGTCAACAACAAGCTGATTACAGTCTCAATGAGAATGAGGGTGTGTTGTGCTGAAGTAAGATCCTGAGCAGTTTTTAGACAAGCAGGTTTTGTTTGTTTGTTTTTAAGGAAAATAGCAGCTCAGAAAAGTTATGCAGCAAGTAGGATCTATAAAATTTGCATCCATAAATTTATTAAAATTATGGGAAGTTTAAATTAGATTTTATTTCACTTTTTAAAAATGAATGGGCTTAATTCATGCTTGCTAACATTTCCTGTTGTTACAGAAAAGTAAATTTTTTATTTTAACCAGAAAAATTCTGAATTACATATTCCTCCCCACCACCTTAGTATGTTTAGTAAACCTTGATTGGATCAAATGAGATTTTTTGTTTGTTCTCTTTTATTTGTTACGTTGTTAATTTGAGAGTTTTATGGCACAGCATTTGGGAAGATCACAAGAGTTTTATTTACACTAGTAATTTTTGTCTGCTTGGCCAATGATGTGTAAAGCAAGCATTTAATACAGCAGCTTCCGTAAGTCGAAAATCTCTTGCCCTTAAGTCTTTCTCAATCAACTCTCCTATGCTTTGCCAGAAAAGTAGTGTTTCATGTTTATTAGGATCATTTTGGGGTAGCTTATAATCCTGAAGCATGCTTTCTGAATCTTCAAAGAAAGATCACATTTAGTGCCATATAGTTTTAGTATTAGGTATATTTGTGGTATTCTGATTCTTGACACCCATTAATAATTCCTAACTATTTGTTCATGCCTATTGTTTAGTGTGTTCTATAAGGTTTTTTTTTTCATCTTTTTCCAGATATACACATATAAAATGAGGTGTAGCAGAAGAATTTTTGTGTAGAAAAAAGGTAAAATAGAATAGGATAGGGAAAATGTAGGTTCAAGACATCAAGGACAGCTTCACACCAGGGCTAGAACTTTAGCTGGGTGTCTCTGACCCCTGAATTAGCTACTGTCTTACTGTGGAAATTCGAGGAGACAAGATGTATAATGGAAAGTGCATTGGGTTGGATTAAGAATTAAGCAAAAAGACGTCTAGTACCACTATGTGGTTTTCAGCAAAATCTTTCACTTCTCACGGCCTCAGATTATTAATCTGCAAAATGAATAAAATGAACTCAGTGACTTAAGGGCCTTTCAGACTCTAATATTCTGTTTGGTGATCTACCACATAAGAACTTGATGATACCAAGCCCTTTTTTCAAAGTAGGACCTGTAGCCCTCAGTGACAGCAAGTATACCACACTTGGGGTTTGTGTGAAGTATTCTCCCATGTTTTCTCATTTATCTTGTGAGCTGCCTTGGCAAGGAAACAATGGTGTTGGCTCTTAAAACCAGCCCCTCGCCTCTGAGTCCGTGTGCTCTGTGCTAACAGACTGGCTCGCCCGTAGATGAAGCTGCATGTGTAATGCTCATTTTCTATGGATGTGTTGAGAGAGTTGTCTGGAGAAAGGATTCAGGTAGCAATAAAAAGTTCTTTATGTATAGTCTCACTAGCAAATTTTGAACTTCGTTTGATTGTTTGACTAGCTTCTTGGTGAATTTTTTTCTGGTTTCTTGGAAGACTTTTCTAGACCCCTAAAATCTTGCCTAGACCCCCTGCACATGCATGATGACTTCTGAATGAAAATGTTTTTTGCAAAAGGGGAAGTTTGTACAATTTTCTATCTTAAGTTATTTAAGCCTTCAAACTGAATAATTCATCACCTTAAAATACCAAGTAACGGTTTAGTGAATTGTGCTCTGAACATGCTATTTGGTTTAGTATATTTAAACTTTACCTGAATCCTGTCTACCGTTTTATATGTATATTTTTTCCCTTTATTTATGTGTCAGGTATTTTAAAGCCAGTTTTTTGTTTTTGACATTATACTCATTTCTTTTCTGTAAGTTTTTCTTCCTTCGACTGCACATGCCCACTGCATTCTTCTTGTTCCCACAGGCACCCAGTCAGTCAGAATCAGAGCCAGAAAAGGCGCCATCAGTCCGTGTGCCTCCGCCCCCTCCTTCAGCATTTGCAGAAATGAGTGGTGATCAGGCAAGGTCGTCTGCAAGCACAGTCTCAGAAGATGGGGACAGAGAGGATGAGTTTGGTTACAGCTGGAGTAAGTTGTCTTTTTGTAATAGATGTAATTATAAAAGCTATTAAATAGCTCTGGGTTCTTCAAGGCTTATGCCCTGGATGAATAAGTCTGTTTCAACTTTGATTATCCATACTGCAATGTTGTGTAGAAAAAAATACTATTTGTTTTGCTTGAATACAGCACACATTCCCGAGGCGAGAGATCATGTTCTTCCTTTCCTTTAAATGCGCATTCCTGTTAAAGCCCACCTTGCCATTTGTATGAGAATTACAGAGCGCAGGGCACTCTGGTGGTCTTGAACTAGTCGTCAGCTCTCTGTAGGCCTCAGATTCCTCTTTGTAAAATCTGTTGTTGATAATATGTCTTAAACTTCGGTATTTTCTGTGCTAGCATGGTAAGAGAGTATAATTGTTGAGGTAAAAACTTTGGGCATTTGGCAAGTTGTTTGCCTCTGAGTTTTAGCCTGGTGGTTATTCCTCTTTCTAAAATGCAGTTCTCACCTCAGGTTGCTAACGTTAACTTAGGTAATGTCTGAGGAGTGCTGATCACAATGCCTGATGCACAAGAAGCCTTCGAAGGCAGCTGTTATTAGGGTCTTTGGAGTGTCTCTGTTTTCTAAGGAAATAAGCCACTTTACAGGGAAATATTAAAAATTTAGCCAAAAGTTATGTGTCAGTGCTTTAAATAGTTTCATTTTAAAAATATAATTATTTCTTTGAGAAAGCTGTTGTGTATACTTTTAGGAAGTACAGAGTATAAAAGTTGTGCTGCTAGATTCTAGAAGGAATAAAATGGCAGTTTATGAAATTGATGCAGTTAAGAATCAAGATATAATTCATAAAATTACCTATAGAAGAACATTTTGTAAGAGATGATTTGTAAAGTTCACAGTTTTCTGGGTCTATTTTCAATGAAATTAGAGTGTATTCCTGATCTATCAAGGTGCAGGAAGAACTCTGAGGAGAACATGAAGCCAAATGTTTCAGTTAGCTATTATGTCATAAGCCACCCCAAAACTTCATGGCTTAAGAAAACAATTTACTGTTAATCTCTCAAGGTGCTGTGGTTGACTGGGCTCAGCCGGGCTGGGCCTCCCAGATGGCTCGCTCACATGACAATTAGTGTTGGCTACTGGCTGGTTGCTCCTCCGGGCTGGTGGCTGGGCCTCCTACATGTGGCCTTGCCCTCTCAGATTAAAGAGTAAATTCTATGTCTTGAACATGTGGCATGAGAGATCTGAACGGTCTCATCTGATTAGGACGTGTGTCTGAAAGCTGGGATAGGTACATCAGTTTGTCCTGGCCTGATGGCTCCGTGCAAATAGAAAACTCATTCCCTTTATTCTGGATATCTGTACAAGCAACTGTCCAACACGATGGGACACGCAGTGTAGATGTTCCTGTGGGAGAAAAGTAAAGACAAATACTCTGGATGTCCTCTTCTCCTCTGCAATTGATAAAGTAACTTTCTGTTTTAATCACAGTCTCTTGGGAGTTTGTTAATGTGAATCACATCTATTGGGCCTGATAACCTCAGGCGAACCGATGAATCAGACACTTACTGTCTCATCCTGGATGCAAAGAAATTCCTCAGAGCGTGGGTACTCCAGGAAACCAGGCTTTATGCTCTGATGGCTAGTCTATTTAGATTTTCTTAACTGCCAAGGATTACATTTTGGTACAAATAATGCCCTTTTGAGCCTGTTCTATATAGCTTTACATAGTACAGCATTTGGCTGTGAGTTAACTCTCAATACCTAAGATTTTTTTTTGTTATTGTGTAGAAAATATCAGAGAGCGTTATGGAACCCTAACAGGTGATCTACACATGATTGAACTGGAAAAGGGTCGTAGTGGTTTGGGTCTAAGTCTTGCTGGGAACAAAGACCGATCCAGGATGAGTGTCTTTATAGTGGGGATTGATCCAAATGGAGCAGCTGGGAAAGATGGTCGATTGCAGATTGCAGACGAGCTTCTAGAGGTGAGTTCCTGTGGAAAACGCTGAATTTGCTCTTGCTGAATCAGTGCAACGGAATCATCAGTTTCCAGAAAATCCACCTGGACCTCATACGGTGACTGAGAAAGCTATCACTTGTCTAATAAAATAGATGCATTGCAGCATATTTGGCTCTAAACCAAATCTCTACTAAGTAGAGTCCATGTTCCCATTTACTTCCATTAAAAGCTTGTGACTGTAGCACCAGAAACAATGTTTGTCCCAAGACAGTAATAAAGATCACACTTCAAAAACATTTTTTGTGTGCTGCATTTTTATTAGGAGCTTTTGAAAGCCAAATGACCAGTCACTCCTCAGTAATGAGGCTGACCCATTGGGCATTCTGGAAGTTGAGTCCCTAATGGCAGAAGTGATGGTGGTGGAGTGCGGCAGGGTCAAGATTAAGGCCAAATAACACAAACAGTAACTCAGCCTGCCAAACAAAATAAATTTGTGGACCATACTTTATAGTGTTTAGAATTGCCTTAGCTTGTATTGTTGGTCCTTGCCTCCTGTCGCCTGGAATCCACGTCTTTATATTGCCTTAATACTCTTCCCCCTACTTCATAATGTTTCTCTGTTGGTTAGGAAGGCTTGGTCAGCAGTGGATAAATGACTAAATGACTGGCAGTTTCCATTAGGTGCTGTGCTTCATAGGCACATTCTGCTGCACAAATCCTGCATCTGCCAGCGTTGCTTCTCCCAGTGGCCTAATCCCAGGGCTTGAGTTTTGAGATTAACTAGGAAATATGACAGTAGGGGACTTCCCAGGATGATCAGTGCAGGTCACAAGTGCTTCCACAGAGCCCTTGTTTGTTCAAAGCACGCTGGAAGCCCCGTGCCTTCCAGGAAGTTGACCCTCTACTTTCCAATCAGTCTAAGTGGTGCCTCTTTATTCCATGGAGGTCAGACTACATACACGTCATTTCAGTGTTGGTTTTAAACATGAACTTTTCTGTATCCACCATCAAAGTCAGGTTCATGTTCTGGGAAGGAAAATATGTATGATATTTTACAGGAAGAAAAATGTATTTTCATTAGATAAGATGATAAAAATTTACAAAATTAAAATTCCAGGCTCAATTAATTATATTTATTTCTCATAGATCAATGGTCAAATTTTATATGGAAGAAGTCATCAGAATGCTTCATCAATCATTAAATGTGCTCCTTCTAAAGTAAAAATAATTTTTATCAGGTGAGCATTTTCTTGTTCTGGTTTACTGAATACTTTTTGTTAGCCTTTCAATTTTGAGTTCTTTTGAATGAAAATAAAACATTTATAAATGTGTGAGGGACCGGCCCGGTAGCACAACAGTTAAGTGCGCACGTTCCGCTTCAGCGGCCCAGGGTTCGCCAGTTCGAATCCCAGGTGCAGACGTGGTACCACTTGGCAAGCCGTGCTATGGCAGGCATCCCACATATAAAGTAGGGGAAGAGGGACACGGATGTTAGCTCAGGGCCAGTCTTCCTCAGCAAAAAAAGGGGAGGATTGGCAGCAGATGTTAGCTCAGGGTAATCTTCCTCAAAAAGAAAAAAATAAAAATAAATGCGTGAGTGTTATAGTTCCAGGTCTTTGGGCTTACAGAACTTTCTCTAATAATCCTTCTGAGTCTTCAAGTGAAAGAATAAAAATAATATGAATTATTATGCTGTGATAGGTCAATGCTTTTTCTTTTAGAAATAAAGATGCAGTGAGTCAGATGGCCGTATGTCCTGGAAATACAATAGAACCTTTGTCTTCTGCCTCAGAGAATCTACAAAACAAGGAGGTATGTAACTTGTGTGTTATTCTGGGAAGAATTGATTGATATACCACTTACTAATTCAGCTAACAATTATAGACCCCTTTCAGGGATATCAAAGATAAATAAGTCATAGCCTTGGCCCTCAAGGAGTTACAGCCTAGTACAAGAAACGCTTGTGTAGATGAGCACACCGCTTACATGAGGGCTAGAAGTAGAGTCTGCATAGGGAATAAGGAAGGTAGAAAAGGAGTTGTCTATTCTGCCTCAGGAGAGAGAGTGAGAATAAGCCTTTATAGAGGGGCTTACACATGAAGTGTGTGTTGGAAGTAGAAGACTCGGGGGCAGAAAAAAGATAAGCAGAGGGCGTGGAGTGAAGCACCGAATGGAGACTCTGGCAAATGCAGAGAATTGAAAACTGCAGAGCATTACTGAACAGTGGGAGGCAGGAAATGGGGAGCTGGTGAGGCAAGGGTCACTGAGAAAGAGGTGGGGGCAGATCTCAGGAATCATGATGCAGACTTTGTCTTTGAGGCAGTGGGAAACTCAAAGAATGAAAATTATCGTTTTAAATGCTTCCCTGGAAATGGTGCTGAGAAGAAAATTGTAGGTGGCAAGGAAAATAAGTTAAAGTGAGTAAGAAAAGTATTGCGGTAGTTCAGGAGAAAGATAACAAGGGCCTGAACTAATGCACAGAAAAGAGGAAATGGTTACATCGGATGTTTAGAACCCAAACTGACCTTACTTCATCCCCACCTAAATGTACTAGGCAAGGAAAAATGAGTGGTTGAGAATCTATTTATCCAAAAGAGATTCACTGAGTATCTGCCTTAGACCAGGTAGCGTTCTTTGGGCTGGGAATAGGTTGGTGAATGACACAGACAAGATGTACAAGGCTTCCAGGTGTCTGACCTGGTGACTTGATGGATGGCTCATTTTCAACAAAATAGAAAAATAAAAAAGAGTAGCAGATATTTGTAGAAATAGAAATCATTCTATTTGAGGCAGCTTAAGAGTGGCGTACCTGTTGGAAAGCCTGGTAGACAAGCTTTTTCCATGAATTTTGCACTAGGACATTTGGTTTAGAGTTTAGAGATGAATTCCCATAGGTGCAGACCTGTCGTTTGTTAGCCATGGGAGCTAAGGTTCTTTCCTACAGAGAACAATTAGAGAAGAAGAGGACCAAGGTCAGAATTCTGTTATGTCAACCGTAAGGAGGAAGGCTAATAAAGAGTGGTCAGAGCTGCTGAAGAAGGACCAGCGGGTGTGTTGGGCAGCAGCTGAGGAGGCTGCGTTTCAAGAAGAAACGTATATTCCACAACCTTGAATGCTGCAAAGAGGTCAAGTAAGAAGATGAATAAAGACAGTCCCTTGGACTTAGCAGTCTGGAGATCATCAGTGATTTTGAGAAAGTAAATGATGGATAAGAAATTAGGAAAGAGAGGGCAGTGGTTAGAGGGTGATAAAGAATTAAGAGAGTTTTTTGGTGGGAGTTTTGTTTTGAGTTGGAAAAGCTTTGGTTACATGTTTAAGGTGTATATAATACACCTTAATAATAAATAAAATAAAATAAAATAAATAAAAATAAATTCAAAAGAATAAAAAGGTGGTATAGAGAGTCAAAAGCTTAAAATTCGAGGAGCCGTGATGACTATCAGTGTGAGAAGGTGTAGAAATAGAAACACTCTTCCCTAAAAGAATATGCAAACATTGGGCTTATCTATACGTAAGATGGATGTATGAATCATTGTCTCAACCCAGTGAACTGAGTCATTGCTCATATGGTGAACTGAGTCAAGTGGTTTTCCAAGATTACAAAGGAGAAAATTTTATTTTCATGTGAATTGTACCAAATATGTCCCTTAAGAAATTGGAGTGTTTTAATATTTTCAGGTAAAATATTTACTAGCTCCTAAATTCGCTTGATGATTACCACAGTGAAGAATAGTGAATGGTGCCTGTGCTGCTGTTCTGTGTTCCAGTGAGTTTAACCCTCTTGTAGCTGAGTTGCTATTAGATTTCATTATGGAGTAAATCCAGGTGGTCTTGAGAACAACTTTGTGTCTCTTTGCTCTAAAATTGTTGCTGTCTAATCACATATCATTAGTATTTTGAAGAGAATATAATGTTCATAAATGTCATGAGATGTTTAAATAGTAATAAGGAATTACAATATATGAGATAATTTTGATTAAGTGGCATTTATGTTTAAACAAACAAAAATACATAACACTGTTGCCTGTTTTGCCATTTTTTTTTCAGACTGAACTAAGTGTTACTACTTCTGACTCAGCTGTGGACCTCAGTTCATTTAAAAATGTGCAATATCTGGAGCTTCCCAAGGTAAATCTGCTTTGAATTGGAATGGGATGATGTGAGTACCTTCACACCACTGTGCTAATTCACTGCTTCTCAAAAGCGTGATCTCCAGACCAGCAGCATTAGCACGGCCTGGGATCTTGTTAGAAATGCGGGTGCTTGGGCCCACCTAGACCTACTGAGTAAGTAACTCAGGGGATGGACCCACAGTTTGTATTTTAATAAGCCTTTTTGGTGATTACAATGCATGCTAAAGTTCGAGAACCACTGTGCTAATTGATACTTCAATAGGGACCCAGCTTTTCCTGCCTTTATGGCTGGTCTAAGATTTAACATTTAGCAGTGTCTCTTTTGATTCATTTACCAAGGACCTGCTATGAAGGAAGTAAAAAGAATAAAGAAATAGAAGTTATAGTTTTTGTCCTTCATAAAGCTGAAAGCCCAACTAACCAGAAGTTTTGCTGATAGGCGTCAGCGAGGTATTTGCTTTTGAAAAGATCTGCACCTTAGGTTCAAATGACCCTCTTTAAAGAGGTGGTTTGCTGCACAGAAACCTAGAAATGCTTCCCTGTGCTGGAGGCTCACAACACAGGTGGATGGTGGATGAACAGTGTGAGAAGAAAGAGCGGTGACGTGCTTCAGGAGAAGAGGAGGGAAGGAGGTAGAGTGGGGAGTAGGGGGCTATTTACATGAAACGCTGCAGGCAGAAAGAAGAGGAGTGGTCCCTGTGCCCCTCTCCAGCTGAGGCGATGCAGCTTGGTGCTTAAGAGCCTGGGCTCCAGAGTCAGTCTCTGCACTTCCCTGTCTGAATTAGTTGCTATAGAGGAATGAGAGAACTCTAAGAACTTCAGATTTTATTGTCCACAGAAAGCTTCCGTTTATATGTAGATTTCAAACAAATCTAAAGCTCAAGTAGCTGAAATGTATTTATTAATGAAAGCCAAAGTGACTTCACTTTATTCAGGAGTCTTTTAAAATCAGCTCACAGAAGAGGCAGTCGACGATGATTTTAAGTGTGGGCTTTTGGAGCCGCTTCTCTGGGCCTCAGTTTCCTTGTCTGTAAGATGGGGGAAATAATAATACCCCTATATTAGAGATGTGTTTGTAAGGATTAAGTAAAAGAATTTATATAAAGCACTTAGTTCTGTGCAAGTTACTATTTTCATTAATATTTTTAACCATGAGGTTCTGAATGCTCTGGAGAATGTGTCCTTGAAAACAGGCTTTGAGGAAGCCACTGCTAAAAATGACATGTTAAGTGATATATCGTACTATAAGCCTATGCCCTCTGAACCCCATTATTAGTCGACCCTGGGAACAAAACTCAAGAAAGCAAAGAAGGGAGAATTAACCCAGCTTCTAACATTCCTACTTCATTTGAAATCCTTTGTCATGTATACAACCCTGTATTTTTTAAAATTATGATTATTTGAAAAATAATTTAATGGTAAAGACATATGTGTACATTTATGTCATTTACTTTTTAGCAACCCCATGAGGTTGCTATTATTTTCCTCACTTTTAACAGTTCCCATAACTCAGAATGGTAGAGCTGAAACTGAAACTCTTGGTCTTCTACGTCCAAGTCCCATTTTCCACTCTGTTTCATCTTGCGATTGGGCCCCATTACCTTTCCAAACCCCTATGTGTTTCTGATAAGAATACTCTACTTCCTTCACACTGACTTGAATCAGAGCCCATGGAGATTGTTTTGAGAATTCATCCCTCCTTGCCTTTGCTTATTATCACCTGAGATGTCCCTCTGCTTTCCTTTACCTTATCTAAGCTCTGCATGACTCAAGACCTAGCTTAATCTCACCTCTGTGGGTTTTGAAATGTTCCTTCAATATTATGGCCTATATAATGCTTACCATTAATGTCTTCCTTTATTTGTCATATAACCATGCATGGCCCAAGGGCATGTTTCTTGCAGTAAACTTTCATGTGGGTATATTTTTTGTATGTCTAAATTGCACATATGTTGAGAGAAGAAATTCTTGTACTTTCTTTCCCATTATCTTATGTAGTATTGTGTACTGTAGTTCCTACTAAGTATTTGGGAGGGAAGAATGAATGAATGCTTACATGCAGTGTATGCACAGGGGAAAAGATGTTGGATTAGGAGAGTCAGGAAGGAAAGAATAGTTTTTGTACTGTTTCAAAATGGGAACTGTAGTAACAAGTAATTTCTAGTTCTGTTTTGACTCCTCAGAAACTCTCTCAACAGGTCGATTGTCCTTTTTCTTTTTAATCCTTTTTTTATGGGAAATAGAAGTATAAACAGAAAGTTTATAATGTATATAATCTGCACCCTCTATAACTGACTGAAATGCTAATTCAATTTATCAGACAAAATATTTTTGATTAAAGATTTATTTTTAGTACATTTTTCCCCAGGAGAGTACCTATACGTCAAAGTAGGTAACCACCTTACATAATATGTTAGAAATATGTTTCACATCCATATGATTTTAGATGGTGAAAGTCTTAAAGACATTTAAGAGGTTTTTTCCTTCTGAATTTTAGGGAATCTTCCAACTTCAAAATAGTTCTGCCGATAATAATAGTGGTTTGTTTAGCTTAGTCCCATTTCCAATTCTTGTTTATACTCTTCTAGCTGTTTAATTATACAACTGTTCCTCCATAAATATATTTCTTTAATTTGTCTCACATTCCCTGTGTGGTGGTATTTTAATAACTAGCTCAGAACAGCGTTTCTCAGATCCTCTTCTGTTAAGGACTGTGTGTACTGTGACAGAAGTAAGGTGGGAAGTCGAGCAGTTAAATAAGAAGATGCACACTCACACCCTGTTATCCTTGCTTATATGTCATCCTGCTTTTCTGCTGTCAGTAAGTCGTCTATAGATGTGTATGTCCTCATTTATTTTGGTAGTATTCTAAGTGGGATTGGGGCCATTATACATGCAGATGTGTAGCTTTTTGTTCCTTTTAGGACTCTACCTATTGCAAAAAAACAAAAAGCGAAAACTTACTCCATCAGGCTTAATTGGAGAAGGGGATTTATGGGCTCAGGTAACAGGTCAGCAATCTTCAAGGCCTTTGACCCCATGATTCAATAGCCATCAAAATAGTCATGAAAAGCCAGTTCTTTCCCTCTCCCTGCGTAGCCATCCGCAGTATCAGCTTTATCCCAAGGCTGGTTTTCCTCATAGATTCAGAATGGCTGCCAGCCGTAGTTGGGGTCATGTACTACTTCTTTCACATGTAGTTGGGGTTCAGAGCAGAGAGTGGCTGTCCCAAAATTCTGAGCAGAAGTCCTGAGGTTCATCCTAATTGAACAATTCAGATCACATGCCTACTCCTGACCTAGGGACTATGGCCGTGGGAATAGAATTGTGCGATTGACTTAAGTCATTCAAACTCCATCCTTGGAGCTGCTTATCCATTACTACATAACAAATTACCACAAAACTTAGCAACTTAAAAACAATAGACATTTACTATCTCTTAGTTTCTCTGGGTCAGGAATTTGGGAGCATTTTAGCTGGGTTATCTGGCTCAGACTCTCTTGTGTAGTTGCCAACAAACTGCCAGCTCTGGCTTCAGTTGTCTGAAGGCTGGCCTGGGGCTGGAGGATCCACATCCAAGATGGTTGACTCAAATGGCTGTTGGATGAGGCTTATTTCCTCTCCATGGGGCTGCTTGAGTGTCCTCATGAAATGGCAACTGACTTCCCTCAGAGCAAGTGATCCAAGAGAAAGAGCAAGGAGGAAGCCTGGATGCCTTTTTTTGACCTACTTTTCAAATTGCACACCATCACTTCTGCATTACTGTTTGTTACAGTCAAGTCAAAAAGTCCAGCCCACACTCAGGATCCCCTTCTTGAAGGGAGGAATATCAAAGATTTTGTGAACATATGTTAAAACTACCACCCAAAACATAGGCAGAGAGAGAAGGAGGGAGTGTGTGTGTGTTGTTTGAGGCAGCAGGAGGCGGGGCTGGATATTCTAATGGAAAATGTGTGAGTTTGAACAGTAAGGAGTAAGATGAGGATGAATGCTCAACAACCAGCAAAAGCCCACTGTACTAGTAAAGTGCTTTCCTGACTACAGTTAAGTGAGTAGACGATAATAGAGTCAAATCTCAGAACTGAGTATATACAGTCATCGTAGATCCAGAGGATTACATACTCAAATAAATATTTCTCTGTATTAGTAGGAAAGATGATTGGTGTGGGAAATCCAAATAGAGGGTCACTAAATTATCTGCATTCAGCATTGGCATTGGGATTTTGTCAGTTGGTAGCACGTTGACCTTCCTATTCGTTAAGCCTAATTCTTTGACCACTAGATCAGGATTTGGAGTTTCAAAATCCTGGAGAGTTTAGAGAATTTATCTGAAGGAAGTTTGATTATATCCTATAGATTTTTAAGCAGAAGGAATGTATGTGCTGTAACCACACTTTTGTATAGTGATCAAGCTTTCACACCGTTTCTCATTACACTTGATCCTCACAGCAAGCTCGTGGTTGGACAAGTATTATTATTCCTTTTTCTTAGGTAAGAAAATTGAGATTTAGAGATGTTAAGTAGCATTATTATTCCTTTTTCTTAGGTAAGAAAATTGAGATTTAGAGATGTTAAGTAGCATATCCAAATTTCTATTGCTAGGCAGAAAGTAAATTAGAACCAAGGTCTGCTCACCTGAAAAACTCAGTTTTCTTTTATACACATGACTGATTACCTGGAAAGAGAGCGGTGGTAGAGAGGGATGCACAGGGACAGTCTGAAAGTCGTCAGGCATTAACAATCTACCTCAGAACGGCCACACTGTTGATAATCTTTAAAAGGATGGTGAAGCCTTACCTCACTGTGGGCATGATCCTAAATGTCTGATGCCAAGCTTGGCTCTCATGTCTACATTTCAGAGAAATCGTGACAAGATTTCCTCTTCTCTCTTGCTTTACATTTCCCTGGATGGAAACTATAACGGAAAAAAAGGTTACCAGGTCCAACCAGAATGAAAATGTTCAAAACCTTATTTTAATTTTATTAATGTAAACATTAAGGAAAGGTAAAAGCCAGTATTATTGAACATTTGGTTTTGATAAAAGAAAATGTGGAAAATATAGACAAAGTGGGTGTAGCTCTCTAGCGTTGGCAGGTTTTCAGTGCAGGTCTTCGGGCTCAGAGTTGAGAGCATTTTCACTCTGCACCAAATCAAAACACAGGTCTCTGGAGAAACAACTCTGGGTTTTCAACCCCAGAAAGGACTAAGCACGCAGCAGTAATTGCAGTCTGTCTGCTGAAGGAAGGCAGTAGAAGGGGATGAGGAGGCCAGTCATGGTTGTTATTTCAAAGCTGTAGGCCAGAAAGAGGAAGCAGGAGGATACTTTGATTGATTTTGAATGACTTACCTTAGCCAGTTACACAAAACTAAATCCACAAATGTTCTATGTTCATTGAATTATTGACTGCATTTCTTTTCTCTGGATATTTTGCTAAAGTTACTGAAGATATGTTACTGGATATATATGATAAAGCTACTAGAGATATGAGCTAGTCCTGATGGCCTACCAATTCGGCGCTTTCTGCTTCGGCAGCCTGGGTTCAGTTCCTGGGCGTGGAACCACACCATTCGTCTGTCAGTTGCCTTACTATGGTGTTGGCTCACATAGAAGAACTAGAAGGACTTACAGCTAGAATATACAACTGTGTACTGGGGCTTTGGGGTGGAAAAATAAAGAGAGGAAGATTGTCAACAGATGTTAGCTCAGAGCACATCTTTCCTAGCCCCCCCCCCGCCAAAAACGAAAAAAAGTTGAATTCTAGAAAAAAAAAAGATACTAGAGATATTAAGCATATGAGAGCAGTTAAAACATTTGAATATTTGATGGAGGAGAATTTATTCCCATTAAAAGGATTTGAAAGTTTGCTTAAGAGAAGAAGAGATTTCTAATAGTGGACTTTAGAACAGTTTTAATTGCTTTTCTAGCCCTTGGGTAGAAGATGATGTTCGAAAGTTATGGCCACATACCTTTCCATGTGGATACATTTAATCTGTCTCAAGGTTTCTTAGTGTTCTCGTTTTTATTTCTCTAGGATCAGGGGGGTTTGGGCATTGCTATCAGTGAGGAAGATACACACAGCGGAGTCATCATCAAGAGTCTCACAGAGCACGGGGTGGCAGCCAAGGTGAGGCTTTCCCTTTTTCACTGCCATGCAGTGGTGGACAAGGGAAGCATTTCTGCAAAATCACTCAGACTCTTCCATGTTTCCATTTAGGATGGACGGCTCAAAGTTGGAGATCAGATCTTGGCTATAGATGATGAAGTTGTTGTTGGCTATCCTGTTGAAAAGGTACTTTTCCAAAGGAAAGCAAATGGTACTGTGAACTTGTGCTTGGGCATGGCTAAAGTGTGTGTGTGTGTGTGTGTGTGTGTGTGTGGTCAGTCATAGAGGATTAAAGCTATGTAACTATATTGGACAGATGTCCTTAAGGAAGAGAAGAGATTATTTGGTCTTCGATTTCTATTTTGTATTTTCTAATCAAGGTGATATTAAGGTGTTTTCTGTTGCCCGGTAAATTCAGTATTCACTGGGCATTTTTGATAAATATTATTTCCATTTTCCCTTGGGAAAACTTGAAACTTCTAGACAAAAGTCAACTTAGTGTTAAGACGAAAGGGATATTTTTTTATGACTGTTTGCTCCCATAAATATCCACTATGTATAGTGCTTTATAAACAGATTTTTTAAGACTCGTCATTAAAGGTATAACTTTCATTGGGATTAAACAATTATTTGTGCCTGAGTTTCCTCCTCCTCAAAAGTTATCATAATACTTACTAGGAGTCTCACTTGAGGCCTTTCATATATAAGTGCTAGGAAAAAAGCTGTTTCTCTTGAGATTTGGAGTGCAAATGTTTCCATTTCTACGTTGGCTAGCAAGAAGCTGAAACCATTTTTCATTCAGTTTTAATAATTGTGTAAGTTGGATCCTTTAACCCATATGTCTACGTTCTCACTTTCTATTTGGCTTGATTCTTCTGTTGCATAGTTTTCCTTATCCTGCTTTGAACATAAGTTTCCATTTTATTAAAAGTGTTTGAGTAAGCTGCTCCATATTCTCTGTAGAATCAGGAAATGGGTAAAGTACTCCATATATCTTCTAAGATCGTAGGGATACAGAGAAATGGGTGAGATTAATTAGAAATGTAAAACATTGGAAGCCCTATACTTATATCAGGAAGAATATGGTCAGAACTACTCTTTTAGTGGTAAAAATTTGCTGTGGCCTTAATCAATGTCAGGCAATTGGAGAAACTATAACCTTTCTTAACTCCTCAAGTCCTGACAAGGAAACAAGTTGCCTGTGACTCTTCTCTCAGCCATAGATAGTTTTAGATTCCAGCTTTAATAGTGACTTATTTGTTTAAGTCCACTAATTTCCCTTTGGATTTTGTTTCCCCTCCCCTCCAACACCCTGCCAGTTTATTAGCCTTTTGAAAACAGCAAAGACGACAGTGAAACTTACCATTTGTGCTGAGAATCCAGATTCCCAGGCAATTGCTTCAGCAGCTGGTACAGCCAATGGAGAAAAGAAGAACAGCTCCCAGTCTCCAATGGTCCCACCGTCTGGCTCCCCAGAACCAGAGTCCATCCGAAGTAAGGGCTGGTCTCGTGTGAGTCCTGCATGTTTGGCACACTCAGACACAGCAGAGGGTCCCCACGTGGGAGCCACTTGCCTGTATGTAGCTCCTTGTTTGAAAGGCCGTAGTCAGGGAACCCTTTGGTGAAAAGATGGCATAAGAGAAGGGCTCTTGAAGACAGAGTGCTGGACTGTTAGGCAGGTGATCTGCGTGCTGTCCGTTAACCAGCCGCAGGGTCTTAGGAAACCCATCCACCCTCCTCGAGCCTCAGCTTCTTCATCTCTAAACAAAAGAGTGGTACTCTATGCTCTCCGAAGATCTTGTGCTAAGGGTACTGTGATTCCAGGATCTAACTGATGAGTTAGAAACATCATTTGTACCTTTATTCTTTATACTGAGCAAGTAATTTAACTTCTCTAAACCTCAACTGTTCTAATCTGTAAAATGGATGTAGTGATAAATACTTCACTGGTGGAATCATTCCAACAGTGCCTGGCACAAGAAACTCTTAAAAATGCTAGTCTTTGCCACAGTGTACGGAGTCGATCGAGTCCTGTCGTTTGGGTGTAATAGTGGATCCTGTCAAAGTAGATGAAATGGTTGTGTGTGGACCATGGGGTGACACTTGCATGTATCATTAAAATACCAGTCTGGCATAGGGAGGCGAATTATTCCTTTGAGTTACTTTTGGAGAAAAATTACACTGGTATTTAATGAACAATAAATTTCAAGCTTTGCAGCATTAAAAAAAAGTACTTAAACACATTGGCTTTTTCTGAAATTGGGGAAAAAAATGTCTTTTGGGCTCTAAACTGAAACATTCAGTACTTTTGACAGGTTTTTAAGGAAAGAGCAGTTTAAAACATTTGTAATATAGTTGGACAGAAAAGTCTTAAAGTAATACATACACATCTGATGAAAGTAATCCTTTATTTAGAAAGACTGGGTAATTCACTGAAGTGTTAAAAAATTTTATGGGAATGTTCTCATTTTTCAGTTTTATCTTGATCCCTAAATAGCATTGTCTATAAAAATATGAAAAATGAAAACGTAATGTTACAGAAAATATCTTACACCTGCTCTTACCATTTCAGGAGCAGGAAAATAGTCTGGCTCTGGTTTCCTAAAAAGAGAGCATCTTGTCTAAAGCTATTCTACCACGTGTCTCAGCTTTCCCAAAATATGCGATTTTCTATATGCTCTTTGGTATATCATAAAACATATGATATGAAGACTATCATAAAACAAGGTGTGAAATTATATTCTCCTTGTTTTCTTATAACCTATTCTTATCTGTTAAATTTTGAGCATATATGTACCAGAATTTAATATGTGAGTTTATAAAATGTCAAGTGAGACGCAAGGAAAGAAATTGCAAGTGGGTCTCACTTGACGTTTTATAAACTCACATATTAAATCCAGGTGCGTACGTGCTCAGATTTGATTACATAAGAAGAGGTGCTCTAGGATAAGAAGAAAGGAAAACCAAAACAAAACCATAAAAAGCCCTTAAAGGTGGTCACCATGACCAGAATTACCAATGTGCTTTGGGTTTTGCAGTGTTCCCTGAATGTGTTTTTAGGTTACTGCCACATATCTTAGGTCTGAGTTTTACAAATCATATTTTCATGTGAAGTTTGTTTGGTCCAGTGAAATGCAGAATATCACAGTGAAACTAGAGGTTCAATTCAACTCTTTGTTCTTGTTCCTTTATATATATTTTCTCTAGCAATTTTAAAAATACAGAATAGTGCAGAAAGTAGTTTTGTGCCCACCACCCTAAATTAACAATGATGATTTAATCGTATTTGTTTGATATTTTTTAATATAACTGAAAGATTAAGGTAAATGTGAAGTCTTCATTGTCCCCAATCTTGGACCCATTTCCCTGCTCCATTTCCCAAAGGAACCAATGTGGTGAGTTTGATGGATATGCCTTCTAATCAATTCTTGTTTGTATTTTGTTTCATTTTTAACATATTTTTAGGTACAAGCAGGTCATCAACGCCAGCAGTCTTTGCTTCTGATCCTGCAACCTGCCCCATTATCCCAGGCTGTGAAACAACAATTGAGATATCTAAAGGGCGAACAGGATTGGGCCTGAGCATCGTTGGGGGTTCTGACACACTGCTGGTGAGGACACACCCGGCAATTCAGATATACAGATGGCCCCTTCATCGAGATCATTATCAGCAGATTTCCATCAGTTTTATTAAATAATAAAGGCTGAGAAAAATGTATCATTCATCGTTATTTTAATTTGTATGGCATATATTCAGTGGGGTACAGGGCTTTTTATATTGAATAAGCCAATACTGACTCAATAAGATTCTGTTACACTAGTGATTGTGACTTTTAGGTTCAAAATACTTCTGTCAGTTCCCCAGTCTTTGCCATATTTAATTTACTTTTTACTGACTGAGTATGGTTGGATTTGACCCATATTGAGAAGAGTCTGAAAAATTGGATAATTTGTAGACAGAATTTTCTAAATGTCAAAATTACTTTTAAAATCTAATTCTTTCTTTTGTGGATAGGAAAGGTGATGTCTATCTGTTAATTTCATTTGCTGATAGGAAGGGTGATATATATATCTGTTACATGTATGTGTATAATTTTGTATTTTATAATTTTTTTCTTTAAACTTCCCTATCATTAGAAAGCAGTATAGGCTTCTTTGAGCCTTTTAGCAAAAATTGTGTTGTTATACTTTTCTTTGAATTTTGATGTGACTCACATATGGATCCAATGAGTGTATAACCCTTGTTGCTGTCTACAAAAAGTACAGTATGTTTTGACTCCGTTTCAGCTCACTGTTCCTAGGGAGAGTGGGATAAAGCATGAGTATGTTTTGTTTTGGCCCTTAGGGTGCCATTATCATCCATGAAGTTTATGAAGAAGGAGCAGCATGTAAAGATGGAAGACTCTGGGCTGGAGATCAGATTTTAGAGGTACAGAATGCTGTGTATTTGACCTTTACGTTAACAAAGGAAAGGCTACTCTGGGGAAAGTGGTCTTTGTTTCTTCCCTCCTTCCTCCCACCTTCCCTCTCTCCCTTCTCCTCCTTCTCCTCCTTCTCTTCCTCTCTTTCTTCACTTTGCTTAACTCAACTGGTTCCTCACAGTCAGTGTCCCATCTTTAAACAGGTGAATGGCATTGACTTGAGAAAGGCCACCCATGATGAAGCAATAAATGTCCTGAGACAGACACCACAGAGAGTGCGCCTGACGCTCTACAGAGATGAAGCCCCATACAAAGAGGAGGACGTGTATGACACGCTCACCGTTGAGTTGCAGAAGAAACCGGGGAAAGGCCTGGGATTAAGTATTGTTGGTAAAAGGTATGACTGAAGAGGGCAAACCCAATGACCTTTTGGTAAATAGTACTAGCAGTGTAGAAACTTTATCAGTGCTACTGTTCTGTAGAAAGCTATCGTCAGCCCACTTAGTAATGCAGTATCAAAAGATGTTGGTTTTGAATTTTTTAACTCATTATTCTGCAGGATTTTGAAGGTACTAAATGAAAAGCCCTTTGGTGTGTTTTGAGTACCTGCCATGTGCCAGGAAATACCATAGGTTCTGGATAACAGAGTTAAGTAGAAATGGTTCCTGACCTGAAAAAACTCAGTTTTATGAACTAGAATTAACTATATTCTTGCAACAAAGGGTTCTATTGTTGAGTAATAGAAACAGCGTAATGTGGAGGAGCCATAGAAGCAAGGGATAAAGGGACCAAGTGACCCTATTTAAGGAAAGTAGATTAGGAAAACTTCCCAAAAAAGAGGTGCCTGAGTTGAGGCTAAAAGTGGTAAATGATGCTGATCTATTACAGGGAAGTGGAGGCTATATAGGGAGAAAGGTCAGCCTGAGCAAGAACATGCCATCAGAAGGGAACAGAAAGCATAAAGTAAGAGGCTGGCGTGGTAGAGTGGTGAATACACGTAAATTCAGTACCTACTTTATTGAAATATTTATGTATAAGTAATATGAACAAATACATAATCCAGCAAGTTCCAACACCTTTATGCTAAAGATGGGAAAGCAGAGGATCAGATGGTGAAGTGGCTCGTTTGAGATCATGACCTTGTCAAGAACAAGCGATGCAGTTCAGCTGTCATTAAATAGTTCTACTTATCATTGTAGTTATCATTGTATCTCAACAAGTAGCTGTTGGGTTATTTACTATTTTGTGAAAGAAAGGAGAATTGGAATAAGATTAGTATTTGTTCTTTTTCCTTAAATCTGTCTTGTGTGAAAGTTAGATCCATAGTGGTTTAAAAAAAGACACCATAGCAATGGTACTTAAGTTTTATTTCCAATAATTTTAAGGTTGTTGATGATAATAGCAACATATTTATGTAGCTACAGGTCAATATTCATTCAAGGATTCATTGTGGTGTAGAAAGAACAATAGATTTAGCATCTAAGGACTGACTCTTAAGTCCCATTTTTGCCAGTTAGTAGCTGTGTGACCCATAAAACGAGAATAATAGTAGCCACTTCTACTCAGTTTATAATTGTCGAAGAATAAATATGCTTATGAAAGGTCTATTTAACCTGTGAAGTGCTATGAAATAAGCTATTACAAAAAATTAATTCTAATAATGTTGCCTCAGTGTTGCTAAAAACAATAAAACTTTTAAAGTCACAAAAATGGAAGTAAAATTTTCAGTTTAAAACGTATTAGCTTTTCATTAAATGAGCATTGCATTACTTACTAGAAAAAATAATAATGGTGAAATTCAAAATGATGTTTGCAGAAATGATACTGGAGTATTTGTGTCAGACATCGTCAAAGGGGGAATTGCAGACGCTGACGGAAGACTGATGCAGGGAGACCAGATATTAACGGTGAATGGAGAGGACGTCCGCAGTGCCACCCAGGAGGCTGTTGCTGCTTTGCTAAAGGTGAAAATCAAATGCCAAAAGTAATTTTGTGGAATAGTATAGAAGGAGGAGAACTTAACTTTCGGCTACCAAAATAAGTACTGAATTCTCTTTATTTAAAATGTTATCTCAAATAAGACGTATTTATAAGTAAGATGTTATATTTCAGTGATAAATCTCTAATAAATTTATAATTAGCTGTTTATTATATTTTATATATAGCAGTAATAAGAATTATGAACTGAATATCTGTGATCTTAGTAAATCTTTCATCTTAAGATGAATATTGTTTGGATCTCTTCTTGAAAGAAACACACATATTCAGACCACAAAGTAGAAACAAAGTCTTACTCAGTTCATCCATGTTGATATTTGGATTTACTCTTATGACCTCTGGCATAAGTGAAGAGTCTCATCCCTGGCTGTTTGAAAAGTGACTTGGCAGAAATGCTCCATGTGGGAGATGCTAGGAGGCAAGAAGAGCACCCATGGCACCTCTGGGGATGGAATTGTGCTTTCTGGACTGTCCTGTCCCAGTCCTTCCGTAACCCTTTTCTGGGCATACTAAATTTGACATCCTTATATTTCCTTGGACAGGAAGAATGTGGGAGAAAGATTTTACCCTTTTTGAACCACAGAAGATGGTATTTGGTCCAAATCTTGTTCTTACTCAAAACTATTGAATATTTAAAGTTTCACAGTTAAAAATTGAGGTTGGCAGGCCAGCCCAGTGGCATAATGGTTAAGTTCGTGTGCTCCACTTCGGCAGCCCAGGGTGTGCAGGTTTGGATGCCAGGCTCGGAGACCAAGCACCACTTGTCAAGCCATACTGTAGTTGCATCCCACATAAAATAGACAAAGATTGGCACAGATGTTAGCTCGGCGGCAATCTCCCTCAAGCAAAAAGAGGAAGATTGACAACAGATGTTAGCTTAGGGCCAATCTTCCTCTCTCTCCCTCTCTCCCTCTCTCCCTCTCTCCCTCTCTCCCTCTCTCCCTCTCTCCCTCTCTCCCTCACTCCCACACACACACACACACACACTCTCACTCGAAGTTGTATGGGTCATCCTTATGAAATGAAAGTAAGTAATTTAATGCAGATTTACCTGGCAGTACTTTCACTGGGAATTATCTCAACAATAGGCCCCCATCCCTAGGTATCATTCTAGTCTTAAGTACGTTTTACATTGTGAAATCGTTTTCCTCCAAAGGAAACTCTCCATCAAGACTCGTTTTCTGATGGGAAATGCAGAGCCAGTCTCATTTTAGAAAGAAATTGTAAAATACAGAATAGTCACTTAAAAATACAACCCTTGGGACTCTAGGCATATTTCCTATGGGAATCTTCCAATTTCTAAAGGGAATGTGTGTTCCTACAAATAAATAAAGCGGTGCTTATCTCATTGTTTTTCTTACCTAGCACATGTTTTTATGACGTGAAGTATATAGTTCAGCGTTGACTAGAAAACAGTCACCATCTATACCCATGTCATGTGAGGCATGTTAAATAACATGAGCCTTCATGACAGCAAGAGAGCTGCCAAAGATCTCTGATGCTAGTGGGTTCCTCTTCAGTGGCTGGGCTTCACGGAGGGATTTTCAAGTGATCCTCTTGTTAGTAACCTCTGTGGTTTGGATAAGATCTGGTGTGTGAATAGGTGTATCGCTTTAGTTATTAGTAAATCACACTTGAAATCTATGATTTTTTGTTAGAGATATGAATTTTCAAAAAGTAGTTAGACTTTTTTAAGGAGAAGTAACTTCCTTTGGACATAAATTTAAAATGATTATTGACTCTGTAAGATAGGTACATCTGAAAGAGAAGGAATATCCATATAATAACAGTTTTAAAACCAGTTAAACCATCGTTTGAAAAACCAGTTTGGCAGTATATAATAAGAGCCTTAAGTATTTGTATAACTTTGCTGTTTATAGCTGCTGCTACTACTTGTCCTTGTTTTGACTTAACTTTCATTTAAAAATCTTGCATAAGTAATCCTCAATACACAAAAAACTTCATGTATGTAAGGTTTTTTGGAGTGTTATTTGTAATAATAGAAAAACTGGAAGCAACACAGTTGACAAAACTCTATAAACTTTGGTAAATATAGCAGAGATGCGTGGCAAACGTATCTGTTTAAAATAATGTTCATGGTAACTATATTAACAATGGAAAAACATAGCAGCGAATGTGAGATAAAATTGTATTTACAGTGTAGAAACAACTATGTAAAATAAAATCTTAAGTGTTTTAACAATAATTTTGAGATGATTTTTGGAATTATAGGATCCTCTGTGTTCCTTCTGTTTTCATTTTATTTTCAGAATTTTCTTTTGAGGATGAATTGCTTTTATAATGGAAAATTTAACTTTAAAAAATTTTATAATAATAGATACCCTTGAACTTTGGAAGAGATATGTTGTAGGTAGGTGAAAGAGGTATAAGTACACAGTGAATGATTACTGTGTGGAATTTGTTAAGCTCTGCAGTTCCGTAAGCTGGAGATATAAATAGGTTCAAGAAGGATTTGAAAAGTTCCTGGCCCCCCCAAAAACACAAACAAGCAAACAAACAACTTATGGATATTGCAAGTCAAGTTTTGACCTTTCAAAATTTGATTTATTATCCACGTGTTTATGAGTAACGTGTCCCTCAGTACCCCATCAGAAGCAGCATGATAATATTAGTGCCCAATATTTGTGTAAATAATACTTTGCACCAGGCACTTTCAAAAGCATTGTACATAGATTCTCTTACTTATCTCAACAACCTAGTTTGGTCTCCATTTTAAAAATGCAGAGTAAAAGACTTGTCAAGGTAACATCTATTAAGGTCATACAGCTAGTAAATCACATAGTCTGGATTTAAACCAGGGTCTCTGACTCCAAAAGCCCAGGATCTCACACACCTCATGGTGCTCCTTCCATGTTAGACTATGCAGCATTTCTTGCATGTCTATGATTTATTCGTAAAGGGCCACAGGGAAAATGTCTTCAATTCTTGTTTTGTGTTTATAGCAATATGGCTTATTTAAGTAGCGTATAATAGGTCTATTCAAGTGCAGTGTGGGAATAGAGAGCTTACTCAATTCTCTAAGTCCCTCTGCCATTAAAGGCAAAGCATGCTGTTGTGGTAGTGGTTGTTTTATTGTTTTTGTTTTGTTTTTTAAAACCTGAGTTATTTAGTTCATTTGGCTTCTCTAAGTCACTGTGTTTCATGAGATAATTGCTCAATTCTCACTTTATCTTTGCCTTGGCAGAAACAGTCTCCATGTAAATCATGAGGGAATAAGACAGTCATGTGGTGGTGTTGCTGCTGCTGCTTGTTGTTATTATTTTTATTAGTTTTAATGTTTTAGAAAAGCCTCTCTCTATTAAGGATTGGAGGTATCCTTATGGAGATTCCAAAAGGAAGATGCCTTTCAAAAACTCTGTCCTGAAGACTAAAATGTACTCCTAGAGATGACTAATATTTTAGTTAAACATTTCCGTAAAACTCTCGTTCCTGCAGTGTTCCCTAGGCACAGTGACCTTGGAAGTCGGAAGAATGAAAGCTGGTCCCTTCCATTCAGAGAGGAGGCCTTCTCAAAGCAGCCAGGTGGGTAGCTGTGGGATTCATGAGGGTGGTGCAGTTCACGTACCAAAAGGAACTCAAAGATGCTGTGACTGTGGGTCTGTGTCCAGGGTCCTGTACACGGGCCTGGCCTTGTGGCAGCTTGGCAGAGTGACTGAGGTGCAGAATTGGAGATAGGGAAGAGCAAGAGATGAGAGTGGACAGGAGAGCAAGATGTAGCTCTTGAGTAGTTTGTAAGTCATTCTAAGGGACTTAATTTCAAGCATTCCTCTTTTCTGATGTGATTCTTTTTCCATAATCTCAAAAGAACCAATTAATATATGTAAAGCCTACCAAGATAATATATTTTTTAAGTATTTTATAACATTTATCAATCAAAATTCAACTGAAAACAATCCCAGGTAGTGAGCTGTAGCTGCTCGCCACCATGTGTAACAATATGGCGCTGCATGGTTCACGTCTCCTGCTGAGCCCCCTTCCTCAGTCTTGTCATCAGAATGACAGCAGCTCGTTTTCATCAACCTGTCCTTAAAGACCGCCCACTCACTGCTTATTGACCACCATTAGCTTCCTGTTCACTGACCCTGATTCTACAGTTTTGAAGTCCCCATCTATGTACAACTTCAGTTTAAATTTAGAGAGCTTTCGTTGGAATGAGATGATGAAAAATCCACTAAAATTTTAGGTCGGTTGGAATCAATTTCATCCATCCTTTTATCTTCAGTTTATTTATGTCACTAGGCAAATTCTTCCTTAAAAAGAAAAAAAATAGGTAGAAACTGTTTGTTTCCCTTCAAATTATTAAATGCCACTGTTGCTTAACAGATATTTTTCTCTAGCTACATTAAAAGAATTGAATTCTGAAATAAGTCGTATTTAGGGAGTATTATTACTTCCGAAACTTTCTAAATTTACTGTTATGATTTGTAGATGAGTGAAGGCAGCCTGTCATCATTCACTTTTCCACTTTCTGGATCCAGTACATCTGAGTCACTGGAAAGTAGCTCAAAGAAGAATGCATGTAAGATTGGTTTGATATTTTAAGCATGATTTACTCGTTTTAATTTTGGCCATTAACACTGATTTTTTTTCCTTGTTTTAATTTACCTCTGAGCTCTCTTTCCTCTAAATCATTCCATATCTTAAAGATTTAAGTGCAGAAACGTGTGCGGGCAAAAATTCTGAACGACATGAAGCTGTGCCTATAGCAACTCTTTCCATTTAATGTTTTCCCTACAAGACTTACTAAACATTAGAATCAGGACTCTGTAATTTTTTCTTACTAAGCATATTGGTGTACTTGATTTTTATGCCCTTTCTCTGTTCAGTGTAACACCAGTAAATCAGAAGATGCCATTAAATGAAGCCTTCTTTTTCCATGAAGATTGCAAAAATTTTGATTGAGAAAATTAACGTGATCCTCTTGTGTTTTAATTAATGAAATAATGGTGCAGAGCGTTTTTTGACTTGGAGCATTGGTTGAAAATTGTTCAGATTGAAGAAACTAACCATATGGCATTCTCTGTTTGCAATGTGACTAATATTCTAGAAATTTAGGCACTTAAGTCCATGGATTCTTTTTAATGCCTCCATGGCTTTATTCCTCTCAGCTGTGCACATGTGTCTTTCTATCCAAAGCACGTTCTGTCTTTGACTCACTCACAGTGAATTGTGCAGTTATATAATCGGTGCTTAAAATAAGGAAGAAATGAGATGCTGTCTGCATTTTTCCAACTGGAGAAATAAGGAATTCCTATGTAAGACAGATTTAATCATGTGTACTAGTAACTTTGAGCACCCCCTTTAAAAAAATTAGGGTATCATTTAGTCCCATCTAGCTCTAGGCATTGCCTACAGTTTAACTGAACATAAAGAATGCTGTAATAACCATGTTTTATCTTTTTCACCTTTATAGTGGCATCTGAAATACAGGGATTAAGAACAGTTGAAATAAAAAAGGTAACTTGGGAGAGAGAAAACAATATAAATTCTGTTGACTTCAGAGGTATCTGCATCTGTGTTTTCCTGTGAGCTGTCTTACCAATTTATAGCACCGTCTGATAAAATATGGATTATATGCAGTGGAAATAGCACAATGCCGTCTTTGCTGAATTCCCTGGTCATAACACCTTGTTTGAGAAGTCCTCATTGGCATATTCTGTATCACCAAAAATGCATGAACCCAAGCCCACACAGACTAACGCCCGGCCCCTCTCACTTGTCATACTGATAAGTAAGCCTTTGCTGGCAACAGACCTTTCCTGTTCTCCTGAAACAGATTCCTCTGACAGCCATGCTAAGAGAGAATATAAGAGCAGCTTCGGTTTCCTAAGCTGTTCCTATGTGCTGAGCACTCTAGACCTGTCATAGGTCACCATTTCATTCCGTGTTCACTGCAGCCCCATGTGGTGGCACCGGAATCTCTGTGTTGTCAATGAGCATCTAGGGATTCATTGAGAGGAGTGGACTTGTTCCAGGTCCCAGCGTTTGTAAGTGTGGGCTCCTGGCTTTGAACACAGGTCTCTCTGATTCCAAAAACTGCAGCCTTTTCACTCCGTCAGCTTACCTGCTTTCCATCAGTCCTACAGCATGATTTTCATTTAGTATGTTTTGATTTCTTTTACTTCCTCAGCAGATGCTTATTTTCCTAAATCACATTAAGGACCTGTGTCAAATAAAGTAGTGCAATTTTCTTGAGCCTTATTTTCCACCCTCACACCTAGAAGAGCAGAGTTAACTATGGAATGTTGTGCCAAAGAAACCAAAAGTCAATTAAAAATATCGCTTTGACCAAAGCGTTTTATTTGTTCACTGGCAGGGGCCCACTGACTCATTGGGAGTCAGCATCGCTGGAGGCGTGGGCAGCCCACTTGGTGACGTCCCTGTATTTATCGCAATGATGCACCCGAATGGAGTTGCAGCTCAGACCCACAAACTCAGGGTAAGTTCTGCTAATGGCCCTGTAGCCTTCACAAATCTGGCAAAAGTTTTCGTAAACCCTTTGAATCTGGCCACCTGTTGCAGGCAGTTTTAAAATGTCTGTATTTGCTTTCAAATCAGCTAAGCCAGCCACAGCAGAGCTTGCTTTGAGTAAAAGATGGAGAAAATTCAGAGGGGAGAATTTGCAGATGTATGCAAATTTGCAAGTAAATGAAATGTAAAGATTTACAGTTGTTTCTTAATACCTTTTACTTGTTTGAAACTCTGTGGAAGATTTTAAAAGAAAACAGAAAGTATTCTCAGAACACCAGTATGAGGTGAAATTTTTTCCTTACGTTTCATTGGTTGAAATGCTGCTTTAACTTTATTAAATTGAAAATTATTATTTGTGTTGCATTTGATTATCAAATTTGCAGAATTTTAATGTAAATATGACTTGTAATTTTGTAAAACTAAACAAAACTTGCTTCAAAGTTGAGGGATTGTGCGCATGTAGAGCGCCGTGGTGGAATTTATGCTAACTCTCCAGCTCTGAAGTCGTGGGAATATTCCATTAAAGTTACTCAGTCTCTATAAAGTAAACTCTATGGCCTCCTGCCTCACAAAGGGTCTCAAAACATAACCACGTCTTAGTTTAAATAGTCCTAAATCGGGAATAGTTCAGTCTCCTTGATATCTGAATTCATGACTGGCACTTAAAAACTGATCGTGCGCGTAGCACCGAGGTCAGAAAACTTTGCTGTGAAGGACCAGATAGGGAATATTTTAGGCTTTTTGGGACGTATGAGTCTCTATCGGAGCCACTCAACTCTGCCTTGTGAAAGCAGCCAAATAATCATGGCTGTCTTCCCACCAAATTTTATTAACCAAAGTAAGCAGTGGGCCAGACTTGGCCTATAGGCTCTAGTTTGCCAACCCCTGACTTAGCGTCACGTCTAATATGTATAATAATAATGTCCAGAGAAATTCTGGTTTCCAAATGATGTCAGATATTTTATTCTTTTAATAGCAAGTAATGTCTTATGCAGGAGAAACGAAGATAAGGGAAGTGTGATTCCCCCGCTTGCCCTAGAGATTATGGAACTCAGTCATTATGTGCAGCTTCTTTTCATGGTGGCTGCTGCTTGGAATTAGTGGTTTCCTTGGTTGTATTTCAGTTACTGATAGCAGTATATGTGTCATGTGGAAGGTACGGAAGGGACTGTTAGGTCTCAGTGTCCCACTCTTCATGGCTGCTTTAGCAGATGGCTATTTCTTCCTCTCCCTTGCAGGTTGGGGATAGAATTGTCACTATCTGTGGCACGTCCACTGAGGGGATGACTCACACCCAAGCAGTTAACTTACTGAAAAGTGCCTCTGGCTCCGTTGAAATGCAGGTGAGATCCCAAGCAGCATTCAGAATATGGGTAGCTTGAGGACATATGAGCTTTGATGTTAAAGCAGTAAAAATGATTAAATCTCCTGCTGTGGTTTTATTTAATATTTCCCTTGAACATAAATGATTATATTGAGAGTTCCAAGAAAGTACATACAAACACATTCTGTCACATTTTATCCTGATGCATTTATTGTTTCATACTTTATATCTAAGGGGGGAAAAATACAAGGTCTTAGAAGTAAATGATTAATTGCTAAAATTTTAACTGGTGTGAGCAAGTGGCTTGTATTCTAAAGATCTTTAAAAAATAATTACATATGAGACCGTGTTTGAAAAGCATCAAAGAACTTTGTAGAATTGAATTAGTATTTTTACTGTCGATTGAAGAGGCCTCTGGGCCTTGTGAAATTTCTTTGTCTTTAGTTGTGTGTAATGTTAGCAGAAATGAATCAGTGGACGATAAAATACACGTTTTAATGCAAATGCTCTTTTGCAAGAAAAATTACTGATCTCTCCCTAGCAACATGTGTATTTCTCTATTTCTCCTGTATACAGGTGGTTGCTGGAGGAGATGTGAGTGTGGTCACAGGCCATCAGCAGGAACCCACCAATTCTAGTCTTTCTTTCACTGGGCTGACATCAAGCAGCATATTTCAGGATGATTTAGGGTGAGCTCACATGGGTTAGTTTTTTATCCCTACTACTCACATAAACATGAAATAATAGGAGATGAAGTATGAAATACGAAAATCAAGTGTTTCTAAACTCTTCAATAATTAGGGCTTGGATTTAGTTCATCAAAGGTAGGTGGGTAGGTAGGTAGGTAGCAGATAGATAAATAGACAGACAGACATGCATGCATGCCACTACCCTTCCCACATTTCAGCTCTGAGTTTTTTGGGAGAACATTTTAGTCTTGATGTCACTACCCTATGTGACATGGAACAAGTCAAATCTATCCTTTTAAAAATTCCAACATTGCCTTCTCATTTAGTAAATCATCGTTTTGATTAAAAGAATTTTACAGTTGCCCAACACTTGAGTACAATAGAATTAGAACATAGAGAGAGGAGAAGAGAGGAGCTTATTAGAATTTTTAAATAATTTGATGCAGCTTTTACATTGCTTAGAATCGATTTTTCTCTCTGAGCTTGGGGATGCTGACGTTATGACTTATTTCATGCTAGTCCTCTGCACTTCTGCCCTCTCACTTTAAATACACTGGAAAAAGAAGGGGCTACTCCCTGCAACAAGAACATGCCATGAATATGTTAGTTTAAGGGGCTGTAAATGAGAAATAGAATTAGGGTGTTAAGTAGGATTTCATTAGATTTTGTAAATTTAAAATACTGTGCACAGCATGTACTGACAATTTAAACATCCCAAAAATATCCATAGTATACTCACCATCACTAACACAGAGAATTATACTAGCTCTTGGTCATGTCAGATAATTCATAACTTACAGATTCACAAAGATATCTGTGTGTGTATATATATATATATATATATTTTAAAAATCCAAAAACTCTTTTCCTTCCCTAACTGTAGACCTCCTCAGTGTAAGTCTATTATGCTAGACCGAGGACCAGATGGCTTGGGTTTCAGTATAGTAGGAGGATACGGCAGCCCTCATGGAGACTTACCAATTTATGTTAAAACAGTGTTTGCAAAGGTAAGTTTGCAAATTTTAACCACCCTTTTTCCCCGCTAAACGTTCATTAATGGTGGTCAGCAGCTGGCTTATTAGTTTATGGCCTGAGGAAACGCCAAATGGTTAACAGTTGATCATTTTCTTTTGGAACTCCCTACAGGAACAAGTCACTAAATATTTTTGCCCAATATGAGGTTTAGTTATGTTTAAAGAAAAATAGACTCAAATTGAAATTCCATGGAAACTCTTGGCTATATATGTAAAAATATTAATGAACCTTATTTAGACAGTAAGGCCTGATTTTTTCCCCCTTGAAAACAAGTTGCATATCAGTGAATTTCTTTTGAAAATAGGACATTTTAAATATGTGTGTGCTGTAGAGCTCTGGCGTGTCTTATTTTTTGATGTCAAATGTAAAATAGGCACAGAAAAGTACCTAAAATACATATGCAGATTAACTAATTGGGCATTTATTTTACAAGTTTAATTTCATTGAATGGAATAGAAAAATAACTGCTAAAAAGATTTGAAGAGTATCTAGTAGCTCTGTCACTTACAATAAATTAGCTGTTTGCAATCAGCATTCAATTAAAAAAAGCCATTTGTATATAGCTGTAATCATATAGTAACTGGTTCTATCTTAAGAATGTTTAGAATAAGAATAAAGTTATTGCAACATTTGTGAAGTTATTAAAATAATTTAAACCCATATAATTATTGTTAATATGTTGTTAAGATATTTTTTCAGGAACTACAGAATCGAACAAAATTTCCTGCTGGAGAAAATCCAGAATCTCAAAATGTTCCAGTGCAAAGGAACAAAACTTATGTCAAACCTATTAAAAGACTTGATACAGGGGCTTCAGTGCTATGGTCCTTTAAAGTGCCCACCTATGAAGGTTTCATTCTATTATTTTGAAAAAAATGACTATTTTTAACCAACTTAAAGTGCTCTATCTACAGCAGTCTAGCTATAGGCTTAATTTCTGAGATTTTTAAAGTCCTTGGTATGTCCAAAAATACAGACAGCATTTGCCAGTGAATAGGAGAGTCAGACCGTCCTTTTCCTCCGCCTTGGAACAATTTATTTAAGGCATGCTAGTTAGAACATATTTTAAGAATTTCATCATTATGGATTCCTCATTAACTTTTTCCTATTTTTAATCTTATATTTAATTACATAATTGCCTACTATAAGTGTGCCTTTAAGATGGGGTTCTTTTTCAAACAGGAATGTCTGTGTTTTATCTTAAATCATTTAGGGCCCATAAGGAATATGAAGACTCCATCTACGCTTAGAAAGTAAAGAACCAAGCAGCTAGAGCAGCCCTTTCAAAGCTACAGAAAGAGAATTAGAGTTAGCAGGCCTTGTGCCTTGTCCTGTGTCCTGTCCTTGTCCACATGCACGTGGGCTTTCTGCTTCTGCAAGCCTTTGCATTTCATGATCCTCCTGCCCTTGTCCTATAAAACTGCTTTTGTCTCATAAAACTGCTAATTCTTTGTCTCCTTTCTGTAGTTGTTCTTTACAGAATAAAAAATCATTCCTACTAGGCAAGTTCCCAAATATTCTTTATTAATTTGAGTTCCCACCAACTGCTGTGCTGAATAGCCGAAAAACCATCCAACTAATCTGTTGACTGCTAAATTCTCTCTCAAACTGTAATCTCAGTGCTAAAACCATTTAGGAGAGAAAGGCCTCCTTTGTGGATGTTTATCATTGCCTAAAGGCTGTACACTACCCATGGAGCATGGAGAGCAATGTGTGTGTACATGCAGAGCAATTTACATTGTGGTTTAGAGCTTTTTCTGTTGTGTAGCTGCAAGGCAGCATTTTTTGGGAAGTCAACAAGCCTACTTTATCATTGCAGGGAGCAGCCTCCGAGGATGGGCGTCTCAAAAGGGGCGATCAGATCATTGCTGTCAATGGGCAGAGTCTAGAAGGGGTGACCCATGAAGAAGCCGTCGCCATCCTTAAGCGGACAAAAGGCACTGTCACTTTGCTGGTTCTCTCCTGAGTTTGCTGCCAGAGCTGAGGCAGCTCAACCCCTCACCACACCCACACTGTAAAGAGAGTGGGACTGGCTTTGTGGACGACTTTTCCCATGCTGTGTTTATCGGACTTGTTAGAACTGTAGAGGAAGAATACCACTTGTTTATTTTTCTCATATGAAAATGATTTTCTTACAACGTAGCATCATTTTTCCTTTCTCCTTGCATTTTGTGAATATAAACTCAAAAAGAAGGATTATTTGCATAGTTAATTCCAGTCTTTCTTTATGAAGATATCTGACATTTTGTAGTCACATGGACAAAAGTTGTTTTGTGCTAAACTGGTTAGTAGAGAAAGAAAAATAATTCTAAAGCTAAGCAAAGAGAAATGGTTTCATGAGATTAGGGTGAAAAATGAAAATATAAAATAAAGAAAATCTCAAGTTTTATAAAAATGCTTCATTTTGTCAATCCAACTCCTCTCCCCACTTCGAACTAAAAAAGAAAACATTTTTTTCTATTGAAAGTCTTTAAAAATGCTCTCAGTATTTAAAAGTTTTGAATATTGTAAAAAATTGCATCTCCCCACCTCCAGTATACACATATATGTTTTCCCCCTAAAATGGGTTTCTAAGATTGAGTAAATGGCACATATATGAAGCAATGGCCCTAAGTTTGTAAAGAAAACATTTAATGTGCATCTTGCAATCATTTTCGTTTTTGACCTGTTTTCATGTTTCTGTAAGTAAAATGATGATGCTACCCTGTATTGACTGTGGTTTCCCCAAAGAGCAGCCATGCTAACCATGGAGGAACATAGAAGCTCCCAGAATCTTTAGTACTCGTTTTAACTGATGCAACACTAAAAATGTGTTAGTGCATTGTGCAATTGGTTGTCAATTAGTATTAATCTTAATGACAGAGAAAAAAGCAATGTGTTAGTAATTATTTTAGTTGTATGCCATTAGTAAATTGATAGAAAAATTAAGGGGATTAACATAACTTCATTTCATTGCCTTATATTAACATCTTATAATACAATAGTTTAAGACTAAAGGAAACAGATGGAGCTGTTTATTGAGACAACTGGTGAGGAATTATCATGTGTTCATTCCCATTTTAGAGCGTGAAACTCCTACATTAGAATATATAAAGTCACTTTAAATATTATCTATATTTGTAACAGAAGTAGTGTACAGATATTTTATTACAGCACTTTTGTGTAAATGCAGAATTGAAGTAAATAAATCAGAAGTTTCATGGTGTACAAATAAAGAAGCAGGCGTATTTTTTTGTTTGTTCTTTTTACTGGGAAAAAGCTTTATTGTTCAAGATTTACAATTTAAAATGGGTTTTTATCATGTCAAACTGAACATATGGTGTCCATAGTTACAACTAGAGGAACTTTGGACAACATCATCCTGAAAAGCTCAACGTTTTTCACATCAGAGTTTTTACTAATACTAAAGATTTGTAGACTCCTCACAGCAGAGAAAGATAAACAAGATTAGAGAGAGAGAAGTGGCCTGCCTGTGTGTGTTCTTCTGAGATGCTGTTAAAGAAGCAATATTATAAGTTACTCTTTAGGGTAGTCAAGAGCTAAAGTGTGTTCAGATGGGAAAAGTCATAATGAAAATTATTTATGTTCATAAACGTGGAAAGTCTGATTCGGACACCGAGCAAGGAATGGGGCAACCTTTATTCTGCTAGTTCTTCCCCTAATTAGCTAATGAACTGTGCATTCCCTCTGACTCATCTCATCTCTAAAATGATAGGTTATTTTATCTCAAAGCTTGTATCTCAGCTCTAAAATATAAGAATTCTGTGATTCTTAGTTATACAAAATATTGAATGGACAAAACCACACATTGCAATAATTTGGGAGATGTGCTCCCCAACCAGTCATGGTAACCTGAGGTACCTGATAGAACAAAATTCATTTCAGTATCTCAGTGACACAGGCAGCTTCTTAGTCATCAGTTAATGACCCTCCATCATGAAGGTAAGCCAGGATCCTCTCATGGTGGGCTGCTGGAAGCACCCTCTTTTATACGTTTTAACCAGCAAAGATTTTTATGAAGGACACTCTATGGTAGACTCTAGGGGAACAAGTTAACCAACTAAATTAAAGTTTGAGTTAATATGTGAGAGTACCCCAAAGAGACCAGCCCAGTGGGTACCTGTACTAGCCTGGATAGCATCACCCCAAAACTCATGTCCACCAGGGAAGCTCAGAATGTGACCTTATTTGGAAATAGGATCTTTGCAGGTGTAATTAGTTAAATTAAGATGAGGTCACGCTGGATCATGGTGGGCCCTAAATCCTTAGACTAAGGCCATGTAGAGACACAGGGCAAGAAGGCCACGTAAAAATGGGGGCAAAAAAACAAAAGTTGAGTGACCCGAAGCTGGAAGAAACAAGGAAGCATTTTTCCCTAGGGTCTTCAGAGGGAGCGTGGCCCTACGGACACTTTGATTTTGTACTTCTGGCCTCCAGAACTGTAAGAGAATAAATTTCTGTTGTTATAAGCCACCCAGTTTATAGTATTTTGTTATGGAAGCCCTGGGACATGCTAATAACAGTACCTTAAATGTCTTTATATCCTTAGCTACTATCATTGTGCCTAACAGGAGACGCTCTATACTTGTTTGTTGAGCATATGAATGATTAAATTATAGGTATGGTTAATTTGATGGTATTACCTTGTTTTACTTAAGCTGGCTGCAGTCTTCATACTGAATGCAAAAAAGAAGCCGTGAGAATGCGTCTGTAGGCATGTAAGCACACTGGAGAAAACTCCCTCCTGAACTGCTTTTAGGTAGCAAAGTCAGAACACATGAAAGAAGGGAGGGAGGGATGAAAAGAATATAGATTCATCAACATTAGAGAGAAGTGATGTGCTTCATATGTTCTTGTCTGGAAATTCAAGAATTCTCTGAGATGAAGGAAGAGAATGCTTGAGCGAAGAGTTTGAAGACTTAAACATTATAATATTAATGCCATGTACAACTCAAAAACTGTAGATTGCCCATAATAGGTTCAATACAATTGCTTCTATGATTAAATCACACTGGAGAATGCCACACCTTTCCGGTGCTCTTTGTGACCCCTCCAAAAGGATGATGATGATGATGTGTTTAATTTCAGCACTGACTGATACATAGCAGCAGAAGTGGCAATGCGGCATAGAAAGTCAGTAAAATCCATACAACAAAACAGTGATGGAGTTGGAAGCATAAAACATTAAAATTCAAGAAAGATAAGACAGATTTATTTTTTAATTTTAAGAATCTTGATAGAGCAGATTTTCATAGGTTTGGAGAAGCGAAGGCAGCTCTTCCCTGCTCGGAGATGCACGGTACCAAGCTGCCTTAGGTCTGGTCAGCCGACTTACCGTCTGAGAACACACCACACTGATTCAGAGCCTGCCTTCAGATCTCCGTCAGAGCACAAGAAGTTGAAAGGATGTCTGCTGGGAAACAGGAGTAAAAAGGCTTTTTTTTTTTTTTAGTCTAGGTGTGAGAATGTCAAAACTATCATCACCTGCTTTCAGCAGCCCTGGTGGGTTGTTTCATGTCAGCGGCAAGTATTCTGGAATGCGTTTGATTTGTGCAAAGATGTTCCTCACCCTTGTCTACCAGGAGTTAATGTTTAACTTTGCTCCTTTCTGAAGAGAGTTATTGGTACGGCGAGGTTGGCCTCTGTTACCTCAAGAGGAAGAAAATTGGTGGAGGCCAAAAAATTTTTACATGAAAGAGCATGAAAACTAGGCAAAACAAATGTTTTTAAAGTGACTTTTGTATACTTGATGTTGCAGCAGCTTTTTCCCTTCAAAATATAGATATTCCATATTGCCCATTTTAATGTAAATTAGAAAAAATTGTATTATTTGTCTAAGAATTTTACTTACCAGTCAAGTACGGAGAGTTCCATAGTAGACCCTTAAAAGGAATTCTGTCAAGAAGGAGGCGAATCTATGATGATAATCTCAGAATTCTCTCACTGAAAATGTTTCTTAAAGTTTCCGAAATACTACCATCAAAAGACTGCTCTAGGCGGCGTCTAGGAGGGAGCTTCCACTTGCTCACCTGACGTTGGGCGTTTCTCCGGAAGGTTGTGTGCTTTGCTAATACTTTGTGGTCCTCTCTCCCTCCCTCCTCCACCCGCCTCTTCCTTACACGCTGTTTTCAGAAACAAACACAGTTATCCTTGGAAAACACACATTTTCTCTCTTCTTTTCTTACTGATATGCTAGAAATTACGATTTTTTACCTGTCTACCTTGAAATTCTTGGCATTCAAAGTTCCACTCCCCTAAATTTCTGTTATCTAGAGATACTTCATTCCATTCAGTAAAAAACCTACAGATGTACTTGCTTTGGAAAATTAAGTGAGATCACTGTATGTCAAGCATTAATACCATGCATAGGGCAAGCTATCAAGAAATGGCAGTAGTTATTACATGCACTATATCCTTGAAGAATTTTTAGAGTGATATAAACTCAATAGCTTTCTTTAAATAGCCTTCGGTTTTCATTTTTGCATAATCATATCTTTTTCTTCTGAAGTTGGATGCAAATCAACTTATACCAAAATTTCAATTGCTTTGCATGCAGCCTTCACAATGTTTCCCATATCCTCATAGAACTCTACTATTAATTACTAAATATTTTTCTTTAAAATAGACTTTTTTTCTTTTTTTGTGAGGAAGATTAGCCCTGAGCTAACATCTATGCCAGTCTTCCTCTACTTTGTATGTGGGATGCCTCCACAGCATGGCTGATGAGTGGAGTAGGTTCACGTCCGGGATCCGAAGCCACAAACCCCAGCTGCTGAAGTGGAGCACCCAGAACTTTAACCACTCGGCCACAGGGCCAGCCCCCTAAAGTAGACTAATTTTTAACTTAAATATGCTTAAAAGAAAAATTTTGGAAAACCAATATCACTTGCCAAAGATATAAAGTAACTATGAGCAAAAGTCATGTTAATAAATTCTATCAAAATATTATTGGCTACCAAAGATCAGAACTTGAGACCTGCTCTCTTTGTCAGGAAAGGGAGAATTGCAAATGTTAGCATGGTGTTAATGACTCCTTGGAGACTCTTTCCTGGACTTAAAGGAACTGACAGAAAATAGCTTTTTCATTATGTGACTCGATTATCATCTAGTGCCTTGGTGCCACCTACAACAATGATCTCACGGTATACTCCCTCTTTGCAAAAACTTTCTCATACCAAAGTCAGGAAGATTTTGTTTATAAACTATTTTAAAATGTGAAAGCAAGTTAATCAATTCCTATCCTTAAGAGTATTCTAAGCTAATGAGGTTGTTTAAGATTTTGTTTATAGGGCTTTCACTAAAACAAGAATTGGGTCATCACCTCCACTGCTTTAGTTTTGGCGATCTTAGTTTGAAATAAAGGACAAATGACATAAATTAATGGGGTAAAATTGATGTTGTGGTAATATTAAATAAAGCTAATGCCTCTTGCACCTGGAGGGCTATGCAGATGGCAGGCATACCTAATTATGCACCCTGCTGCCTTTAAGTGTACTGATAAAAATCTCTCAACAGAGTATAAAATATGTTCCTTCATTGGCTCCAGACAAGTTTGAGCAAGGCAGCACAATACACAAAAAGCACGGCCTGCTGTATTTTTGAAGGAAACATGAAATTCTGTAATTTAAATATTTACCTGATTTTTAAAATGTCATTATTACAGTCATGGTCTTTGTCCTTTCTGTGAATATGAAAATATATGTCAGTCCTGTTAGAAGAAGATTATTCTCAAACCAGTAAGGAAACACTTAAATTTAAGCTTATGTTTTTACTCACTGCACATTAGTTTAAAAGATAAATTTACTAACAGAATCCTGAATGAGTTGATTTGATTTCTCACTCTAGGTACAAATTGGATGGGCCAATTGTCGCTCAGATATTTATAAACGTGTTTAATTATTTAAGAAGTAGTTACTGTAGAAAATATATTGGTATAATTAAGCATATAGATAATAGGTTTTCCTACAGATATTTCAGAGATATCACTGAACTTTTTAACACTTCCATGAATTCCCAAGGACTTCATTTTGTTACAGTTGGATGCTTATACAGTTAAAACAAACAGCCAGCAACTTCTGGTTTTAATTTTAGAATAATTTTTTAAATACTTTCATAATATTTGTCATACACATCTATTATTTTTCTTAAAATGAACTATATATTTGTTACCTACATTTTCAAAATAAAGGACAAGTGAAATATTCTTTTTCAGATATAGTTTCCATCAAAATGGGAGTGTGGTGCTGCACGTTCATGTTATGATAAAGAATGCTGGCTCATTTTTAAGAAAAAGCGGTTTGTTTTTCGACTAAGGAGCAAATAATTTCTTCATCTATTCCTCTTTAATCTTTAAGTTAATAAATGAAGGAATTATACGTTTAAAATTTACATTTGTAATTTTTATTGCCATTTGGATAACTAAACCTGTAAGAATTTCCACCCCATCCATCTGCATTTATTTGTAGGCACCCATTATTTCTTCTATTCAGGAGCTGACTTTTTTCTAAAGTTTTCCTTTTGGTACATTACAGGTAGTTATGTAATGAAGTCATCAGTATCTCAACACCCACTTTGACTGCCCTGCATGAATGTAAGTCAGATAAATGCCTCATGCTGAAGGAACTCTAGATTTCTCTGAAATGTACTGTAAAGAGCATGGGCCTCTGGGTCTCAGGGCCCTGGGTTTATACGCTGGCTTGGCTCCTGACTGAAAGAGGCAGCCGGCCTCTTTGAGCCTCTGCTTCCTTGACTGTAAAATGGGAATAACAACTTCTTCCTCACAGCTCTGTTAGTGTCTGCACATGGTGGCAGTTGGTAAATGGTAGAAATTACTTTAGTCCATGTAACTTAAGGGCTGTGATGATGCTTATAGTGGAATTGTGGCAGTCATCTGGAGAGAGGGTGCTGTCCCTAGTATTAATTAGTATCCCAACTTTAAAAATAAACTTGTGTGCTTTTATTTTCTCATTCTAGAAATTTCCTCATAATTTCTACTAGAATGGGAAGCAAAAGCAAAAATGACTCTAGAAGAACTGAGAACTGCAGAATCCCATTAGTTGGTGAAGTAAATGTGCCACTCCTTAATTTTTAAATAAGATATATTTGGGATGGGAGTTTCTTAAATCTAGTGAGAGGTTTTAGCATCAATCTAAGCCCCATTGCTTGCAAAATCAGCCAAGTACTGAGTTTTAAAAGTAAATGGGAAGTTGTACAATATCCATCACTCATAATTTCTCCTCCCCAGTTCTCCATATAAAATTAATCAGGATAAAGAAATTTCATTTTTATCCTCCTTTTTCGGTACAATCCCTTTTCAGAAGGGGACAACGAAGAAGAAATCAGCTTGGTAGACTAAACAGTCTTCCACATGAAGGTTGATGAGATCAGATTCTGCCAGATGCTCTTTCTTCCATATTAGGTACTGTTTCTCACGAGACTGATATTTAATAAGTTGGGAAAATGTAAGGTAAAAATTGTACATACCACTAGTGGTTAAATGTTTTATTTCTAAAAAGTCAAGGAAAGGGAATTTGCTTCTAAAGAGGCTTTCTGCCAAGCGATGATCACATTTGGGTATAAAATAAACTTCAAAGTCTATGAAGACCTGGCTCTGAAATCTCATACAGTTTAAGATTTAGGTTAAGGTTGGGAGAACAGAAACTTCTATTGGGGTACTGCAGCATGCTTTTCTTTGGTGTAATAAAAGGTGGTGCTTTTCTGAACTGGAGAGCAGACAGCTAGTACACATAAGCCTAATTTCTAGACTTGTACATTGGATGGGGTGAACATAAAATTCTCAATCCCCACTTTCTAATAAAACATTTTATAGATATTTATAAAAGAAAATTACCTAAATATTAGAAGATAGCACAGGGCCGAGAATCACCCTTGAAGATGTAAGTAATTGAGGTCCCAAAGATTGGACGTGTTTGTAACCACCTGTACAGAAGTGATCATTTACAGATAGATGTGCTCGTTTGAAAGTTGTGATGGGAAGTCCTAAAGTATGAAAATCTTTGATAAGTTTTCCTTTATGACCATGGATCGTATTTTTTTTGTGATATACTTACCATGATGTTGCTACTTAGAGGCTTTATCTATCTTTCGACTTTGAAATAGAGAAAACATTATTGGAAGAATGTTAATTTTCCATATGGGGATCCTGAATACTGGAGAGAAGAGAATTTTAGTTACTAAAGAATTTGAATGGGACTATGGAAAATATTTCAAATTTGAAGGAGCAAAAAATGGAATTGGAGCCATAAATCTTTCCTTTACTAGGGCCAAGTACTTAGTTTCTCTTAATATGTTTCTTAATGAGGATAATATCTTCCACTCAGGTTTTTGAAAGTCAAAATTATGTGATGGATATGAAAGCTTTTGAAGTTTTAAAGCATAGATCATTGTTACTATTTATTGACTAAATCACACATTTATGGCTATTTTGATTAAAAGCTGTCAAGTTGACCAAGACTATCTAAACATATATTGTTATTTTCCTGTTATATAACCCTGGAAATGAACCATTCCTACTGATGCAATACTTTATTAAGGGATAACATATATCCCGTGTTTTTCTAAAAATGTGAGGCGGCATATAATTTTTTATTTTGCAGCATATAATTTTTTAAAAATATTCACAATAGATTCCTTAAAGAACAAACCCACACCCATTCCCAAGGTTGATCTTGCACCATTTGTATCGTCACTGTATCTTAGACATACCGATTTTATAACAGATGGTTGTGCTGTGTTGCTTTATTTTGTCCACATTATGGGCTCTGCTACTATATGAAAATAATATTGGGACAGGAGTTTTGCTCAGCACTGGGGAGGGGGGTGAGGGAAGGAAAGAAGAATGAAGAGAGGAAGAAGGAAACAAGTGAGTTTAGAGGAAAGGGGAAGATCATTGGCCTCAAGCCTATTCTGATAAAGTTTCTACCATTATATATGAAAGCTAAATATAGACTTCTGCAGAGTCAGTGGAAAACAAAAGGGCAGAGCCAATTATAATTCTAATTTGGGGACAAGAGGCAGAATTTACAAAATCTCATACTTTATACAATTACTAAGAGCTTCATAAGTGTTTAGTAACATAAATAAATGAATGATAGCATCATTTGGGGACAGACTTGGACAGATCAAGGAAAAAGAAACTGAGAATAATGCCAGTGGGGGACAATGCTAGTTTGCATCTTCTGTTTCTTTTCTTTCTTTTCAAACTTTTTGTTTAACTTTGAGAAAATGAAACTAAGAGAATGATAAGTGGGATGGATATTTTTCACTCTCTGAGGAAACAGAAAAAAATGCACAAGGTCTCAAGGGCATGAAGGGCAGAAAGCAACTGCTGCTTGTTTCTGCAGACATCGCCAAAACATAGGTCTGGTGGATAGTTTCCATGGCAACGCACGGTATCTAGGTAGATGCTAGCAATATGGTTTTAACTTTTTTGGAATGTTAATTCTTCTTAATCAATTGGAGTTCCTCCCCAAGATAGTCTTTATTATAAAAGAAGAAAATACATGATGTGTATCTTACTTATTCAAACCCACTTTCTACAACATGTCAAACTGGGTGCAGCGTCTATTGAACAAACAATAAATCTTCATAAAAATTAGCACTTAGGCCTTGTTTATCTCTTTGACTTTTTACCTTAGGTAATATTAATGATAGTCAGAATAATCCATTCCAATGGTACTTGGTATCATGCTAGGAAAAGGATCTTTCCTCTGTCCTTTAGTCTGTGAACCATCTGAAGTCCTCTGAGAAGCATCGTGACAGATGGCATGAGATGGAGAAATGAAGTAAAGCCAAAATCTAGATATTTCAGATGAAATTAGTTTTCTGGATTTAATTGTTGAGTAAGTTGTCCCAATCGCCTAGATATTTCTCTGGTGTAGATTTGAAGTATGATCAAAATAAAGTATTAACAAAAAACTGAACACACAGGGCTATGGACTTTATTTTTGATAAATAAGATAAGAGTTGATAACCAGACTACTCTTTGGTCCAGGAAATTTTTTTACCTGTATTCTGCACGAATTCTTTAGACAGTGAATGTTTTCTAGAAATAGATGATTGATTAGAGGCTCAATGCCTGTAAGGACTGTAATCCCCCTGTTCTCTGTGGGATCTTCCCCACCCCTCCCTTCTCCCTACACCAAGCAGCTCTCTTCCTTTAGTGAAGGATGTTTGTGCGTTCTTCACACCCCATTATAGCAGTTCCCTTGCAATACTGACGTGCTTTCTGTCCATGTGATTCTCTTCACTCTTGTTCAGGACTGTAGGAAGAATGATTCCTTGCCTCTCTCCAAGAAACAGACAAGAGCTAAGTTCCTGCTGGAAAAGAAAGCATGCAGTCTTTGCCTTGGGTTAAAAGAAGAGGGAAGTGGCAGTGATGGCAAGCATTTCCTCAAGGAGGATCACCACATCAAGGACCTGGATAAGATGAGTGGATAAGAGAGCTTATTGCCTAAGGCTAAGCTGAGAAAGTGAGGCAAATAAAAAGGAAGGGGCCATCTGATTGTAACAGTCAGGGGAAGGCCTCAGTTCCAAGCCATTGTTTTACTAGGAAGGTTGAAGGGCCACAGTTCATTCTTGGAATTTCCCTAACATTTCATCTAGAAGAGATGCTTACAACCCCTTCTTAATGAATGAAGAAAACAAAGTGGGAGAGTTTCATGAAATCTTATTTTCCCTACCCATATCCTAGTTTTCCATAGTGAAACACAACATCCATGTTGACTAAGTCTTTCCTACCCTTCACTTATTTATCAACTTTTCAATCTTTTTTGCTTTCTTGTGGACCCTCTCCAAATCCCCAATGCGTATGATATGGCAGACGTCAAATCTAAAGGTGATTTTCATAAGGTATGATTAATGGGTAAACCATAATTTATATGTAGCCCAAATATAAATGGGTCATATTCAAAGAAGCACAGTCTGGCAACCAAAAAATATATAACTAAAATCAGTCCAAATATTTATTTCATTTATGAAATCTGAATTGTTTTCCACATTAAACCTTCTTAAAAATCTTTTCATTGACCTTTATCTTATCCTAATGTTCCACTCTCAAAGAAGGGATTAAAAATTATATCCCCTCCCTTGCTCATTGCCTAATACTTCCCTCACACTAGTGCTGCCCCATTTCTTTCCTCCATCTTCAAACTGGAATGGCCACTTGCGCCTGCCAGGCATGTCAGGCTGATCTAGCACTGCTGGACAACCCACAGACTCCATACACTCCTTCACCATCATGGAGGGAAGCACAGAGCAGCCCCTAGGAAATAGATTTAATCTCTAACTCTGACCACTTTTCTTGGCAAAATCATCCCGTTACCTGGTTTTAGCATGTAAATAAATGATAGCAAGCCAATAAAAAAAAATCTGTCTGCTTGGGATGGTGTGTAGGAAAGACCAGACAAGCATATGTGCATATGTATAGAGTAATGCACAAGCTTGTAGTGGGATTGTATCTGGAACTGTGAGTATGTGTGTTTTCTATGCATTGCATCTCTCTCTCCCCTCTCCTTCCCCCTGCTCCTCTTTCTCTCTCTTTCTCTCCTAATCAAAAAACCATTTTCCCCCTCCCCAGCCCACACTGAAATAAAAGCAAACTCTCAAAGTAGCTACTGGCAAAAATGTTACAGGAAAAAGTTTAGGTGTTTAATGCACGGTGCTTTCACTCCCCAAAATTATATCAGAAAATGGCTGCTGAGGGAGAAAGAGGGAAGGAATGAAAGTCTTTAAAGTGGAAAGTGGGGAAAGAATCCTACGGTATAAGGACCAGGAAGCTGAGGGGAAGAGGACTAAGTCCCATGCTTCCTTGAGTGATGATCCCAGTGCCAGCTCCTTTGCAATTGACCAGTAGTGCACTGACTCTGCCCCTTTCCCACCATCACCTGTGGACAAGTTTCTGTAAGTCCCCCAACAGAAGGAGGGAGCATTGGATGACTTGGGTGGGCCTGGTGACATGGAGGAAAAATCCTTCTCCTTGGTTAAGGGGAGGGGTGATTTTGCTACCAGTTGAGAAGTTCTCTAAGAGACAGCACAGCAAGGACCAAGGTTGAATGTTTCCCACATGCAAACATTCAAGTCCCCTTGCAGAGAATGTTTCCCACTCCCAAGTGGCTGGTGTTTGAAAATTTTATTTGGGAATGGTTGGGGATGACGAGGGTGGTAGTTGAGGAGGGAACTGAGGACCTCTTTTGTCACTGCTGTAGCCATTGGTTAGCCTCTGGATCCGGGCTGGTTTTCTAAGGGCAGATATTCCTCCCTTGAACTGCAGGGATAGTTCCGTAGAGCTCTCCTCCCGGGGACAGTGTCTGTGATTCCCGCCAGGGGTCTAGCCTTGTTTCTCAGGGTGTATCCTGAGCAGAGACAAGAAGAGAAAGAGTTTACTCCCATTCTGCAGTCTGCAGGTCAAAATGGTTTCCTTGGCTACCAGTCTTACCCTGATTCAAAGCACCGCTTCCTTTAAGCTCCACGCCTCTTTTACTAAGAACTTTTATTGTTCTTTTTCCTTACCCTTGGTCTTGACTGTCTATTCTGGTCATCTGCTTGCATTTGTTAGTTCCCTACCCAGGAATCGTACTTCGATCCAAAACATCAAATCTTACCTAATGCCCAGATAGTGCAACACTTGACATGGTCAAGTGTGGCCTGCCCTGCATTTGTCATTGCTGCCATCTGCCCATGCCTTGAATGAAATACACTTCTGATTTATCTTAGTGCCTCCCCTTTCTTGCTGCTTCTTTATCTGGATTGGGACTGCAGATCCCCATGACTCCCTGTGCTTGTCACCTGACTCAAACACCTGCTTTGGTGCTTGCAGGAGTGTGCCCACCTTTCCTGGGTGGATGGGTCTGCCCGCCGTTTCACCGGCCTCTCCTGTGTGATGCTTTATAAGATGGGTTCCCTCATCCCCAAATATTTAACCCACAAAATACGTTAAAATATTTGTAGTTCTCACTAAAAAAATTAAACACTGCTAATATATTCTGTTAAAATAAAAAATAAGTTACACAGAAAACTAGTGTTTGAGGAAAACTGGGCTTCGTTAGAGGAGGAGGATGAGTAAAATACTTTTGTGGAGATTTTGAAGAAAGCCATTAGGAGTGTTCAAGCATTCTAGAAGTGAAAAGTCCTGGTTCTTTATGAGTCCTACCGTGTGGCTTCTATTTTCTTTGCTTTGTGTCAATGACAATACTCTTTTGGACTATTCAGTCATGCCGCTCTCTGGTCAAATGTATCTTGGCTTCCCACTGCATAAAAAAGTCAGTCCATACTTTGCTTAGTATTTGGAGTATCTATCACTTGGCCCCAAATTTTGCAGTCTAATTCCCCAATTTTGTTCCATTGAAGCCCTGGCCCTATCATTCTTTTTATAATTTTCCAAACATTGTCATATACTGTCCTCCATGTTTCTGTTTACAGTTACTTTTATCTGGAATATCTTTTTCCTCAACATGTCCCCGGGTTATTCATCCTTCAAGGCCTAGCTCAAATCCTTTATGCCTCATAAAGTTTTCTATTTAATGAGCTAATACATGTTAAAGTGCTTCTCATGGAGAGTGCCTAGAACACTCAGAAAATAGCAGCTACTCTTAATCAGAACTCATCTTTTTTCTTCTCACACTCATAAAATTTATCTCTGGCACAGCATTTTTAAAATGTTATATGTTAACTTATTAAAAAACAGAAATCTTTTATGGTCCAAAAATAAATTGTTGGAGCATTGGTTAAACACAGTTAAAGAGATTTGTTTTATGTCAGACTTATCAGAATGTCAAATATAGCAATATTTGTAAATCTTCACAGACTGTAGAATACAATTTTCCAAACCTAATTGACCAAAATTATCTGGTGAAACTCAAACTCCAGGGAATACATTTTTAGGAAGCACACTTCTACCACACTAGACTTTGATCTGAAATATTTAGCTGTATGTTCTCTTCCCCAACAGATTTTCAGCTTCTGGCAGAAGGATTGGGTCTCGTTCAGCTTTTTACCCCATAAAAATATCACATAGCAGGCCATAACACATTTGTTTTTTTGAGAGAAAGAGAAAAATTTTTTTTTTTTCCTAAAGGAACTGGGTAGGAGTTGAAAGCAAGGAAGGGAAAGAGGATGTGTTTATTATTTTTGAGGAATTAACTGAGTTGTGAGTGGTGAAAAGGAAACCCTCTGTACATCATCCAACACACAGGAAGCGTGGAGCAAGAGGGAAATATTGGGTCAGCTTTTGGCATACCCACTACGCTGCAACAAAATTATTCAGTTGATATTGGAAAGTTAGGGTGTAGAGTACAAGCCAGTCCTCTAATGGTCTCATATGTTTCCAAGTTGACTGTTCTTACTTGATAAGTTCTTGTGCATGGGTATATTTTAGTATCCCAATGATCTACCATTTCTCTAGCTTGTTAAATTTGACCAAAACCTTGATCATATACTATGAGCCTGGCATGATACCATTTTAAAGCCAACACTAAATAACAAGGCTGATATTTCTTGACTTTCAATAAGATCAAAAATTTTAAATTAGGGAAGAATCTTATCCAACCCACTAATATAATAGATGAACCATCTTCAAAGTTACCCATAATCTACAGTAAAACTGCGACTAGAACTCAGGTTTTCTGACAATGAATGACTCCTTTAATTTAACACAAGTATTAGAAAGTGATGTTTTTAAAAGAATTCAATACTTAAATAATCTATAATAGTAGTATCTTATCATAATAGCTCAATTGAAGGAAATTAACCAAGCATTAATCTTATACATTTAAAGTTGGGGTAAAGGAGATGAATGAATAAGAGCTGATTATTATCATTAAGCCGTTGAGCTGTACTCTCAAAAGTCCAGACATTAACTAGTAGAGTTCATAGTTTCCAACAGGAAGCTTCCTGAAAGATCTTTTAGATTTAACTCTTTCTTTGACAGAGGAGGAAGATGCAGATGAGCAACTCTCTCAGCAGGCATTAAAGTTCACTGTTTCTCGAATCATCTCTCTGAGTTGGAGTTGATTTAGGTTTTATCTGCCTTTGCCATGGCATTATAAAGCAAATCCCCATATCAATTTATTATCATGGCAGCTACTAAGTCTTGGGACAGCTATGCAGAAACAAAACTAAACAAAATTACATTTTGATTGCTATTGTGTTTACTATTGGTAGAAGTTCCCTACATAACCTTGATTAAATGTTTATGTTTGTGTAATGGTAATTGCAATATCAAGTTATAAGACAGAGCCATTTTGTGATCATTTAATATTTTTGCAGTTTAAAAAACATTTGTTCACGGAGAGTCAATTGCAATATATGTGTGATAAAGCACATTCACTACATGGAAGTTCCTTCAATTAGTGAGTTTAGGTTAGTGAACACTAGTGAGATGTTTTAGTGTAAGCTTTTAAAAAGTGCAAGTTCTGTATAAAGGGAAAACTTAGGAATAAATAAGTTAAGAATAAGCTTACAATTTTTAGGGACACAATAAATAAATGTAATAGATGACATAATCTTACATCTACATTGAAATATGTGTCTCACCTTTTAGGTTTTAACAACCAATGCTGGTCCATGTGTGCACATACAGTGCAACAGTGACACCACTGGGCCAGATTTACTTACTTCTTGAGCTTTAAGGTGTAAAAAGAAAGTTTGATGTTTATGAGAAATGGAGGCAATTGGGGAAAATGTGTATATGGTTATGAAACTAGGCTACTGAATTGGGGAGAGAGGGCGTGCCACTTGCCAGCAGTGCCCTTGTAGTGCTGATTCTGTGTTTGGTGTACTTCCTCAATAACCTCTAAAACTAGAGGACCAGATGACAACTATGATTGATGAAGTAAAATGTAGCTGTTCCTGATACTCCAAGCAATGTTTTCAGTTGGTTAAAGATCTTTCCATTTAGTTTAAATTCTCAAAGGGAAAATAAAGCCACTAGAGAATAAAGAAAATCCATGCAACAGTTTAATTTTTTCTGGAGTCCAGCCACTAGAGGGCAGAAGAGTCCATGCTACTTTGGCTTTGTCCTACATTTGTCTCCCCACCGCTCCGCCCCCCACCCCCACTCTGTCCCCAGCCCATCCTCATTCTGAGTGGCTAAATGGATTCTTCAGAAAAAGGCTGTTTCTCATGTCTAAAATATTGGAAAATTACCTTTTTTCAGAAACACACCTGAGACACAACGCAGCACAACTAGAATGTGAGATGCACCCTTTTCCAAATTTGAGGATGTGCTTATATTCTTTTTGCTTCTGTTAAAATTAGCTCTTTTTTGAAGTGAACACTTAGGGCAAAAAGAAAGGTATATCCACAGGCTTTTCTGTTGCTATTGAAAAAATTAACACCAAGCACTAAATCAATTAATTCTTAAGAAAATCTCCCTTTCCTGAAAATCTAACTTAAAGTCAGAAACTATGAAAGTGATAAAGCCAAGCTCCTTGCATTCTGAGTAAAAAATCCTATATGAAGAACATAAAATAATAGCCACATGAGATAATTGATACTTAGAAGCCCCGCTTTTTATTGATGTTGCTATTGCATATCATTGCTAGAATTTGGAAGAGAAAAATGACTTTCTAAGATAATTTTTTGCATTTTCCTTTATCTTTCTCTCTTCTAACAAAAGCTTTCATTTCTGCTAAAATGAAAGATTTAGTTGAAATTTTTCCTTGACTGAATATAAGCCGATTTTGTGAGTGCTTATTGTGAGTTTTATCCAATAAAGAAAGGTTATGTTGTAATACATCACTGATAAAGTAAAATCATTTTTCCAGCTTCTGTTTTCAGCTCTGTCAGGATTGCCACTTCAGTCCTCAACATTTTGTGCATAAAATTTCCTCTGCAGGAAAAAAAAAAAAAAAAAAGTAAACTTAGTTGGTGTCTTTGGCCTTGAAATACTTAGAATTAAATTTTTCTATGAACACATACTTCAAGAAATGGTCATTTTACTTGCTGAAGAATGGAATGCTATAAAGCAACATTTTGAAGAAATATGAGATTTCCTTAGAAAACTCGATTAGACATGGTTAGACTTTAACCTGGAGTTTTGCAAAACTATTTATTCCCAAGAACGTGCTGGGCATAGAGCAGTTACTCAATTTGTTCAACAAAAATTAGCATCTATTGTGTATAACTAAATTCTAACCACTATGCTAGAAACTCTTATCCCTTCCTTATGGGAGCCAAAATCCTCTAGATTAATAAATGTTTGCTATTGCTGACTCTGAGGTAAGTTAATTAGCCCTCGTATTTGCTAATTTTTGTTACAGTTTCTACTCTCCTCACAAAAGCGCCGTGCAACAAATTTTTTTTTCCAATTAAAGAGAACTGAATTATATTGGTGGAGAATTTTTAAAGAAACTTGGGGATTATTGCAGACAAACTGCAGCATCTCAAAGACAGGCTTGTCGATTACTGATCTAAGTGATGAATTTTTTCCAGATTCCCTTTATGTTGTCACCAAAGTTTTCTTTTGTAACTCCCACAAATGGTGTTGGTACTCTGCCCCTCCCGCACAAAGTCCCTTCTGAGATTTACAAGGGATTTATTTCTGGACGTGGCCTAGGGTTTGACAAGCAACTTCCTGGAAAGGCTTTGCAATAAAAGCTTTTTAGACAAAAATCATCCTGGCTCAGTCTGACTTTCCCCTGGGTGTTAAGTCCGTTATCACTCACATAATGGTTCAGTTACGTGGGCCCTTCTAAGGGAAGCATAGGGACATGATCTTAAGCAGACTGTGTTCTCATATCAAAGCAATCCAGTGATAATACTTTTAAGAGACTCCTCGGGAGACAACCACAGTGGATTCTGACACTTCTGTCTTAAAAAAAATTTGAGTTAACCTCAAATGTGTTACCTTTGTCTTCTTAGAGCAGAAGAGAAAGCCTTAGACCTTAGAGCAGAGCATTGGTGCTTAGGTATGAAGACCTGCATTTGTGAAGCGGCTTTTTCAGAAATGGAAAGCTGTTAGAACTCCTGTTTATCTCATTAATATTGCCCAGTTTGAATAAGATATTTTTATTTGGCAACTTTTATCCGGGAATGTTTTGGGGGGGGGGGGTGGGAGGAAGGGCCCTTTTCTTCTTCTCTGTGGATAAGATTATACTTAAATGAGATACTTGATAACATTAAGCTGGAAGGAGGATGACCCAGTTGACCCAACGTTTAATCCAGTTCAACTAACATTCGCACTTGTGCTACTTTGCCGAGATTTCCGCCGTTGGATTTGAGGGCCAGCCTGCCCTGGAGAGTAACAGTCAATTAATCGTCTTCTAGTGTGGCATAGTGTAGGAGGGCAGCCATTCTGTTATCCGTAGCGTTATTTCACAGTGGCCTCCAACGTGTTAGCTTTTTCCACAAGATTCTGATTTCCTATTCAACCATTATTTACTCAGGATTTGTGATGACTTGATCCGCTCATATACATTATGAAATTGAACGCTTGAAACATTGGTGTGATGGGAACAATGATCTCCACTTTACAGATGAGGAAAATAAAGATCAGATATTAATCAGTCTAAGCTCACACAGTTTAAAAAGGGGCCGAGTGAGCATCAAAGCCATATCTTTTAATGTCACATCCACTCTTGTTTTTGCCAAAACTGCAGCTGGAGTTGCAACCCAAGGGGAAAAGTAGAAACTGGACTAAATCGGCATTTGAAAGCACAAGCTATGTTAAAAGGTTATTCTTCGTAAATGGGAACAATCGGCTGAACCCCTGACAAGACTTCTTGCACCTAGACTCTCCCCTGCCCTCAGCCACATCGTTATAGGTCGGAATGCCACTGCGCTGCTCGTCTTTAAGCAGGAAGGCTGCGCCATGATTCATGCCTGATAAGTGCCAACGATACGGCTGTTTCATAGAGCATCGAGACAAGTTTCGGCAACCCAGATGTTTATCTGCTTCAGCTGAAAAGGCCAGTTACATTTTAATCTCAGTTATATAAATGATTGTTTTGAAAGCAAGCTAGCACATCTCTAGCAAGCATTTTTTTTCTTCCTTTGATACCCAATATTTTTTTTTTTTTGAAGTTAAGGACAAATTTAGCTACATTAAGTATAGAAAATGATGTAGACCCTACTGCTGAATAGGTGTCTGGTCATGTTGTTTTGTGGAGATAGACAAACTATAGTCAAAGTCGCCTTTAATAAGGCATAATTTATATTCAATAAAATATACCGGATTTAATGGGGGCCGGGCCGGCCCCGTGGCCGAGTGGTTAAGTTCTCTCGCTCCACTGCAGTCGGCCCAGTGCTTCCTCGGTTCGAATCCTGGGCGCGGACATGGCACCGCTCATTGAGTCACGCTGAGGCAGCGTCCCACATGCCACAACTAGAAGGACCCACAACTAAGAATATACAACTATGTACCGGGGGGCTTTGGGGAGAAAAAGGAAAAAAATTTTAAAAATCTTTAAAAAAAATATACCAGGTTTAAGTGTAGATCTTAATATGTTTTGACAAATCTATACACCAATTATTTCCAATATCCCCAAAAGTTTGATTGTGTCCTTTTCAGACAGCCATCCTCCTCAGTTAACACACCTAGTCCACTGACCTGCTTTTTGTCACTACAGGTTAGTTTTTCTTTAATAGAATTTTATATGACAAAAATCACTAAAAGTATGTATTCTCTCTATATTGGCTTCTTTTGCTCAGCCTGTTTTTGAGATCATCTATGTTGTATATGTCAGTAGTTCATTTCTGAGAAATATTCCACTGTTGGGATATCCACAGTTTGTTTATTCATACCATTATGATAGACATTTGTTTCAAAGCTTTAGCTATTATAAAGATGCTAAGAAGATTCATGAAAAAGTTTTTGGGTCACTATAAAGCTTTTATTCCTCTTGGGTGAAACCAAGGAGTAGAATTGTTGGGTCATAAGGAAAGTATATATGCATTTCTTTATAAGAAACTTCCAAACTGTACCACCTTTATATTCCCACCATCAAAGTATGAGAGTTTCAGCTTCTTGATACCTTCACCAGTACTTGGTATGGTCAGTCTTTTTAATTGAAGTCATTCTAACAGGTGTGTGGTGATTTTACATTTCAGGTTCAATTTGCATTTCCGTAATGACTAATGATGTTGAGTGACTTTTCATGTGCTTCTGTGCTTATTTACTATTTGTATGTCTTCTTAGGTGAATTGTCTGTCCAAATCTCTTTTGTGCATTAAAAAAAATGATTTGTTTGTTTTTCTTATTATTGAGTTTTGAAAGTTCTTTATATATATATTTTTGGATGCAAGTCCTTTATTATATGTATTTTTTTTCTCCTCCCAGTTTGTGATTTTCTCTTCATTCTCTTCCCAGTGTCTTTCAAAGAGCAAAAGTTTTAATTTTGATGAAATCCAATTATTAATTTTTTCTTTTATAGATCATGTATTTGGTGAGTGTCTAAAACACTTTGCCTAACTTAAAGTCACAAAAAATTTCTTCTATCTTATTTTCTAAGTGTTTAATAGTTTTAAGTTTTATATTTAGGTCTATGAGTTAATTTTTGTATATTGTATGAGGTGTGTATCCAAGTTTATTTTTTGCATATGGATAGTCGTTGGTCCAGCACCTTTGCTGAAAAGACTCCTTTCTCCACTGAATTATCTTTGCACCTTTGTGGAAAATCAGTTGTTCATATGTGTGTAAGTCTGTTTCTGTTCTATTGATCTATTTTGCTACCTTTACATTCATATGTCTTGACTATTCTAGCTTTAAAATAAGCCTTGAAATATGGCAACATTAATCCTCCAACTTTGTTCTTAATTTTCCAAATGCTTTTGGGTATTCTGGGCACTTTTCATCTCCATAAGACTTTTAGAATCAAGTTTTCGATTTCTACAGAATAAGCCTGTGAGGATTTTGAACGGGATTATGTTGAATATATAAATCAATTTATGGTGAAGTGACACCTTAACCATGTGGAGTCTTTTGACCCATGAACAAAGTATATTTCCTTTATTTAGATCCCTTTGTTTTCTCTAAGCAATCTTTTGTGGTTTTCAGAGTACAAACTTTCTGCACCTTTTTTTAGATTTCTCTCTCCTAAATTTTTCGATAATATTGTAATTGGTATTGTTTTCTAAGTTTCAATTTCTGGTTGTTTGTTGCTAGTATATAAAAATGAAATTGATTTTGTATATTGGTCATGTATCCTCCAAACTTGTTGAATCACTTATTAGTTCTGGTAGCTTCTTTGTAGATTCCATTAGATTTTCTATATAGACAATCATGTCATCTGCAAATAAAAGTTTTATTTTTTCCTTTCCAATCTGGATAATTTTTATTTTGATTTTTCATGCCTTATTGCATTAGTTAGAAGCTCCAATGTAGTATCGAATAGAGCTTATATCCTTGTCTTGTTCCAAAGTGTTTAGTTTTTCAGTTTTTAGAATAAAAGTAATTGTGATTTATTTTTTTTTATGCCCTTCGTCAGATTGAGGAGTCCATTTTTCCCCCTAGTTTGCTGGGAGTATTTATCAGGTGTCCTGGATTTTTCCAAAGATTTTTCTGTGCCTATCAAATTAATCTTTTTTTTAATTTATTAATATGGTGAAGTACCTGTATTTATTTATTTTCAGATGTTCAACCAACCTTGAATTCCCATAGTAAAGCCAACTTGTTTTAATGTATTATGCTTTTTATATATGGTTCAATTCAACTTTCTAAAATTTTGTTTAGAATTTTTGCATCTATGTTCATGAGAGATATCAGTCTATAGTTTTCTTGTAATATCTTTATATTTTGGTTGGAGAGTTTTAATATCAGAATAACATAGTCCTCATAAAATAAATTAGGGAATATTTTTTCCTTTTCAATTTTCTGAAAGAGTTTATGCAGAAGTACTATTATTTCTTCCTTGTATGTTTGCTTGAATTTATCAGAGAAGCCATCTGCGTCTGGAATTTTCTTTGTGGAAAGGCTTTTAACTACAAGTTAATGTGCTTTCCACTCTTGGTGGGCGGAGTGGTCTATACATGTCGATTAGGTCAAGTTGGTTGATAATGTTGGGCAGATCTTTGGTGTCCTTACTCATATTCTGTTTACATGTTCTATTAATTTTTGAGAGAAGGCTATCGTAGTCTGTTACTGAAATTGTGGATTTACCTATTTCTTCTTTGTAGTTTTATCAGTTTTTGCTTTGTGTATTTTGAAGCTGTATTACTAGGTACAAGAATGTTTAAGATTTTTATGTCCTCTTGATGAATTAACCCCTTTGTCATTATTAAATGAAATTCTTAATCTCTAGTAATATTCTTTGCTATGAAACCTACTTCGTCTGCTATTGCTATAGCTACTTCAGATTTCTTTTAATTAGTGCCAGCATTGTATCTTTCTTCATCGTATTACTTCTAACCTAATTGTCCTTTATTTGAAGTGCGTTTTTTGTAGGCAGTATATGTTTGGGTCTTACTTTCATATTTACTCTGACAATCTCTTCCTTTTTATTAAGGTATTTAGACCATTGATATTTATTATAATGATCACAAAATTAGTTTTAAATCCATCATCTTCCTATTTGTTTTCTATCTGGTCTTTGTCCATTTTTTCTTGTTTATATCTCCTTTTGCATTAGTTAAATATTTCTTATAATTACATTTAATCTCCTTGTTAGTTATGCACTCTCTTTGTTTTGTTATTTTAGTGATTTATAATATTCATCATTAACTTATCAAACTCTGTCTTCAAATTATATTATACTACTTTAGTCTAAAAACCTACAACAGTATACTTTCATTTCTCCTAGCTTGGCCTTTGTGCTAACATTCTCATATACTTTACTTTTATATATATTATAAACTCCACACTGCATTGCTATTATTTTTACTAAGCAGTCAATTATCTTTTGAAGAGATTTAAAAAATTAGAAACAAACTTCACATATTTACACATGTAGTTATCCCTTCCATTGCTCTTTATTCGTTTTGTAGATCCGTATTTCTATCTAGTATCATTTTCTTCATGTTTGAAGGACTTTCTTTAGCATTTCTTGTAATGTGGGTTTGTTGATTATTAATTCTTTCAGCTTTTGTAAATCTGAAAAAATGTTTAGTTTCCCTTCATTTTTGAAAAGTATTTTTACTGGATACAGAATTCTAAGTTTTCAGATTTTTTTTCTTTCATTACTTTAAAGATGTTATTTCAGTCTTTTCTCACTTACATGGTTTCTGATGAGATATTTTCTATCATCTTTATCTTCATTCCTGTGTACAGAATGTGTCTTTTTTTTTTTTCATACTGCTTCTTAGACTTTTTCTTTACCACTGGTGCTGAGCAGTTTTTTTTCTTGTTTCTTGTACCAGGGGTTACATGGATCTGTAAGTTTGAAATTTAAATCAAATTTAAATGTTACAGCCATATTTCTTCAAATTTTTTTCCTCACTCACCCTCTCTTTCTTCTCCTTCAGGGACTCCAGTTAGACCATTGATATTAGTTGGTTGAATTTGTCCCTCAGTTTACTAATGCTCTTTTAATATTTTAAAATTCTTTCTTCTCTCTATCTCAGTTCTGGGCTATTTTTACTGATTGATTAATCTCATTTTAGGTCATGTTTTCCTACCTTTTCATGTGCCTGATAATTTTGACTGGGTGTCAGACATTGTGAATTTTACCTTTGAGGTGCTGGATATCTTTTGTATTTCTATAAATATTCTTGAGTTTTGTTCTGGGACACAGTTAAATTACTTGGAAACAGTTTGATCTTTTCAGGTCTTGCCTTTTAAGATTTGTTAGGGGAAACTGAAACAGTGCTCACTTTAGAGATAATTATTCTTTCTCTGTACTTTACCGAGTACTTCATGAATCATGAGGGTTACCATATGGCTGATGGGAATAAGAACTCTTCTCCTCCTTGATTGAATCTGATATACTATTACCTTAATCATTGTGAGTGATTCTTTCCACAGCCTCAAGCAGTTTTCTCACACACATACACTGATCAGTACTCAGCTAAATACTTGAAGGTAACTCTCTGTAGATTCCAGAGTTCTCTCTCTGAGAAGCTCTCTCCTCTCAGGTACTCTTTCCTGAAAATTCTAGCCACCTTGGTCTCCCTCAACTCTCACCTCTATCTTCTCAACTCAAGGAGTCTCCTGGGCTTTACCTGGGTTCCCCCTCCCAACATTGCAGCCTGGAAACTCACCTCATTTGATTCCTACTTCTTGAGTCATTATTCTTTGTTACCTGATATATGGTGTCTTGTAAATCTTTATTTCATATATTTTGTCCATTTTATATAGTTTCATGTGGAAGGATAAATCTGATCTGTTACTTTATCTTTGCTAAAGCAGAAGTCCTTAATTTCATGTATCTGAATTTCTATCTAGTATTGATGTCTTTATGCTTGAAGAACTTCTTGTAGTACAGGCTTGCTGGTAATGAATTCTTTTAGGTTTTGTTTGTATGAAACATTCTTTTTTCCCTTCATTTTCTAATGATATTTTCACTGGTTTTGTAATTATAGATTAAAAATTTTTATTTTCATTCATCATTTCAAAGATGTCATTTCATTGTTATTTGGTGTTATGGGCTGAATTGTGTCCTCCTAAAATTTGTATGTTGAAATCCTAACCCCTAGTATCTCAGAATGTGACTGTAATTGGAGATAGGGACTTTAAAGAGGTAATTAAGGTAAAATGTGATCATATGGGTGGGCCCTAATCCAATATGACCGATGTCCTTGTAAAATGTGAAGATTAGGACATAAACACACAGAAGGAAAACCTTGTAAAGACACCAGAAGAAATTGGCCATCTACAAGCCAAGTAGAGAGGCCTCAGAAAAAACCAACTGACCAACATCTCTTTTTTTTTTTTTTGAGGAAGATTAGCCCTGAGCTAACATCTGCTGCCAATCCTCCTCTTTTTGCTGAGGAAGACTGGCCCTGAGCTAACATCTGTGCCCACCTTCCTCTACTTTATATGTGGGACGCCTACCACAGCATGGCTTGCCAAACGGTGCCATGTCCACACCCAGGATCTGAACCGGCAACCCCTGTGCTGCCAAAGTGAAATGTGCACACTTAACCGCTACGCCACCAGGCCGGCCCCCTGGCCAACATCTTAATCTTGGACTTGTAGGTGCCAGAAATATGAGGAAATAAATTTCTGTTGTTTAAGCCACCTACTGTGTGTGTGGTACTTTGTCATGGAAGCCCCAGCAAACCAATACATCTAGCTTGGATATTTTCTACCAGGAAGCCTGAAACTATTTTCATCTTTAACGCCCAATATGTAGTATGTCCATTTTTTTCTCTAGTTGTGTTTAAGAATTTCTCTTTATGGCTGTTTTTTTGGCAAGTTGATTATGGTTTGCCTTTATATTGTTTTCTTTGGGTTTATCTGCTTGGTATATGTTAAATTTATAGACTTCCTCAAATCTAGAAAAAATTGGTCTTTATTACTAAAATATTTTTATCAGCTCCCCTTTTTCTGGGACTCCAATTATAGGTACATTAGATCACTTCATAATATACCACAGGTCCCTCAGTCTCAGCTTATTTTCCCATCTCTTTTTTTTCTCTTTCTGCTTCAGTTTGTCAGTTTCTGTTATTATGTCTTTAATTTTAGGGATCTTTTCTTCTTCAGTGTCTGTCATTAAACTTGTCTAGTTAATTTTTATATTTCAGATAGTTTTCAATTCTAGAAGTAATATTTTTATATCTCTCTTTATGATGTTAGATTTTCTTCTTAAATCTTGAGCAGATTTATAATAACTTGTTTAAAGTCTTTGCTAATTCTACCATTATTTTCATTTCTGCATGTTTCTATTGACTGATTTTGCTTTCTCCCAAATAATGGCTATGTTGTTTTGCTTCTTTGCATGTTTAGCAATTTTTGATTGTATGCTGGACATTTCAACATTGTGATTTTCATTTCTAGGAGTTTAATGTAGATTATTTTTAAACATAATTGAATGTTTGATTTTGTTATCTTTCTTTAAACAGTGGTGAACCTGGTTCTAAACGGTAGTTAAGTAACTTACATTCAGCTTGATCTCTTAGAGTCTTGCTTCTAAGCACTATTAGGGCTGATTTAGAGTAGCTTTTACTCCACGTTTGGTTTAACTCTATTACTAAGGCATAAATTTTTTAGGATAAATACTGAATACCCTGGGTTTTCAGCAAGAGCTCTACACTTTTGACAGACTGTAACTCATCTCCCAGCCCTGTGTGAGCTCTGGGCTCCAGTGACTCCCTTGTGGAGTCCTATGCATGTGCAATGTAATATTCAGGAACAGATTCAAGAGGACTCCTTTTCAAATTTCTGGAGATATTTTCTGCATAGCTCCCATTTTTCTTGTAATCTGCCTGAAAACTTCAGTCATCCTAGCCTCTCCAAACTCCTATTTTTGTTGTCTGTGCTCTGCTTGAGTTTTGCTGCCCTGCACTGTAGTCCAGAAAAAATCTTAAGGCTGTTGTCATCAGGGTGAGTGTAGGAATCATCACAGTTATATTTTCCTCTTGGATCACAGTCTGGTACTGCCAGTTTGCCAACATCCGAATACAGCTATCTCTTGTATTTTGCCCAGTTTTATAGGTTATTTTTCTTTTAACAACAGGATGACAAGTCTAGTACCAGTTACTTTAACATGGCCAGAAGTTGAAAGCCTACAACTAGGATTTAATTTTTTAAAATTTATGTGTAAGCTGTGTTGTGGAAAGGCAACAGTTATATAAAAAGTCTGTTTTATGTCTTTGTCAGATTTCATGTTTTATTTCTAGATGTATTCACACATATTAAAAATATGAATCAATGCTGAAATAAAAGAGCATACCTAAATGTTCACTCAGAGTATACAGAAATTCTAAAAGTTTCACATCATTATGCATTATAACAGTCATCTTCACACATACCTCAGCATTCATGTGTGTAAAGTGTACAGTAAATAACATATGACATTTATGTGAGAGGATTTGAAATAAGTTTGAAGAAAAAAACAGAAAGGAAATTGTTTATTTAAAGATATAATTTTGAAATGAATTTAAGATAAGAATAATACATTCAAGAAGGAAAAGGAGAAACAATAAATTTACAACCTGCACCACATATACATTTTGAATATATTTAGATTTAAATGAAATCTATGAGAAAAAAATTTCTTTTAATATTTAAAAAATTAAACATTGCTTAAGCATATACTGTGCATAAGGCAGTGTGGTAAATATTATGAGCTGAAAAAAGAAGACATAGTATTTCCTGACTTTAAGAAATTTGCTATTTATTTGGGGAAATAAGACAGAAAAAAATGTCAAATAGTGCCAAATAAGTGTAAGTGTTGATGGGGAAGGAGAAATGCCCCCCCATTCCTTTTGAGTTCTTATGGTTGGATCAATAATAAAATTGATGCAAGATCAGATCACCTGGAGAAAAACCACTTTAATACTTGTGCACAGGAGATCATAAAAATGATGCCCAGAGAGTGAACAAAGCAGGCAGTTTATCTATATTTTGCACAAAGAAACAATAAATTTGTGAGGAATTGATAGGACAAAGAAACTTAGGTTTCAGGTATGTAATTAGTGAGGAATTTAGGCAGAGTTAGGCTTGAGGTAGTAAATTAGTAAAAGTAACAAGGTTTGTTTATATAGGCTTCTTGGCCCTGAATTTCCTAGCTCTTACAATAAGGATATCTGTATCTCCTGGTGCATGGAGGGTACCTTTCATATGGGCAATTTGTTTCCTGCTTTCAGAGGGAACAGAGCGAGGAGGTCAAATCTTTACTAAGTCAAACAGGTAACCTTAATTCAAAATAATCAATATGCTATTGTGAGATATTTGGGGGTGGACTTCCCTGGGCTCCAACAATGTTAATAATATACCTAGGCCTATGTAGTTTATAGAGAACTCAAAATTATTAATGCACATTATATCCACAAGAATCCAATGTGATTCAGTTATGATAAGGCGCTTTGTCAGGACCTTAAGGAACACAAAGCATGGTACCTAAAAACCCCCATGGCTGAATGCCATTCTCATCCTTCAAAAAGGAGTGTTGTTCTTCTCAGTGGCATCCTCTCTACTATTCCTGGGCAAAGAGAGACTAAGTTACTCAGACGGAGGCTGCCTCCTAAACTTTCTGTCCTAGCTTGTGCTTCAGACAGCCACGGGCATGCACTGGGTGACACCCTTTGTTCCGCTAATCCATTTCTAAATCACTTATCTGAAGTCTTCCTGTATGAACACTTAAGAGGCACTCTAGGGCAACTTAAAGTGCAGAAGGTGCGGTTCTATGTCAGCAGAATCTATGAGAACGAGAAGTTTTCTGAACAAAGGATAGGTAAGCTTGGCCCGCAGGCCATACTAAGTAGTAGAGATGATCAACCCCAAATTGTTTTCTTCTTCTAATTTGTTTTCCTGTAATTAGCAGAGTAACGTTAGTATTCTATAAGAAAATAGTGTTAGCACGCATATTATAAATTTAATTTTAACCTATTTATAATACTATTTATTTCACCAGGAATAAAATGCCTTCTAAATAAACAGATATTACCTCCCTTTTCCTTACTTCCCCTATCATCCCACACATTTCTTCTCTTGCCACCTTATCTCTCCTCTCAAGTTCCTGATTCTGGACCCCTCATCTCTCTTTTCCATTCTTTCCTTCTGTATTCCTTCTTATGTGTGTGCATGAGAGAACAGGTTAATATTTCTGACAGATTTTATTAAAATCAGTATTTGAACATCTCAATGAAGGCAATCTTCACACTAGTTACTCTGGGAAACTACGTAATATGCTAATAACATTGCCATTGCTCATAACCTTTTCAGAATCCATCTTTCACAGATAGGTTATACCATAAACATATTTAATTTTGTTTTTTTAACCAAAAAAAATGTTTCTTAGATTTATATACAAAAGTTTTCATTTGTGTTCCCTTTTAATGACTTTTGATTATTTCAGAACCTCAAAGAAAAGATAGTGCTTACTAGCATTGAAGATCTTCAAAAAGATGCACCACAGCCTCTTAAGATAATCTGAAAAAGGAGTTTCCAAAGACTTTCATGAATGATAGCATCGTCGCCCAAAGCTTTGGCCTCTCAAAGTAAATGTGATGTTTAAAAATATTTTTTTATTTGAGTAGATGGTACAGAGTTCCCATATATGCCTTTCTTTATTATTAACAGCTTGCATTGGTGTGGGACATTTGCTATAATTAATGAACCAATAGTGATTCATTATTAGTAACAGAAGTCTGTAGTTTACATTAAGCTTCACTCCTTTTTTTTTAAAGATTTTATTTTTTCCTTTTTCTCCCCAAAGCCCCCTGGTACATAGTTGTATATATTTTTAGTTGTGGGTCCTTCTAGTTGTGGCATGTGGGACACCGCCTCAGCATGGCCTGATGAGCAGTGCCATGTCCGCGCCGAGGATCCGAACAAGCGAAACCCTGGGCCACTGAAGCGGAGCGCGCAAACTTAACCACTCGGCCACGGGGCCGGCCCCTAAGCTTCACTCTTTATGTTGGACAGTTGTATGGGTTTTGACAAATACATAATGCCACTTTTCCACCATTACAAGATCATAAAGAATAATTTCATCATCCTAAAAATCCCCTGTGATTCACCTATTCTTTTCTTCCGCATCCCCCTGGCAACCACTGATCTTTTTACTGTTTCTGTGATTTTACCTTTTCCAGAATGTCATATAGTTCGAATTATACAGTGTGTGACCTTTTTAGACTGGCTTCTTTCACTTTAGCAATAGGCATTGAAGATTCCTCCATGGTTTTGGTGTCTTGATAGCTCAGTTTCTTTCATTGCTGCATTACGTGAATGTACCACAGTTTGTTTATCCGTTCACCTATTAAGGGGCATCTTGATTTATTTCAGTTTTTGATGATTATGAATAAAGCTGAGTAACACTCACGAGCAGGTTTTTGTGTGGACAGAAGTTTTCAACTCAGTGGTGTGCATACCTAGAAATACAAATGCTGAATCATGTTGTAAGAGAATGTTTAGTTTTGTAAGAAACTGCCAGACTTTCTTCCAAAATGCCTGTGCCATTTTGCATTCTCATCAGCAATTAATGAGAATTCCTGTTAATCCATATCTTTATCAGCATTTGATGGTGTCAGTATTTTGGATTTTAGTGTATAGTGGTATCTCGTTTTAATTTGCAGTTTTCCTTATGACATATGACATTGAGAGTATTTTCTCAGGTTTATTTTCCATCTATACGTCTTCTTTGGTGAGATGTCTGTTCAGATCTTTTGCCCATTTTTAAATTAGGTTGTTTTCTTGTTGTTGAGTTTTGAGAGTTCTTTGTCTAGTTTGGGTTACTTATCAGGTAACTTGTATGTGTTTTGCCAGTATTTTCTCGCGGTCTGTGCCTTATCTTTCATTCTCTTAACAATGTCTTTCACAGAGCAAAAGTTTTTTCATTTTAATAATGTCCAACTTGTCAATTATTTTTCTTGTATTTTCTCATATTTTTGGTGTTGCCTCTAAAAACTCATTGCCGAACACAAGGCCACCTCGAAGTTCTCCTATGTTATCTTCTAGAAGTTTTATAGTTTTGCATTTAAACTTAGTATTATGATCCATTTTGAGTTATTCTTTGTTTAAAAGTGTAAAGTCTGTGTCTAGGTTTGTATTTTTGCCTATGAAAGTCCAATTGTTCCAGCTCCATTTGTTGAAAAGACTATCCCTTTTCTATTGTCTTTGGGTTTTTTTGATGAAGATCAGTTGATCTATAGATGAGTGGGTCTGGTACTTTTTCTCTATTTTAAAAACTAACAGTAGATTTAAAAAAATAAAATGAAATATAAATAAAAATACAAATGATTTATAAACAGAGGGCTTCCATTTGGTAGATGATTGAATAAAGTTGGTTTTGCTCCATTGTTTCAGAAATCACTCCAAAGCAACTAGGATAATGCAGACACAGATACAGATTTTAACTTGTAACTTTGATGACAGTAGGAGATTTTTTTTTACTCTAAATCACAGAATCTAAGAAAAGGATTGCCAAATGTAGTGCCTGTTAAATGATGATGCCAGGAGACACCTAGATTTTCTATGTGGGGCTGTGAATTTCTAAACAGCTGGAATTCCCCAGAGTTGACATACCTCCTAGGAAGATGCCTTCTTTGGAACAAGAGATGTGGGTAATTGGGCTGGTGGTAGATCTTCCCTGGAAGCTATTTTATACCATACACACACACACACACACACACACACTCAACCCTGGGCCATAAAGCACTTCAGTATAAACCAGAAAGAATTTCTTCTCTCAGAATGCTGTCTTCCCATGTGAATTTCCTTTAATTAACTGGTAGAGGATAAATTTGCTTCATTTCAAAGATGACTGATAATTAAAAAAAAAATTGTTATTACGAAAAGTCAGAAAAGGAACAGAGAAAACAGCGGCCAGTGAATGTTGATAAAAATATTTCCCCAAACACGTGAAAATTATGATCAAACATAGGCAAGCATTTAGAAATTTCTTAAAACACTCGCCTGTTTTATATAAAAAGGGTTCAAAGCAGAGATATGAAGGCTCAGAGAAATTGCCATTTTCATAGCTTTGATCTAAATAGCCTCAAGGAAATGGAAATACTAAGGACCACTGAAGACATAAGTACCTCCCAATTCCTTCTTCTTAGTTTAGGTACAATAATCACTTAAATTTGAATTGGAAAATATCAAGAGTCAAGGCTGTCCTCTCTAATTCCTCCTCTACCTGCAGCCTTAACACAAGAAATTAGAAGTAGTGATTCTCCTCTCGGTCAGATGGGCACCTGTGTATCAGCATAAGCAAGACTACATGGAAATGCATACTTCCTGCAAAAAAGGAGATGGATCCTAAATGGCTGCTTTGGTGACCTGGCTTAACCTCATATCAGTTTATCAGTTGAGGCTTGTTGAACAATGCATAGAGCCTGGCCATGAAGGTGGGATATTGGTCCGATGAATGGCTGTGCAGAGGGTAGTCTGGGAGTAGCAAGCCACAAGATGGCGCTAGACTAGGGAGAACAGACACAGTAATGGAGCTCGGAGAAGTGTAGGAAGTGTTGTTAGTCCATTTGGGAAAGAGGATGACAAGAAACAAACATTTTCTTGAGAACACAATACCTTTTGACCCTGTAAATCCAAGTCTGAATATGAGACTCTATTAGAAATCAGCTGTGTGACTTTAAGCAAAAAGTACTCAACCTCTGAGAGCTAGTTTCCCTCCCTGTGAAGTGTATGAGATGATGTTTGCATGGTACATTGTTAGCAGTTTCAATTGAGACAGTGTTTTGAAAGTACTTAATACAGCGCCTAGCACATAGCAGGCAGCATTCAGGCTGTGATGCGCGAGTCCACAGGGCACCCTTCTCTGTGTGGATGGCACTGGAAGCTGTGGAACAAGGTGCCCCTAGGCAGTCTGTTAGGAAAACTGTTATTCTTATTGCTGGCTTCTCATTTTGCCTAGAGGCAGCTCCAGCCAGTCATGTATTGCCCAAGCATAGGAAAATAAACTCTTTGCTTTTTCTGTTTACTTCTTGTCACTTTATAGCCTTCTTGGGCAGTGTGATGCACGTGAAAAGGGCCTAAACAGATTTAAAAATGTTCCTGGTCAAAGTCCCCATTTTTCATTAACTAATTTGGAACAGTGAATCAATTAAGGATTTGGGTCCGCAGTTTCCTGATCTGTCAAATGAGAGAGTTGAACCAAATAATCTGTAACACTCTTTCCAGAATTCTTTAATTTCCAGTGTGGGTCCCATTCAATCCTTTTATCCTGGTACAGTTGCCCACAGAGAGGAAATCTTGTTCTCAAAATGACAATGAAATTCATTGAATGTGAATTCCCAGAGGATAGGGGAAAATGGGCCAGACTTCTTCTACGAATATGTGGCATCTAGTGGTTGGCAAGAAAAGGAAGCAGTCAGACTGTGCTTAAAATATTCCTCTTCCCTGATAAAGTATTAATTAAATCTGCTTAATCATTCCTGCAACTGGCTAGCAGAGGAAACTTAGGTACGGAGAGCTCAGGGAGCAAGCAGATGATGGGGAAGCCTGGGAAAGTCAAGGGCAGAATCATATTCATAACAAAGTACAACCTCCTCCTCCCCTTCCTTCTTCTCTTTTTAATGTTAAGCGACTGAGCGGTTGCACAAAGACCTTAGAGAGTGGGCAGAAGCTGTGTCCAGTTGAACCATCCTCCCTTCCCCTCTCCCTGGCAGTCACCCAGGGTAACTAATGCAGAAGGAGAACACACACATCTGTCCCCCTCAAAGGAAAACTCTTGCATCTACTCCCACTTTCCTAACAGGTTTTCTAAATCTTCAATAAGTTTGTGTTAGCTGGGAATGAATGTCTGAATTTAGGCTTCAAAAATGTTCTTTTCTCCCCCCCTCCCCAATCTGTGTAATTACTGTTTTTTTCCTGAAGCCTTTCAAAATACTATAATTAACAGATTGGCAGATAACCCATATAACAGCAGTTAAGGCAAATATAGTATGCAGCTGTCTTTGCATTAAGTGATTAAATCAAATAGCATAGTTTTGAAGTACATTTATAAAGCATAAATTTACCTCCTGGCAAAACTGTCTTAAGTAACACACCCTACACCATCTGTTCACTCAGTATTAATACCATATTTCCCAGGACTGTAGCTACGGAGAGCAGAGATACCAGCTGTGCAGAATCAAGAGGTGCTGAGGGATCCTTTGGAGTACTCAGCAACTTTTGGATCCTCTTAAGGATGCTCACAGTGATTGTGCATCTGAAACACATGTGCACATGCACACACACACACACACACACAAACACACAACCACGACTTGCATAGAGGCACACGTGCATACCCATACACCCATGCACAAGCACACACACGCGCATGGACATGTACATACTACCTCAAGATACAGATGACTCTATGCTCACTTCCCATGAAGAAGACAATACACTGGTGTGCCTTTAAATGCATTTATCCAAATACTTATTGACTTGAATTCATTGAATTATTCATTGAATTATTCATTCCACAGTGATTTATTGAATGCCTCTATGTGTCTGACTAGCTACTAGGTAGTAGGGATACAATGGTGAATAGTGATGGCCCTGCTGTCATGGAGCTTACAGTCTGGCACAGAAGTCTCATTAAAAAGACTAACTACCATAAATGGGGATGGTTTTAAGACAGGATAGAAACCCAAGCAAGCCTAACCTCATTTAGGGTTTATAAAATCAAAAGCTAAAAGTATTTTGCAATTCAAGAATATGTACAAGTGAAAACGGTTCACTCATCAAAAATGAACCAGAAGCTGCCATGAGCGATGGTAGACTCACTGGACAGCACAGGAAAGAGACGCTGACAATCTGTAAGGAGAACTGAAGCCAGCAGTAAAAATAAATGCTAACTTGGACGATTCAGACTATTGTGCAGGGTTTCAGGGATATTGAGGAAGGACTGAGAAATAGGAAACCTGAGCGGGTTTCATGGAACCATGGTTATCAACCCTGGCTGCACATTAGAATCATCTGGGAGCCTTTAGAAAATATTCATGGCCGGGTCCCACCCCAGATCAGTTAGACTAGAAAATCTGGGGAAGGCACTTGGACATCTCTGTCTGGTTTTTGCATTCTTGAGGTCATTTTAATGAGCCTTGGAGGGATAAGTTAGAGCTTACAAAGTCATAATTTACAGTTAGGAGGGATTAGACAGGTCATCCAGGCCAAGATTCTCATCTCATAAATGAAAACAAAGAGGTGCAGAGAAGGTAAACGAATTCCCCCCGGTCTCACAGCTCACTCGAGGCAGATACTGAGCCAGCCTCCAGCTTTTCCAGTTTCCCAACGGGGGTCTTATTACATACCACTATCCGGATTTTCAGCAGATAGTGAAAATCAAAGCCAATCACAGAAAACTAGCTTTTTCATTGAAAGTTTTCAAAGTGAGAGTACTTTGAGGAGGAAAGCAAAGAGAAAGAATGCAAATAATCAGTTGGACATAAAAGATCTCAGATATTATTTTGTGGAGAAAAGGGGAAGTAGACTCCTAAATTTTGTGGTTTACATGAAACACCAAGAATGTAAGCCTCTAAGCTCATCTTTTATTGCTGTCATTCTATGATAGTTTCTTTAGAGGCACCAAGAGGGGAACTTCGCATTATATAAAATCTTGTCTCCCCAAGAATCCATTTCCCTCATGTGAACTGTAATGCTGTTTATTAGATAGACACAAAGCTTTCTGTTTTTGTTTAATCTAAAAAAACAATCAAGTTGTTTCCCTTCAAAAGACTGAGTAACACAGAGCTGCCAGACTGGACCGCAAGATTCAGGCACGAAGAAAGGATTCTGAGTTTTGTTTCACATCAATATTTATTACTGTATCAGCAGCTACATTTGATGTGCTTATAATTTATTAGTAGTCTTGATCTGGAGGCAGAAACAGATTCCATAATTCTTGTGAATCACATGTCCTCCAGGCATTTTTTTTTTAATCTAACTTTTGTTTACTGTCGCTTGTCCTGAACATTTCACATTGCTGTTCATAAAGAAGCAGTTCACAGAAAACTAGTAACTGGCCTACCCCAATATTTTCCGTTTTATTAGTCAATGGGAGTCGGCTTTAAACTATCCAGAGTATAATTTATAACCGGAACAGACAATTTAATCATTTTAGGATGTGTTCAAGCACAGCTCAAAGTTTTAACAAGGCTGCTCCTTTATTCCAGAGCCCCTCCCTGTCAAGAAGGCGCTTGTGCTTTAACAGAGAAAATAGTCCTTCTTTACAGTTGTCCATTGAGGTGAAATGTGCATTGAAACACTTTGTGAGAAAAGTAATGCAGGAAGTAAAGTAAATCTCTGAGAAGGAAAAAAACTGGGAGTCTTTTGAGGTGGGATGAAAATTCAGTGAAAAGATGGCATAATTATTTTGACAGTAGGTGGGATCTCTGAACTGTTAATTAAGAGACTCACCATTAAGACTGTGAAGACTCAAGTTTCTAGAGGTTTACTGATTCTTTTCTGGTATTTTTGAGAAGATTTGATTATATGGTACTATTTTTAAATGTCATTTTATAGCTTTAAAACATGACAGAGGAAGCACCTTAACAAAATGCTCATCCCTGAGGGGACAAGAATAAAAACCACTGCGTGCCAGATTTTCACTTTACATAACTCAAACTATTTACCCTGCGGACAAAAGACCGTTCCTTATGAGAAATAGTGACATAATGAAACATGCCTATGCTAGGCCAGCTAATAAATCCTGTAATTTGGTGCCCTAGGCAACAGAATGGTATCTTCAGCTGATGGGATAAATGCTTGGATGGACAGACAGAAGAATGAACTGATGGATAGATGGGCAGGCATTATTAGTACTCATGTAGACAAATATCACCTAATATTAGCTAGGTCATGTCCATGTCAAATAGAAAAAAAGCAAGAACTAAGAGAATTGCAGACTGGTAGATGGGTTACACCCTCACTGACAACAGCAGAAATACCTCGAGGAATACTCTGAGTTCTTTCTGGCAGGAGCTTTGTCTTCTTCTTCTTCATATCCTCAGCATCTAAGATTGTTGCTCTCATTCAGTAGTAGTTCAATAATGTTAGATAAATGGAGGTAAAAGAAAAGGAATAAGGAAGGACTCCTAGATGCAAATGCTATCAAATGCATTCAGTGAACAAGAATGGGATTTTTCCTTTAGAGCTGAAAAGAATCTTAATATCGAAGAAGATGAATGACCAGAATGGAAATAAGTCCTTCAAGATGCTATTCTGAAGCAGCCTGTCTAGAAAGCCCTGAAGAAACCTTGATGAAGGGCAGGGATGCTGGAGACAAGACTGTGGAATGGGTAAAATGTGCAGGGCTGTGAAATGAGACAAGGCAACGGGCAGGAGCGCAGAGACCAGAGAAAACCAGATGTGCTGTCCTTAGCTGGGAAGTCCCGGACAAACCCGTGGGCCTCAGTTTCTTATTAGGTAAAATAGAGGTAAACTAATTCACCCCTTAGATCCTTTCCAAGGTCTGATGTTCATTTTTACAATCCTTATGTTCCATTCTTGAAATCCCTTGTCTGACTCCCTAGAAATAAAGATGACTCATTATTTTCTCTTTTGGGGAAGGGAGGCAGAGAGCAGAAATGTTGCTTATCATATTACTTTGTCCAGCTATGTTATGATTTGAAAAGTTTTTCTTTTTTGTCAATGTGATGTTATTATATGAAACCCTAAAAAGCTAACTCTATGTAGGATTTCTTAAAAGTAACACCTGGAAAAAATTGGATTTGAGACAAAAAAAAATTGCTTTAAAAGAAACTTCTCTAAAAACATGTCTGTATTTTGGTATGCATTTGCAACTACATATGCCAAGTGCCAAAAACTTTGTGTTCTCTGTTTTTTAATAAAAATTATTCAGTAAAATTGAGCATTGGGATACATAACAGAGCCTTACGTTTCATTGTCTTAAGCTTTCAGACTGGGAATTTCCACCTCCTCAATCAAGAATCTGGTGAGCACATCCTCATCCCCAGATTTGGCAGTCTGCAATTTCCAGTGCAATTCATACTCTCCATGTAACCGTAGCTTTCTTTCTAGATAGTTGCACTGATGCACACACAGAATGCAGAGTACTGGATACTTGTAACCTGAATATTTGTTTCTATTATAGGAGGCTGGCAACAAAATGTTTCTGTTAGTGGAAAGTGACAGTTATAAATTGATTTTCAGAGAGGAAGTGAAGACTCGGAGAGAAGGACCAAAAGTCAACACAAGGCATGGTAAAACAAAGAGGGGGCAGGTTTATCCCAATGTAGGAAAACTTCGATGAGAAATAGAACTTAAGTGAAATCTGCTAACCCAACACTGGGAGAGGGGCTCGAAGGATGAGAAGAGCCTGAGGTGAAAGGCTCTCTGGAAGAGCGCAGTGGAAAGGCTGAGATAGTGGGGTCTGCCCTGGAGTCAGTCCTCAGCAGAACAGCGTGATGGGGCAGTGCTATTAACGTGTGAAAATAAGGAGAATGGAGCTCCCCATCTTGGCAAGAAGAATCAATCTATAGGCTTATAAGGCTGTGCCCTTTGAAGTACTGGGCTCAGGGCTGTACCACATGCACTCAGAAAAATTGGGATCTTCTGAACAAAGAAATTTCAGGTCCAGATAAAGCTCCTATTGGTTCTATTAGTATTCCTAAGCATAACTACCATTTATCGTGTGACCAAGGATTTTCACCTCTACTTTCCAGATAAAGAAACTCAAAAAGAAGGAATTAAAATTACATTTCCCAAGTCACACAGCTGGTATGTTACAGGGCAAGGGTTTGGAATCCTGATATTAATACTATTCTTTTAATTTTTGTGTTTTTATAGGTAGGATGCATTTTCATTTATTTTTTCGAATTAAATTTTTTTTCCTTTATTTTATTTTATTTTGAGGAAGATTAGCTCTGAGCTAACATCTGCTGCCAATCCTCCTCTTGTTGCTGAGGAAGACTGGCCCTGAGCTAACATCTATGCCCATTTTCCTCTACTTTATATGTGAGACGCCTACAACAGCATGGCTTTTGCCAAGTGGTGGCCCGTCCACACCCAGGATCTGAACCGGCGAACCCCGGGCTCCTGAAGCAGAGAGCACAGATTTAACCACTGCACCACCAGGCTGGCCTCTCCAATATTTTTTTAAAAGCCATATTGACAATGTTAGAATACAGTTGTCATAAGAAGATCCCAGTGCTTTGGCCTGAGGTGGAACCTAATAAAACTGTTTCAAAATTGAAATTTCTCACTTTGAGGAGTTGGGTGATGGTGACAACTATGGGTACCAAAGTCTGCTCATCTCAAGCGGAGTTAAAACTCAGCAGGACTGATTGATGGGCCATTTTTAAAAGCTATTCATTAGAAAAAAGAATGGAGACTTACAGAAAAGTTGCAAGGATAGTAAAGAATTCCACAATAACCTTTACCCAGATTCACTTATTGTTTGTAATTTGTCCTATTTGCTCTTTCTGTTTATATAAACAAAATTCTTTGTCCCAAACTTCTGAAACTCAGTTGCATACGTCATGGCCCTTTGCTTCTAAGTACTTCAATGTGTATTTCCTAAGAAAAAGAATATTCCCTTACATGTCCACAGTACAGTTATCAACTTGAGCAAAATTAACACTGGACTTTTATCTTATCTACCATCTCTGTTTCAATTTTGTCCATTTACCTACCCAGCAAATTCCTTTACAACATGTTTTTCCTCCAGGACAGGATCCAGTAAAGGATCACATGTTGTACTTACTTATCATGTTCCTTTAGTCTCCTTTAATTTGGAACAGTTCTCCAGATTTCTTTGTCTTTAATGAGTGTGACTTTTTTTTTTTTTTTTGGTGAGGAAGATTGTCACTCAGCTAACATCTGTGCCAATCTTCCTCTATTTTGTACATGGGATGCCACCACAGCATGGCTTGATGAATAATGTGTAGGTCTGTGACCGGGATCTGAACCTGTGAAGGCTGGGCCACCAAAGTGGAGTGTGTGAACTAAAACACTACGCCACTGGGTTGGCCCCTGACTGTGACATTTTTGAAGAATGTAGCCAATGGGCCATTTACAGAGCCCTTCTTCTCACCTGGAATAGTTTTCCTGGAGCTTATTTTTGCTTAAACTTCGAAGGGTATTTTTAGATATGGGAGTCCTTTGGCCTTTAGGATCAATCAGGGATAGAGTTAGGCCATAGATGATAATGCCAGAGCCATTAGGATGGGCAGAGGGACTTTTCTGAACAGAAATGTGTTTTGCACTGAAAGGAGAGTAGATAAAGGTGGGGCAGAGCTTGAAATGTAAGCCCTTCGTGGGCAGGCGACTCTGGAACAGCTATTGATACAGAAGGAAACTGTGACAGAGAGGAGGAGCCGTCATCCCATGGGTGGGAAAGGTTCGGGAATCCTGGGCACGGCGATTCAGCAGCGTTAACAGAGGAATCGTGGAAATGAAAGTAAGGAAATGACACAGTGCTTGAATTCTCCAACCTGAAATCTTAAGAATGAGGCCATAAGTCTGATGAATCTGTTAAATGTCTGGCTAACATGGGTAGATAAAACAGACATATATACACCATGACATAAATGGCCACGTCAGCAGCTTTTGTAACAGTTTTATGGAGATGTAATTGATGGCCAAAAACTGCACATATTTAACGTAAACAATTTGATAGGTTTGAACATATTCACATACTTGTGAAACCATAACCATAATCAAGGTAAGCAGCATATCCATCACCTCCAAAAGTTGCCTCCTGCCCCTTTGTATTTTTGTTGTCGTGGCTGGTTTTTGATTTTTGTGGTTCTTACCAGTTAGCTTGAGATCTACTCTCTTAAAATTTTAAGTATACAATGTAGTATTGTTAATTATAGGCACTGTGTTGTACATCAGATCTCTAGAACTTATTCATCTTGCATAACTGAAAATTTATACCTGTTGAATGACAATTCTCCATTACCCCCTCCCCCAGCCCCTGGTAACCACCATCAATTATTTTTACTTTTTAATTTTTTAAGTTTTTTTTAAGGAAGATTAGCCCTGAGCTAACATCTGCTGCCAATCCTCCTCTTTTTGCTGAGGAAGACTGGCCCTGAGCTAACATCCGTGCCCATCTTCCTCTACTTTATATGTGGGACGCCTACAGCATGGCGTGCCAAGTGGTGCCATGTCTTCACCCAGGATCTGAATTGGTGAACCCCAGGCTGCTGAAGAAGAATGTGCAAATTTAACCACTGTGCCACCAGGCTGGCCCCCATCAATTATTTTTAATAAGTACTGAAAGGCTAATGGGGATTTTGGTGAAAAGTTAGTAAATAGATGGGAAAAATTAGGAAAACCATTATAGAGGAAGTAACCTCTAGATGCGATTTGAAACAAACAAAAAATACTGCTCTATATGACTCTAGCTGCTCCCTTACAAAGTTAGTTATGCTGCAGAGAAGGCCTCACTCACCCTTCCAACCAGGATGTATCTGGCTATCCAGGTTGGTGTAGGGAGTTGGGAGAGCTGATATACTCTGTATAAAAAGATGAGAATTTGAGGGGCCAGCCCATGGTATAGTGGTTAAGTTCGGTGCACTCCACTTTGGCGGCCCAGGTTTGCAGGCTTGGACCCCAGGCACAGACCACTTGTCAGCCATGCTATGGCAGCAACCTGTATATAAAGTAGAGGAAGATTGGCACAGATGTTAGCTCAGGGCTAATCTTTCTCAAGCCAAAAATGAGAAAGATTGACAACAAATGTTAGCTCAGGTCTAATCTTCCTCAGCAAAAAAAAAAAAAAAAAAAAAAAAGATGAGAATTCAGAATTCTTTGGTGGTGGTGTGGGGATCTGGCAGAGAAGAGGGACAGAGCAGCAGGGTGGAACAATGCTCAGGTGGAGAGGGGAGAGTTGGGAGCCTGAGGGACAGAAAAGTCCGAAAAGCACTTTGGATGGGAAACAAATACAAAAAAAAACAGAATGAAAATTCTTTCTGGTGGGATGGGCTATCCACACTTTATCACCCATATAGAATCTTCAATAAAGGCCACTTAGTTCACTAATGCTTTTATTGTGAAAGTGGCTTCATTGGAGGATGCTTGAAGGGGAGACTGAGTTCTGTGTCTGGGTTGATGTAAGGCCAAAACAGAGTATGTGGAGAAGCTGGTATAGAAGCTGGAGGAGATTTCAGGAGTGTAAATGCTATGGAATTAGCAAAAATTCTAGGGTAAACTTCAGACTATCAGAGCTGTAGAATTGATAAAGTCAAAGCCAAGATCACTGAGAGTAAAAGGTGGACCCAGCTAGCATCTGGGTTATGTATGGTGTAAATAGACAGTTGTACTAATGCATATATATGATATGATGCAGAGATGGAGTGGAAAATGGTAAGGTCTAGAGAAGGGTGGGGGGATCCAGTGGCCTGGATGGTAAGAACAATTTCCTGTCTTGTCCCCTCCCTCACCTTCCAGAACCCTCCGTGACAGTTCCAGGCCTGGAGCTCCAGTCTGGAGTGTGCATTCTCAGTGCCCAGTTATCTGTGGATGCAGTATGCTTCAAATGATGAAAAATGAGCTTTTTTCTTCAGAACACTTTTTGTCTGATAGGTGAGCTGAAGCTCTACTTCCTGGGGAACATTTTCTTTAAAGATTGGCACCTGAGCTAACCTCTGTTGCCAGTCGTTTTTTTTTCTCCCTTCTTCTCCCCAAAGCTCCCTAGTACATAGTTGTATATTCTGGTTGTAGTCCCTTCTAGCTGTGCCATGTGGGACGCCACCTCAGCATGGCTTGATGAGTGGTGCTAGGGCCGTGCCCAGGCTCCGAACCAGCGAAACCCTGGGCTGCCGAAGTGGAGTGTGAACTTAACCACTGGGCCGTGGGGCCAGCCCTTTCCTGGGGAATTTTGATTTGATTTTCTACACTCTTTTAGACTATGGCTTCTTCTTTGGTTTTTATCAATATTGGGGAAAAAAAGATCTTAATCAGGTAAGGGAACACTAGGCCTGGCTCCCCAGAAGAGACTGAGTCTTGTTTTTCCTGTTCTTCTCATTTTTGTAAGTCATGGTGGGGCGCAGAGACACTTGAAATGAAAACTCTCAGGGAGCAGTAGAACGCCATCCTTCTAGGGGAATGAGTTGGACAGGGCCGAGGTTAGAGAGGGGACTAGAGCTCCCATGTCCGTTTACCTGGGTGTGGTAGAGGTTCCTGGAGTGGATCCCAAATACCATTATTCAGGGGTGGTGCTTTGGCTTATTTAGGTATTTCAGCACACCTGAGGAGAACAGTTTCTCAACATTGTGCACCAGATGCCTTCCATCTCTGTGTCTTTGGAATAATCGTCCCCCTTGTGTTAAGGCTAAGCTGGAAAGTGATGGTGAGCTTCTGAAAACCTCTGATCTGATGCTATCCCATCTGTGCTCAGCGACCAGAATCCTATTGAACGGAGCATAGGTGTTTCTAAAGCTCTGAGGATCTGTGCCCTTCTCCAGCAAAGGATGGCCGGGGGAAATAGCAACTAAGGACCTCACACAGGAAATCTTTGTTACTTGAGTTTTTCAGAGAAGAAACCATGGAAAATTATTTTATTCACTTTAAAAATGAATAACAGGGATGGAAAATTGACCTTAATTAATTGAATTCATAAAGGCATATTATTCATGAATAATGAATGTCTGCAGCTTGCCTAGAGAGAGGAGAGTGAGAGTTAAGTCCCAGATTCTCATTCTTTTCCTGTCTTTCAGCATCAGCAGAGAGCCAGGCAGAGGATCAAAGGTGGAACATGACAGGTAAGGTTCTGCCCACTCAACTCTGTGCTTTCCCAGGGTTAACCTTAAACTCTCCTTTCCATGACCACCCAGGTCCACAAGCTCTGAGCATGTCAGTTTCTAGAATGAGTCCTCAGAAACAGAGCCTTCAGAAGGGGGATCCAAAGGAGGGAAATTGGAACCTGGGAAGTTCTCGGATTCCCTGCTCTGACCCGCCATAGAAATGAAGAATGCAGGAGCTAGGCAATGGGGCTTGCCTGGTCTGCTCGGTGGTGGTGTGAGATGCAGTGTGCATGAGTCAAGTTCTCCAGAGAAACAGAGCCAATGGGATGTGTGGGCAGAGAGATTGATTTAAGGAATTGGCTCACGGGATTATGGAGGCTGGCAAATCCAAAATCTCCAGGGTGGGCTGGCGGGCTGGAGACCAGGTGGTTCGAGTTGCAGTTTGAGTCCCAAGGGCATCTGCTGGAAAATTCCTTCTTGCTTGGGGGAGTTCAGTCTTTTGTTCTATTCAGGCCTTTAACTGATTGAATAAGGGTCACCTGTATTATGGAGGGCGCTATGCTTTACTCGAGTGCACTGATTTAAATGTTAGTCTTATCCAAGAGCACCTTCACAAACACATCCACTCTGTACAAGTTTTGACAACTGCATAGAGTCATATTATCTTAATTTTTTAATTTTATATAACAAACAGCTGTTTTATTTTGTTTTGCACCAGCAAATTTCAGTTTCCATTTAAGGTGATATTTGAGACAAACCTTCCTTCTTTTTCTTCTTTATTGCTCCAGTCATAATACTAACTTTATCTCCACTCATGTCTTTATTTTAAACTATAAAACTTTTTCATACTTATGTGCTGAACTAGAAAAATAAGTTAATAATATTGTCCTCCTAAAAGCATTCATTTCAATTTAATTATCAATTAAACTTACATAGGTATCATGATAACCTCTGGTGTTTCAAGATATTCAGATAAACACATTACAATGTTGCATTGGTGCATAGAAAAAAACCATTTGAACTGAATTAATCAATTGGCACTGACTAGATCAGCAATGTGCTTACATATGATGCTAAAAAGATGCACTAGCACCTTATATGTAGTACAATACAATACATTACAAGATGCAAGTCAGAGCCAAATGGAAGACTAAAATTATATTAAATTGAAAAATAGTTTACACTGGCTGTTGATGGATATTTAGGTTGTTTCCATGGCTATTGTGAATAAAGCTGCAATGAACATAGGAGTACAGATATCTTTTTGAGATCCTGATTTCAATTCCTTTAGATATATACCCAGAAGTGGAATTGCTGGATCGCATGGTAGTTTTATTTTTAATTTTTTTGAGGAACCTCCATACTGTTTTCCATAGTGGTTGTGATACCAGCTCAACCAAGGTTGACATAAGGGAAGCCATATTGTGGAAAAGAAACCATATTGTAACTTTGAATGACTTCTAATTAACTAACCCTGACTCACCAGCCCCTTTGAATCTTTGCTTTAGTTTGCCTAGATAAGTAAGCATCTGTCTCTGAGGGATTTATAGGTTCCCATAGATTTTATGGCTCCTCCCAGCTGTGATAAGATGATAACTTTGCTCTTTCAAGTTCCTTAGGAATGTGATGACCCCCGGGTAGAGAGTCTATACTGATAGACATCATCAATGACAACTGAACAATTAGGGTATAGGGCTAGGGTATAGGGCATTGCTCTTTGCTCAGTCTATGATGTATATCCAGTAAAACAAAAGACTATCAGGAACTAAGACCATATGTCTGCCCCTACCCAGAGATCAGATGGAGGCCCCACCCAGAGACCAACCCCATATATAACTGGCCTGTAGTCTTTGTTCTGTAAGATGGTTCTTTTGGACATTAGTCAGCCATCTTCCCTCTTGCTAGCAAGCTGTAATAAAAAACTCTTTCTCTCCTACCACCTTGCCTCTTGACTATTGGCATGTCCTGCAGTGGACAGATGACCCCCCCTTGGGCGGTAACAGTAGCACCAATTTACATTCCCACCAACAGTGCACAAGGGTTCCTCTCTCTCCACATCCTCACCAACACTATTGTCTTTTGGGTTTTTTGATAATAACCATCCTTCTCCAGTGAAGACATACAAATGGTGAACATGTACATGAAAAGGTGCTCAGCAGCACTAATGATTAGGGAAATGCAAATCAAAACCACTTCAGCTTTGGGCCAAGGCCACAAACTTTCTGGGAAGTCCCCAGCCAACATCTGAGCATGGAGGGATTCTAGGACCTGGCCGTTTTGGCAGGACACTTGTAATCAGCAGTCTTCTGTCTGTAGTTCCTGTTGGGCTGGTCAAGAGTTTGTTGAGAGCTGTCCTGCCCAGTCTTGCCCCTTCCCTACTTTCCTTTCACAAGGGTCAGATCTGCACTGTCATCTAGTGGCTTTTCTTGCCCCAAACTGCATGCTTCTCCTTTTGTCTTTCACAGGCATCACCTCTCTTCTCCCTCAATAAACCTTTTGCTCTCCAAATTCCGTTTCCATGTCTGCTTCCAACGGACACAATTCCTTACATTGTTTCCTTGTCTCCCTCTCTGTGATTGCTTGAAAGTTGTAGTGTCTCCTATCTTTTTAGGGGAGCTTTTTAGATTCTCTGGCAGTAGAACCTCACATATTTCTACAATCAATTTGCTGAAATCAACTTTGATAAAGTTTATATTATCAAGAACTCTCAGATGATGTATCTATGTTCTCATCTTCTGAACTCTTATTTTCCTTTCATGGTAATAATCACAGATTTAAAATATCACCTAATCAAATAATTCTAGAGTTGTAGCTGCCTTGCCCAACCTTGTTCTTTTATAGATGCCATGATTTAGCTGAGGGCCCTAGCAGCTAAGTGATTCATCTCAAATTGCCAGAGCTATAAAATGAATTTCCTTCGTAAGTTAATTGTCTCAAGAGAATTTCTTCACTTTCTTGACATTTCTAATCAGAAAGTGTCAGATCCTAGCCCTAGACTGCTCATTTACTAATCTTATTAAATTACTTCCTACTGTATTTAACTAAGATTATTTTATTTCTCTGAGGTTTGATAAATTAGCCCCCTATATGGAATGAGCACCTTCTCCTTGAGGGTATATAGTCCATAGCCTGGGGAAAGCTCTTTGTCAATGGCTAGATTAGCAAGGGCAAGATGATCATGGAAGCCCACTTGTGTATATATAAACACACACACACACAAACACACACACACACACATATTTATTTAATTAGGCTATGCCAGCAAGTTAATATAGAGTGCAGTGTCAAAAGACATAAAAGTGTTAATTAATAATGATAAACGAATTTTGATAACCTACGCAATGTTTTCTAACAGCATCCTTTTTTTTCTTTGTTCTATCCATAGGCCCCTCTCTCTTTCTTCATCCAAATGGCTACTGCTCTGATTGTCCATTATTCGATCAACTATTAACCCCAGGGAACAAAATCTAGAATTTCCTAGGAAGGCATTATTAGCCTCTTTTCCTGCAGACATTGTGGTGCATCTTGGGAAGAGAAACTCAAATTAGCTACCAAAAGGTAAGATAGGACTGGGGGGTACCTACTCAGACTTGGGTAGGAGGCAAGAGGGTGGCAGTTTATAACAATTATACTTTACAGTCTTGAAAGGATTAAACACATACACACCCAGTTAATTTTCCCCTGGGAGGCATGCGAGCGATTTTCTTCCCCTAAGTAATTCTGTCAAATGTATCCATGTTTTCATTAACTGCTGAAATAATTTTTTCTATTCATTGTAGGGCTATACTGTACTTTTTTTGTGTTAATAAGTATTTATCCTCTTACCTTATACTATTACAATCATTAACTGTGGTGTGTAAATGTACTAGTTATTACTGTCTAACTTTTGTTGAAAAAAGCACAATAAGAGAGTGAAGGTGAAAAAAACATTATATAAAAAGCACGCCGGCAGAGTTTTCTGCCAAGTAGCAGGGCACTGCATTCATGACATTTAGTTTCTGTGCCCAACAGCTATGTCCTGTGGTTTTATTGAAAGAGAATACCGATCAGCCCAGGGAACATAATACTCTGGAGAACTGCACATCTTGGAATTGAAGAAAATGAGAAATTGGAGGGAAAATATCCATGACTTTCTTTTTCTCTCTGTCCTTCCTTCCTACCTCCCTTCCTCCTTTCTTTCCTTCTTTCCTTCCTTCCTCCCTTTCTCCTTTCTTTCCTTCTTTCCTTCCTTTCTTCCTCCATTCCTCCCTTCCTTTCTTCCTTCCTTTCTTCTTTCTGTTTTGGAAAAAATTCAACGGTGAGCTAGGAAGGCACCAGATCTAAGATACAGGTAAGATGTGATAGTTGGTTACCATACAGAAAAAATGCACAACCCAAGAACTAACCATAAGGAAAAGTGAAATTACACGCTAGTAAATGAAACAAAAAAACAAAAAAAGCATTAAGGGAGAACAAATGCATGGATGCATGGCTACATGATTCAGTTACCGAAAAAAAGGAATCTCATAGCTGTCAAAGCACTTCAGGGATGTTGTGGTTAAGCAATATCTTGAATATGACTTTTTTTTGTACACAATATTTTAAATGAAACAAAATCTGGGGAGAATGTAGCAAGTGCAGCCTTTTCACTATGCAGTATGTTAATGTGTCAGATTGGTTGTGCAGTGGAACAGCTTGAAGGAATGGCAGTATTTTAATAATATTATATGTTAACCTGGCCTTTATAAATAATCTGTTTACCTGCAAGATGTTATTAGCTTAAGTACACGAAATGTAACTTCTATAAGATATTTATCCCCCTTTGTTTTTTATTTGTATTAACAAAGTAGCATTTAAGTCTTTTTTAAGGAGACAGAATTAGATTAGATTTTGAGGAGGGGAATGTTGACTACTGAAGATAAAAAACTGAGATGACTGTAGATCTGTCATGGTTGAATGTAATTCATTCTGGTAATTCTTGATCATTTCTTATTTTTTGACCACAAGGATTAAAAAAACACATGTTGACTCAATTTCTTAGTATTTGCAAACTAAAGTCAACAATAATGGAGCATCTTGGAGATATATATACGCAGTCCTGCTTCTTTCTCTTGGACCGTTCTAAAAGCCATTTCACAGGCATTGTTAAAGAAAGGCCATTGGCAGGATGAAGAATCTGAAGTATAGAAAACATGTCTGTGATTGGCTCCAAGCTACACTTATTTATGCTTCTTGTACAGGGTGCATTAAAAAAATCTACATGTTTCTACTTCCTGTTAGTGTTTTCCCTTTTTCCATCGAATAATTTCTGTCTTTATATAAACAGTCTATGTTGATTGACTTAAAAATTCCTGGATCCAACTGTCACTGCAAAGGCGACTATCCTGGCGGCTGCATCACAGCCCCCACCAACATTTCCTCTAAAACCGATGTAGGTCTTGTCCACCACAATGAATTATGCATAACCGGAGGGCTATTTCTTGGCATGAAAAAAATGTGACACGTTAGATTAAAATTAAATATTGAGTAGGCTTTCTCCTAGAGACATGAATTAAAGAAAGATGCTTTTTTTTTCACCAGTGAAGTATGGAGGCCTTCAGTTGTGTGTGTTTGCACAAAGGAATTTGTTACAACATGGTGCACAATGCTGAATACCTAACGCCCGGCTCAGCCCTCCACTGCTGGTTGGTTTCAGAAGGAAGTCCCAGCAGTTCTCAGAAATGACTCGGTGATCAGGATCTTTCAGTAGGCTTTACTGCTTTTTCCACACACCTCTTATGGCTTTTAGCTAAGTGAGGCCTGCCTTTAACTCACAGGCTGTCATTAGGTGCAGTTCTGAAGCAAATTATAATAATAATGATGTCAGCCACAAAACTCAGACTAAAACTCCCTAAAAGAAGACCCTTTCCCCTCCTCAGTCCAGTGAGCAGGCACACTGAAGAGAAAGAGCCTAGTGAGAGAACATTCCGGAGCAACATGCAGGAACATGCAGGAGCCACTCTGATGGGCCTGGGAAGGGAGAGAAGGAAATGCAATAGCCACTGGGCCAACTAGCAAAGCTTCTCAGAAAATATCAACTCCAAATTTAACTGCATTGGTTTATTTCCTTATTCATTCCTTCTTCCCTCTTTTTAGTAACACATTGTAAGAGAATTAAAATATGGTCTCTACTTTTCAAAGCAAAACAAACCAAGTACCAAAAAAGAAGTTGTTTAGAATATGCCCATTGCAAACTTGACCCCCCAAAGGGCTCCAGTCTTTTGATGATCCTGGATTAGAATCTCTTAGGTCCTTCTCACGATACTGTAGCTGACATTATGTCCTGAGACTTGGCTAGTGATGGAATAGGTCATTTCTGTTGCAGGGATGGGCATGTAACTGGGTGTTTATTCCTCAGCAAACTAGTTTCCTTTGCCTAGACAGGCATGCTGTCTCTGATGGTGTTCCACTGCCCCCTGAGGGCCTCTAAGTGTAATAAAAGCGAATGAAAATGCGGCTTCATATGAAATAATTCACTATGCAGGAGCAAAGCTGGATATGTGACTCAAAGGATCTCTGAAGTAAAGATTAACTGCCAGTCATCAGGAAACCCAAAGCCATTTAAAGTAAGAGGTGCCACAAGCCAAAAGATAGAAGCCATAAACACATACAATATTAATAAAGCAATTACAGTAAGTGCTATAACATTCTGCTTTGCAAATCTCTTGCCACTTCAAGAAACATCTGTCTCCGCCACTAGAAATTACTGTTAAAAAAACCAAACCAAACCAAACAAGCTGTGCTTTGTGTTTTAGCTTTTCATTCAGCATCCTGATCAGCCGGTCGGCTGCCAAAGCTTCCATACCAATTTCATAGCCTATTCCCTGGGTTGGTTTTCCAACCAATGTAGCCAATTGTGCTTATAGTAAGCAGAGGAGCAATTAGCTGATCCACTGCATTGTGCAAACTGCCTGAATCCAATCACACATAATGTCTCAGGAGGGCAAGTAGGTAATTCAAGTGACCAGATGAATCCTTATTTAATAGAAACTGGCTTGAGCCATAGCTTCCCCAGATCCTGAAAGTTGTTGGTTCTTTTTTTTTTTTTTTAAATAAATTCTCCCACTTAACTACAGTGCACATGTCAGCTGCTTTATGCCTAGCAATAAAATTCAGACCTTGCTGGGACAGGGAGGAGTCATAAAGACTGATGAACACGTTTTCAGAAAACCTGTGACCTAGGTTCTATCCCTATTTGAATGAGAATGATACAAATGCTCTGAAAGTTTCATTTGCTTCCTTTTTTAAAAGGTTTTTGTTGTTGTTGCTGTTGTTGTTTTGTGGGGAAGATTTGCCCTAAGCTAACATCTTTTGCCAATCTTCCTCCTTTTTTCTTCCTTCCTCCCCACCCCCCACCCCCCCCAAAGCCCCAGTACATCGCTGTGTATAGTTTAAGTTCTTCTATGTGAGCAACCACCACAGCATGGCTACTGACAGACGAGTGGTGTGGTTCTGCACCCAGGAACTGAACCTGGGCCACCAAAGTGGACCATGCTGAACTTTGACCAATAGGCCATCAGGGCTGGCTCTCATTTTCTTCATTTTAAAATAGGAAATTTAATTCTTCCACAGCTGTCTCAAAGGAGATCAAACCGAACATATTTGTGGAAATGCTGTGTACACTGGAGAGAGGTATAACAATGGAAGGACTTTCCACACGTATAAGCTGTGGAACACTTTATCCTGGAATAGCACTTGGTTTCTTAGAGAATAATTGAAAAGAACAGAAACTACATGTATAAGCAATCATTGAACTCAAATAGGCCTTCCATTAAAAAGTAAAACAACACAAAACAACATGATTCAGAAAACAGGGAAGGAAGGTTTGCTTCAATCGTGAAGAAAAGAAAAAGATAACGTGATCATGGTTTCCTAAATGGAAGATTATAACAGAAGATAAAATTTCAAAGGTCCAATTGGGGTTGTAGATCTGAGTAATTGGGTTAAAGAAGCATTCACTCAAATATTTAAATTAGAAACCCTTAGAGTCAACCTAGATTCTTTTTTTACACCTGTCACAAAATCCTGATTTAATTTGTCACCAAATGTCTCTTCTTGCTGTTTATCTCTTAAAATGTGCTTCCTCTTTTCATCCTCCTTCCCACTGACTTTGTTCAGGCTAACTTCATTTTCGCGTAGGCCGCAGTGGCCTATTGAATGATCTTTCCGCCTGTGGTCTCTTTCTCCTTTGATATGTTCTCCAAATGGGTAACAGAATGTCTTTCTAAAGTTCAGACCTGATGTGTCATTTCCCACTTAAATCCTCTCAGTGACCCGTCATCAACTACTGAGTGAGGCTCAAGCTCTCTAGATGGCCTGCAAAGCCCTTATGATGCGACCTTTGCCTGATGTTTTCGCTCCACCTGTCACAGTTCCTCACAAATGGCCCTTTCCTTCCAGACTAAATGCGGTCCCTAGAATATGACATTCTTTGGGGCCTGGCAATGTGTTCTTCCTTTGGCATGCTTTCCCTTCACCCTTCACTCTTGTCCCCAAGGCCAGTCACTTCTTCTCCTTTTCTGTCTGGCTTATTAGATAACCTGGGAGAGGGTGTGCTGGTCACTCCCCTCCACACATATTAGCTATAGAGCGCCGTTCTCAATATAAATGAGACACAGCATCACAGCACAGTGGAAGGAACAGAGCTGTGGGATCAAATAAACTTGGATTTAAATCTTAGCTTATATCCTACTTCCTATGGCAAGTTATTTATACTCTTGGAGCCCCAGTTTTCCCATTTTTCAAATAGGAATAAGAATGCCCAAGCTTTGTGAGGATTAGCAGTCACATATGTGAAATACCCAATGAGTCAAATACCCTTGACTCATAGTAGGGGTTCACTAAATGATAATCACAGTGTATTATATTGTAATTACTCCGTTAATGTCTTCCTCATCTCCTTTAAATTATAACCTCCTTGTAAAAAGGAGTTATATCTTCTTTTTTTTCTTGTTCATTTTTCTGGCCTCAGCACTAGCAAAGTGCCTGACACACAGCAAGTGTACAGTAAAGATTTGCTCAAAGGATCAACACACAAATAAAGGACACATAAATGATGAAATCTATAAATATTAGGACATTTGAAAATTTGTACTATAACAGGATTAGAAATGATGACATTGATAGTGTGTACAAATCTCAAGCACATTTAAAACATCATTGATTTTCTGGTTCTTGAGCTTTCTTGCGCTGACAAATGAACATGTCTGGTAGCTGTGTGTCTTCTAAAAGGACAGAATATTATCAGTGAAATGAAGGCTTTGTGTATAGCACCATCCAGTGTTGTCTCACCTTCTTTCTGTGGTTGTTTGAAGACTGAGTCCATGATACCTAAATGGCATTGCATTTTGACCCTCAGGTGGAGCTTAAGGTGTGAAGCAGGAAGTGGAAAGAGATGGAGATGACCAGTCGATTAGAGGCCTTGAAGTTCATGCTTGTAGCTTGGACATGGCCCTGTAGGGGATTTATTGCAGTTTGAGCAGTGATGTGACGGAACCTGGTGTTGGCTTTAGGTACATTTTATGTGGAAGGTGTGTGTAGAATGATTCTGAAGGGAGCAAATCTAAAGAAGGAACTTCAGTTAGGAGGTTGTTGAGTAACAGGTGAGATGATGAAGACCTTCTGAACTGAGCAGTGGGCAGGGCCAGCGTCAGGGCACATGACTTGTGCAGTCAGAGAGGGCCCCACACTGAGAAAGGCCTCGTGCTTACTGTTACTCTGCTGTCACCTCTCGAAACTCTTAATAAGTTTTGAAAAAGGGACCCGGCATTTTCAGTTTGCACTTGGCCTTGCAAATTATTTAACGGGTCCTGGCAGAAGTGGTAGAAGAGAAATGAGGATAGATGGACCAATACTTAGGGAGATAAGGGTTCTGCTCCTCTGTTTTCTGTGTAGACTTCCTGGATGTCCTCAGCCTAACCTCTGCCGGACCTCGGTGAGGTGTGGGTGTTGGGGCGAGGGGAGTAGAGAAAATGTAAGAATTTTGATTAAAATTCTAAAAAGAGGAAGAATTAATAAAGGAAACTAAAAAAAGAAAGTTAATATTTAGTCTCTGTTCTTCAATAAGAAAGTTTCGAGGTCTCATCCAGGCAAAAGAAAGTCAAGATTTATGGAGAGTGGAAAGAATTATCTATGTTCTTTTCTCTTTCCTTGATTAAAATATAAAATCTTATTCTATGCTCAAAATAGGGGTAAACCAAATAAAGGATATGAGAAGCCCAAAGCCAATTTCTTCTTGCCTGAAGGATTGTGACAGCAAGATATCAGAGAGGGGCCTGAGGGGAGAGTGGCCCCCTGGCACTGAGGTTCGCATGCTGGGCAGAAGTTCACATGCCCCATGGATGACATAGACGTGGTGATGACCGTGAGAGCCTGGCTTTCCGCATCTCAGCAGCTGTCAACGTTTCCAGATGACTGGCGCTCGCCCTCTCCCCACGCCCCACGCCAAACAAAGCTCCCAAACTTTGCTGCAGTATTTGACCTTGGAGCAGAAGAGAGAAAGTCCAAATACTGACTGAGGTTGGATTTCCTGACAGCCTTTCTGGATGGCTGCTTGGAGTCAAGTTTAAGTTAATTAAAGAAAATAAGGTGAGCTGTTTCTGTTACCTACATATGAGGTTGCAAATTCATACCTGCTGCATATACAGAAACTACTGTTTGGCACTAAGAAGATAGAAGGATTAAGATGTAATCTTAATCCCAGGAAACTTGTTCTCTCATGGGAGTAGTTTTAAGCATATAAAATTTATGCATTCTTTATGTTTAAGTTTAACAGATATTTATGTTATTATGAGTTAGACAGCCACAATATATGTGAAGAGTTACATATTGTTTTCTTTTTTCTTTTTTTTTTTTTGAGGAAGTTTAGCCATGAGCTAATTACTGCTAGTCCTCCTCTTTTTGCTGAGGAAGCCTGGCCCTGAGCTAACATCCTGCCCATCTTCCTCTACTTTCTATGTGGGACGCCTGCCACAGCATGGCGTGCCAAGTGGTGCCATGTCCGCACCCAGGATCCAAACCGGCGAACCCCGGGCCGCCAAGAATCGGAACGTGTGCACTTAACCACTGTGCCACCAGGCCGGCCCCTACATATTGTTAAAACTGATATTTTGGAGGCTGCCCCGTGGCTGAGTGGTTGGGTTCCCATGCTCTGCTTCACTGGCCCAGGGTTTCACCGGTTGGAATCCTAGGCATGGACATGGCGCTGCTCATCAGGCCATGTGAGGAGGCATCCCACATGGCACAACTAGAAGGACCCACAACCAGAAAAAAAAAAAAAATATATATATATATATATATACACACACACAACTATGTACTAGGGGGATTAAAAAAATGATATTTTTTGCATTTCCTAACTGCCATTATAGTGCATTATCATACGTGTCTAACAATTTCTTTATGATAAAAAGAATTCCATCTTTGTATAATTATTTGTTTTTATGGAATTTAAAGGAAAATATTAACTACCAGTGTGAGAAATAGATTCATTACCGCCTCCCTGATTGGTATCCATGTGTAAGAAAATGCCAGGCTTGTGCAATTCTCAGTAATTGCAAAAATCAAGAACATCATCTCTCATTGCAGAAATTACGGACCCATCACTTTTTTGTATTAATTATTTTGTGCTTTTTATAAACTGCATAGAAGATTCTAATGGCAATGCCTCTCTGTCTTGATGTTCCCAGTTGCCCAAGTGTTTTGAATGGAGCCCATTGCACCTCTCACAGTCTAACAGAATTAGGACTAATACAAGATTGGCCCGTCAGCCCTGCATTTCCCATAGCCGGCCCACCACTCTTGAAGCCGCATCAGGACCTGACAGCCATTATGCCAGTATTGTCTGCTTGTTGTTTGTAATTGCCCCATTGGCCTATATGCACTAATATTAAGATCTGTATTTTTGATTTTTACTTTATTTCTCTGATTATTGAAATAAAATATGTTCACTCTAGAAAATTAGGAAATGCACAAGTCCTTCATGAAGAATTAAAAATGTTTCTCATAAATTAACTTCTGATTTTTTGGCCTGAATTATTTTATTTTTCCTGTAAACTCATAAATACTTCAGTAAGACTGTAGTCGATGCCAGAGACTGTTCTAAGGGCTTCACATTCATTTAATTTTCATGACCCTGCGAATTCTGTAATTTACAACATTTTTTGATAAGGACTCTGAGGCTCAGAGCAATTAACTAAGTTTGCCCATGTCACACGGGAAATAAAGGACAGTGGTAGCACTTGAACCCAGGGCTTTTGAATCTTTCATTCAAATACAATAGTGCCTTAGTCTGAGCTAAATGATACATATGTTTTGTTGTCTTTTTTCCCATTAATATTACAATGATATAAACACTTCCACTTGTCATTAAAATATTTTCATAAATGTCATGCTTAATAACTGAATCATTCATTATATAGATTTCTCATACTTAATTAATTTCGTTATAAATCGTCTTTAGAAAGCAATAAACCATTCCCCAAACAGATCTGGTCTTGCAAACTTTGTTGTACTGATTTCCTTATAAGAAACTCAGGTATATATTTCTCTGATTGGGGCAAGAAATGCTAGTTACAATGGTAAATTTTAAGGTAGATTTTCCAGTGCATCCTAATTTCAGGAATATTATACTGAGGGGAAAAATACATCTTATGATGGAAGGAATATAGGAATCAAAATGTCTTGTCAGCAAGGGAGACGCAAACTGTGGCTCTGTGCTCCCTGAGCATCCCAGCAGATGGCACCTTCAACATGTGCACTAACTTTCAAAATGTCTGGTGAGAGCCAGATAGCAAGTTTCTTTGAATCATTGTGATGCTGTAGACAATAACTCCTTAATTTTACAGCTCTCATCATTTGGGATTTGGAAAAATAAAAGACATTATGCCACAATCCAGGTATTTCATTCACTGACAATTGAAGAGAGGTTGGGATAAAGTGAACAGTCATATCTAAGAAGCTAGGACAGTTGGGTTGTTTCCCTGAAAATGTGTCACTGCCATGGAACAAGATATTGAAATAAATGTAGGATTATGACAATATTTAAGACTGTTTTCAAGTTTTTACTTTCTGAACATTGAAATATTTCTTGTGGGAAGAAATACAAATAAGACTGAGAATAACCTAAGACTAAAAACATTTGAAAAGCAAAATATGCCAGGTGTTTTTTTCTCTGTGGTTTATTTTTCCAAACATTCTGTACCTATATATTGCAAATATATAATTACAGTGGATACTGGAATAAAAGAGAGATGTGAAGGAAAATAAATTTGTTTTGAATTTTCAATAATTTGAATATACTGATTTAAAATAACCAGACAGTATGTTTCAATCTAGTCTATGGAGAAGTATTTAGAAGCTAACAGTTAAACAAAATGGAAATTAAATGTTCTTTTTAAATAAAGTCTCCAAAACATTTTTGAAGTTATGGTTTTACTTATCTTAAGTATGTACATTTTTTTCTAATGTCAGAAAAAGTCTTTCCCAGACTTGAATTATTGAGAAGCTTTTTGTTTTATTATTTGTTTTCAAGGAAGAGTAGCTTAAAATGGATTGGATGATTTCCAAGGTTTTCAAAATAAATTCTGATCTGGCTTAGGACTGTTATACATATTTTACAAAGACAAGGCAATTTAGGGAAAACTAAAAAGGTTAGAAAGTGAGATTTTCTTATCAAAAAATAGATTTTACAAATTAACTATTAAAAAGCCTACTTAGTATATATTCAATTCAACCCCAGTAAAATCCAAATAGGTTTTTTTTTTTTTGGTGGAAATTGAAAAGCTAATTCTGCAATTTATACAGAAAAGAAATGCACCTGGACTAACTAAAATTATCCTGATAAAGACAAAGTTAGAAGACTCATTCTATTTGATTTCAAGACTTAGTAAAAAACTAAAGCAATTAAAACAATATGGCAAGAATAGGCAAATAGATCATTGGAGCAGAACATGTACCATCAATTAATTTTCAAAACAACCCATTCAGTCAATTAATTTTCAGGCAAAGCTGTTTCATGGAGTAAGAAGGTTCTTCTCAACAGTGGAGTCAGAACAACTAGATAAGTGTGGGGAAAAAATTAACAGTGACTCTTGCTTACACTATACACAGAAATTAATTCAAGATGGATCATAGACCTAAACATAAAAGCTAAAACTACAAAGCTTCTGGAAGAAAATATAATGTCTTTGCCACCTTGCGTTTGGGTAGGTTTTTTAGGGGAGACACAAAAGCACTAAACATAAAATAAAAGTTGAAAATTGGAGAACATCAGAATTAAACTTCCATTCATCAAAAGACACTGCAGAAAATGAAAAGTAAAGCCACAGACTGAGAGAAAATATTTGTATTACATAGATCTAAGTGATTTATATCCAGATCATATAAATAACTTCTATAAATCAATAAAAAGGACAGCCCAATTTTTAAATGGGAAAATATCCCAAACAACTTTACAAAGGAAGATTCCTGAATAACCAATAAATATATGAAAAGATCCTCAACCTCAACAGTCATCAGGGAATTACAAATTGAAACTAAAATGAGGGGCCGGCCCCATGGCCGAGTGGTTAGGTTCGCATGCTCCACTTTGGTGGCCCAGGGTTTCACTGGTTCGGATCCTGTGTGGGGGCATGGCACCTCTCATCAGGCCATGCTGAGGCGGCGTCCCACATGCCACAACCAGAAGGACCTACAGCTAGAATATAGAACTTTGTACTGGGGGGTTTGGCAGAGAAGAAGAAGAAAAAAAAGAAAAAGATTGGCAACAGATGTTAGTGCAGGTGCCAATCTTAAAAAAAAAAATCTAAAATGAGATACCACTACTTGTATGCTAGAATAGCTAAAACTTTAAAAACTGACAATATCCAGGATTGGCAAGGATGCAGAGCAACTGGAACTCCTAGACATATTGGCAAGAGGTATAAAATTGTTCAACCAGCCACTGCACTGGGTTGGATAGTGTCCCCCCTGAATTGGTTCATGAGGTTCATGTCCACGTGGAACCTCAGAATGTGACCTTATTTTGAAATAGGGTCTTTGCAGTTATATTCAAGTTAAAATAAGGTCATAGTGGATTAGGATGGGCCCTAAATTCAATGACTGGTGTCCTTATAAGAAAAGAGAAATTGAAACAGAGACACAGGGGATATACAGGGAAGAAGGCCATGTGAGGAAGGAGGCAGAGATCAGAATGATGCTGCCACAAGCCAAGGAATGCAAAGAGTTGCCAGCGACCACCAGAAGCTGGAAGAGGCAGGGAAGCATTCTTCCCCAGAGCCTTTGGAGGGAGGCTGGCCATGGTAAGACCTTAACATCACACTACCCGATTGCAGGAGTCTGGACTCCCAAACTCTGAGAGAAGATGTTTCTGTTGTCTCAATCCACCCAGTTTGTGGTACTTTGTTACAGCAGTCCTGGGAAACAAATACAACCACTTTAGAAAACTTTGGCAATTTTTATAACCTTAAACATATACACCTACCTTATGACCCAGCAATTCTACTCCTAGCTATTTACCCAAACTACATGAAAGCATATGTCGACAAAAATACTTGTATGAGAAGGTTCATAGCAGCTTTAGTCATAAAAGCTAAAACTGGAAACAAATCAAATGCCCAAGAAAGAGATGAATAAAAACTAGCTATATTCATATAGTCAAACACTATTCAGCAATAAAAAAGAGTAAACTGCTGATACACTCTATAGCATAGATGAACATCAAAAAACAAAAGATAAAAACAGTGAAAGAAGTCAAAAACAAAAAGGGTATTTATACAGTACGAGTCCATTTACACGAAGGCCAAGGTCAGGCAAAAGTATTCTCAGGTAATAAAAACCAGCCCAGAGACGCGGGAGGGATTGACCTGAGGGGACTTTCTCTGGCATTGGAGAAGTTCTGTATCTTGAGTGTGGTGGTGTTTACATTAGTATACATACATTTGTCAAAACTCATTGGGCTATTTACTTAAGTGGATGCGTTTTATGCAATGTAAATCATATCTCAATAAAATTGTTTCTAAAGAAACATAAATCTTGGAGCATTTCATCATATATAATATTAGCCTCAATTAAAAAAGAAAAGAAGGGTCCAACCCCATGGCTGAGTGGTTAAGTCCGCATGCTCTGCATCGGTGGCACAGGATTTCACAGGTTCAGATCCTGGGTGCGGACTTAGCACCACTCAGCAGGCCATGCTAAGGCAGCGTCCCACATAGCACAACCAGGAGGACCTACAGCTAGGATATACAACTATGTACAGGGGGGCTTTGGGGAGAAGAAGAAGAAAAATAAATAAATAAATAAAAAAGAAGATTGGCAACAGATGTTAGCTCAGGTGCCAATCTTAAAAGAAAAGAAAATACTAGTTTAATTTAATGAACATCTTTATCCCTTTTCTGTTTTTGGAAACCATATTATCTGTTTTCTGAACTCACTTTTAATTCTTAGCAAGTAGCTGATTTTCAAATAATTTACTTTTGTTCCCTGAGTTTTCCAATCTACTTTGAATGTAGGCATCCATACGCTGTATACTCTGTAAGAGTCTACTTCTTTTGTATATGTTGGCAAAGCCTTACCTCTCAATTTCTGTAGCTGGGAGGATTCTAATAACTTATCGGGATGGAATTTGCTCTGTTGGCTATTTTATTCAGAAAGGAATAGTCACTTGCAAGGGCCAATCAAGTGCAAAATAAAAAAATTTATACTTCAAACTAAGGATGCGCAGCTTTAAACAGCATGCAAAATGTTCGTAGATATTTTTTCAGATGGGAGGAATATACAGAATTTGGCCTGTCGGAGAACAAAGAAAATACCAGCTTCAGGTGGGCCGTACCCAGTTCCGGTCTGACAGCTTCTTGGCAAGTATTATATGTATCAAGCTTGACTGGATGGGAAGGAGGACCTGAGGGGAAAAACAGCCAGAGTAGGCGCAAGGAAAGGAGAGAGGGAGGCACCCGGAGGGGCTTGGGGAAACCACGCTGCCCAGCTGCTTCTGTATTTATGGTGCAGCGCCAGCGCCATCATGTGGTCATCAGTGGAACTTCCGAGAAGGAACTGAGTTACTTCCTCGCTGTGTTTGAAGAACGGAATAATAAACCAAAGTCGTCCAAAAGGCCCGAAAAACCTTTGAGAAGGATATCTCCCTATAATTGTATTTCATCTAAAGCTGTAGGGAATCCTGACATCTCAATTAGTAACACATCTGGAATCGTGTTTGCTATCCAGGTACCTATTATTTGTTCCTTCGTTCATCAAATATTTATTGAATACTCTGTGCCAGACACTGTACTAAGCAGCAGAAAAGCAGGCATCGTGGTCTAGTGGGGCAGACAAACCTGTGAACAAATATTAGCGCAATCTCATAAATACTCTAATACAGAATGAAAGGGACATGCAACTACTGAAGATGCTGTCATGCCCCACTCCCCATTTGGCTCTGTAATCCTATTGTTGCCTTGGAAGTCTGTTTTGATCCTATTAATTGTATCATTTGTCCACACCCTTTTAAAAATCAGACTATAATTGTTGATTGATTGATTGATTTAATATTTATTTTTTGAGAGCCTTCTATGTGCTGGGGGATACAGATATGGAGGAGACAGACAGAAAATGTTTCTTCCTTCAGTAAGCTTATGTGTGGGAAGTGAACCATTAAGAAAAAAAAAGCCGTATGTGTTATATGTGCATGTATATACACATATAAACATGAGGTATTTTCTGATTTTTTGCCTATTTTTTTGTTTTTATTTTATATTTCCCACCCATGTTGTCCATTCTCCATTTATCAGATTGTAAACAATTATTCCAAACTATGTAAGTTAGTTTGAGATTTTAAATCAACATGACTTCCTCAAGAGTTCTGGGAAATTTACGTCACTTCCTGTTGCTCAGAGGATCACTTGGGTTTCATTTGCTAGTTAAGTGGCCAAGTGAGACTTAGGGATGAGGCTTTTAATCTTGGGTCTATTATGTTTCATTTGTCAGGTTCACCTCCCAATCTCAATTTCTCCTGGCCACTTTAGGATCATGCATATAATAAACATGAATGGCCTCAGAATTTTACAATCAAAATAGCGGAGACTAGGAAGTTAGCAGTATACTTGTTTCCACACGCAGCTCCCGGGCCTCAGTGGTGCAGCCTGTGAGGGAGACGACTCAGCCCACAGTCACACAGGGAGTCTGCTCTCGTCCCCTCGGCTCCAACCGTGAGGAGCCAGAGCAGGAAAGAGGGACCCTTCTAATTACCTAAAATGAGAGGAAATTTGAATCATCAGACTGAGCTCACCGCCAAGCTGGAAAAAGATGAGGTCTTAGTGAGCAAAGCATATTTGTTAGCAGTTACTGGAAAAATAAACCTATTTTATGGTTATGCTCTCAAGGAATCGTGACTCTCTGCTAAACCGTGAATGCATCTTATCTTGTTTTAGGTTTATTCACTCAGGTCTTTGTTCCCAGTGCTTAGCCTTCATACTTGGTGTTTATGAGGTCATCTCCCACTGCTAAAAAAATTCCGAAAGTGCTCCTTCACTCCTGCTTGTGCTAAGTCACTGTAGACTTCAAGGACGAGGGGCCCAGGAAGCCCAGAGCTTCCCCGTCAGACTCAACTACTTTCCCCACTGAATTAACCACCGAATTACCCAGCCCAGTGCCCCACACTTCTAAGTGTATCAGCTTCCTGTTCCACTTCTTTGGAAGATTCTGAAAAGATTCTTCCATTCAAATTTGCAGCGGGATCTTTATACAACCGAAGCTAAATAGAGATGATGTGTTATTTCATATAAAATGCAACTGTAAATTCTATGTTGTTATTCTATTCTTTTAGCTCCAGCTGTTTCAAACATTAAATAACAAACCGACTTTATGCTCATTCTGAATTTAGCGGAAAATGTCTTTTGAATCACAGTACCCTCTGGGAGGAAAGAAACAATCATTGCAAAAAGAACAAAAGAACAAAAAAAACTTGTGATCAACAATTGAAAATTTCCTCTGCATGAAGCTCTTGATATTTACATGACCTGATTGCACTTGCTAAAAAATTTGCGGTCTACATACATTTGATAACAAAACTGAAATATTAAAAACTTCTTCTGTGTATCTCTGACTCAAACCTTTAAAGACAAGATCTAATCTGTATGTGCTTCTATGTAGAACAGACCAGCTGTGTTTCATCAGAATTTTAAACAGATGTTCTTGGTCACTATTAGGACAGGTTCAGTAAAGGAACTGAATCCTCATTTAAAAAACATATTAAAAATATTTTTCAGACAATAGAAAGTCATGCAAAAGTGTTCTTTGGGATTTTATTTTTGAGGTTGTTGCATTTAAGAAATATGAACCAACTGTTTCCCTTGGTGAAGAGAAACTGCCGTTCTCATCTGAGCTTGCCTCTTCCGGGTATTAACTGCTCCCAGAAAACCATCAGCTGTTGAACGGATGAAGCCCCCTCACTGCACAACAGAATAGGACATACTGGTGGGGTAATCCTTTCCTTTGTGAAGGGCCACTTGGAGAGACAGGCTGGATTAACGGCACATGAATTTTTAAAGTAGCAGTTCATAACCACCTTCATTAAACTGCCTTAATAATCTTTGCAGTTTCATTGCAACAGTAACTGGTGAGCATTCTGATGTAAAATAAATAGACTTTTCTATTAGAAATGGTTAATATTCTCATAGCCATATATTTCTGGAGAGCTTATTTCTCTAAAATTTTCCTAACCCTAATCCTAATATATCTGAGCTGAGTCTGGTGAAGATCATCATATTTAATATAACCAGTTGAGATATAATCTTCAGGAATAAAGTGACCTTTTCTCCATTCATCCCGCTGAACCTCCAGGTCTGTCCCAATCTGACAGTCTTGAATTTTCTCAAAAACTACTTCAAAATCTAGGTCTAGACTCTCTGTTACTATAATCATTTAATTAGTCAATCATTACAAAGAAAATGATGGGGTTTTGTACACAGAGCAACAAGATAGTGTATTGTGCCTTTAATATGCTATTTTTCTGAGCTTGGATTTGAAAATCAAAATATAATCTCCATAGCAATAGGCATTATTTACTCATTCTCATGAAGAATAAGAAGGCTTGTATAATTAAATACTGAGAGTAGAGAGAGTATTTGAAGATTACTGTTCCAGTTCATTGCTTCAAAAGTCTCTCATCTATGTAATTTAGTAACAATAATAACAACAATAAAAAATAAGGCACAGAGATGCCGGCCAGGTGACGAAGTCGTCACATGCTCCACTTCAGCGGCCCCTGGTTTGCAGATTCGCAGCCCAGGCGTGGACGTAGCACTGCTTGTCGAGCCACACTGTGGTGGCGTCCCACATAAAATAGAGGAAAATCAGCACAGATATTAGCTCAGAAACAATCTTCCTCAAGCACAAAGAGGAAGATTGGCAACAGGTGTTAGCTCAGGGCCAATCTTCCTCACACACACAAAAAATAAGTCACAGAAAGGAGAGGTAACTTTCAGAGTCACGGAGTGTGGAATGGTGGAGGCAAGATAGCGTCTGGTCAGAAACTCTTAACCTCTATGCTAAATGAATCCTCTCTCCAATCTTTATCTCTAGGCCTGAAATCTCCCTTCAACCTCAGATCAGGCAGCAGAACATCTCTTCCTGAATAAGCCAGCAGGTAGTCAAACTCAGTGTGTCCCAGACGGAATGGAGACTCTGCTCCCCAGTACCTGCTGCCTCCGCCTTAACTTTCAATTAACTGTCTAACCCATCTTCCCAGTTCTGATAAAGATGCCATCATGCTCCACTCTTCTTTCCCTGTTAGTGCTTGTGACACACTTGATCCGAGCCAGTTCCGGTATTTTCCCTGTGAAACAGCTTTAGCATCTCTCTCCTCTTCCCCATTCCCATTCTCCGTTCTCTCTTAGGCACTGCTTATCTTTCACCTGGAGTTTTGAAATTGACCTTGAATGGCTCCTCCTGTCTCGATTCTCTCTCTTCTCCAATTAATCCTACATACTAGTACCCAATGAAACATACTAAAACATACTTCAAATCATTCCTACTAAGAATCCTCTAGTACCTCGCCTATAAAATGAATCATAAACCCTTAAAGTTTCCACTGTGGGCCATTCATATCATAACCTCAGCTTTGTTTCGATCCTTATTGTCATTTCATCCTTCTGTCCTTGCCTATCCTTTGTTGCCATGTGAAATGTAATTTAATTTTCTTTTGTTATTTCTGATCTACCACCCCAAGACCAACCCACACCTTCCAACTCACTATGTCTCTCCCGTGTTCTAGATGAGCTAGCCACTCGTTTGGCAAAGTCTTCTTTCCTAATTTTTCATATCTCCACCTTTCTCCTCATTCCCTTTGCTGTTTCTTGGTTCAGGCATTCTTGCTTAGGCTGGAATAATAGTTTCCTGACTAGTCTCCCTAGTTCTCTCTTCTCCTTCATTAAACCCACTCAGCATGATCACTGTTAGGATAACAGGATCAAAACACACACTTTTACCTTATAAATTTCCTGTTCAAAAGTTAAAATGGTTTCCTATTTACTACAGATCAAACTCCAAACAGACTGCCATATGGCACAACTACAGGGAGCCCCATTCAGGTTTTATTTTATGGGCGTCTTCAAACTTCTTAGTTTGGCATTAAGACGTATTTTGAGAACTAACAGTGGAAATGTTGTTATATTACAACCCGCCCCTCCACTCTCCCAACCTCCACACACAGATACACACCACCACCAAAAACGTGGCCATCGGCCATCGTGTTCAGGCAGTTGGGGAAGCGTTGAGTTAAATAGTTCTCTTTACCATAGGCCTTTCAAGTGTCTTTAACATGCTAATGTGTATTATGAATCTCCGGAAAGAATCTCTATGGAAAAGTGTTTTTTCCCCCCTCTCAATCACTCTGATATTTCCCAGAACATCAGAATTCTACAACCTAGACCCAAGGAAGTCCTGCCCTGGGCATTCTCTGCTCCAGTACGCGTTGAAGCTTTCAAGCCACCTCCTCAGAAAGGCCTTCTCTTTCACTCCTCCCCCATGCCGTCATCTTGTTTGATTTTCCTCATAAAGCTTATCACATTTTGATGTGATGCTGATTGCTCATTTGCTACTTGTTTTCTGTTCTTTTCCTCTAGCATGTAAGGTCCGGGGGAACTGGCATTCTGTCTTGTTACTTTCCCTCCTCCGATACACTTAATACAGTTTTCTTTTCTTTTGTTTTGTTTTAAATAATACCACCTTACATTTTGTGATACAGTCTCTTTAAAATGAACACACATTCTAGCTATTCAAATAAATGAAAAAAATAAAAGTTATTATGAATTCTCAAAATTCCCATTACTGAAAATAATTGAAGTACGAGAAAAGTTTCTCTCAAGGAATTCTATAGAAATTCATTACATGGTAACATTCAAGCTAAACCATATTAGTCAAACATCACTGCTTTCATAGGAAGGGCAGTGATAAACTAGATATAATAAGTAATAAGAGATAAAACAGATGATGGGATTCACGTATTGTAGATGCCATTTAAACAGTGAAATACTGCCTTGGATTTACTAGAGTGAAAATCATGATTCTTATATTCTATTATTAATCCTATGGTTGTGTTCACCCCTTTGGCAACTGGTATATGTTTAAATATAATACTGGGGTTTTTTTTTGAAGGAATATGTACGCACCAAAAGCCTCTATTGTATCCATCTCCAGGTTTCTCAACCTACCTCACTGAATTTAGGCTTATGTTACAGATAAGTTTCCTCATCTCTGAAATTTTCCCTATGGTCTGACTCGTCCCAAAGTGATAGCTCATACTCTACCGAGCTTCTGCCATGTTAGTACCTGAACAGCTCAATTTATTTTGAACAGTTAATAAGCTTTTACATAGAAGTGCTACCTTATTCCTCCAATTATAGTGGATTTGCCTTGTGGCCAGGATTGGTGCTATCCTCTGGGCGTCTCGGACGATCTGGCAGACAGAGCTTCCCCGGTAAGCAATAGTTATCTATTATTTGATTAAATGCATATTTCCGTTCTAGCCCCTCTAAGGGTGCAGTGCCATGCTCATATGTGGAGTGGTTGGGAGGCTCCCTCCAGCAGGAAGCATAACTCACGTTGGGAGGGAGGCAGACAGCGGGTTTCCACGGCAGGACAATCGCAGGGGCTTGCTTTGGGTCTCCTGTGAGCATGCCTTCTGACATTTAAGCAGGTTTCCTAAGTCTTCCTGCCAGTAGCTCTGTGGAAGAGAAGCAGGGGGAAAAGGCCCCCTTCTGGCCTGCAGAAATGGAGTTTAAGGAGGGCCATCAGTCACGGAGGGAGGGAATACGGATCTTTCAGGGGAGCAAAGGAAAATTTGCCTCTTCTCAGTTGGTAGAAAGCTAGTTTGCACTTACATAGCAATTTTTTAAACTGTTTTTATACTGTTTAGGGAACATGTTTCCTCACAAAATACTTAATTTACAACATTTCAGGATGTTCCTCCACACATTATTTCGCATATAATATGACAGAGGGAAATATGGAAGACATGACTGATCAAACAGTTTGCTGATGGCCGAGAGATTTTGAAAATTAAACATAATACACACAGTGGATTCTGTTTGCGTGGAGATGCTATACATTCTCACCTTTAAAATTCTTTCTTACTTTCAGAAGAAGGAGCTATAATTGAAAGGAGTAGGGGTGAGAAAACATAATGAAGAAGTCAGAGGAAGAGGGGAAGGTGGTATCAGATAATACAGTGTGATTGAAAATTCTTGCCTCGTGTTTACAGAGACAGTCTCTCTGGTGTCAGGGACCCTAGACCGTGGTGAGACCTCCTGTTACAAATCAATAGCCACCTGCATTTTCATGTAAGCCACCTAAAGCTTAATCCCTCTTTAAAATCATCGCAGCAATTCCATTTCTCCCTTTTCTTTACAAATGAGATGTTCTTTGCTGAGACAGGTTAAAGTCTTGGCTCTCCATCCAAATGGTGTGGAATGAGAGCATCTGGAGGAGGGACCCTCGTTTTTTATTAATGGAAAGCTTGGAAGGCTTAGTGATTTATAACTTCTGTGTCTTTTAACACGCTGTCTGATATTTTTTTCTTGGTAAAATTTTATTTCAGTTGGAACATTTGTATGATGATGTAATATGCCACATATGAAACTTTCCTAATGAAAAAAGCTAATCTATCTGCTGCCTGTCAAATCGCATAGTGGGGTGCGGGTTGGGGGGAGTGATTGGAGCAGGCTCTGCCTGAGCGCCTGGATCTCCTGGAATGTTGTCAGGGTGCTAGTTCAGCCAGCCTCAGGCCATTCTGTCTCAGCCTTGCCTGAGACCTTAAGATGATCACTGCCCACCCGGTGGGTTCTGTGGCGCTCTAGCGCTTTGAGATAACTGTGTGAAAACAAGGGTTGCACCATCAAATACATTTGAGGAATTGTGAAATTCTCAATCTCCTTTTTGGAAACTCACAAGGCTTGTTAGCATATTAAGGCTTTGAGAATTCCTCGAGCTCTGCAAAGTAGAGTCTGTCCTGTTCCCTTTGTTTTCCTGATCTTATCTGCCATGTCTCTCTGTCACCCTTTCTTTCGTCTCTGACCGTTCTGGCCTTCTTGTGATTCTTCAGACACGCCAACCACACCACGCTCTCTCTTTGCACCCGTTGTTCCCTCAGCCTGAAATTCTCTCCCTTCCCTCCTGGATACCTCCTTGGGTTCTTCTCTTACCTTCTTTAAGTCTTTTCTGAAATATCATCTTCTCAGTGATACCTTTCTTGATTACCTTAAACTTCCAAATTATCCCCTCCTGCCACTCCCTATTGACCTTTTCAGCTTTGTGTTTCTCTGTCGTGCTTATTGACATTGCCATACTAATGCTGCATTGATGAATAAGCTCATATCCTCATGGTATGCAACCATAAACATTCACTTAGCCTCAAATGTATAGCGCTTCCCAGATCTGTCCTGAGTCCATGCCTGTGTCTCTCGCCAGCTGTGGGTCATCTAGGCAGCAATACTAATAAGGGCTGGACTTGTTCACATGTCTGTGGGTCTCCCAGATGTTGTCTAAATGAGGGCTCATTGAGATGACTGGAGTTTCTTGGCTCTACTGCATGTGTCTCTCATCCTTCAGCAAGCTAGCAAAGGCATAGTCTCCTGACAGTCACAGAGTAACAAGAGCCAGCAAGCCTTTCAATATGCTTAAATTAATTTGCTAATGTCCTATTGGCCAAAACAGGTCACAGGGCCAAGCACAGAATCAGAATGGGTGGGCACTACAATGTTACCCTACAAAGGATGTCTATAGAGGGAGAAGTGAACAATTTGGACCACTTTTGCAAACTACCATACATATTTACTTAAAATTTTTTTGTTTCCCTCTACTAGGATATAAACTCCATGAGGGCGGGGATATTTATCTGTTTTGTTAACTATTTTATCTTTATTCTGCTTTACCTAGAACTGTGCCCAGGATATAGTGGATAGTCAAGAAATATTTGTTGAATGAATGAATGTGTAAAAATAAACCCATTTAAGGGGCTGGCCCCGTGGCAGTTTGGTTAAGTTCGCATGCTCCGCTGCAGGTGGCCCAGTGTTTCGTTGGTTCGAATCCTGGGAGCGGACATGGCACTGCTCATCAAACCACACTGAGGCAGCGTCCCACATGCCACAACTAGAAGGACCCACAATGAAAAATATACAACTATGTACTGGGGGGCTTTGGGGAGAAAAAGCAAAAAGAAAAATAAATAAACCCATTTAACTTTGTTTAACTCAACATTTTCAATGATGTTTTTCAATTGATCTCATTTTTAGTGGAAAGCCCAAAAGAATCTTATTTGAAGCCAGAGATTCTTCAGATATCTTATGCCTTTCTTACTGAGAATGAAAACTCCAGTAATTAATAGTAAATTGCAATCTTTACTAATAGGAAAATCTATCAGTATTTATTTTGCTTCCTTTCATCATCTAACTAAGGTTTAGTAAATTACTTTTGCGTACCAGGTTATGTGCTAGATGCTAGTGGTGATGAGAGCAACGAAACAGCCCCTGCTCTGGGAATTCTCAGTTGAGTAGAAGAATAAACCTATAAAGCAAAATGTTCAGTAATATGATATGTTCCATTGTAAAATTATTAAAATAGTTCCCAAGGACACAAAGGAATAAATGCTCAAATATGCCATTAGATATTAAATAGCTTCTAACTTTGACCTCCCCCTCTATTTTGACTGACAAAGTCACTCTTCTGATACCGCATGCTTGTTTCCAACATTTCTGTTCACACAGTTTAGTCTTTTCACACCTTTAGACCATCACCCTTGTCTGCTGTTCTTTCTGAATCCTACTCATCCTTCAAGACTGACCAGCCATGGAACGTGCTCTGACCAAGTTTGCTTATAGTTTTTCTCTGAATTTATCAGAAGTTCGTGGTATTTATTGTCTGTACCATATTAATGTGTACTACCTGGAGACATCTATTCTACTGTTATTTTAGAGGCTATTTAACTGCTATTGTTCACCTCTACATGTGTAGATATATTTTCAAAGAGTTAATAACCATCTTGACAGCAGAGATTTTATATCTGTTATGGAAACGCTAAAAATAATGCTTTCCATGCTAGGTACTCAGATAATTAATTAGGAGGATATACTGAAAACTGAAAGTTTTAACCTTCGTTCATCACCTAGTTGTGGTCAGGTCTATAATGCACATGTAGGCTGTTGGCTGGCAGTGTAGAAATATTTCCACTTAGGACTGGTGTTTATCTACCATCCTTATCTATGTTGGAAACCAGTGACTACTTTATACAAAGATACAATCATAAACCAATATTTTAACCAGGTTAAAATAAAGCTGACAAATTTTAAGAATGTTTGGAAATGAATAACAGAACGTTTTAAAAAGCCAAACTCTAAATGCACAGGAAATGAAGAGATTTCTCTATTGGCAAAGAAAATGTTGAAAAAAGGAATAAAGAAGAAGCAAAGATGGTTACCTGCTGTTCTATAGCTCCAGGGCAGAGCGGTGGAGTGTTTGTTATCTTTCAATTAGTATTACAATTTCTACACACCTGCATATCCTATCCGTTGGCTCCGTAAAACTGCCCTTTAGGGGTAAATTCTGCTTAACATGGCACTCAATGTGTGGGAAACCCGCTAAAGAAGCCCCCAAACTAACAAGTCAACTCATTTAGGTCAAGAGGAATCCAGATCTTACATTTGACTTGGTTGCCTTTGAGTAAGGCAGAAAGCAGTTCATGAAATATTCAAGTATTGACTGACAAAAACTATGCTACAAGTCATAGAGTGATGATAAGAGAAGGCAGATTGTTAGTTTACTCATAGTCATAGTAATTAAATCATAATAATCCGTTCAGATCCTATTAAAGACTGCACCTCACTCAATACATTTCTGGGCAGGTTTATGAGGCTATACCATGCCAAACCCCTTTTCTCTAGTTCTACATTCTCTAAGGAACTTCTTACACTCATTCATGACTCTCTCATATTAGGGAGGGATACTGTGTATAGCTGACAGACCAGCTGATTGCTTATGAACTTATTTCCCAGTTCAAATGAATATGTTTGGTTGAAAGTCTCATTTGTATCTGCATCGTATGAGTCATTCATCTTTAATTGCTTTTAGAGTGAGCTGATATGCTTGTCTCCTACCTGCATAATTGATAAAACAGCTCCTGGACTCAGACTAATCTCACAAAGGTCAGAGTCCTGACTTGAAATTATTTCTTTATCTCAAGAACTGGTGTCAGCTACAAACGTAAGCAAACACATGTGTGCTAGAACACATAGAATTTTTTAAAAAGAGATCTTTTTCATATTCTGTTAAATTTGAGCCTCTTTCATTCTCACATTTTTTCCCCTTCTTTTACCCTATGTGTAGACGTTATAAGGAAAAAGATTGAGTTTTTTGATTACGTTAAAAAATCAGTCCAGTCCTAGCTAATGCAATAAAACAAGAAAAGGAAACAAATTGTGTATAGATTGGGAAGGAAGATATAAAATTGTCTTTGTTCACAGAAGACACAATCATCTATGTAGAAAGTCCAAAAGAATTGACAAAATAACTCCTGGAATGAATGGGCAATTATAACAAATTGCAGGATATAAGATTAATGTACAAAAGTCAATCACTAGCAATGAAAAAGTAGAATTTGAAATAAAAAAAGCAATACCATTTACATTAGCACTTCCAACAATGAAATAATTAGATTATCAAGCTAACAAACTATGTACAATATCTATATGAGGAAAACTAGAAAACTCTGACAAATGAAATTGAAGAAGAACTAAATAAATGGAGAGATACTCAATGCTCATGGATAGGAAGACTCAATATTATCAAGATGTCAGTTTTTCCCAACTCTGATCAATAGAGTGAATTCAATCCCAATCAAAGTCCCTGCAAGTCATTTTTTTTAAACTGACAAAGTAATCCTAAAATTTATATGAAAATGTAAAAGACCCAGAATAGCCAAAACAACATCGAAGGGGAGGAACAAAAGTTGGAGGATTGACGCTACCTGATTTCAAGATTTACTCTGAAGCTACAGTTATCAAGGCAATGTGGTATTGGTGGAGGAATAGACAAACAGGTCAATGGAACAGAATAGAGAGCCCGTATAAATGTAGTCAACTGATCTTTGAGAAAGGAGCAGTAGTAACACAATGGAAAAAAGACAGTCTTTTCAACAAATGGTCTTGGAACAACCGGACATCCACATGAGAAAAATGAATCTAGACACAGATGTTACACCCTTCATAAAATTAAATCAAGTTGTTCATAGACTTACGGATGTAAATGTAAAACATGAAACTGTAAAACTAGGATATAACATAGGAGAAAAACTGGATGACCTTAGGTATGGTGATGACTCTTTAGCTACGACAACTAAGACATGATACATAAAAGAAATAGTTGATAATTAAGATTAAAAACTTCTGAACTGTGAAAGACAATAACAAGAGAATGAGAAGATAAGCTATAGACTGGGAGAAAATATTTGCAAAAGGCATATCTGTTAAATGACTATTATCCAAAATACAGGAAGAACTCTTAAAACTCAACAATAAAAAAGCAAACAACCTGATTAAAAAATAGGCCAAAGACCTTAACAGACACCTCAGAGAAGATCTATAGATGGCAAATAAGCATATGAAAAGATGCTCCACCATATGTCATCAGGGAAATGCAAATTAAAACAACAATGAGATGCCACTACACATTTTGGCCTTTAGAATGACCAAAATCCAGAATACTGACAACATGACATACCAGCAAGGAAGTGGTGGGAATGCAAAATGGTGCAGCCACTTTTTAAGACATTTTAGTTGTTTCTTACAAAACTAAACATACTCTTACCAAATGATAACAGTAATCGTGTTCCTTGGTATTTACTCAAAGGAGTTGAAAACTTATATCTATACAAAAAAACCTGCACACTGATGTTTACAGCAGCTTTATTCACAATTGCCAAAACTTAGAGGCAATCAAGAGGTCCTTCAATAGGCGAATGGATAAGGAAACTGTGGTACATCCAGACAGTCAGATATTCTTTTGTGCTAAAAAGAAATGAGCTCTCAAGCCACGAGAAGACATGGAGGAACCAGAAACGCATATTATTAAGTGAAAGAAGCCAATCTGGAAGTCTACATACTGTATGATTCCAATCATGACGTTTTGGAAAAGGCAAAACTATGGAGACAGTACAAGGATCAGTGGTTGCTAGGGATTGAGGAGTGGGAGAGATGAATAGTAGGAGCATGGAAAATTTTTAGGGCTCTGAAAATACTCTGTATGATACCATAATGATGGATACATGTCATTATATATTTGTCCAGACTCATAGAACTTACACCACCAAGAGTGAACCCTGATGTAAACTAGGACTTTGGGTGATTATGATGTGTCAATATCAATGGTAACAAATGCACCACTCTGGTGGGGGATGTTGATAATGGAGGAGGTTATGCATGTGTGTGGGCAGGGGTGTATGGGAAATCCCTGTGCCTTTCCCCAAATTTCTCTACAAACCTAAAACTCCTCTAAAAAAAGAAAGTCTTTAAACAAATCTGTACATTTTAAGAAACCATGAATAAAAATGAAGATAAGTATTAGATGGACATTTTCAACATAAAAAGTTTATGTGAAGGTGTAAGAAAAAGAAATATCTTCCTCCCTTGCAAGGGCAAAAGACGTGAGTTTATAAAATTAGAAAGCAGTTTTTAAAGTGTTATGCCGGCTTTCACCTACCGAACTGACAAAGATTCTTTTGTGTTTTTAAAGCTAAAACAGAATTCACAGTGATGACAAGAAACAGGGCTCCCATTTAGTACTGGGACAATTGTAAATTGACATCATGTTTTGGAGAACATTTTCATACCGTATTTTCCCTCCATTACTTTCTGCAAAACCTTATTCTCAAACATTCCGTTTGAGATTTTGCGGATGGAATGGATGAGGACAAGAAGCCCAGCTGAGTGCTGTGGTCCGTCTGTCTGTCTCTCCTTCTAAATGTTGAAAAATAGGAGATATTTAGTCATTAAAGACCAGCGTAGAAGTTTATATCTATCTCTTCCATAGTAAAAAATTTAGAAACATGTAGAAATTTATTTTCTGGATTATTTTATCTTGCCAAATGGTGAGGAGTTCTTCCAGAAACTCTAAAATATTCCTGCTTTGTGCTTTTGGTTCATTGTACCTCCAAGTTTCTGGCAGAAACCTTTGAAGGGAATTAAAAGAAAATATGCTCTATTTAATTTGATAGGAACATTTGCATTTTACAGGGAGAAGATTCACATATGGTGTATTTGACTTGGAGCTTTTGCAGCCTCTTCTGAACTTTTCACGAATACCACAGGGCAGAAACAGGCAAGTTAAGGGCCGTTTGGTTTGGCTAGTCAGACAAACCTGAGGTTCCTCTGGGAGGGAAGGCTCTAATGGGACAAAATGGATATGCGGTGTGAACTGGACTCCTGGAATCACTGTGCAAATATCCCTGATGTGGGCTAACAGGGAGGCAGCCCTGATCACACTGGCCCAAAGACGCATTTTGAATGCCACAGATTTTTATTCATTAAATGTATGATTTCCTAACAGCAACCTAATACCCATCTTTGAAAAGGAAGCAAATTTAGGAACTTGGGATTTTCAGAACAGAAAAAAAGATGTCTGTTGCCTACTCCAGATTTTCTTCCCCTTAGTCAGAATTCTTAGTGAGAATTCTTTCTGTATCTTGTTCTTACATCAGTCTTTTTTGGTGAAGTTGCTAAATTAGAGAGAAAAGTGAAAATACTGTCAGGAAAATTTTTTTTCCAAAGAATGTATGGTGCTTTCCTGACAAAATATATTTACAACTAACATGTAAATGACATAGTTTCATCGTTTTTTTTTTTTTTTTGAGGAAGATTAGCCCTGAGCTAACATCTGCTGCCAATCCCCCCTTTTTTTTTTTAAAGATTTTATTTTTTCCTTTTTCTCCCCAAAGCCCCCCAGTACATAGTTGTATATTCTTCGTTGTGGGTCCTTCTAGTTGTAGCATGTGGGATGCTGCCTCAGCGTGGTTTGATGAGCAGTGCCATGTCCGTGCCCAGGATTCGAACCAACGAAACACTGGGCTGCCTGCAGCGGAGCACACAGACTTAACCACTCGGCCACGGGGCTAGCCCCTCAATCCCCCTCTTTTTGCTGAGGAAGACTGGCCCTGAGCTAACATCCGTGCCCATCTTCCTCTATTTTATAGGTGGGACACCTACCACAGCATGGCTTGCCAAGCGATGCCATGTCTGCATCCAGCATCTGAACCGGCGAACCCCAGGCCGCTGAAGCGGGATGTGCGAACTTAACTGCTGCACCACCAGGCCAGCCCCCATAGTTTAATCTTAAGTACTATCTTTCATGTGAGGAGGTCAGCATGCTTGATTAACAATAATTAAGCTTCATGTGACATACATATATATATATGTATATATATTTCTTTTGATGAAGATGATTGGCCCTGAGCTAACATCTGTTGCCAGTCTTCCTCTTTTTGCTTGAGGAAGATTGTCCCTGAGCTACCATTCATGCCAATCCACCTCCATTTTGCATGCGGGTCGCCACTACAGCGTGACTTGCTGAGCGACGTGTAGGTCTGTGTCCAGGATCCGAACCCATGAACCCCGGGCTGCTGAAGTAGAGTGTGCAAACTTCACCATCATGCCACTGGGCCAGCCCCTCATGAGACATATAGTTGATACTTGATTTGGCGGTAGGCACACACAGACATTAAAGTAACGCAGAGCTCAGACTCAGCACCATCTAGACTAGATGGCGGATAATATGCACCCAGTGCCTAGGGCAACTCTCATCCACAGAAAGTTAAGCAACTTCCCGAAAATAAACTTCTCTGCTTTCAGGGAGCAAAAGAATGTCCTGGGAAATTTTGAGAGGAATTAAACAAAAAGGATGAAAGCATTTTAGGGAAGAGGCTTATGAGTCTCTTGGGAAAACAAAATTTTAAAAAGTCCACACTGTACAATAGCAGACAAAAACTCACATGAAACGTTCAGAGGAAATGCCATAAACGTTTTTTACTTAATTATTGGTTCAATATATGTGAGATTAACACCCTTCCATCTCCTGCCTATATGGCTTTGAAAATAGGGGCGGGGATGGGGGAAGCAGCAGGCACGAATCAAAGATATTTTCCTGAAGATTCAGAAGAAGACGACTCGTCTGGAGCCAAATATTTATAATCTCTGCTTTGCTTAGAAATAAGAAAGCAATTTTTCTAAAAACGACTTTGCTGATAAGCCTGCCCTTTGTTTCTTTTTAAAATACATGATTAAAAATCTTCCTTAAATGACAGCCTATAAGGAATGTTGAAGTATTTTGGAATATCTAAATGCTTCCAGCTGCTATCTTAATTTTGAAATATTTCTTAAAGGGGATTTCCAGTCTGTTGGCAGCAACAAAATAGAATTTCTCTGTTTTTTTTTTTCTTGTTTCTGTTGCTATTATTGGATTTCACAATGCATCATATGATTTGCTTTGGAGTGATAATAAAATGCATTCATTTAGAAATTTATATTACTTAATTACTCATTAAAAGTATATTTTTACATTAGTTTGGAGTTGTTCAAATTAGAGGAGAATGAGATTAAAATACAATGTTCTCCTACTGAAGCTAAAACATTAGAACTAGAAATAATGCATTTTGCCGAAAGTCATCGTATGTAGAGATAGAGATTGAACTGGGGTAGAAATCAGATGTCTTCTTGGAGCCCATAGGCTGTCCAAGTTCAGTCCTTGTGGTGTCCAGTGGAGTGTGCCTAGAAAAATAAAAGGTTACCAGATTTCTGGAGATTGTGTGTAGAAAACAAAGGAAAGGAGTTGATTCAGTAAATTTCCAAAACTCTGATGAGCAAACCTGTAGACTCAAGGTAGTATTGCACACCAAGGGCTAGAGAGGTGTGTATCGTAGGTATCAGTTACATCTCCTCCCAGCTCCACTTCCTTAAGAGAGAATCTGCAAAATCTATAATTCTGAACTCTTCCTTTTGATCTAAGCTGCCTGCCCAAATAGTGAACACCAGGCACAAAGGAGAGGTTAGACAGTCTCTCCCATGAATTTTGGAATAAGGCCATTGAAAGAATGAATTAGTAATCTGTAGAGAACTGAGGTGGAAAGTTATGGAGTCTCTAAAATGAAGGCTGCTATTCTGGGTTGGCTTTGATGGTGAGCAAAGAAGTCAGTCCACAGAAGAGGAAATAACCCAGGAGAAGTAGAGATAAGAGACATTGGAAACAGAGAGACAGAGAAACAGAAATTTCACTGTCAAGATGATCCTGAGGGCCTATTATGCCCTAAGGATTGTGCTCTAAGCTGGGCAATTGTGGGATATGTGTAAGTCGGCTGATATAGCTCCCAAAGATATGTCCATGTCTTCATCCCTGTGATTAGAATTTTGAGATGGAGAGATCATCCTGGATTATCTGGGTAGATCTGAAACACCTTTAGAAGCGTCCTTATAAGACAGAGGCAGAGGGGCAGCAGACACACAAAGAAGGGAAGGAGGCAATGTGCCCACAGAGGCAGAGATTGGAGTGATGTGCTCACAAGTCAAGGAATGCTGACAGCCACCAGGAGCTGAATGGGTCAAGGAACAGATTCTCCCCCAGAGCCTGTGGTGGAGGCGTGGCTCTGCCGACGCTGGGATTTTGTCTCAGTGAAACTGATTCCAGACTTCCAGCCTCCGGAACCTTGAGATAATAGGTTTCTGATACTAGACCACCAGGTTTGTGGTAATTTCTTACAGCAGCCATAGGAAGCTAAGCGAATACAGTTTTTTTCTTAGCATGAAATAAAACACACTTTCTGCTCCCAGGTAGTTCAAAATCAATTAGATGAGAAAAGCAAGCTCTCAATTAGCAAAAAATAGTAATAAATTCCTTATTAAAGGGATTTGTTAACAAATGGCTATGAAGTGACAGGAGAATGAACATATAATTTCTCCTAATGAGTTCTAAGATTTTGTGGTAGAGATGGTATGCATTAGAACTGGGCCATGAAGTCAAACACAGTTTGAACTAAGAATATTTTAAAATTTCAGGTGACAGAGCCCAGAAGTGCATGATTAATACATTATATCTTCTGCCTTCCTCAAATAAAACTAATGTATAAAAAACAGAGATTGAAATTAAATTGAAATATCCCTTACAAGATGCTAGGCAGGGCTGTGAGCAATGATCACTGTGTCCAGTGATAAAGGTATGAATTTCTGTCAAACCTCCGCATTTCCAAAAGGCAAAGCAAAAATTTTCAAAATTTATAGAACAGATCAGAAGTCAGATTTTTAAAAATTTGATTTTAGCTTTATCCTTTTTTTTCCTCTCAAAGGTGTGAAAATGCACATTTGACATTATTAAACCTGAAATGAATTTTCCTACTCCACATGTCTTTTGTATTATCTCAGTTTTTTCTTGTGGCTGATTAATTGCTTCTTCCTTTCAGGAAAAGAGAAAAGGCTATATATTTATTGAAAAGTAAAATCAAATGCAAATGACCACTTTAGTAGAGGAGGAAGAGAGTTCAAATTTGTAATAAATTAAAATGCATTACTTTCTAATCTCAAGGCTAAGAAACTCCCGTTTTGTTGGAATGTTGGGACTGGAAATTCTGTAAGAAGTAGCTCACAGAGGTTGTGACCATGGAGGGCTCCCTGCCTGCTACCTTCCAGGGCTCATATCTGCTCATACCTGTCAGCTATATTCCTACTAGAATAAGCTGATCCTTTCCAGAAAAGAATTTAGTAAATAATGTGCTTAAACTAAAATGTGCCAATATAACATTACACATGGAAATTCCAACAATTCAGAGATAAGTTTGGGTTGCATAAGACAGAAAGCTAAATTCTTCAGAAACTATTACTAAGAAGAAACACCACCCCTCCAAAATAAAAAAGAAAAGAAAGTATGTTAGCTTCAGTAGACATTATAATGCTTATAATATCCGGTTCTCCTGGCCATAGGGGACCTGCCCTTCCCAGATCCCTTGCAATTAGGTGGAAGCATTGACTAGTTCTCTGTGAAATGTGAGAAGAAAAGCTTCTGTGTGATTTTCTACTATTTCTACTCTTCTGCTGAAAAGAGTTCTGAATCCACATTTTTGATTGTGAGCTTCTATCAGCCTGAGACTATGTGGAGTGGAGCAAAGTGCTCTTATATTGAACATTCAGAGTTAACAAGAAATAAGCCTTTGTTGTATCAAGACACTTAGATATGAGAGTTAATTTGTTATACAGCATAAGCTGCAACTTATCCCGACTACTATACCAGTCAACCAAATAAATAAATAGACAAACAGATTTATGTTAAAAAACCTGGAAGGAAATGCACTTGACTTTGAGTAGTGTGACTTTGCATATACTTTCTCAGTTTTTTTTTTTCTTTTTGAGGAAGATTAGCCCTGAGCTAACATCTGCTGCCAATCCTCCTCTTTTTGCTGAGGAAGACTGGCCCTGAGCTAACATCCATGCCCATCTTCCTCTACTTTATATGTGGGATGCCTACCACAGCATGGCTTGCCAAGAAGTGCCATGTCTGCACCCGGGATCCGAACCTGCAAACCCCAGGCCACCAAAGCGGAACGTTTGCACTTAACCTCTGCGCCACCAGGCCGGCCCCCCTTTCTCAGTTTTATATTTGTATATTTCCATATTTATTTGTGTAAGTATATATACACACACAACTTTTATGAATGGACAAATTATACTTTAAAAAGCCATTATCTTCGAAATCCTCCTGAGCACAAAGTGAAGACAACCACCTTTTACTTTTAGAGATTTTTAAATTCTCTCTTCTAGTCATGTTTCTAAATGTTTGCAAACAAAATAAACTCTGAAGGTAGGCTGGCTTTTATCTGTTGCCAAAATTCAGATTTCTTACTGGTGGCTTCCTCCAAGTGGTTGCTTAAATGGTTCGAATCTTTCCCTTAAACATGTATGATTTTTTCCAGCATGTTGGCACTCAGATCTTTTCATGAGCTCTACAGTGATGCTTTAGATGAAGAATAGAGGAAATTGTTGGAAACTAGTTATTGAGGTTTGACTTGGTCCTCTCCTTAATCTTATTCTACATCATGGAAAAGTGCTCTGGGTCCTCCACTAAGGGACCTGGCATCATGAGAAGCCTCCCTATTTGCCTGGAAGTAGCAATTTCACCTTGGGAGTAAGAGCAATTAATCAGTGTGGAGATGTTTGTGTGTGTGTGTGTGTGTGTTTAATGGTGACCAATTCCATTCTCATGTTCCTACCATACTTCCCAAATGCTATGTATTACTCCTCCATCTCCAACTTTTTATTTCTGCCTTTTTTAGGTTAATAGAGTAAGTTAGTTGCATTAAAGATTAGATTTTAGTTGTTAATATGTAAAATATAGCAGACATTTAGGTAGCCACTGTTAGTATCCAAAAACTATAAAGACCTCCTATAAATCAGTAAAAAATGACAAGCAACCCAATAGAAAAATAGACAAAGGACATGAGCAAGAAATTCACAAAAGAGGAAACTAGAAAGCCCATTATACATATAAAAAGATGCTCGATTTCATTAGTCATCAAGAAAATGCAACAGAGAAGTACCATTGTGTAGCCATAAAATTAGACATAATTATAAAATTGAATAATGCTTAGCACGGAGAAAAAGTGAATTCTAATACATTGCTACTGGAAGTGAACATTGGTGCAACTAATTTAAAGCACAATTTGGAATTATTTAGTGTTATGGGCTGAATTATGTCCACCCCCAAAAAGATATGTTGAAGTCTTTACCCTTGGTACCTCGGAATGTGAACTGATTTGGAAATAGGATTATTGCACATGTGATTAATTAATGTAGGATGATGTCATACTAGAGTGAGTGGGCCCCTCGTCCAGCATGATTGGCCTTACAAGAAGGCCATGTGAAGACACAGGGAGGACATCATGTGAAATTGGAGGCAGAGATGGGAGTTATGCTACCGCAGGGAATGTCTGCGGCTACCAGAAGCTGGAAGGGGCAAGAAAGGATCCTCCTGCGGAGGCTTTGGAGAGAGCATGGCCCTGCCAACACCTTGATTTCAGACTTTTAGCCTCTGGAACTGTGAGACGGTAAATTTCTGTGGCTTTAAGCTACCCAGTTTGAGGTACTTTGTTATGGCAGCCCTAGGACACGAATACATCTGGGAAAGCTGATACTGTGCATACCAGTGATCCACAATTCTACGTCTACCTACCCTAGAGAGATTCTCCCACGTTCACACAAAGGACCTGGTGTTCAAACTAAGGTCTCCCTAAAGGATTCTCAGGACCTCAGTGATAGATGTTTATGTGTATGTAGAAAGATGGGGGTGGAGAGCAGTAAGCCAATGTGGTTTTGGGTCCTCACCCTAGCTTCAACCAGAGTTGTTTGTTTTAGTACTGCTTAAGATCTCCCTTGAATAAAGAGCTCATGACTAAAATAAGCTTGAAAACAACTAGAATAAGAAAATATTCTTTCCTAAAATGATGACATTTCCTTTTAAAAAGCTCTTTGACCTAATTTAAAGCTTTTCCTTTTTGCACCTGCTTTTTTGTTACTGTTTTTGTCTATGTACCACATAGGTGATATTCTGATTTTAGTGAAACCTTTTTCCTCTTCTGGTATTTTTACTCCTATGTAGTTCTAATGTTATTCTTGACATAGATAGGTGGTATTAATGTTCATATTGTACTATTAATATTCTATTAGTCACATTTTTGTTAACTTTTTAACTATTTTGTTAACAATTATAACTAGTTCTGGATGGCATGAGGTATGGATGCAAGTTTGTCATTTATTTACTTTTGCATATGAATATCCAATTGTTCCAGGGTGATTTCTTGGAAAGATTAGCCTTTTCCACTGGATTACCTCCATACCTTTGTTGAAAATCAATTGACCCTATATGAAGGAGTCTGTTTCTGGACTCTCTATTCTGCTGCATTGATATATTTGTCTTTCTTTAGACGAATATCACACTCTTGATTATTGTAGCTGTATCACAACTCTTGGAATTGGGTAGTACTCTACTTTGTTCTTCTTTTTCAAAGTTGTTTTGGTTATTCCAAGTCCTTTGAATTTCCCTGTGACTCAAAAATTAACCCTAAATGGATCATGGACCTAAATGGAAAATTAAAACTAAAAAACTTCTGAAATAAAACCCAGAAGAAAATTTTTGTGATCTTGGGTTTAGGTAAAGAATTTTTAGATATGTTATCAGAAGCATGATTCACAAAAGAAAATGTTGATAAATTGGATTTTATCAAAATGAAGAATTTCTGCTGCAAAAGATACTGGTAAGAGAATGAAAAGTCATAAACTAGGAGAAATATTTATAAATCATATATCTGATAAAGGACTTGAATTACAGAATATTAAAGAACTCTCAAAACTGAATAATAAGAAAACAATCCAATAAAAAATGGGAAAATTGTAAGAGAAACTCCTCATCAAAGAAGATATATGGATGGCAAATAACCGTATGAAAAGATGTTCGATATTTTTTGGGAAACACAAATTAAAACCACAAGGAGATATCATCTCACACCTATTAGAAGATCTAAAATTAAAAAGATTGATCATGGCAAGTGTTGGTGAATACAGGGAGGAACTTCAACCCTCATACCCTTCTGGTAGGAATATAAAATGGTACTGAAATAATGAAATACTATTGAGCAATGAACACGAATGAACTATTGATCCATACATTGATGTGGATGAATTCTCCTCTAGCTTTTCTCTTGACAGTATTTTTCCCTTCCTTCGGGTATTTCTCAGAGGTACTTCAGGTCTTTCATTTCCTCAATCATGACTGTGTCACTCCCTTCTCTTCGTTTATTTGCTGTTGTTTTTATCTAGAACACACCAGCGCCTCTTCAGTTAGCTAAATTCTATTCATCCCTAAGGCTCCAATTTATACTTTAGTTCCTCTGGGAATCTTTCCTTGACCATGGAAGTCACATTTACATGTTCCTGTGTGCATCTCTGATCAGAATGCCGTTTAGAGTGTACATATTGTAAAAGGATGCAGACTTTGGTGTCAGGCAGACCTCTCTCAAAATCTCCAATCTGTGCTTTCTGAGTTTATGACTTGGAATAAGTTACATTGCCAGGCTGAGCCTCAGTTTTCGTCAGTTGTACAGTGATCCTACTAAGTTTTATGATAATTAGAGGAGATAAAGTGTTTAGCATGATGAATAATTTTTTTTAAAGTATTCATGATGGTTGTTATTTTACTACCTTTTCAGTTCTTGTTTAATTATCATTATCCGCCATAAGACATAAGTTCTGTTAGATAAGAACTACCCTTCTTATTATGGTTGTATCCCCAGGATCTACTAAAATGTCTGACAAATAATAGGTAAATGAATGAAAGAGTGAAAACTGAAGCCCTTATTTTCTCATTAGGAAAGATCTGCTACTTTTAGTGAAACTGTGTCCACTCCTTATAATCTTGAGGCTACCACAGAGACCGAAGCAGCCTGTGTCCAATGTGGCTAGCTCCCTGACTCCAGTTAATTGGCCCAGGGATCAGTTGCCACTCAACTGGGCCAATAAGTCTGTATCTTTATATTTTACACTTTGGCTCAAGAGGTAGTTGGTCTAATCTTTCCCTGTGTAGTTGAAGCTGTAAAATGTAAACCTTGGGGGTTCTCAGTGACCTTACTTTTTGCTACTTTGGGGAAACAATCTTGCATTGAAAAAATAATAATAAAGCTGCTACAAGGAAAAAGTAGAAAAGGAGACTGGCGAGAATGCAGACAATGGGAGCGGCCAAGGCTGTGCAGTTAGGCAAGTGAAGGCTGACAAGTAGTGAGATTTAGGTAGTGAGTTTTAATATTACGTCATTTTCAGTCCTTTTTCCTCATGTTCAGTGAGATCTGAGGACATTTGATTTACTTGAGCATTGTCCCAACATAAATAGAGATTTTTGTTCTTAGGCATGGAATTAATTATAGTTTCTTAAGTTCTGTAATCAATGATACTCCTTGTTGATGAAAACAAATGGTACAGCTCATGCATGTTTACACTTTCAGTTTTCCTTATTTAAGGCCTAGTTCATGAAATAAGTGCAAAAGGATTGTTCATAGCACTGGAGTATTCATAGAGTGAAAGTTTTAACAAGCCAATGTCCATATCTCATAATCAAGTACATAAACATTCTTTTTTGTTGTTGTTTTAAATACACTTCTGTGGTTTTCCACAGAAGGCAAGATAGTTGGCTCCGAATAAGAAAACAGTATTTATAGTCTTTCCAACTCAACTGTAGAGCATGAGTGTGTTAGAAGAAGACCATTGATAAAGCAAATTTGGTGTCTGATTCAAGGTTAGCAGGATTAGGAAACTACAAACTGGTTGGAAAATCCTCTAAGAAATTCAGACCTCTGTGATGGGGATCTGACCCAGCCACTAGGCTGGGACATTGATGCTTTTTATCCTTCAGTTTTATGAATTTTGAAAATCTCCTGGTACCTAGCACAAATCTTTGAAGGTTCCCTTGTCCCCAGGCTTCTTAACTTTTGCAAATCATCGCCTGCGGGTCATCATCCCAACTGACTAGTCAGCAGTCAGCCAGGCTCTGCACCTCAAAGCCAGTTGGGGCTCAGTTGGAAACAAACTGCCACACTCAGAATAGAATGGTATGGCTTCTGAGATTATTTCTGCGGTTATTCAGGATAAATTCACATATGTTGCTCCCAAAATGCTCTGACAAGCACACATCCATTGAAAGATGTAGGTCATGTCACGGAAAGTAGGAAACATCATATATCAGCTGCTATTTTATTTTCTTTGGTGGAAAAGTGGCGTGAAAAGTTCAGAATAATGGGCTAAAATTTTCATCTAAAAATTCTGAATCTCTCATTCACAAACGTTCTCTCCTTTTTCTTTCCCTACTTTTTCCCCATGAGCTTCTGTGTCTCTGTCTCTCTTTCTTAAAGATTAAAGTTTAATGTTACAAATAATGACAGAAAAAAATGGGAATCCACTGCCAAGAAGAGAGGGGAGTGCAAGCAGATTTTTATTCAGACAAATTCCTTTTTAAAGAAAAGAAAATACTAGGTATTCTTGTAGATTCCTATATTAGAGTTCCACCTTGAAAATCCTTGATTGGTATCTCAATTTTGATCATAATTCAAATAAACTTAATGATATGTAATAGAATATGGAATGGAATTTTCCTGATATTTTTGGATTTCAGCTAAGCCTTAAATTTAGGATAATAGATGGTAATAGGTCTATATTATAGAAAAAGCTGGCTACTGGATAACTACATCCAGAACTTATTAACAAGAGAACTGATTCAGTGACTATTATCTGCCTCTAGAAATGCAAGAAGAGGATCCTTGAAAGGCAAGCTTAGGAAAGGGGCAACTTTGACTTTTCTCTTCCCCTTACAGGGGTAGGGCATGGGAGAGGCTGTCTCCCTGATCCCCACTCCCATTCAGGCCAAAATCAGGGAAGCTCTAAGACCATCGAATGTAGAGAATGGAGCTGCCTATAAAAGGTATAATCTGACCTCTCCCTGCCAGAGGGGAAGGAGCGAGCTTTCGCTCCTCATAGTTCAGTTTCTATGAAGCCACGTGGATAGAGCTTGGTGAGAGAGTTCTCGCAGGAGAGCCTGACATGTGTCTCCAGGAATTTGGGAGCATGATTAAATCAGCACCTGCTTTTAGCTAGAACAGGAGTAAGTGGCTGAAATAGACATGTGTGGAGAGACAGGGGCTCATTGTAGAGTAAACCACGGGTCCACATTTGGTGTGGCCAAGATGCTGTGGGTGTTTGGGCCATCTAGAGGATCCTGCCTGCAGGCCCTTAGCTGTACGTGGCTGGAGATGTACCCAAGCTGAGGAAGGATCTGAAGAGGCTAGCCAATGAGTGCACTGTCCCTGTCAGGGACTCTAAGGAGCCCACCCAGGTGCTCCATCATCCCAGCATTAATGTGTACAGCACTGTCTCTTCCCTCATTCCCCCATCCTCTGCCCTGATGAATGCAGATGGACAATGAGTTTAGGAACAGCCATTGAATGTCAGGACTGGAGATTTTAATACCTGAATGTGTCACAGACAGAGAGGATGTCTGTAAGGTGTGGAAAAGGAGGCACCCACAGAGCTCTGAAGGTGGTCATGGGAGAAAAATCGAGTTGTCTCCTGTGTGTACCCCAATCAAGGCCACATATTGCTGCTGTTTATTGTGGCCACTGAATGTCACGGCAAATAAACCCAGGTTTGAAACCAAGAGTTAATATTTGACCTCAGAAACTACATAGTGATTAGACCAGGCTGTTTTCACTTTTTTGACTCATTGGAACAGAAAATAAAGCCAGCTGTTCACCCCACATGTGTATCCTCTAGTTATTAGTTTGTATGAAGCTGCATACAAACACGCAGAGGCTCAGAGACCATCTGAGGACATGAGAAGCTGCTGGTCTGTATTTCCATCTGTGTCACATTTCTGGCAAGCTGGTCGACATGGCTCCTCTGTTTCCAGTTTGCCTCTTGTTGCAGTGACTAGTCCTTTAGTGTGTTTCATGCATCAGCCCTTAGACTGTGTCTTAGAACAGAGGTCTGTTTTTTCTGCCCCATGAACCAGTGCTGAGAGACTTATTTCCACAGCTTCACACGCTATGTCTCATTACAGATTGAAAAACTGGGTAATCTCATGGTCTGAAGTTGAGGAGAGCTGTGTTTTGTGGCTGAGCCTGGAAAGGCAGCAACAGCAAAAAGCAGACCGTTCTGTTTTACAGCTGCCTCAGACCTCACTTTTAAGATGGAAAAAGCCATCCTGTTGGATTATTTATTTATCCATTTTCTGTCTTACTCTGAAATGTAAGCTCCATGATGGTATTACCCTATCACCTAGAAGGTGGGCGTCCGAAGGCATTTTGCAATGAATGATTAAAATGTCTTCATGGCAAACGTAATCATAGTCACATAATCACAGATATCATTTATTGAATACTTGTTAGCATCCAGGCACAGTGTTAGGCAATTTATACTTAGAGAGGATCTTAATTCACACGCTAACTATTCAATGGTGTGGGGAGCGGCATTATATTATACTTATGCTTTAGCTGAGGAAATGAGTTTGGCAAGAATAAGTAATTTGCTTCAGATTACCCAGCAAGGACGGAGGACAGTTGGATGAACCCAGCTATGCTTTTCCCACAGTCATGCTGCTTTTGTATTGCAAACAACTGCTTGTTTATTTCTTTTCCCCATTTAAAAAATTCCAAGAAGTCCAGCAGTTGCAAGGAATTACAAATGGAAAACTTAAGCAATGGCACAGAATTTGGGGCCATATTTTACAGGCTAGACAGATACCTAACAATAATACTAAAAGAAAATACCAATATTCTTATTCACAATTTAGTTTCCTGCTTTGTGATTTAATGAAATTAAATGTCTCAGTCACAGTCTGCTCAAGATGAATCAAATTTTTTGACTCTTGCTAACCTCACTAAGGATTACACATAAATCTTCTGATATGGTTATTAAAGATCAGGCATGTATTAACCTGATTTACACTTGCAATTTTTGTCCAAGTCATCAAAAAGTTTAATAATCAGATGGTAGATGCACAGCAAATAGCCGTCTGATAGTCAGATTGCAAGAAGCTTAGGTATTTCTTCCTGTACAAAAGGCAACAGTTCAATAAGTTCTCATTTAGTACCTTCACAAAGAAGACAGACTGTCTCAGACTTCAAGAAATAGAAAACACGTGGAAGATAAAAACAGTATTTGAATACATGAAATAAATGGGGCACAATATTTTCCTGTGTGCCTGCTCTCAGAAGTCTTCTCTGCCTCGGCTTAGGAAGTGAAGACTGTGCCGTCCCATGGAAATGGCAGATTTCCACAATGAAAAGCACATTATCAGCATAAAACTGGAACCCGTATGAAAACGGAAGAGTTGCTTTAAGAAATGAAATATCACTTCCATGTAGCCATTTGCCAATATCTTTTCATAAAACAATAGGTCTAGTCTTCTATAAATGCTAAATAGGAAAATCTAAGGTACATTTACCCTTTGTTTTTTTCCAGAATCATTCCCTGCGATATTTTAAGAGGGATACTTGGAAAAAAAGCCCATGTCCCCCCCATTAAGCAAAAAAAATGGCCAAATGCAAGTGAAAGACTTAAATAAGCAGAGAAATTTCTAGTAAATTGAAAGCTGGATAAAAAGCTTTGAAACGGATGAAATAAATGTACTAGGAAATTTTTGATTTCTCTATTCTAAAATATTCTCTATGGTGTCTTTAATTCACGTTACTCTTTCAGATTCTTTTAAAAGTCATTAGTTGCAATGCTGTAGGTTTATAGGTGATAGATAAAATGTATATTTCTGAAACATGGAAAATAAAGAGTTTTTTGGCAAAAATTAAAATACAAAAGATAATGCTTCTAGTGAAGGTTTATGGACTATTTTCTTTGATGAAGACCTTGCTAATAATCCATGCCACCGTCTTTCTTTACTGGCTTTTAAGCTTTTATTCTAAACCTGAAATCACACTCAGACTGTGTGTGTATGAGAATGTCATGTATTGTTCACGAATTTTCTACTTAATCCAAACTTCCTGTGTATAGAAACCCTTTAATGTAGAGCTTAAGGGGGGGGAGGGAGTAGCACTTTCTTTGTGTGCAGTCAGGGCTCCGGTAAACAATGAAAATCATCTTTCCAACAGAATCAAACAACGTAACTTTTTAATTGATTCCATAAACCCTGACACTTGCTGATTTACCATGCATACTCGTATTTTGAAATACAGGCTCAAATTAGCTTTTAGCTCTATTATGAAGCAACATTGGTAGAGTAACACAAAATCACTGGGAATGCATTTGATACAGATGATGATAGTGTCAGTCTGGCTTGCCTTCAAAGCACAATAAAAATCTTAGCCATGTTAAATGGGACAGTCTCAGGAGAGCACAGTCCTCATCCTTTTTATCTAGCCACCTCGTTCTAGTCCTATGTGTCTATTTCATTTCTCTGCTTAAAAATCACTACTTTCCACTGACTCCAGGGTGAACTCTAAACCCCCTACTTGTCACTGAAACCTCCAGAATCTGGTTCCAACTCATGTATTGTGTTAGGGTCAGTTCCTGTGTCAGACTGTATTTTCCAATATTGTCTGTAACCAGACCTCACATCCCATACATTATTCTTACAATATGACCTTGACATTCCCCCCATGGAGAGATAGGGTCTATGTCCCCTCCCCTGGAAACTGGGTGGAGCTTTGTGACTACTTCGGCCACTAGACTATAGTAGAAATAATGTTATGTGACTCCTGAGGTTAGATCATAAAAATGCCATGCACTTGCTTGTTCTCTTGGAATGTTCAACCCAGGCTGTAAGGAAGCTTAACCAACCCATGTAAAAAGACCACATAGAAAGGCTATGTTTAAATGTTCTGGCTAACAGCCCAGCCATTAGCCAAAATCTTTCACCAGACATATGAATGGTGACACCTCCAGATGATTCAAGCCTCCAGCTGTTGAATCACTTCTAGGTTTCAAGTCTTTCCAGTTGAGGCCCCACATATTGTGAAGAAGAGATAAGTGGTCCCCAATGTGCCCTGTCCAAATTCCTGACCTGCAGAATCTGTATCATTAGATGATTCTTTCATGCCACTAGGTTTTGGGATGGTTTATTACATAGCAACAATAACTGGAATGGTCTCTTTAATTGCAAGTAACAGAACCATATTTCAAACAAGCTCAATCCAAGGGAGGAAATTCTTGTGAGGATACACATGGTCTCGTGATAAGGGCTTGAAAACAGAAACTGAAAATTCATCAAGAGCAAAGGCAAGCATTAATGCCATTTGTCTGCGGGTGAGCCTATCGTCTGACGTCTCATGGTCTCCGATCTCTGCTTCTCTGTAAATCTGACTTATTTTTCTCTCTTAGCAGTCTAGCTTTCTCAGTTTTTCATTGTACATGGTGATCTACATCACCTCAATCTTGACTGCAAAGAGATTGATGTTAGTGTTTATCAGCCCAATTTTATATTTCTGGGAAAGAGGTATTCTTTCAAGATCCCCCAGTCAATTTTGTCCCCTAGATAAAACGTTGCCTTATAAACATACTAGAGTCCACCTCTATGAAGGCAACAGTTGTAAAAGAAACAGTTGTAGTCAGTCTCCTTGGGGAACTCGAGCCTGAGGCAAGGACTACGGGGCTAATATTTTATTTAGGAGATGCAAGCCCATTGTGGAGGGGATGTAGGTAAAAAAAGATATAGAGCTAATAGAGATGTGAAGCAATGTGATGTGATACCTTACTGTGCTGTTACCACTTCACAGAGGCTGGATAGAGACCAAAGGGCCATTTAGCAGGTAGAGCAGTCTGCGCCGGTGCCTTCCGTAGAAAGGGTCACCCTACGGGAACACGCTTCCTCACATTTCAGGTTGTGTCAGATGTGCCCTCAGTAGTCCCTCAGGAAGCCTGATGGCGACAGCCTAGTGTAGTGTTCCAAACTTGAAAGGGCAACCTGAATGACAAAGAGAGAGAAAGAAGAAGGCAGCCAAGGGAATCTGCGAAAATGCTTCATGGTAGGATAATGGCATTCCAAAGATGCCCATGGCCAAATCTCTGTGAATACGTTACGTGACATGGCAAAAGGACCTTGCATATGGAATTAAAGTAATGAACCTTAAATAAAGAGATTATCCTGGATTATCTGGGTTAACCCATTCTAATCACATGAGCTCTTAAAAGTAGAGAACATTCTCTATCTGGACTCAGAGGAATATGGCAAAAGGGGAGTCAGAGAGATTTGACGCTTGAGAAGCCCTTGTTCTGCCATTGTTGGAGGCGACCACATGGAAGGCATGAGAAGAAATGTGGGCCCACTCTAGGACCAAAGACAGGCTCCTGTCTGAGAGCCAGCAAGGAACAGGGACCTCAGTCCTACAACTGTGAAGAACTGAATTCAGCCAATGACCTGAATGAGCTCGTAGACAGCTTTATCCCCAGAGCCTCTAAAAAAGAACACAGCCTGTGAATACCTTGATTTCAGCCTTTCAAACTTTAAGCAGAGGACCTTGTTGAATCACACTGTATGTGTTTACTGTTTGTTTACTTATTTATTTATTTCTATTGCAGTAACAGAATTATAATATTATATAACTTTCAGGTATACATCATAACATATTCCAAATTCTGTGTAGATTACATCATGTTCACCACCCAAAGACTAATTACAATCCATTACCACACATGTGTGCCTAATCACCCCTTTGTGCCCTTCGCCCTGCTCCCTCCTCCCTCCTACCTTCTCCCTTCCCCTTTGGTAACCACCAATCCAATCTGTTTCTGCGTGTTTCTTTGGCCTTGTTTTTATCTTCTACTTATGAGTGAGATCATGTGTTATTTGACTTTCTCCCTCTGACTTATTTCACTTAGTGTAATATCTTCAAGGTCCATCCATGTTGTCACAAATGGCTGAATTTCATCATTTCTTATGGCTGAGTAGTAGTCCACTGTGTATAAATACCACACCTTCTTTATCCATTCGTCCCTTAACAGGCACCTAGGTTGCTTCCAAGTCTTGGCTATTGTGAATAAGGCTGCAGTGAACACAGGGGTGCATGTATCTTTATGCATTTGTGTTTTCAAGTTTTTTGGATAAATACCCAGCAGTGGGATACCTGGCTCATATGGTAGATCTAGCCTTAATTTTCTGAGGATACTCCATACTGCTTTCCATAGTGCCACCAGCAGTGAACAGGGTCCCCTTCTCTCCACATCCCCTCCAACATTTGTTGTTTCCTGTCTTGTTAATTATAGCCATTCTGATCAGAGTGAAGTGATACCTCATTGTAGTTTTCATTTACATTTCCCTGATAGCTAGTGATGTTGAGCATCTTTTCACATGCCTGTTGGCCATCCATATATCTTCTTTGGAGAAATCTCTGTTCAGAGCCTTTGCCCGCTTTTTAATTGGATTGTTGGTTTTCTTGTTGTTGAGATGTATGAGTTCTTTGTATATTTTGGATATTAACCCCGTATCTGACATACGGTTTGCAAATATCTTCTCCCAATTGTCAGGTTGCCTTTTCCTTTTGTTGATGGTTTCCTTTCCTGTGCAGAAGCGTTTTAGCTTGATGCCGTGCCATTTGTTTATTTTTTCTTTTGTTTCCCTTGCCTTGTCAGACACAGTACTTGAAAATATGCTGTTAAAACTGATATCAAAGAGAGTACTGCCTATGTTTTCTTCTAGAAGTTTCATGGCTTCAGGTCTTACATTCAAGTCTTTAATCCATTTTGAGTTGATTTTTGTTCATGGTGTAAGATAATGGTCTACTTTCATTCTTTTGAATGTGGTTGTCTGGTTTTCCCAACACCATTTATTGAAGAGACTCTCCTTTCTCCATCGAATGCTCTTGGCTCCCTTGTTGAAAATTAGCTGTCCATGTATGTGTGGGTTCTGGGCTCTCGATTCTGTTCCATTAATCTGTGTGTCTGTTTTTGTTCCAGTACCAAGCTATTTTGGTTACTATAGCTTTGTAGTATATTTTGAAATCAGAGAGTGTGATACCTCCAGCTTTGTTCTTTTCCCTCAGTATTCCTTTGGCTATTCAGAGTCTTTGTATGTGGACTTCTGACCTACAAAATTGTCAGATAATAAATGGAGGTTATTTTAGGCCACTAAATTTGTGGTCATTTATTACAACAGCAATGGAAAAGTAATACCGTGTGCAAAGTTTAAGTCCTCATACAGGGGTCAGATATTCTAAAAGATCTCTCACATCTACCTAATGATATCTCACCCTTCTCCATCTGAATAGGTTGCTGTCGTATGGTCTCCATGCTCATTGCTTCCCAGAGAGAGTATCTGCTCTTATATCCTTGTTTTTATTCCTTTGTCTACATTCTTCCACAAGCTTCAAATAACCTCTATGCCTCATGTCTTTCTATCTGAAACCTGCTATACCATTTGGTTACACTTAACTTTCAAAATCTATATAGACTTTATACAATATAGCCAGTAATTAAACAGATTGAATAGAGAGGGAGAAACAGGGAAAATGGAAAACAAATCAAATCAGAATTTGAATCTGAAAATCATCCAGGAAACTGGATAAATCTGTTTTATAAATTTCCAAATTTGTGATCACAAATTTACTAGGTCGCAGTAAATTCAGTGCATCAATTTCCATTCTAACTCATCTCCCTTTTATTTTGTATTGTTGTTCCCTTTTCCTTTCATTATTTCTTCTCTCCTACCTTTCCTTCCTCTGAAAAAACTCATGGAAGTATGATATTAACTACCATGAGCTGACATGCAAACTCACTATGGAAAATTTTGACTAACGAAACTACCAGGTTATGAGATTTCTCCCTTCATAGATATTTTCTTAGTATACATTTGAATAAATGCATGATAAAGTGATAAGATTAAAATGGTTTAGTTGACACTAATCATAACTGGGAGCATAAGAAACTCAGCTGAGTTCTTTCAAATGTTGTTTGCCTCACGTCTTCTCCTCTGCATCTTATTGAAATTCCCTGAGGTGAATCACGTGTCTGCAAAGTGAGGCAAGGGACCAGAACACATGCCCCTGGGCCTCTGTTAATTCTCCACTGTTAGCCCCATTGTTATTCTCGTCTAGACAGGCTTGTACTTGGAAATGCTCTGAGCTTTCTGAAGAAAGGCGTTATATAATTCTAGAGCAGCGTCAATGCTTAAATGATTCTTTCAAATTGTGCTCCCACCACACGTTTCTGAATATTGTCAAGCATCAAACTAATATCTTTCAGGCGTTAACAAAAAGTCATTTTTTGTTAGTTACCTGTCATTGTCATTGTTGAGTTGATGTTATTTGACTCTGCATTTCTTCAAAAGTTTTTAATAATCTAAGGGGAGCTAGTAAATGTCTAAGGCATTACTTGATGGAAAGCATCACAATTAAGGTGTTCATGCTATAGAAAGCAATTTTATTTATATATTAGTTTGACACTGTGTCTGGAAGACGCGGAGCAAGAATGATGAAAATGATTGTTACAAGAATTCAAATCAGATAGATCAGATTGGCAACAGAGGTAAAAAAGTGACTCCTGTGCCATGTGATAAGAAATATTTCTTAAACTTGTCACATAAAACATTCTGTTATGCTTCAGGCTGTTGAAAATAATTTCATGCACAGGGGTATAGTCACCTGAGGCAATTTGGTGGTTCAGCAACAGCCTTAGGAAACACAGCTCGGAAGTGGAAAATTTGGGCTACCATGTAATTGTAATCATTACCCAGACTGAATAAGTGTGAGTCAGTGGGTGAGAACTATAGCAATGTGGATTAACCTAGTTTCACTTTTTAATGACTATTCCTTCCACCTCAAAGATCAAAGAGTATTTGTCATTGAGAACATTTCAAATATGTTTTAAAAAGCATGTTTCTTTTTAAAAAGTTGATCTGTTCTATATTTATTGCACAAGATTTTCAAATGTAAGTATTCTGTTTCATCAACAAATTTGCTCAGTCTTCTAGGGGAGCGGCTATCAAAGAATTCAAGCACTTCAAATGCTTTTCTGCAGAAAAGAAGAGAAAAAGCTCAAGTCACATAGGCATTGGCATAAAGATTTCTTGTGATAACTTCTGAACCTAAGTATGTCCTTGAATACTGACCTTGAGAAAGAAGGTGGAGCTGAAGGCATAGAGGAGGCCAGAGACACAGACAAAAATAATTATGCTGTATCTGTTACCTCAGAGATTTTGCATTTACGTATAGGAAATTAGTGATTCTGACTCTGAGGCTGTCTTCCAGGTTCAGGTTAGTTGAAATGAGTGACTGGAGCATGGTCAGAATCAATAATTCGTTGTGGCAAGTTCAAAGTTAGATAGAAACAGGGAGGACTTGGTTGAGCTTCTGCATTTCCCCAACTCTTTCTTCTGTTTGTATCAGCTACAGTCTAGTCACATGTCCCCAGAAAATTTAAGATTGATGAGGGGAATGGAGACTCAGGTGTTTGCCATCCCAGCTGCTATCTCCAGAACATTCACGGAATATTTATCAGAACCCATGAGCTGAATGATACTATAAAAATTTGGTGCTGGGATATTACAAACCATTAATTAAATGGTCAAAATGCAATATCAAAAGTTATTTTTGGGGCCCAGCCAGGTGGTATAGTGGTTGAGTTCATATGCTCCGCTTTGGTGGCTCAGACTTCAAGGGTTTGGATCCCGGGCACGGACTGCACACCACTCATCAAGCCGTGCTGTGGCAGCATCCACATACAAAACATGGAGGAAGACTGGCACAGATGTTAGCTCAGGGACAATCTTCCTCACACACACACACAAAAGTTATTTTGAATTTCTGCATGTTATTAAATGTATTTTTTTGCCCAACGACTAAAAGAATGGTTAAGATAATTAATGAGAAAAGGATACATGTATTTATAAATTGTGTTGTTGTTTAACTTTTTAAGTAGCCCAGTTATTTAAATCAGTGTTGCTGCCTGGATTTCACAAGAACAAGACTTTACCGTGTTAACAATTTTAACCCTTAGTGAGACTTGGTTTTGAACATATGAGACCCAGTAAAAGTAGAGTAGGCATATTAGACTGTTCCCAGGGGAAGTGTTAGCCAAGTTCAGGGCCTTCCCTTACATGTGGGGTCATGGTGGGAACTTATTTTTCCTCATCTCCTGGGTTCAGTGAAAAGACCAGAAAATGTGGGAGCGGGGTCAATGAGCTGAGAGAATTCATGGCGGCTTCTCCAGAAGAGATGTGGGAGGGACTATTTTCTTCTTTCCTCTAGTCACTTGGTTTGTCAAGCTTATTCCATTAAACACAGTGTGTTAACTGTTTCTCAGAGGTTATAGAAAGTGAAAAATACCCAGGGATGTTGTAAGCAACATGGAAACCTTGTAGGAGATCATCTCGCCTTGTGACATGCAAGCCCTATGAGGGCCTTGGGTGACTCTGGGCAGAGAGAAAACTTCTGGGAACTAGCACAGAAGCTTCCGAGGACTTGCACATGATTGCCTGCTAGGAGTCTGCAATTATAGACGGTCCACCAAAATAGTTCCTAATATAAATACAAGTTATGTATACATGTGGATATTATTTCTGTTAATGTCCTATTAATTTCCTGCTGAGAAGTAGTATATCATAGCGGTTAAGGACACAGACTCTGGCTGCCTAAATTTGGATCTTCTCTCCCATTGATGAGCTGTATTTGGATAAATTATTTAACCTCTATGTGCCTCAGTTTCATCATCTAAAAAATGGGCTAGTAGTAATACTATATCATAGTGTCTTGAGGACTAAATGGATTTTACATGTACAACATTTAGAACATTGCCTGGTACATAGTGAAGCACTGAACAAGTGCTTTCATTATTACTACTGCTATTATCACTATTATGTGCTTCTTCACAAGTTGGTATTTTACAGTAGGAGTTGTATCTTATTTTTTAAAATTTTTATTGAGTTAATGATAGGTTACAATCTTGTGAAATTTCAGTTGTACATTATTGTTTGTCAGTCGTGTTCTAGATGCACCCCTTCACCCTTTGTGCCCACCCCCCACCTTTCCCTTGGTAGCCACTAATCTGTTCTCTTCGTCTACATTTTTAAATTCCTTATATGAGTAGAGTCATACAGAGTTTGTCCTTCTCTATCTAGCTTATTTCACTTAACATAATTCCCTCAAGGTCCATTCATGTTGTTGCAAATGGGGCGATTTTGTTCTTTTTTTACAGCTGAGTAGTATCCCATTGTATATATATACCACATCTTCTTTATCCAATCATCTGTTGATGGGCACTTAGGTTGCTTCCACTTCTTGGCTATTGTAAATAATGCTGCAATGAATATTGGGGTGCATGGGACTTTTGGAATTGCTGACTTCAAGCTCTGTGGATAGATACCCAGTAGTGGGATAGCTGGGTCATATGGTAGTTCTATTTTTAATTTTTTGAGGAATCTCCATACTGTTTTCCATAGTGGCTGCACCAGTTTGCATTCCCACCAGCAATGTGTGAGAGTTCCCTTTTCTCCACAACCTTTGCAACATTTGTTACTATTAGTTTTAGGTATTTTTGTCATTCTAATGGGTGTAAGGTAATATCTTAGTGTAGTTTTGATTTGCATTTCCCTGATGATCAACCATGATGAACATCATCTTTTCATGTACCTTTTGGCCATCCATATATCTTCTTTGGAGAAATGTCTGTTCATGTCTCCAGCCCATTTTTTGATTGGGTTGTTTGATTTTTTGTTGTTGAGTTGTGTGAGTTCTTTATATATTATGGATGTTAAGCCTTTGTCAGATGTATGACTTGCAAATATTTTTTCCCAGTTAGTGGGTTGTTTTTTTGTTTCAATCCTGTTTTCATTTTCCTTGAAGAATCTCTTTAGTCTGATGAAGTCCCATTTGTTTATTCTTTCTATTGTTTCCCTTCTCTGAGAAGACATGGTGTCCGAAAAGTTCCTTTGAATACTGATGTCAAAGAGTGTACTGCCTATATTTTCTTCTAGAAGCCTTATGATTTCAGGTCTTACCTTTAGGTCTTTGATCCATTTTGAGTATATTTTGGTGAATGGTGAGAAAGAATGGTCAATTTTCATTCTTTTACATGTGGCTTTCCAGTTTTCCCAGCACCATTTGTTGAAGAGACTTTCTTTTCTCCATTGTATGCCCTCAGCTCCTTTGTCGAAGATAAGCTATCCATAGATGTGTGGTTTTATTTCCGGGCATTCAATTCTGTTCCATTGATCTGTGCACCTGTTTTTGTACCAGTACCATGCTGATTTGATTACTGTAGCTTTGTAGTATGTTTTGAAGTCAGGTATTGTGATGCCTCCAGTTTTGTTCTTTTTTCTCAGGATTGCTTTAGCAATTCAGGGTCTTTTGTTGCCCCATATGAATTTTAGGATTCTTTGTTCTGATTCTGTAAAGAATATCGTTGGGATTCTGATTGGGATGGCGTTGAATCTGTAGATTGCTTTAGGTAGAATGGACATTTTAACTGTGTTTATTCTTCCAATCCATGTACATGGAACGTCTTTTCATCTTTTTATGTCATCATCCATTTCTTTCAGAAAGGCCTTGTAATTTTCATTGTATAGGTCTTTCACTTCCTTAGTTAAATTCACTCCGAGCTATTTTATTCTTTTTGTAGCGATTGTGAATGGTATTGTGTTCTTGAGTTCTTTTTCTGTTAGTTTGTTATTAGAATATAGAAATGCTACTGATTTATGCAAATTGATTTTATACCCTGCAACTTTGCTGTAGTTGTTGATTACTTCTAAAAGTTTTCCGATGGATTCTTTGGGGTTTTCTATATATAAGATCATGTCGTCTGCAAACAGTGAGAGTTTCACTTCTTCCCTCCCTATTTGGATTCCTTTTATTCCTTTTTCTTGCCTGATTGCTCTGGCCAGGACCTCCAGCACTATGTTAAATAAGAGTGGTGATAGAGGGCATCCTTGTCTCGTTCCTGTTTTCAGGGAGATGGCGTTCAGTTTTTGCCAGTTGAGTATGATATTGGCTGTGGGTTTGTGATATATGGCCTTTATTATGTTGAGGTAGTTTCCTTCTATGCCCATTTTGTTCAGAGTTTTTAATCATAAATGCCTGTTGGGTCTTGTCAGATGCTTTCTCTGCATCTATTGAGATGATCATGTGGTTTTTATTCCTCAGTTTGTTGATGTGGTGTATCACGTTGATTGATTTGTGGATGTTGAACCATCCCTGTGTCCCTGGTATGAATCCCACTTGATCATGATGTATGATCCTTTTCATGAATTGCTGAATTCTGGTTGCAGGAGTTGTATCTTATTTTAAATCAACAGACAGCTTCCTGTGTCATTAGGAAGGAAGAATCAACTCATAGATATTATTCTGTGACTACTTCTGTGAAACTACCCAGAAAACTCATGGAGCAGTGCCCTCAGGCTGATATGGGCATTAAACCATCTTTGCCACTTCACCTGTCATATTTGTTGTGCCTCATTCTTGACTTTACGATTAGTTACACAGAACAATGCTATCTTAATAAACCATTCAGCATATGTATAGCACTTACAGATTTAAAACATGGCTTTCTGTATTTATTTTAAATAGTCGTTTGTTTGCAGTTATTTTCTTTTGCCCATGAGTCTGACTTGAGGGTTTTAATGAGTTTTAGATATTCATTTTGATTACACAAGCGTTTCATGTTCATCATAAAAATGAGAAAATATAAATAAAAGAAGAGACAATGGCCCAGAATGCAATGAAATGATGGCTGCTGTTAACAAGTTAGTGTTTGTTTTTTTAAAATATTCTTCTTTGGAATTCCCTCACCCTCGTATGCAGACAACACATTTTTTTCTCCCCAATTTATTTTATTACACATATTAGTATATAACTTGATTGTCTCACTTTGCAATACATCGTGAATATATATCCATATTTTAAACTATAGATATATAGAATCCCTTTGTATTATTCTATTTTGTGGAGGTACCATAATCTTTTAAGACAACATTCTTATGTCAGGCACTTAGTCTGTTTTTAGTTTGTACTTTATAAACAAAGCTGTGAGGAACATCAAAAGAGGAAAAAAGATAGAATATTTTATCAATAACCCACGATGTCTGATTTCAGAGAATTTGAATACAACATAATTATATTTTCCAAATGTGGATGAGTTAAATGTCCCACTTAATAAATTACTTGTTAAAAATGAGGTTGTCAGAGACCTGTAAGTCATTTTGGACCATCTGATGACATTGATAAAGAAAAGCAATGCTTATTAGTAATAACTTCTGGACGTAAATTCTGATATGGTAAGTTCCTATCCTTGTTACAGCTCATTATATGCTAAATTTAGGGCCCACCAAAGAAGACAAAAGAAACACAAATAGACATTTTGTGATTAAACAGGCATTGTGTTACAAAATCCAAACAGATATATACTTACTGGTTTTGGCAAACAATGACAAAAAATAGCTTGAGTGACCTGGATGAAACATCAAAGTATATACATCTCCCTTGGGTGATCATTTTTTCAAGGTGATATAAAAAGTCTATTTCATATACATTCAGAATTTTTTAAACCTTTTTGAAAGTTCGTTTTTATTTAGTTCAGAAAAATTTGCTCTTAATACTTTGGCTGATTTACATGCCTGTTAGTGAATATGTTTATTTTAATAGAGTTTATTTCATATGCTCATGGATCTTAGACCTGGGAGAGGCCTCTTTAATGATTTCAGAGTTTTAATTTATATTAAAGTCAACAAGAAAAACAGATAATAAAATACTTTCAAAAGAAAAACATACAACAAAGATGCAAAAAATTGGGAGGTGTGTTAGAGGAGAACTGGAAATTCACTCTGGGATGTGGTAAAGCATCTATGATCACAAGTCAGCATTTCATGACAGGTGATATTTATAGGCTGTCACATACCACTGGAAAGTTCACAATAAAGGACATGCATGATAAATTCTGCCACCTAAGCATTTGTTGGCACTCACATCCAGCCACATCATGTCCCTATTCTGTTTGAACCAACGCTAACAGGAACTCAGACAGCTAACGTGAAGGTACTTTTGTAATTAAGAAGCTGAGTGTCTTCCTCACTAGAGAACCACGGTGAATACTCAGAGCTCCTCCTCCCCACTTCCCATCTCAAACACTGCTTTGTGCAGCAGGCTGTGAAAGGGTAAGAGCTTATCTTCTGTATCTACTTTTTACTTTTCTTCATAAATGAAAATAAAATCAAAGACCTATTCTTTAGGATGAACTAGTCTTTCCATTTTCAGGGCTTTTACAGGAATTGAAAGCGCAGATGTAAAAAATTGTTTTGCTAAAACCTTCAAGGAAAAACACATACATACACCACACACATGCACACCAAATTAGGCTGGGTGGAATTAATTTTGACCCAGAATAATATGAAAGAACAAAGCCAAGGAAGTTTATTTCTATCCTGAACTTTGTTTATTATTTCTCTCTGAGATACCTCATCCACAGATCTCCAATGTTTTTCTGCTAACCTTTATTTCTATAGTCTTTCTAAGCAATTGCATATCCTGTAGTGACAACTACCTTTATTAATTGTTTTGGGAAAAGTAAGATAAGTTACACCTGCTTCCTTGAGTAATAGAATTTTTGGAATCAGGATGCACCTGGTCCATCTCCAGTTATAAGTTTTGACCAAGAAATTTCAGATACAAAGGGATAGTCAGCAACTTCTGCTTGAATGCAGTATCTTTTGCTTGACTATTGCAATGGTTCATAAGCCTGGCTGAACAGAGCTAAGTATTGAAAGTTTTCATTTTTCTCTCTTTTTTTTGAGACAATTTACATCCAAAAAGGTCAATTTACAAGTTTTGACATGTGTACAGTCGTATAAAGGCCACCACAATGAAGATCTGGAATTCTCATCACTCTGAAGTTTTCCGCATGCCCCTTTTCAGTTAGGCCCCTTCCTGCCTCCCCAGCCACTAAAAACCACTGATCTGTTTTCCATTCTCATAGTTTTGTGTTTCTAGAACATCATATAATGGAATTATACAGTATATGTCTTTTGTGTCCAGCTTTTTAACTTAATGTAATGCTTTCTAGAATCATCCATCTTGTTGCATATATCAGTAGTTCCTTTCTATTGCTAAATAGTATTCCATTTATAGACAAATCAAATTTGTTTATCCATTCACCAGTTGAAAGACATTTGAGTTATTTACACTTTGGGGAATTTACAGCTTAAGCTGCTACAACGATTCACATACTGGTTGTTGTGTGGACACCTGCTGTCAATTCTCTTGGTTATATACTTGGCTTATATAGTAAATGTATGTTTCCCTTTATAAAAGAAAAAGACAAACTTTTTCAAAGTGACTGCACCATTTTTGCATTCCCCCAGCAGGGAATGAGAGTTTGTTTTTACCACATTTGGTATGATCAGTTTTTTTATATTAGTAATTCTAGGGGTTGGGTGGCAGTATCTCATAGCGGTTTTAAAAATTGCGTTTTCCTAATAATTAAAGATGAGGAACATCTTTTATGTGCTTATTTGCCACTCATATCTTCTTTGTCTTACTACATTTTAAAGTTATGTTCTTTTCCTAGAAATTTTATAGTTTCAGCTCTTGCATTGAGGTGCACGATCGATTTTGAATTAATTTTTGTACGTGGTAAGAGTTGAGGTCATTCTTTTTGCAAACGGATATTCTCTAGTGTTAAGCTCCTATAACCTTGGGCTAGTGGGGGCCTAGTGGTCCCAGAGGAAGGTATTTCTCAGTGTTTCTGCATCACCCCCAGCCTTCAGCAGGCCCTGCACACCTGCATCATGGAAGGGTGCCGTCTCTGTGCTCTTGACCCTCTCCAGGGCACAAGTATGTTCCTTGTTTTTTGGTGAGAGGCTTCTGGGCTATCAGGAGTGGTTTCTCATTTCTCCTTCTCCACTCTCAGTCTTAGGCAGTTCCTGGACGTCTGAGCCTCAGGAGTATAGTTTTTTCGGAATTCCTGCCTGCTTCCCAGTGCACTTGGAGAGTGCGGGCAGATTCCCCGCTTCTCCCCTCATGGCACCTAAACTCTGTCGCTTACAGGTGGGAGATCTTGGTGTAAGTTTCTTTCCCTCGGCAGCTGAGTACTTCCTTGAAAGGGGCGGAATTCTATACACAGTTGGGATTTTTGCCACTTCCCCAGCAGCAGCTGATCTTTGCCGGAGATGGGGGATTGAAGAGTTTCCTGGCCTACCCTAGAGGAAGTCAGCTCTGCTTCACGGCAAAGAAACGTCAGCTCTGGGACACCGACTCATTTCTTGCCCTTTCTCCAGGGGCAGGTAACTTTTGCTTCATATTCAAAAAAGGTTCAGGACACAGGAGGTTTTGTGACTGTCTCTAGCAGCTGCCCACCATTTCCTTATATGAAGAGTTTCTGGAGAATGGATGGGCTTCTGCAGATACTCGTGCCCCACTCTCACGCTTGGTAAATCCTGCACATGTGTGTCTCTGATGGAGGCACACCCATCTTTGCCCTGCCTCCAATCTTTCTCATGAGTGCTTAGTGGAGGCCCTTGGAAACTATTTCATGGGTCGATATAGACTCCACTTATATCTGGCGTTCCCGGAGAATCTGAACTGTCAATCTATTTCTCAGTTGGTCTTTAGGAATTCACTACAATTTCAAGAGAGAAAGGAAGGCTCACATCTCTGGGTGGCTTTGTGTCTCGTGCCCATCTTCCGCTCTAGGATTGTTCTCCCTGGCCTCTGGATGACCTGTTCTCATCTCATGACATCGCTAATGCTTCTTTGACTTTACAGTCTGCTGCTCAGATCATCTAGTTTTGGTTTCATCTTGCTCAGAGTGTGGACACTTTTCTCCCCTTTATTGTCACACAGTATGCTTGGTGTCTTCTTAAAAGGCTGGTACCCATCTTTAGATAAAAAATGGAACAGTGAATAATCTTCTAGGAGAGCTGGTTTTCAAATTTTCAGGGATATATAGACACACTTATTTGGGAGAACTCATGCTTATTATTGTTTGATATGTGTGTTATAGTTCGTTTGGAAGAGGAGTCTGTGCAACACAGGTGTGTACAATGGTGGCCTCTGTAACTTACAGGTGCCAGTTCTATTGTTCTTCAAGTGGGATTGCACCTAGTCAATCTAATAGTTAACAGAGAAATAGGATTCATTTTTCTCTAAACACCTCTTTGTTGTGTAACTGAATTGAGGCACTCTTCTTTAATGATGTCTTCTCTTTTTAGAAGAATATTTTTCTGATTAAGCAGATAATGTTGGCAATGGGAAGAATTATTTGAGATTGATTTCTATAATAATTCAATGCTCTGGAATACATTTTTATTTCAAAAGTGAGAAAAGAAGAGGAATTTTGTATATGAGAGGCATCATACTCACTATTTTTCATGTTTATTTTAAGCATTTTTGTGTATCCCTTTGTATGTTGCAATTGGCTGAAGTCCACGAAAATAGCTGTCTACATTCAGCTGCTGCAATGTTCAGATAATTTAAATGAACTGTCAGGAATCAGAGAGAGGATCAACAGTCTCTCCTTAAAAGGTCACAAAATTGCACAAGGATAGTTGCTGAACTTAACATTCCCCAGTTCAGAAATTAAGATGCAGTTGTTATTTGCAAGAAATTACTGAGAAACTACTGTACAATATCTAATCTATCCATTCATGTGCATAAACCAGTGAGTAGATTTTTCACGTGACTAAAGGTAGACAATCACTAATCACCGAAAAGAATTTGTCAAACTGTATCAGCCCTTAAATTTATCCCCGTTAGGCTCTGTATGCCACAATGTTAAATATATTGCTTAATTACATTAACCTTTTCATTCATTCATATTTGTACATTACATACCATGTTTAGGTAGATCTTGCAGTAATTCAAACATAAATCAGATATAAACTCTGTATTTAATAGTTTATAATTCATTAAGGAAGAGATATTTTGAACCTAAATAATTACAGGACAAGTTAGAAAATTGTGAGTTGTATTTGAAATCACTGGGATAGAATTGTTATGGGCCTTAGAGTACGAAAGATTAATTCCATCTGGGAAAATGAGGGAAGACTGTGGAAAGGTGACACTTGTTTTCAAAGAATGGATGGGATTTAGATATACGGAGGTAATGAAGAAAGGAATTCCAAAGAAAGCGAAGCACATTTTGATCTTTAAATATTTTATTTTATACATGCTGTTTATACACTGATGCAAATTGTCTTTGCAAATAAGAATGTTTAAAAGTTATGAGTCAAATTAGCTTTGGCTTCTTTGTAACAGAAGAATCCTCTTCTGTACAATATACTCATGGCATGTACACAACAGCCAATGTCAGTTCTGGGACAAAGAGCCATATAACCTGTCTGATCATGAAACTGCCTCCCAGACTTGGAGGAATCTTGTGATCATAGAAAGCCAATGAATATTGTGCTAGACATATAAAATATGATTATAACTGCATAAATAGTATAAGGTAGTAAAGAATCTAAAATGAAGTAAGTCTCTGAATATATTATAAAGCATAAAGTAAACTTTAGAAGACCAGGTGGTGAAAAACAAAGGCAGTAATTAACATAAAATAGGAAAAATTGGAAGTCCTGGAGTATGTGGACAGCAATATTAATAATAATGCTATTTAGTGCAAAATTCATTTATGAATGCCCCAGGGATAGAAAAACCAGTCACCAATCAGTGAGGCTGAGGAGTAGGAAACCATGTAATGTATGTGTAGCACCCTCACCACATAGTGCTAGAAGATAAGAGCAATGTGACATACAAAAATGAGTGTTTAGGCAAATTAATAGACCTGGTCAGCCAATAGCAGGAGAGAAGTGTTCTTGGGTTGAAAAGGACCAAGTTTTGTAAGATGAGCAACATATAAATAAACATGTAAGAAAATCCTGCTTCATTGTAACAAATGTGTTCTCAAACTTGTGAAAACTCTTTTTGCCCACTTATAATATATGCATTAAATGTGAATAGAAATTTTAATGGTAGAGAAACAATTCAACCACCCAGAAATAATAAATATCACCATCTTTGTCAACAACCTCCCAGATCTTCCCATACCTCTGTGTGTGTGTGAGTGTGAGTGTGTGTATGTAGAAACGGGTTTTAGAAGTGAGCTTGCTAAGTTATAATTTTGATGATGTATGATTCTGGAAAAATTACTGAAAAAGAAATTTGGGGATTTTTATATTTTGAGCACTTTACAGTTTTTGAAAATAATTTTGGTGAGAAAAATAAACAAGAGTTTTATTTGTAATCACTTTTCTTCTAGTCTTTTGCTTCCATCAAGTTCTTAGTAGTTGTTTGAGTACCAAGAACTTCTTGGAAGCAGAGCATCACATTCGACCTAGCAGTGGTTTAAAGACATCATCAATGGCTCAGAATGACTCTTGCTAAAATTGTGGGAGATCCAGAAAAGTAACTGTCTGTGAAGGACACATTGGTGTCCCTGTTCAACATTGAAGACAGAGAAGGGGTAGTTAAATTCTCTGGATGACTAGGATTCAGTACCAACTCAGAATTTTGTAGCTCCCCTCTGTAGGAAGAAGTTTACTGGCTATTCTTTTGTTTGTAGGTACCATGGAAAACCAAAGAATACATATGTAGACAAATATTTTCTCTGATCTCTCCTGGATACGGAGGTTGCAGATAGGACTTACCATACCTATGTTTTCTGGTGTTGCCATGGACTCTCAAAGTGGGTTAGCCCTTTGTTTCACTTCGATGATGTAAACCTTATGTTTCTGTCTACGGCTTCTCCATCCAATATGGTAGCCACTAGCCACATATGACTACTGAGCACTTGAAATGTGACCTGTCCTAATTGAGATATATTGCACGTGTGGAATATACACTGGGTTTTTGAATATTTTGGATGAAAAGAAGAATGTAAAATATCTCAATAACTTCTTATGTTGATTACATATTGAAATAATATGTTGGACACATTGGGTTACTATGATAATATTTGTTATGTAATTTGATATGGGATAATATACGATACTATATGATAGTGGGTTAATATGATAAAATATATCATTCAAATCAATTTCATCTGTTGTTTTTACTTTTTAAAAATGTGGCTACTTCAAAAATTTTAATTACTTACACAGCTCACATTATATTTCTGTTAAATAGCACTGATCTTGGGCCTGCGACTCAGTGTTCTCCTTGGACCAGCAGCATCAGCAATACCTGGGAGCCTGTTACGAAGGCAGAATGTCAGTGCTTCTCAGATCAGGATCCACAGTACAACAGAATCCCCACATAGTTTGTATGCAAACTAAGATTTAAGGAGCACTGATCTAAGGGACATAAAAGATTATGATAGTTACATTACAGGGGGTATGGGAGAGGGGAATACAATCTACTCTCAGGGAATTAGTTGAGTGGTATTGTTACTATAGGGAAGTTTTCCTGGAGCCTGAAACCCTCATTTTATTTGTCCATCACTATTCTAAGTGCTTTCGATGTATTAGCTTATTGAATAGTATACAATGGAGAAACATATTTGAACTGATCAGAAAGCAAACAGAAAAATTTACATGAAAATTCACACTTAGACAATAAATATTGTAAATTTCTTAAATTCTTTTTCAAGCTATTGGTCATACTTAAAACATTGAGCAATACTTATGTAATGCAATACAGGTGACATAATGACTGAAAAAAGGAAGACAATTATTAAATAAAAGACGGCAAGAGAGAAATCTATTTCTTAATAGCAGAATAAAAACCCAAATAGTATTTTACAGAAGATATTTCAAAATAACAAACCATTTCCTAGATTGTTCAGAAAGTGGCATTGAAAGTTTCACAAAGTAGCATAATGTGCCATGGGGTAAAACATAGGGATAATCTACAATTATTTACATTGCTATTTCCACTAGGCAGTGCTATAAAATTGGATAAAAATGCCCTGAAAAATAGAAATTAAAAAGGTTGAATTTCTTCTGATAGTTCTATTCTGAAGGCAAGTATAAAGAACATATCTTTTGGAAAAGAGAATCAGGTGAGATAAAAATTCCAGAGGAGGGCAGCAAAGATAAAAAGACAGTAGAATTAACTCAGGTGGGAAAAACAGACTTTTATTTTACAAATTCCATAATTTTCACAACAGTGAGCATTTCTATGGTGGAGCATCGTTAGCTTTAAATTATTAATTTGTTTGCTGAAATGAGAAATGGAAGCACATGTAATTAATCTGTCTCTCTTTCTTGGTCTCATTTATCCTTTTGAAAGGCCTATAGTTTTGATACTTCTAAAGATTATTACAATAGTTATCCAAGCTGAAAATTATACTATTTCAATTAGTCCTTTATTCAATAGATATTTATTGAAGATCTATTTATTGTATTATTGAATACGCTTCCATCGTGTTAGGTGGTAGGATATGATATATAATTTCATTGAAAAAATAATGCCTGATTTCAAAGAGTTCACACCAGGTTAGTGAACTATTTCCTTAATCTACAAACTGAAATGGATTGATCATTACATTTATGACAGCACTGTCCTTCTTTGCTTCTGCTCTGATATGAGAATGGAATGAAGCTATGGCTGGCAAACCAGAACTTGGGTTTAATTCTGAATATACTCACAGGAAAGCATTGTATTTGGGACCATTATGTAATGGGAAAAACATAAAAAGCTTAAGAACAGGGTTTTATAAAATATTTAATTTTGGTTTTAATTTACATATGTCACTGGACAACAGACTGGTTATGGTAAATAGTAGACTAAATTAAAAACTTTGCTAAGAGAGGCTGAATTTTATTTGGTTCCCAACTATTATCAGCAAACTTGATACTCTGAGGTATGACATAGTTTCTTTTGAGCCTTAAATTTGTGAGCTTGTATTGAATTAAAAGGCTATTTGGCTCCTACTTAAGATTTCAGACTAGAATATGCATTCTTCCCATGGTGAATGAGTGTTGTTAGGCGATGATATCTGTATTATCAAGCCATAAAAAACTATGGAATAGAGCTATAAAATACTGGATGCTCATAAAGCCTAGAAAACATGTTAATGTAATGTTATTTGACACATTATGTGTTGTGACATCAATAAACCTAACATATGTGTCTATACCATTGTATATAGTCACCTTTGTTTCCAGACTTGATAGCCACTCTGTCTAATGGTTCAAATTTAATCATTCCATATCTGACTGCTTTGTTTTGTGAATAATTGAAGAATAATAGAAATAGAGTCAAAATCTACTTTTAAAAGGGAAGTTTGTAAAATAAGAAATAACATAGACATATATATTTTAAATAAAGAACAGAGAATAGAGTACAAATTTCTTATTATGGTATTCAATCCTTTCAAGAATGGGGCTGATGCCTGAATTTTAAAACTCATCTCCCACTTTACCCTCCCTCTATCTTAGTCACTTGCCATGTTTGGCTGCCTGTTCAGAGCCCCGAATACACAGTGTCCTCCCTAACTTCCCCTCCTTTGTCTCAAGCTCTTTCTATAGGCCTAAAATAACCTTGCCTCTCTTTTTCATCCTTGGAAATCCTTTGTATCCTTTATGGCTAAGACCAAATGCCACTCCTTCCACTCTGAGTCATGGTAAAAAATTTTACAAAATTCTGATTGATCCACAAGTCAATTCTTCTCTGTGCTCCCAGGTCACTTGCCTGGTCCTTTCATCATGTGACTTAACTAGATGATTTTAACTTCTTAGTGGAAGGATCCTTATGTTCACCTATGTATCATTGATGCGCCTAACAGAATTTTTAATAAAAGTGTCTCAAACAAATGAATAGAAAACATACGACATCATCCTAATTCTTTAATATATGGTTTAGAGATCTATTGTGTGACTATCCATGAAAATGGTAGTTGCCTATTTTATATGGTAATGTCGGAGGTGGGACAGTGAGAGCAATGAGCACTTTAGGTCTTGGGGTCAGAGGAACCTGTGGTCACAACCTGGCACTGTCACTTACTGGCAATCGGATCCAGCAAAGTACTTCACCTGTGTGAGTCTTGGTTTCCTCAGATATAAAATGGGAATCATACATCCTACATGTCAGGCTTATTGTGAATATTAGAAATAAATATACAAAGCTTCTAGCAATGATAATAATTATTATCTTGAGGTTGATTAAAGAATAATGTACTCCAGATAGTAGACTGTTCCTATTGAGAACCGTAAATTTTCAAGAAACTAGAATAAAGACTCCTCATTTTCAAAGGAAAAACTCTAGAAATACATGTGAATAAGTAAATCCAATAATCTTGCAGGGAGAAGAAAAAAACTTGTTCTTTTGGGGTTAGGCTGATATCATCTGAACTACAGGTTTTAGCCCATTATTGGTTGGTGAAATAAATTTAGTGGGTTAAGACTGGCATTAACATAAAATAATAAATTAGCATTTAATAGTAAATATAGTGCATTTCACTTAAAAATGATAAGAATGGTTTTGGGCTAATGTAGTTAAATTATATACATATTCATATGTGTGTTTTTGATAGATAAATAAAATCTGTTTCTTATTGGGCATCATGGTTAAAATATTTGCAGAACACTTACCTGCAGGTTGTCAAAATAGAAGTTAATATACCAGGTGCTCTCTCCCAGAAGTAATGGTTGGAGGAGAAAGGGTTAGGCAGCACTGGCTGGTTGAGACATTAGCGAGGTAGAGAGTGCCAGAAGTATTTGAAATAACAAGGGTTTCCAAGCTAAAAAGACATTGTGCATAATTAAATTTTTTTGATGATTCACTCACCTTTAATAAATTTTCTGAACCACATAGTCATTATCATGATTCTCAATTATTAGTATACAGCAGTGTTCTAGGAAGATCCAGCTAATAGTGTGCTTTAGTTAATACAAGACTGAAGAGTTTTCTGTATATGGACGTCAGCCAAGTTAAAGTAAAATGATTATTTTTTCCCCGATGGTTCTTAGAGGGTGTGTTCCATGCCCCTGAATACAGACGGGGGAATTAGTTAATAAGCTCTTTTGCTTTAAAAAATTTGAAAGTATCAGATAATTAAAGACTAGAAGGCCTGTGTTAGGCCATAGGTTCTTAATTAGGGGTACATGAGCCATATTTAGTTATATATGTTTTTTTTCTTTTGGTGTTTCTCTTGTTTCAGTGAAAACTATTTTTTGAAATAAATTAATTTTTTTATCAAATCATGCTATGGAAGCAACTGCTCATCCAAACAATCGTGGTGTGCTAGGAGAAGGTACTCTGTGGTTTGGATAGTTGTAATCATCATGATTTGATGTTACAGAGTGTACAATACATTTCTGTTTATAGGAATTAAATAAAACATATCCTGACATTATGCTTGTGGACATCTGTTTTTATTTGCGTTTGATCAACTTAATTAAAAAGTGGTACAAAGAGAAATAGGAAAGAAACTCACATGTTCTATCACTGAAAACATTGTCGTGAGCACTACTCACATATCATAAATAAGGTTCTTGACAACGGAAAAAGGAAGCCAATGAACCTGCTTGTGTATGACACGTTTTCCTACCTTGAAAATATATTGACTTGCACACATCTTCTCCATGAGAATAATTTTCAGTTTGAAATGAAGGAAATTTGAAAAAAATCTCAGATTTGTGGCAACATTAAGACTTTGTGTGGAATCCTGCTCAGAGCATCCCGTAATGAAGGAAGCCACGATCTGAAAGAACTTGGTGAAGTGATGGATGATTTATAATTAGGAACAAGAGAAAAATACGAACCAGTGCCTTGGTCAATCAGTGTCATCAACTCCAGAATTATGGACATTTATTTTATAACTTAGAAGAAGGTCCTAGAAGACTTGGCAACAATTGAAACAGATTGCTCTTGTCTCTGAGTGAAGGCAGCTTCTGATTTTCATCTATGTGCACACTAATGTCATTAAGGAAGAATTCCTATTTTTGTCCATCTCTTTGGGAATATTCAAAGGTCTTTAAATAGTATAAATTTCTTTGCCAAGCAAAATTTGGTCTGGATGAAATTCTTGGTATTTTGTGCGTGATGTAACACCTTAAGAGCTTGGCAGCCTTTATCCTTCATGACTTTTGTGAAGAAAAAAGCTTCACTTACCATTGTGGTTTAAGACTTTTCTACATCGGTATACATTGTAATGAAAATAATACTGCCGGAAATCCTGAAATAAGCCTCTTCTCCTTCCATGAAAGTGGCTAACAATGTGAGAACTGGGGCCATAAATCATCATCTTGGAAATAAATGGGACAAAATAAACATTCTTATCGAATTCATAGAAGTTTACTGACATCTTAGAGGTCGTATCTTGATGTGCTTCACTGATCTTTGGGCAGAAGTTTCACTCTTTCTTGAAACCCATAAAATGTCACTGAGTAATTTGACAAGAATTATTTCATTTATAAGATGGCATATATACAGAGTCGACTTCACGAATGCATTCATTCCATTTTTTTATGAATAAAGAGAGAAATCTCTTGTTTGAGGATCCTACAATCAGTGTTATGGATGCTGCTGGTACACTGGGATCTCTTTTGCCAAGTTGACACTCTATGAAGAGATTAGAAGACTATTGTATGGGTTTCCAGGGATGAGAACATGTTTCCTTGGCTGACCCAGAGGGTGACAATGACTTGCCAATTTCTTTGCTCATAGAAATTTGCGGATATATAGGAACAGGCAGCATGCTTGAGATCTACTTATGCAGAGAACACTTCAGGTTCAAAGTATGGATTTTTAGTCCTTCACTGACAGTAAAAATTGAAGAGGCAGATGCTGTGAAAGGCTTCATTGCAAGGTCATTGTGCACAGCCATACGTAGTAGCCTTACCTCAGTAATTTGAAGCCAAATGAAATTAATTTAGTTCAAATCCTCTTGAAGAATTCTGGAGTCTCTTGACTCAGCCTCCTTTGCATGATAAAGTGAACTGTAGGAGCTCCACTTCTCTTTGCTCTTCTATCCTTTTGTGGGTCCCGACTTGAGGACTTGTGGGCATCAACTTAAAAGACAAGATTAACAGAATGTGAAAGATTATATAAAAGCTAACACACATATTTCCATGTAAAAGGCCATGGGTACTTTAAACTTCCTGTTCAAGTTCTAAAATTTCATCTCTAACCTACATATTTTCGGTTTGTCAGATACATTCAGGCAACCAGTAGCTACAACATAGCTAACAACTACCCAAGAACGCAACAAATGAAACACTTCAGAGAATTTTGGTCAAAAAAAAATGTATAGCAAATTATATATGGAGGCTAAATTATAGTGGTATATTTTCAGAAACATCTTTTTTCCTTAACAAAAGGGACCAGCCTTAAGAAAGGGAACTTAATGGACTTGAACTGCTGGGTTCCTTTGACTTTTATCTAGAGTTCTCAAGGTTGAAGAATTTTGATGTTTGATAAAAATAGTTCTATGTAAAACAATATATGGAAGTTTCACAAACTTTATTATAATTTTTGGTGTCTGATGTTCGAGATGCATTAGTAGATTGATTACAAAAATTACCCCAATAGCCCACCCCTCCCTGTATTCATAACTTTGTAGATCTTCCTATACAAAATTGAGGTCTATTTCTACGCCCCTTAAATCTAGGTCAGTCTTATGACTTCCTTAGGCTGAAGCCTATGGTGGAAAGGATGGTATGCCAATCCTGAACTGAGGCCCCACTAGGCCTTGTAAGTTTCCAGCCACTCTCTTGAACCCTTGATTTTGCTATGAGAGAGGCCACCATGGTGGAGCAGAGTCCGGATGTGCAGCTTAGGCCATCTTAGAGCGTTAAGCCTCCAGCTAACCTATCAGCTGAATGCAGATGCATGAAGAGGCCCAGCTGAGATCAGCTGAGGCCAGCCTAGGTCAGCAGAACTGCATAGTTGGCCCAGAAACCCATGAGAAATAATAACTGATTGGTGTTTTAAGCCACTAAATTTTGGGGTGATTTGTTACTGAACTATAACTAAATGATACAGAGGTCTAAATAGATTGTACCTACTTTTAAAAAATAAGAGAGCTAGTAATAATGATAGATTCCTCGTAGCCTATACTATCTACAAGACTCTTTGATACATTGTCTTTTTCACTATCACACAGGGTATTCTTCTAATGTGTCTCTTAACACACCTGAATTCTTAAGATCTATCTGGACATTTTCCACAAGTACATTTTTTTAAAGGAAAAATCCTATCCAGCTAAATCTACTAAATTTATCAAGAAAACTAAAAATGTTAAGTTGAGAGAGAAGAGGAAAATGCTCATTAAATGTTTGATCCATTTTGTATATCCTCTACAATATTTTATCACCTTTAACAATATTTCCAATGGTACATGTGGAATTGTTTCTCACTTCCTACACATGTGTATATAAAAAGTAAGATAAAATAAAATCCCCAAAGAGAAAATGACTCTGGAAACCTTTATACATACTTTATTAATCTTCAGAGAAACTTGGTAATTTCCCTTAACAAATTTTAGTTGCTCTAAACACATAGAATAGCTCACATAATGAATTAGACAGGAAATAATTTACTAAAATTTTGTCTGATATACATCCAACAGATGACCGTGAGCACCCTGGAGATGCCCCAGTATAGAATGGAGACATAGCACCGGATAAAAATGAAACAGTAAGTTGCATTTTCCAGACTCTTTGGATAAATACTAAAAGTGCTTTTGGAAGATGATGTGAATAATCTAATTATTTACAACAAGAGGAAGAAAATCATAAGTGTCCACTATTCCTCATAGCTGTCCCCTCAGTCTGTCCCCAACATCCCAACATGTTTCCTTGGTTTAGTATGATCTAGAAGAAATCAAAAACCTTTGAGAATGTTAACGGAGGTTGTAGGAAAAGTGGGGAGAGAGGAGAGGAGAAATGGGAGGAGAAACCAGGGATGATAATTTTCTTAAAAAAGCCTGGAAAGAAACTGCTTGCCTTGACACAGGGGCTGGAGTGATGAATTAGAGAGTTCAAAGAGAAAAGTATTCTCAAACCAAGGCATTGGCTGGTGTAGCTATATACAAAGTTGAGTCTTACGTGCTTTATTAGTACTCTCAGCAGACTGAGACTGAGCTCTTGCCAATGTGGATGGCATCCATATTCAAGAGAGAATGTCCTGAGTACTCAAGTTGTCTCTGCGGTTTGAAGGCAGCTGAGCACATGGTGCACTGCTTATCGGTCAGAATGCGTTTCAGCCTGGACAATTGTAGTTGACTTGGGTGCAAGAATTCCTCAGGTTATATATGTTACATATGTGTAAATGCCTTGGAACTGTAGGTTTGGTTTTCTTTGTTGTTTTTGTTAAACTTCTTGAGTAACTTCCCTTCTTCCTAGCCAGGAAAAATAGGCATTATAATTTTGAATCCACTTTGTAACCACATCTGTGGAATTATTAAATCTGAACTGTGTATGTGTTTTTTGGATTTGGGTTTTGCTTTTGACTCCAGACTGCTCAAATGAATGGGGGTTCTGTCTGGGTAACCAAATTCCACTTCATGCCAATGCTTTTGTAGCTCATTTAGGCAGACTTGGTTTTGGAGTTATCTTACAGCAGGAACTAGACCTACAGGTTCAGGTCCAGACTGGTTGCATATCTTACCCTGGAAATCCAAGTTCAAGCTGGAGCTTAGTCTTCAATTTGATAGTTATTCCATCAACTGCTCAGGGTTTTGAATGACATTGCTTCTGCAAACTCCATTCTGGAGCAGGAAGAGTAGTAGTATATTTGTCAAGTGGTTAATCAACCACTTTTGCTTAAATTCTCAAACACCTCTGGAGAGAGAGCATGTATCAATTTAAAGAACAGGGAGTGGGAAAGTACACTTTGAGAAATGCTCATAGAATTGAGCTCTTAGCTCTAGCACTCACTTGCAGTGCTCCCTTAAAAAATCTAAACACCTTGAGCCCTATCAGTTTCAACAGTAGAACACATATAACACCTACCTTTGGAGGCCGTTGTAAAGATTAAGTGATGTAATGTGCATACAATCCCAGCCTGGGGGCTTATTTTAGTAAATAGTTAAGACAAGTTATCTTTCTAGTTTTTAAGTTTCTAATTCGAGTTGACATTAACTTCTATCCTTCACCTCTAAATAAATCGGTGAACAACTGCCAACAATTCCCCACCTTTAACACTGGAATTTTTATTTCTTTTAGTTTTAAGGATTATTTTATCCATGAAAACGCTATCTCTTATTTAGAATTTGAGCTAGCCTGCTCTATTAAAAACAAGAGAGGGTTTTATTTATTTCACTTCTCTCTCCTATAACAGTACAGAGTAACAGATTTGGTGACTTAAAAGAATTGGTGAGGCAGTCTTTCCATCTTGCAACTGTGTTCTCCTGAGGTGTATCTTCAGCCAACAGTTGAGGATAAGATGGTGTCCCTCACATCTTTATTCTAGCCAGTGAAAGACGGGAAAGAGAAATGCATGGGTATGGCCTTTTCCCTAAAGGACTGATTATACATAACTTAACTCACACACTCACATCTTGCTTTCAAGATCCTAGTCATATAGGTTACGTCAAAATGGAGAGGAGGTTGGGAAATTCGGACTGGGCTCTTCAGTTGAGAGATCATGTGTTCAGCTAAAGCATCTACTACTATCGAAGAAGGGAAAAATGACATGGTATACATGAGGAGAAGGAGGTGGGCAATTAGTTGTCTCTGTCAGAATGTGTTTGTTCGGGGGGATGTGTGTTTGTACATGGGATAAGTTTTAACTGCGGAAAGGTCTTTAAAGGTAATATCTTGAAAGTAATATAGTCTCATTCATTTAGGTCCTTAAATATGGTTTCCAATGACACACAAAAGTAATTGACCTGCAATAATCTATTACCAAACACAGTTGTCCCAACTGTCGTTTTGAGAAGTTTTGGATATATATGCAGAAATATTTGAATTTCTGATTTTTACCTATTCAAATTTCAGATTACCTTTTCACTTGTTCTTTTGTTCAACAAATATTTATCAAGCTTCTAGATGCTGAAGATACTACAGTGAACAACATGGGCAGGAATCCCCGCTCTCATGAAACTTGCGTTCTGGTAGGATGCAATACAACAATTAATAAAATACTTGGTGGAGATTGTGCAGATTATGATAAATAACATGGAGAAAAAATAAAACAGAGAATGGGAGATTGCAATTGTGACTAGGGTGGCTAGGACAGGCCTCATTGAGAAGGTGACATCTGAGCAAAAACCTAAAGGAGGCAAAGGAGTAAGCTGTGTGCATATCTGCTGGAAGAATGCTCCAAGCAGAGATAGGAGCAAACCCAAATGCCCAATGGTGTGTGTGCTGGGTATGATGGACAGCAAGGGGGTCAGTGTGGCTGGAGTGGAGCAAGTGAGGTAGAGAGCAGTGGGAGATGAGGACAGGGATAGTCATAAAAAACTAGATAATGTGGGGCCTTGTAGGCCATAGTAAAATCTTTGTCTTTCAGTTGAGTACAGTTTTGAGTAGAGGAGTGAAATGATCTGACATGTCTTTTAAAAGGATCTCTGCCTGCTTTGTTGAGAATAGACTGTAGGGGAGACTGTTAGAATCAGCAATACCAATAAGGCAACTGCAGTAATTCAGGTGAGAGACCACAGACAGGGGTGATAGGAGTGAACGGGGTGAGAAGTGTTTGAATTTTGTATATACTTTGACAATTGAGCATTCAGTTGTTGGTGCAAGTGGTCCGTAAGGGAGGGGCGTATGTGGAGAACAGTTAAGTTTTAAGGACGGAGCACTGGGACATTGCAATGTGAAAAGACAAGAAATCCCCAAAGGAGACTAAAAAGTGGGAGCCATTCAGGTTGGAGTAAAACCAGGGCAATGGTTGTTCTAGAAGTCAGGTGAAAAAGGTGTTTCAAGGAAGAATGAATGGTCAACTGTGTCAAACACTGCTGCTGATCAAGTAGGATGAAGACAGAGAATGGACCATTGGACCATTAAGGACATGGAGGTCAAGAGCAGTTTCTGTGAAACGGTTAAGGACAAGAGTAATTAGTCCCTAATCATATGAACAGATCTCTGGGGTTAGTTCTCAAGCTGATTGAGAAAGGAGACCTATGATTTATCTGCTCTCTTGGTACATGAATAAATAGGAAATGTCCTCCACAATAATATGCTTTAAAAAAAAAACCCACAAAATATTGCGTTGAGAATGGTGCCAAATGAAGAAATGGAGAATTCAAGTGCCAAAGACAGTAAATTCCAAGCCAGCAAAGGCTGGTTCAAAATCACTTTAAAAGCTGTGGAGTTTGGAAAACATAAGTGATAGGACGTATGTTTTAGCAAGTCTCAACTTTCTGGGAACTATTGAAGATTATGATTGAGGAGCCAGGTGACCCAGATGAATAAGCTTTTAATCCTGAAAGAAAAAACTGTTTTGTTGCCTAGTTTTATTTCTGATGGAGAGCAGATGTCATATATATTGTTGGTTAATGTTTGGCTTTTCATATAGGGAAGTAATCCCATAGCTTCTGCCCACTGGTTTTCCAGAGTGTAATTTATCCACCATATTTATCATACTCATTGTGGTACTTCTGAAAAAGACAATTCCTGGGAATCATTTCTACCTTTACAATCAGATTCTCCAGGGCTGAAGTCCAGAAATAGGAACACTAAACTATCTTCATGGGGATTTTTATGTACATTAAAGTTTGAGTATCATTTTCTTAGAGCTCTGTGGAAATGCCTAATTTCTTTTGCACGAGTAGCTTCTTAAATATTTGAATACAGCTCTGCTGACTCCTACCTCCTCATCCTACCCAGAATCTTTACTCTCCCTGGACAAATAGCCATGATCACTTCCAACTTGAATAAAATGGTTCCATGTGTGTTTTCCAAAAAAACTTTGACTTTAACATTATATTAAATAACAAGGGAGTAAATACTGTTTTAGTCCATGTCTTCTCCAACTTCAGTTTCTTTATTGCATAAGTTATTTTCATTTCCCGCTATTTTTCTCATTTTTATGAGTAGCTCATACTTTGTTTGTAAAACTATAATTGACCCAAACGGATAATAAAAATGCTGCTTTATGTATTTTATAATATTTGCAGAAAGCAATATTACATATTTTTATTGAATGTGTTCCCACTAAAATGTAGTATAAGTAATGTACTAGATCCATTTATAAGGGAATTGGGAGAAAATGTTTTCATAATCTTTTTCGTCTTAAAGCTCATTCCTTTCTAAGTGTTCTCTTGCCTTCTCTGAGTTGAGGGTTCACAATTCTAAGTAACTTCAAGAGATTTTCTGTTCTTGATTGGTAAACATTAGTGGTTACATCTATGTAGGAATTTTGTTAATATCATCTGTTATATTTTTCTTAAACCTTAAAAACTCTTGGATTTCAAAGGTTTATATTTTGAGCAATTGATCAATATGTTTGCAAATGTTAAGACTCAGTCTGCTTTTCCATTTTCAGCTGCAGATTACTTTTCAGTAAAATATATATGGCTTATAATATCCATTTGGTGACATAATGGAATGCAATTTCATCATGTGGAAAAATGGAACATTATATATGCTTTGTTTTTTTACTTTATAGGAGGAGGTTGGCATATTAAGTTTAGATAAAAAATAGATATGAGATAATAACTTCAATTTTATTTGAATGCAACATTAAGCTTTTATTCTATTTGTTTAATTTATTCTTCTTTTACTCTGGGAAAGCCAGATATTTAATTTAAGAAAACAATCAAATTTTACACAGAGCAATCTAGCCCATCTCTTCCAAACCTGAACCCCTTCTGCACTGTCCCTCTAGGTATTTGCTTCCAACTTTTTATGAAATATTTTAATTGAAATTTTAATGTTCACTTTCTTCTTATCTGTTTGTTCCTTAAACTTGGCTCCGTGTTCCATTCAAAGTCTACCTCATTTAAAGTGGATCAAAAACATGTATACTTGGCCAATATCGATGTTTTCATAATTCCATTTCTTTTACTTCGGAGTGGAATCATAGACTTTATAAAAGGTTAAAAGCAAGAGGAAACAGGATATTGACTCGTGGAACCACATTTTACAACCCAGCTTTGCTGTGATTCTTAGGAAAGTCCCTGAAATTCTCTTGCTTTAATTTTTTTAAAAACTATTTTTTGGGGCATGATTGACATACAAAAAGCTGTATATATTTAATGTATACAACTTGATAAGTTTGGAGATAAGTATACATTCATGAAACCATCATCACTGTCTATGCCATAAACATGTCATCACCTCCAACAATTTCCTCCTATTTATTATTATTATTTTTGTAATAAGAACATTTAACATAAGATCTACCCTCTTAGAAAATTGTTAAGTATTCAACACAGTATTGTTAACCATAGATACTATGCTGTGTAGTAGATCTCTAGGACTTATTCGTCTTGTGTAACTGAGATTTTGTACTCTTTGACTTATAAGATTTTTTATTTTAACTATACGATATATGATGGAATTATAGCTATTTCGTAATATTGTTGTGTGCCTCATAAGATAGGGTACTAGAAAAGTCCTGGCCTGGTCCTCAGTATTACTGGAAAAAGCAATTTAAACTTTTTTTGTTTTATTGTCTTCAATTGTAATTAACCAGTGAGATACGTCTATCAGTATTCTATACACGAAACTTAACCATTTGGGCTGGTTTTGGACATAGGCATTTGACTTTCATTCCAATGTTAAATTTCTTTTAAGAGTAAGCTTCAACTCTGAAAAATGTGAACTTTATGGTCCAGTCTGGCTGAGAAATGCTTGCCATTGGCAATGAAAACTGTGTGAAATCTGACAGCCTCACCCCAAAGTGAATTTGGGCAGAGTTTCATATTTGACTTAGCTTTTGTGGGTGCAAATCTATTGAAATGGGTTCCAAAATAGACAGCAATTTTGCCTCATCTTGCCAACACAGCTTAATTCAGCATAAACCACCCAGCTTTGCATAGTTTTCACCCAAATTCGTATATGGGCTCAATGTTGCTTTAAAATTAGCCCTTGGTTTTACTGTAAGTTCATGACCTTGGACAACAAAAATGAAATTCATGAAACTGGCTGCAGCTTCACTTTGGAAGCCAAGCCCATATTTATGTAAGTTCCCTATTTCCTTAGAAATATGCTATTCTGCTTACTGGCTGGAATTTCTCAGCAGGTAACGTAATTTGGGGGCTGTTAAAAATTGGGGAATTGCTACTGTAAAGAAGAAATGGGCGCTGTCTTTTAATAATACATGTTAATATAATCGAGTTCTAATTTCAGGACTTCTGACTCTGATTTTTAAGAACTGCTCCAGTACAAAACACACAACAGCAACATCAGCAACAAACAGAAATCAACCTGTGAAGGTCCAAAAACTGGGGAGTGTTCTGTTCATGCATTTCCATTCAATATTGTATGATTATTATGATAATGTATGGGAAATAATTTATATTGATAAAATTATATTTCCCACATTAATAAAGAGTTGCTGTTACAAATTTAGCACTGTAAATAATCAGTACAAAATTTTATGAAATGTAAAGCTATTTTATGGAGGGAAGAATGAATTCTTTGTTACTGAAATGTTGTAATAAAATTGCCATGCCTTGAAGAATTCCAGTTAAATACTAATTGGCATATAATTAAGCACTTCTGGGGGACAAAATCTCTAAAAGGACAAATAGCTTTATCATGGAGCATTATTGGAAGTTCTCTCTGCTTCTTTCTCGGTCTAACTCTCATGGGTGAAATCTCTTTGGCCCACTGCTGGCTCTTGGGCCGGAGGAGGGGCTGAAGCTTCTGGAATAAAGGACATTACTAGAATACGTATGTAAGTCTCTGATGGCTTTTTATAAATCATTCATGTGTTTGACTGTCAATGCATATTGGTCACAACAATGGTAAATTTATGGTGTAATCATGACGAACAAGACAGACAAGTACATTATATTTTGGAAGAAAGAACTATCAGACCCATGTAATTTCAATCTTGGGTGAAAATCATCAGTTTACAAAATAAAGTAAAGAAAACGTTTTCCATCTCCTCTCATACACAAATTCCCTTGAAAATTGGTGTTTTTATATTCTTATTATCTACTATCTATCTCAGCTGATACTGATATAAAATACTTTATGATTCTGTTTGTGTCTACACAACAGTCCCAATCAGTTTGAATTAGCAAACATAATTATGCATAAAATATAATTGCCTTCATGGTATATTCATTGGTAAGAGTACCTATCTATCACAGTGCATGTTCTTATTTAAATTTATTTTATTAAATATTTAAATTACAAATGTAATACATCTTTAGTCAAAAGCAAAAAGATAAGAAAATGTGTACTTGAAAGCCAACATCATACTCAATGGGCAAAAACTGAAAGCCATCCCTCTGAGAACAGGAATAAGACAAGGGTGTCCACTCTCACCGCTCTTATTCAACATAGTGCTGGAGGTTTTGGCCAGAGCAGTTAGGCAGCAAAAAGAAATAAAAGGAATCCAAATAGGCAATGAAGAAGTGAAACTCTCACTGTTTGCAGACGACATGATCTTAAATACAGAGAACCCCAAAGAATCCATTGGAAAACTATTAGAAATAATCAATAACTACAGCAAAGTTGCAGGGTATAGAATCAACTTACATAAATCAGCAGCATTTCTATACTCTAATAACGAAATAACAGAAAAAGAAGTCAAGAACACAATCCCATTCACAACTGTGACAAAAAGAATAAAATACCTTGGGGTAAATTTAACTAAGGAAGTGAAAGACCTATACAAGGAAAACTACAAGACTTTCCTGAAAGAAATTGATGACAACATAAAAAGATGGAAAGACATTCCATTCACATGGATTGGAAGAATAAACATAGTTAAAATGTCCATACTACCTAAAGCAATCTATAGATTCAACACAATCCCAATCAGAATCCCAATGACATTCTTTACAGAATTAGAAAAAAGAATCCTAAAATTCATATGGGGCAACAAAAGACCCCGAATTGCTAAAGCAATCCTTAGAAAAAGGAACAAAGCTGGAGGCATCACAATCCCTGACTTCAAAACATACTACACAGCTACAGTAATCAAAACAGCATGGTACTGGTACAAAAACAGGTGCACTGATCAATGGAACAGAATTGAAAGCCCAGAAATAAAACCACACATCTATGGACAGTTAATCTTTGATAAAGGAGCTGAGGGCATACAATGGAGAAAAGAAAGTCTCTTCAACAAATGGTGCCAGGAAAATTGGACAGCCACATATAAAAGAATGAAAATTGACCATTCTTTTTCACTATTCACAATAATAAACTCAAAATGGATCAAAGACCTAATGGTAAGACCTGAAACCATAAGGTGTCTAGAAGAAAATATAGGCAGTACACTCTTTGACATCAGTCTTAAAAGGATCTTTTCAGACATCATGTCTTCTCAGACAAGGGACACAATAGAAAGAATAAACAAATGGGACTTCATCAGACTAAAGAACTTCTTCCAGGCAAGGGAAAACAGGATGGAAACAAAAAAACAACCCACCAATTGGGAAAAAATATTTGCAAGTCATATATCCGACAAAGAGTTAATTTCCATACTATATCGAGAACTCGCAGAACTCAACAACAAAAAATCAAACAACTTGATCAAAAAGTGGGCCGGGGACATTTCTCCAAAGAAGATATATGGATGGCCAATAGGCACATAAAAAGATGCTCATCATCACTGATCATCAGGGAAATGCAAATCAAAACTACACTAAGAAATCACCTTACACCTGTTAGAATGGCAAAAATAACGAAAAAAGGTAACAAATGTTGGAGAGGTTGTGGAGAAAAAGGAACCCTCATACACTGCTGGTGGGAATGCAAACTGGTGCAGCCACTATGGAAAACAGTATGGAGATTTCTCAAAAAATTAAAAATAGAACTACTGTATGACCCAGCCATCCCACTACTGGGTATCTATCCAAAGAACTTGAAATAAGCAATTCCAAAAGTCCCATGCACCCCAATGTTCACTGCAGCATTGTTTACAATAGCAAAAACGTGGAAGCAACCTAAGTGCCCATGAACAGATGAATGGATAAAGAAGATGTGGTATATATATACAATGGAATACTACTCAGCCATAAAAAAGTATAAAATAGTCCCATTCACAACAACGTGGATGGACCTCGAGGGTATTGTGTTAAGTGAAATAAACCAGATAGAGAAAGACAACCTCTATATGACTCCACTCATATGTGGACGTTAAACGTAGACAAAGAGAACAGATTAGTGGTTACCAGAGGAAAGGGGGAGGGGTGGAGGATGGGCATTAAGGGTGACGTGGTGCACCTACAACACGACTGACAAACAATAATGTAAAAGTGAAATTTCACAAGGTTGTAAACTATCATAATCTCAATAAAAAGTTAAAAAAATGTGTACTTGAAAAAAGATGATGCATTATATGCAAAATTTGCAACTTGCTTTGAATTCTTGTCTCTATGCTTATATAAAAAAGTCAAAAATAGTTTTTTATTTTTAACAAAAATATGGTCATGCAATATGCTTTATGTTACAACTTGATTTTTTGTTGAAAAATATGTAATGAATATTCCCCATTCTTTCTGTGGATGAATGTTTCAGCATTTACTCAATCTGCCTTTTATTAGTGGACATTTATGTTTCTCCCTCTTTTCTATTCTAAACCCCTCCCCATTAATAATGTGCATAGAAACATTCTTGTACAAATATCCTTACATAGAACTGTATTTCATTAGAGTTCCCGAAATGGGATTTCTAGGTCAGAGGGTATGTGTGTTTTAAATTTTAATGTATTCTGATAGGTTACTCTCACATAATACATTTCACTTTAATTTTGGTTTTGTTTTGTTTTAAATGACTGCTTCCTGTGCTAGACTGAGTGCCTAAAAGGCAAGGACCCTTTCCTATTTATCTATGTGGTTAACAGTAAATACTTAAAAATTTTGTCATTCTGAAAATAAAAGATTTGGTTAGTTGGCCATATTAAAATGACTATGTTTTTTCTTCCCTACCCTCTTGTAGTCTATCTTAATGCTAACACCTTCCCTAGGACAGAAGCCATCACTGACCCCACCTTTCCCTAATACTAGGAACCCTTATAGTGTGTCACAGATCAGTTGATTTATTAAATGCTGCCCTATAACCTTGGCTGAATATTTAGGATCTTACTTATATTGAACTTCCATTTGGAACAGATGATCAGCAATTTGGGGCCATCTATCTAATATCATATATATATATATATATGAGTTTATGTGTATATTATATACTATGTATATAATGTATACATTATAATGTATACTATGTTATAGAACTTTTTTACACTAATTATATGAAATGATTTTATGTACTCTGCGTTACTGTTGTGAATCTACACTGACCACTTTTTTTAAATGATCATTCTGTTCGTTGTGTACTGAAGGCACAGTTAAAGGTATAAGGTCGGGGCTTTCAAACTCAGTTGTACATTAGAATCAAAGGGGGTGGGGGGCTTTTGAAAATGCTTGGGCTCCGCCTCCATCTGATTGAATCAGAGTTTGGGAGAACAGAGTGGGAATCCAGGCAACTGTGTTCTTAAAACGTCACCAGGTAGTTCTGATGCACAGTGGAGATTAAAGACACTCATAAAAGAATAAGAGGGTTGTCTGTTTCTTAAAATTGCACTTTTCTAGCCCTGATACCAATATGGAGACTTCTATCCAGATACAGGCTCACAATCCAAGCTATTGTAAATAACACAAGCACAGGTGGCCATACTGACAGTTGAAGAAAGGTGGAAAGTGAGAGCAAGTCACAAAGACAAGAGATTTGATTCATATACGTGGAAGTAGGTGATATTGAAGCAGGCTGGGGATTTTTTTTTAATTGAGACATAATTTATGTATAACATTGTATTAGTTTTAGGTGTACAACATAATGATTTGATACATGTTTATGTTGTGAAATGGTTACCACACTAAGTTTAGTTAACATCCACACCACACGTAGTTACAATCTTTTTTCATGAGAACTGTTAAGATCTATTCTCTTAGTTGCTTTCAAATATACAGTGCAGTTTTGTTAACTGTGGTCACCACGTTGTACGTTCCATCCCCAGGACTTATTTAGCTTATAGCTGGAGGTCTGTACCTTTTTGACCAGCTCCTAGGTTTGCTTTCTGTAGTGGGTTGAATGCTGTTCCCTCCAAATTCACATTCACCCAGAACCTTGGAATAGAGGGAAAAGAGCCGTGTGAAGATGAAGCAGAAACTGGAGTGATGCAGCTAAAAGCCAGTGAATACCAAGAATTGCTGGCAACTACCAGAAGCTAGAGGAGGCAAGGAAGGATTCTTCCCCAGAGCCTTGACAAGGGCGCACGGCCCTGCAGACACCTTGATTTCAGACTTCTAGCCTCTAGCACTGTGAGAGAATAAATTCCTGTTGCGTTCAGTCCCCAAGTTTACGGTAACTTATTATGGCAGATCTAGGACACTAATATAGTTTCCTAATTTTTGTACGGATCCCCAAGCAGCGGTTTATCACAGCCTCCCCAGAGCTGCAGGCCACAGTTAAAGCAGAAAATTTAAAGCAGAAATAGGCTAGAGATTTTTAAAATTTGGAAAAGCTTGCTCTGTCAACTTGCTGAATTGTTTATTTAATTCGAATAGATTTTAGTTAACTCCTTTGGGTTTTCTAGAGTGTAGTCATTCATGTGCAGCTGTTTACATAGAATTTTATTTCTTCCTTTCAATAATTTATGCACTTTCATTTTGTATCATGCCTTGTTCATCAGATCATCAAAGCAATATTACCTAAAAAACATACAGAGATCATATCTATTCTATTTCTTATTATATTAGAAATAACTCTAGATTAAATCATATATATCATGCTAATTATTTGTTTCAAATAAAGATTTTTGATGTTGAGAAAATACCTTTCTATCCCACATTTTCTGTAGTGGTATTGTGAGGCATGGATCTTAAATCTTGTGAATGGATTTTTGCATTTACATAAGTATATATTTTTTCTTGTTAACTTATAAATCATCTTCCTATTTCACTTTATATGGATTTTATAATACTAACATATATGCCCTGGATATTGTGGAATACCAAGTTTTTCTTTTTTCCATATGGGATTCTCCCATCACTTTTATGACAGCTTTTTATATTAATATTTGCTTACCATTTAAAATTTTTCTTTATACTCTTCATTTCTTCTCTTTTATATTCAGATTTTTGTTAGTTCCTGGTTTTCTTTCTTTTATTTTAGATTTTCTAAAACTTCGTTTACTATGCTAGTGTTCTTCCCATTTCCTGGCTTAATTTACAAATTCCACCTCTACTCTTCTGTAATTAATTTATTTCTCTTTTATTCTTTTGTTTTTCATATTTTCTCAAGTTGAGCTTTGTCCTTTTTCTAACTCTTTGTCTTTTGGTCTAAGTTGGAGAATAAAGTGATTTCTTTTTTCATTTTTATAATAGAAGCGTTTGAGGACATAAATTTGTTTCTGAGTGTAGTCAACAATCACACTGGTTTGCAATGTAATATTCCTGTTGATTATTTTCTGAATAATCTTCCTGCGTTGTCTCCTAGAGATTATTTAAGAGAGTGTTCAATGCTTTAAAAAAATTCTGTCTCCTTTGTTTATTTTTTATGTTCATCACTAACCTCCATCTTTATTGGTTGTAATATGAGAGTACGTCATGAATAAATTATTTGGGTATAAGTTTTTAAATATATTTTACGGCATCATGTAATGAGTATTTGTAAATGATGGATGAATATTTCCAGAGATGGGGCATTCTGTGCAAGGTAAACGATTTGCTATCACTCTCGTATTCAAATATCCTGATATTCTACACATTTACCAATATGACATCATGAACTGGTAGTATTTTAAAATTCTGCTGTTTTGCTTGTATTTTTATTTATTTTCCCTTGCTTAAAAGTTGAATGCTGCTACATCTACGCTGTTAATTCTGGCTTCATCAATATGAAACAGAACTGTTATCCTGCTTGAAGCTTTTTTGCTTAATTCTACCTTGATAACAATATATCCAGGTTTGCTTGAATATATTTATTCATCTGTTAATGCAAAGCCTTCTTGTATCATTCTGTTATGAGTGTCCATCTATATGCAACAAAGTATTGAATGGCCAATCTGACTTCTCCAGACAGTGTCTGATTTTTGTCAACCTATGTTATGATTTATTTTATTGCTATTATTTAATAATTATTACTTAATACTTATCTTGCTAGAAAATGCTTTATCTACTTTTATTTCTTTCAGTGGTTTGGAAGATAAACATTTGGTCTAAATTATCATAAATCTATAATAATCTAATAATTAAAATGTTAGTTTTTGCTCTCTTTAATGAAATATTAGGAATGTAGTATTTTTATTTTAAGTTCTGATTACTATTTAATGTTGGGATACCAATCACATCAATTTTAACATTTTTAATTCTTTTTTTTTATTGAGTTAATGATAGGTTACAATCTTGTGAAATTTCAGTTGTACATTAATGTTTGTCAGTCATGTTGTAGGTGCACCACTTCACCCTTTGTGCCCACCCCCCACCCCACCTTTCCCCTGGTATCCACTAAACTGTTCTTAGTCCATAATTTTAAATTCCTCATATGAGTGGAGTCATACACAGATTATCCTTCTCTTGCTGGTTTATTTCACTTAACATAATTCCCTCAAGGTCCATCCATGTTATTGCTAATGGAATGATTTTGTTCTGTTTTACAGCTGAGTAGTATTCCATTGTATATATGTACCACATCTTCTTTATCCATTCATCTGTTCATGGGCACTTAGGTTGCTTCCATGTCTTGGCTATTGTAAATAATGCTGCAATGAACATTGGGGTGCATAGGACTTTTGGGATTGCTGACTTCAAGCTCTTTGGATAAATACCCAGTAGTGGGATGGCTGGATCATATGGTAGTTCTATTTTTAGTTTTTTGAGGAATCTCCATACTGTTTTCCATAGTGGCTGCACCAGTTTGCATTCCCACCAGCAGTGTATGAGAGTTCCTTTTTCTCCACAACCTCTCCAACATTTGTTACTATCAGTTTTAGATATTTTTGTCATTCTAATGGGTGTAAGGTGATATCTTAGTGTAGTTTTGATTTGCATTTCCCTGATGATCAGCGATGATGAGCATCTTTTCATGTGCCTATTGGCCATCAGTATATCTTCTTTGGAGAAATGTCTGTTCATGTCTCCAGCCCATTTTTTGATTGGGTTGTTTGATTTTTTGTTGTTGAGTTGTGAGAGTTCTTTATATATTATGGATATTAAGCCTTTGTCAGATATATGACTTGCAAATATTTTTTCCCAGTTAGTGGGTTGTTTTTTTTGTTTCAATCCTGTTTTCATTTTCCTTGAAGAATCTCTTTAGTCTGATGAAGTCCCATTTGTTTATTCTTTCTATTGTTTCCCTTCTCTGAGAAGGCGTGGTGTCCGAAAAGATCCTTTTAATACTGATGTCAAAGAGTGTACTGCCTATGTTTTCTTTCAGAAGCCTTATGGTTTCAGGTCTCACCTTTAGGTCTTTGATCCATTTTGAGTTTATTTTGGTGAATGGTGAAAAAGAATGATCAATTTTCATTCTTTTACATGTAGCTTTCCAGTTTTCCCAGCACCATTTGTTGAAGAGACTTTCTTTTCTCCATTGTATGCCCTCAGCTCCTTTGTCAAAGATAGGCTGTCCATAGATGTGTGGTTTTATTTCTGGGCTTTCAATTCTATTCCATTGACCTGTGCACCTGTTTTTGTACCAGTACCATGCTGTTTTGATTACTGTAGCTTTGTGTACTATGTTTTGAAGTCAGGTATTGTGATGCCTCCAGTTTTGTTCTTTTTTCTCAGGATTGCTTTAGCAATTCGGGGTCTTTTGTTGCCCCATATGAATTTTAGGATTCTTTGTTCTAATTCTGTAAAGAATGTCGTTGGGATTCTGATTGGGATGGCGTTGAATCTGTAGATTGCTTTAGGTAGTATGGACATTTTAACTATGTTTATTCTTCCAATCCGTGTACATGGAATGTCTTTCCATCTCCTTATGTCGTCATCCAATTCTCTCAGAAAGGCCTTGTAATTTTCATTATATAGGTCCTTCACTTCCTTAGTTAACTTTACCCCAAGGCATTTTATTCTTTTTGTTGCGATTGTGAATGGTATTGTGTTCTTGAGTTCTTTTTCTGTTAGTTCATTATTGGAGTATAGAAGTGCTACTGATTTATGCAAATTGATTTTATACCCTGCAACTTTGCTGTAGTTGTTGATTACTTCTAACAGTTTTCCAATGGATTCTTTGGGGTTTTCTATATATAAGATCATGTCATCTGCAAACAGTGAGAGTTTCACTTCTTCCCTCCCTATTTGGATTCCTTTTATTCCTTTTTCTTGCCCGATTGCTCTGGCCAGGACCTCCAGTACTATGTTAAATAAGAGTGGTGATAGAGGGCATCCTTGTTTCGTTCCTGTTTTTAGGGGGATGGGGTTCAGTTTTTGCACATTGAGTATGATGTTGGCTATGGGTTTGTCGTATATGGCCTTTATTATGTTGAGGTAGTTCCCTTCTATGCCCATTTTGTTCAGAGTTTTTATCATAAATGGCTGTTGGATCTTGTCAAATGCCTTCTCTGCATCTATTGAGATGATCATGTGGTTTTTATTCCTCAGTTTAACATTTTTAATTCTTAATAGCTTTTAAAACTTTACATATTTTATTATAAGCATGACAATATTTATGAGCTTTAAGTTTTAGTGTGTAATTTTAATATTAATTTTTTAATACAATTTATCTATATTTGGATTCAATTCTTACTACCAGCTTTTTGCTCACGACTTCCCAGTCTTCTTTGATTCCTTAATTCAGTTCTCCTTACTTTGATAAGATGCATAAGCTATTTTAAATAGAATAAATACTTGGGTAGCATATCTGAAATTATCTTTTTATTCACATCTGAAATTATCGTTTTGGCTGGGTATATAAAACTTGTGCCATGGTTATTTTCTCTCAAATTCTGGTTGGAGCATTTTTTGGGTATCATTATATTATTGAAATGAAAATAGAGTGTCCTTTTTTAATTATAAAAGAATGATTTCAGGATGTACTCTTTTTTCTTTCTTCTTCTTCTTCTTTTTTTTTTTTTTTGGTGAGGAAGACCGGCCCTTAGCTAACATCTGTTGCCAATCTTCCTCTTTTTGCTTGAGGAAGATTGTTGCTAAGCTAACATCTGTGCCAATCTTCCCGTCTTTTGTATATAGGACACCACCACAGCATGGCTTGATGTGTGGTGTGTAGGTCTGCACCTGGGATCTGAACCTACAAACCCCGGCACCTGTGGACTCCAGGCTGCAAAGTGGAGTGTGTGAACTTAACCACTACGCCAGCAGGCCGGCCCCCTCAGGATGTATTCTTAATCCTCAAAAAGTAAATTTTCGTTAGATCATGTGCTGGAATTAATCTTTATTCAGTTATTTTCCTTAAATATTGTGAGCCCTCTCAATTTCCAACTTGAGGTTTTTTTCTCAAATTTGGGAGTTTTCTTTGTTAGATTCTCTTTGTTGCTTCCTTTCTGGGGAGAACACCTGTACTGTAGGTTGATTCTCATCTTTATCCACCTGTATTAAATCATTCACCTTCTGCATGTGCACTTTCATCTTATCCCTTTCATCTTCATTTGATGTTTCACAGTCTCAGGTTATTTACTGCTTTCAACACTGATTTTATTTCTGTTACTGTAATTTAGTTTTATTACCCATTTATTACTTTGATATCCTCTTCTTTAACACAACAATTATGTTTAATCTTGCTTGTATCTAAAGCAAATATTCTCTACCCTTCCTGAAAATCGGTAATATTTCAGGGGAAAACCTTGTATCTAAAGCAGATATTTTCTACCTTTCCTGAAAATCAGCAAATTTGGGAGGAAAGGGTTTTCTTCTTAGCACTTGACTCCATTTCTCTTGCATAGACACGTTTTTTTTTTTAGGCTCATGTCGATTTTTGAACACAATGTATTCTATTATAATCATTTGAGGAAGACAGTTTTTGAGGATTTACCAGTTTCCTCCTAGTTGGCCTAATTTCTGTCTCCCAGACCTGGAGCAGGAGCTGGGCTGTTATGTGATAAATCTAACAGAGTTCCTGTGTAGCAAGTTTTCAGCAAATTCTGGGTCCTGCTTCTAGGTATGCCATTGAATAAGTTCTCCAGACCATACCCAGAGCATCTTCCCCCTGGCCTCCAGTAGCCCAGTGACTTATTTCAGTGGTCACTGGATTCTAAGACCCTCAACACTTTGAAAAACAAGGTTACCTGGGAGAGAAATTTTTCTTTGGCATTTGGGCTGTAAAATGTCCATCAGGCCTAACTGTCCACAGAGCTAAAATTCCAGATAGACTGCTTGGTAGGGTCTAAATGCCCAAAGAAAGATGGCCAAAGGAATGATGGAGAAGGCCTCAGAAAAGAACAGATTCACAAACCTTATCCATAAATTAGCAGGATTATATACATTCCTAACAAAATTTGTCATTTCCCTTTTTTTTCTCCCTGTGATTGCTTAGAAAATTGGCTCAACTTTGTTAAAAATTTACATGGGTTTCTTGATGCTTCTCCTGCCACTGTCTTCTTGAAGTCCCAGAATCATTTATTTTTCCATTTGTAGAAATAATATGTTCCTTGAAAAATTGTTTGTTTTGGGTTAATTCACCCTTTTTCACTTAATACAGAGTAAAGGAAGGAAAAATCTGTCCAAAATGTGTTCTTTCATGAGACTGTGTAGTGATAACAATCATCAGCCAGAGTTTATACATAGTTCCATTGATAGTTTATGCACACACACACACCCTCATTGTGTAAGCCCTTTTAGTTTTCTAAAGACCTCAGATTTCCTATTTTCTTAGATGTCTTGGTAGTTCTCTGTTTTCCCTTGGTTTTTAATTAAATTAAAATCCTATCTATTGAAAAATTTAAATGCCATGTTTGTATTGTGGTGGTTTTATGGAGTCCATTTTCCTTGCCTTTGTAAAAATGACTGTTTTTGACTTCCAAGGCTAGAGTGTAAAAAGATAGCATCCACCTGGTTCTCAGTCTTGAGACTCTTGCTCTTGGAATCCAGCCTCCAAGCTGTGAGGAAGCCCATGGCCATGTGGAGGGGCCATGTGTAGGTGTTCTGGCAGATAGCCCCAGCTGATGTCACAGCACAGCCAGCATCAATCACCGTACAGGTGAGTGAGAAAGTCATCCAATGACTTCAGTCTCAACACCATGTGCCAGCAACTGTCTGAGAGACCCTGATGGAAAATCTGAGCCCAGTCCCCATTCAGAACTACTAAAGATAATAATAAAGGGTGGTGGTTGTTTTACACCACTAAATTTTTGTTGGTCTGCTATGCAGCTGGAGATAACTGAAACAGTATGATATTTGAATTTTTATTAAACTCAATCAGCACGTATCTGATTCCACTTAGCAACTAGTCGAAATCTCACAGTGCTGATTTCTCTTCTATTATTTCTGAAGATTAGGATAGTAGATCTACTTAATTTACGTACTGAAAGCAAAGTCAAATATGGTAGAAAATAGAGAAGAGCAACAGAGACAGATACCAGCTCGCTTGCACTAAAATGCCTCTGACCCTTGCCTCAAGCACATCTCCAGCTTGCAAAGATCTATGTGGAGGTCCAGGAATCATCAAAGAAGAGTCAGCAGAAATTCTGTCATAGTATTTGCCTTCTCCCTAGTATGTCCTGCCATATACTGTAGACATTTAGGTATATAATTTAATCTCCTGTTCAGCCAAAATAGCTAAGTGGGGAATAGGGTAACTTCTCAAGTCTACACCAGCTCCTATCAAATGTAAAATAGAGAATCAAGTTCAATAATTCAGTTCACATTTTTATTGTATTTTTTCTATGTAAATACTTTTTAATTTGAGTGAATTTCCAGGTCATTTCTTATTAGCTTATGACAAAGATCTGGAAACAAAGTGAGTACTAACTAATTTCTAAAGTAGAAATCTTGAGGCATGTATGTACAATGTACATTGTGGAAGCAAGGAAAACAAATAGCCCCTTACTGTTGATATATAGTGAAAGGCATTTTAGAAATCCATCATAATTTAAACTCTGACCATCAATGTAAAACGAATGGAAAATAAAAATTTTTAAAGTTGATATCTCACATGTGTGAAAACAATTAATTGGAAATGTAAACCTTTAGAATGTTGGTACTGTAACATTTCACAACTCATTTAATGTTTAACAATAATGAATTTGATTTTGTGTTCATCATTGGATTGTGGAATGATCTTGAGAAAATCACTTAACTTTCAGAGAAATCATAAGAACAAAAAAAACATTGTGCAAATGGCAGGCCATTCAGAACTAGAAAACCATTCTACCAGAAGAAACACGTCTGATACTAGGAAGAAAATGGGAGAGGGGTCAGCTGTTAAAGTTTTATGCTTTTCCACTTTCATTCTAATTCTACTCTACTATTAGACCTCTATGATATTAGTTAGCTCTTGACATTTAACAAATTCTGAGTTCAGCTCATCTGGACTGAGATGTTGGTGGTCCTGGGCAGATGTTGTGTGCCAGCAGCAAAAGATCCAAGAGCACACTTCTCTGCTGGTGCCTTTGGTAGTATGATGTTTTCATAAATTGCTGTATCTATTTATTATCAGGTAAAATTAGTCACTTTTGCCAATATTGAAATAAAAGTCATAGAAACAAGACAACTGAAATTAGTTGCTTTGAAGGCAAATTATGACAAAGGGAAGGGTTGTAAAATTGATCCTTGGGATCTCAGGATGGTCATTGTCACTGGTCTGTTTCAGCTGATTGAAATTTATAATAATACCAAATTTGTTGCTTATAACAAGAGTGGGCATATGACAGGAGGTAAAACCAGTAGCCTTTATTGAATGCCAGGCAGTGTGTTTGTTCAGGTAATACAGATGCAGCTCCTGATTAAGGTCATTGTTCTGGACTCAATGAGCTCATCGTTTAATGAGGAAGCCATCAGTGCGGTGAGTGTTATGATGCAGGTGTGCCCAGCTGCTATTTTAACAAGCAAACATTCAGGCAGGAATAAACCTCATGAAGGTAAATTTCTCCAAATGGTGCTACTCAACTGGATTGGCTCACTTAGGACAATAAATCTTGACTTTATTTCACAATGATGGTAACAGAAATCATATACAGTTCTATATACATTGTCAGGTGTAATAAACAAAAAGAGGAAAGGGAAGATAGGGAGATACATTATTTAAGGCCTCCCCATTCCCCAGAAAGAGGTACTGTTTGAAGCAATTCAACCTCTGGTTACTTGTCACCAACAATATTTAATATCTAATAAGAGCTGTCATTTATTGGGTCTTACTATGTGCCAGGCACTGTTTAGAAAAATTAACTCATTTAATTCTCACAACAAACCATGAGGCAGATCCTATTATTACACCCATTGTTCAAATGGGGAAACTGAGGCACTAAAAGCTTAAATAACTTCTCTGAGGCTACACAGGTGAAGGATGGCAGAGCTAGGATTTGAAATGAGGCAGTCTGATTATAAAGGCTCTTTTCTTAACCCATAGGTCATATGTTGTACTGCTTTTCAAGGAAGAGTTCATTTTCTGGCTTTGGTTATGTTCTGGCATGTTCCATGTTTCTCTGTCTCTCCTGGAATGTCAGCCTCTTGCTTTGAGGCCCTTCCTTGTAACTCCAGGAGGTCCTTTCTTTTTGACTTTTCAATTGCTCTAACTACAGTCTTTATTTAAGGAGGCTTTATCAGTGATGTCTTGGGAGGATTTTCTTCTTTTTAATGTGTTCTGCCAAATAATGAATGCTCGCTAAATTTGCTAATAGTAATGTCTGTGGCGGCTGCAGCTTTCTGGCTTCCCAACCTTGTTAGAATTCTGTGTGTGTGTTTCAGCTCTCTGATGGAGACATTTCTCAGCGGGGTCTGTTCTCTGTGTTCTCTGGTGATAGGAGGGCATCAGAAGCTTATTTTGGTGGGAAGAGCAAATTCCTATTGGGATCCTGAGCTAAAAATAAAACCCAGCCATTATACAGGATCATGGTTCTTGCCATGTGACATCGCTGTAACACAAAGCTTTGTTGTGTAGCTATCTATCATACCTCAAAATGAAAGCAGGACCTCTGCAGGGGAGACCACAAAGGAACCCCTTACATGTGCCCACAGGTCCTTCTGTTAGCTTCAGTCATGTCCTCCTGTCTTCCCTCTTCTTTCTCTTTTGCTCCGATTTCCCTTAGCCCCTGTCCTTATCTGTAAAGTTACTTAGAAAAGACTCAACCTTCATGAAAATGCCAATATTCAGGTCACAGTCCTGTCTCTCCATGTTCCCTGATGTTCTTTCTTCAGGATGCCTGCAGGGTACTGGGTTCTATTCAGAAGTGCAAGGAAGGCCCTTCTTCCCACTCTGTGTCACTTACCTCCTCATCTGTGCATTTCTTGTTCCTAAAGACCCAAATATTATTTATTGAAGAGTCTAAAAAACCTATGCATTTCAGCACTTAATAATACTCGTCAAGCTCTGACCAGAGGGCTGAAGAGGGAATAGATAACAGAGCCTTCTACCCATTCTCCATTTCTTTTTTCTGGGCCTTTCCTTTTCTTTCATTTCTCTGTTACAAAATAAAAACTTGCAGACTTATGAATGGAGATTAAAAAAAAAATGCCCTGGGATTGCTGGAAGGGAGGTGTAATCTAATACCACCAGCATCTAGCCAGAAATGTCTGGTTATATCATTCAAAGTTTCCCCAGCAACAGTAACTGGAAATATAGTTTTTAACCACTTCATTCACGCCCAATATCATATGGAGTATATCATGAGATGACAATGGATCCCAAGGGTAGAAAGAAAGAGGCAAAGAAAGGAAGATATGGGTCTTTATTTGTGGCCTTCTGTAGCAAAAGGTGTTGGAGATGATTCTTGAAGAATGGCTGCAGTTTAGCTAGATATAGAACTAATAAATGAAAACACAGAAATATGCTTTTCTTTTCTCCTTTTCTCTCATTCCTCTTTCTTCCCATCTCTTTATTTATTTTTTCTATTAAAGAAAAAGCTTCATACTCATGCTAGAAATAGCAGTATAAAGTAAGACTACCCCAAGGCATAAAGTAAGTTTTGTCTGGTCATACAGAAACCCAATACTGTTGATGCTGATGAAGCATCTTGACCAACTTACCAAGTATTATTAACAATTTATACAAAATTACTATGAACCAAATCAAATTAATTTAACAGTTCAGAAAAAAAATCTTATAGTGTGTTGTTTTTATTTTTGCCTTACTGCTTCCATTGAAAGATTTCAAACCAAGGCAAAAGTTGAAAGAATAATATAAAGAACACCCATCTATCATCCTTTGACTAGACTCATTTGTTACCTTTTTGCCACATTTACTTTCTCTCGCCGTCCCTACACACACACACACACATGTACATGTGTGTTTGTATGTGTGTGTCCGTATATATGGATAGATCTATATAAATTTTGCTGAACCATTTGTAAGCAATTTGCAGACATGGTGCTTCACCTCTATATCCTTCAGCATACATCTTCTAAGGGCATTATCACTCTCTACCATTATCACTACCACAACCTACCATTCTCACTCTCAAGCAATTTTACATCACTCCAATAATAGCAGATGTAAAGTCTCTATTCAAATTTCTCCAGTTAGCCCAACAATGTTTTTTTCCTATCTGATCCAGGGTTCAGTCATACCTTGCATTTAGTTGCCATATCTCTTTTCTCTATCAATCTAAAACAATCACCTCCTTTAATGACACTGACAATTTTGGTGAGTCCAGGCCAGCTGTTTTGGAAAATGTTCAATATTCAAATTATGATTAGAGCCACAATTTGGTGAGAACGCTACATAAGTGATGTGGTGCTCTATGGAGGTTTTCATTTTACGTTGGGGGTTTTGACTCAATTTTTGTGTCTCTGATCTTGAAATGAGAGATCTAATCAGAAGCACCAAATCATTCCTTAAAGAGTTATTCCTCAAAGTATAAGCAGAAAAAAATCTGAGATATGCCTTTTCTACTAACTTGCAATTTAGGTCAATCAAATAACTACACCCTCAAGATCAGAGAGCACAAGAGAGGAAAACTAACAGAGTGTGGAAAAGCTGACTTCGGCTCAATACTGATTCTGCTGCCACTTAGTGATTATTTCATCTTGGATAACTTGTTTTGGTTCAATTGCCATTCATACACATGGAATCATCGCTACTCTTCCTATCCCGTGAGATTATCAAAATGGTCAAATGAGGTAAGCCTATGAAAGTGCTTCGTGGACTGGAAAGCATGGTACAGTTTAAGTGTGACTCTGCCTTTATGCCCATGTGATGAGAAACATCTCCAGAAAGGACCTCGATTTCCCAGTAATTGATCAGGAGTACACTTTCTGTCCAGAGGATCATGTGAACATTTCTTTCTATTTATTTCTGGCTGCCTTGCCATCAGACTTGCCTGTGTGCTTGACAGACTCCCCACTCCCACCACCCTTCCTGTAGCTTTTCATTCTTTGAAGTTGTATCAGCAAGTTCTATTTCATCAGCAAGTTGAATCCTTATTCTTCAGAGTGAAATGCCATAATACAAATTATTTTCTTGCTAATATACCAATACAGACAGCTTCTCATAGTACCCTTTTGATATATTAGTATACTAACAAATGGTCTCCCCACTAGGAAGGGACAAACCTGAGAACTTTGTTCTGGGATGTATGGCATTATTATTAATAAATGTAAAGTAAGCAGGTAATTTGTCAAGATTTTCTAAGGAGAGTAAGGCTTTGGTTCGACTTATGAGAAACAGAGCATGAGAAAGTAAATTTGCTGGCATCGTTACTTTTATTGCGCTTAGTGTTGAAACACCACTTTTCTTACCGTTTAGAAAGCAGTTTTTAGAAATTGCTGATTCTCATGGTATTCCGAAGTAAAGCAGAGACGGAGTTATAGGAAGTTATGGCAGCACATCCTGGACTAAAAGCAGAATCAGAAGACGTAGAAATTCAGTAAGTGCTCTGTTAGATTACATGATGTAGCTACCAAATGTCTTTAGAGGTTTCTATTCCTAGGGAGCAGGCAAAAATCATATTAGTTTAAATAAAGTTTAGCTAAATAGAAATGAAGAGTTACATAATTATGAGATCAACTGTTTCAGCATTCTGCCAACGGAAACATTTTCTGCCTGGAGTGAATTCCCCAATGTTCATTCTAACTTTAATGACTCAAGTAATGGTTTTTATACATCTCAGATAATTGAAGAACAATATGAAAATCATCACATGTTATTGCTTATTCAAAACTGCCAAGTAAATTGTTCCTAGTAGGCTGTTTCTATGCAAATCCCTTTTTTACAAGGCAACCAGGCACTCGTTCTTTTTTCTCCTATAAAAGGAAGTGTGCCACGTATATAAGGAACAATGAAAGAGGAAAGGAAGGAGGTAAAAGTATTGGAAACATCTTTAAAAATATATAAAAATGTGTTATAAACTGAAATTGAGCCATTATTATACTAAATTTGACAATATCAGGAAAATGTTTTATGTCATCTTCAACTCAAAAGAATTTCCTATTGATTACTAAATAGAGCCCAAACTCCTTTTTCTGTTAACTGGTCCAATTGACTTATTTCCCGCTTATACCCCTATGCTTCTGGCATCTTTCACTTACAGCCTTTCATTTCATTTTTTCTTCTAGCCCAAATGAACTACTCACTATTACTCACAAGAAAACTTATGCTTTTCTAAATCTATGCCACATCATCATTTACTTACAAAGCTTCTTTATTCCCTTCTTAATTTCCGTGATACTTTAGTTGTGCCTACTACAGGGACCACAGTGTGGTGGGTGAAGGGATTTCCTGCCCACATCCATTTCCTCCTCCTGCTTCTAAGGAGCGCTCATTTGCTCAGCTGCTGGATGTCTTGGCTAAAGATGCCCACAGGTGAGTCTCCCTTCAGGAATTCTCCCCTACTTAAGGAACCCGGGCCCCTCTCAGGGAAAGGTAAGCCAACACTAATGGCTGGTTAAAATAGGCATAGAGACTGGGCTCCCTTGCCTCGGTACAGAACACTTTAGTATGTCTATTCCGGCTCCAGAGCTCCCTGAGGGGATGGATGAGGTCTGTGTTGCAACTGCTTTGCAGTTGAACCTGTCCCTCTGCTTAGTCTTGCTTCTCTCATTCCCTTGCAGGTAGTGTTCCTGAGAGAACTCCCAAGAAACTGCATGCATGCAAATCTCTGTTTTAGAGTACGTTTCCTGGGGAAACTTAACATAAGACATCTGGCCCCCAAAGTTGTTTGAGGAAGCATGTTCTAAAATCACACTTTGGCTGGATTGCCTACTGGTTGGCTGGAAGTGAGAATCATATCACCTGTGTTGTACCAGAGCAATGGCTCAATTTTCATCAGTGCTGAAAAGCGATAGGGTACAAGTGAAAATAAATGCAATGGCAGGTGAAATAGCTTACCTTTGAGAAGTTTGGGGTGAGTTGTATTTATAAAGACATGAAGGTAGATGGCCATTGCTGGAGGCAATCAAGCATTGGAAGAAGGTAATTAATAAGGGTGATTAATCACCAATTTAAGGCTAAGTGTGAAAGCCAGAGGACCTCTTGGACAGCACACTAGTCTTTCATCTTCTACAACCCGGGTAGAAAAAACTGAATATCAGGCCCAGGACTTAATTAAAAGGGAAGTAGATATCTGAAGTAGGTTGAGAATTCAAGCCTGCTCTGTCAAGGTCAGGTCCACTGGTGGGTATGAATGGGGCCCTGAGACTTGGAATGAAGACATCTGGCTTGATGTATTGAAAATTTTAAGTCCTTATCTTCCCCTGAACCCTCTGGGCCTGCAAAAGTAACCCATTCTTCCCAAATTAAGACTAAAATGCTCCTCTCTCACCTGAGGAGGACGCAGAAGCCTCTACCTTGCAAGATAGCTAACCCCTAGGACCTACTCTCTTCTCCACTCCTGGCCACCGACCAATAACTAAGGTAAACTCACAAAAAATACTGGACCAGGGACATTATGGGCATGCTAAGGGGAAGAAAAGGATCTCATGCTGAAGGAGATTGAGACCTAACGTGAAGCCACAGTGCAGAATATATATGAATCTGGATCTTAAGAATGCTGGATCACGGAAAACATAGATTAGAGAGAGTTTATCCATCTGGAAGCACTTTCCTGTGATATGGGATTTAATGCTCTGACAAGGATTCTGGGAGATACAACCAACGAGCTGCCAGGATGAACTTGGAAGATTCGAAGTTCTTGGGTGCTTGGAATGAGTGAAGGCCTACACTAACTAAAGCGGAAAAGCCGAAATGTCTGTGGCAGAGGCAGAGGAGGAGCGATAAAGCAGCTTAGAGAATATGACATGTTAGAGTGGATGTACTAGCGATTGCTGGAAAACCCACCAGCCAGTTATGTTTTGCAGAGGGTCTGGAGGAGATGCTGTTACAGAACTAAGTTCCTTGATACTGTTGGGGATGAAAGGACCTGAGACAAAGAATACAGGTGGAAGGCAAAATGTGTGCAATTGCTGTTATGAGTGACAAAGGTCAGAGTTTCAACCAGGATCCTGACCTGCAGAAAGCTTAGAAATGGTTAAAAGAAAAAACATCTTCAGGGGCAAGATAAATGGGTAGCCACCAAGGAAATTGCTTAATTTGTATGACCAAAATAAATTAAGGAGGCTAAGGGCAGCTAAAAGGTCAGCCTCTGAAATGCGAACCTCCTAGCCCTCTGTTAGGTATGTCAGCTGAAATCTTGGTTCCCAGTGAAAGGGGGAGAAGGGGAAAAAACAAAGGGAGAAGGGGAATAGGATGAGAAAAGGGGACATGAGAAGGAAGAAGGAGGAAATGATAGTAAAAAATCTCCACCGTGAACGTACCCCTCCCTCCAACCAGGCCTGCCAATGGAAAGTCTCACTCAGGTTACTTTTTATTTGTTGTGTGTTCACTATCAAATGATTAGTCTTCTCATCCAGGTCTTGTAAACTCTGAGAAGAAAAGAGGAACATAGAGGATTGAATGGATCCTATGCTCTTCTTTAGTCTGAAGACAGAAAGGAAACAACTGTGTACTTTCTTCCCTTACCACTCAAGGCAGAGAGAGGCAGAGACAGACTTATAAAGAAGTTTATTCCAATATTTCATTCTGGAGTCGAAGTGTTCCCATAGAATGCATGTTATCATTTGATAGTTTCATTCTAAAAGCAGACTTAATGAAGCTGAAATACTGGGCATTTATGTTAAGTGAAAAAGAATATCATTTTAATATTACCCACATGTGCTGGTCTTAAAATATGTCTACAAATTCCTACAAAGTCCATGGCTCCCCATGGGTTGTGTCATTTAAGTGCTCCCTTCTTGGAATTTTGGCATGCTGTTAGGACTTGTCCCATTGGAACAGGGAAAGCATTAGCACCACTCATGAAATGGTATTGGTCTTTTCATTAGATAGGAGAATTGCATCTGCTGGTCTGATGTGATTTTTTTGCAGGGAATCTTACAGCCTGGAGGAAGAGAACTTTCTTCCCTTCTTTATATCATGATGCATTCCTTTGGATCCTTTCTGTTATATGCCTAAGAAATCACGGCTTTCCCAGTTACAATATAGGATTATAATTCCAGATACTTAACAACCCATGAGCTTTGTACAATCTCTTTCTTCCTTTCTCCCTTCCTTCCTTTTTTCCTTCCAGAATAGTTGGATGCCTAATATGTATCAGGTTATATGCTTGGCAATTTGTATCTAAAGTTCAGACAGACAGTCTCTGTTCATAAAAATTTTCCATTTCAAAGTGGGAATGGGCAAGTAAACAGATGGTTGTCAGAGAGTAAAAAGTGCTAATGGAAGTACCACTGAGTGCTGTGCATCATGCCCAGACTTAGGAGGTCAAGAAAGGATTCCAGAAGTAAGTGGTATTTGGATGAGTTCTGAAAGATAAAAATGGAGTGAAGCAGGCTGGTGAAGGGCAAGCTAGGAAGAAAGAAATTTGTATGTAAAAGCCTTGAAGTAGAGAGCTTGGCACATTCAGAGATAAACAAAGAGCCTAGGATCGCTGCACGGCTGATACAAGCAGCTCGAGTGCGTTATGATGAGAGATGAGATGGAAGAGACAGGCTTCATGAAAGGCCCTTTATGTGACACTAAGAAGAATGGACTTTATTCTGAAGGTTATAAGGAGCTATTAAAGAATATTTAGTTAATGAGGAGGTGGAGTTCACATGATCAGATATGCTTCTTTTAATGAGTTTGCTCTGTTGTCAGTAAAGAATGTATTGGAGGAAACAATACTGGAGAAAGATGGGCATGGCCATAATAATAATAGTCACATTTATAAGGACTTTGAGAAAGAGAAGCACTAGTGTTATTGGCCAAGGGGGTTTGTCTGCTTGCCGCAAGACATGCCAATACTCAGGAGGCAAGGTGATAGGAGAGAAAGGACTTTATTACAGCTTGCTAGCAAGAGGGAAGTTGGCTGACTCATGTCTGAAAGAACCATCTTACAGAACAAAGACTCCAGGCCAGTTATATCCAGGGCTGGTCTCCAGGTAGGGGAGGTGGCTGGTCTCTGGGTGGGGCAGACATCTGGTGCCAGTTCCTGAGAGTCCTTTGTTTTGCTGGATATACATCAGAACAGAGCAATGCCCAATACCCTCATCTTTCAGTTGTCATTGATGATGGCTATCAGCATAGGCTCTCTGCCCGGGGGTCATCACATGCCTAAGGAACTCAAAAGAACAAAGTTATCATCTTGTAGCAGCTAGTGGGGCCATAAAATCTACAGAGCAGGTCTGGGCTAGTTCATCAGAGGTCATTTAAAGTTACAATATGGTTTCTTTTCTACAATATGACTTCCCTTATGTCAACTTTGTGTTGAGCTGGTATCACTAGGAATGATTCCAAAGCTGCTTGCCTGAGCTGCTGGGCTACTGATGGTACCATTTACAGAGAAGGGGGAAATTGAGAGGGGCAGGGCCTTTTTTGGGAAGAGTTTGGAGTGAAGTGTTTTCTTTACTCTCTATTATGTTTTTAATGCCTATTAACTAACATCCAAGAGGATATGATTAGGAAGCAGATGGATATGTGAGTCTGGAACTCAAGGGAGAAATCTGAGAAGTTATAGATTTTGACTCATAAGTGTTGTGATTATTAATTTCATGTGTCAACAAGACTGAGTGTTTCTGTAAGGGCGTTTTTGGATGAGATAAACATTTAAATCAGCAGACTGAGTAAAGCAGATTGCTCTCCGTAATGTGAGTGAGCCTCACTCAATAAGTTGAAGGCCTGAATATAACAAAAAGGCCGATCCTCCTGAGTAAGAGAAAATCTTTTCTGCCCAACAGCCTTTAAATTGAGACACCAGCTTTTGTCCAGCCTTCAGACTTAAACTAAAATATAGGTTCTTCCTGGATCTCAAGTCTGCTGGCCTTAGACTAGAAGTAAACCTGGGTTTTAGTTCCCCTGGATTTCCAGCTTTCCAACTCACCCTTCAGATCTTGGGGCTTGTCAGCCTCCATGATCACATGAGCCAATTCCTTCTTTTACATATATATATATATATGTAAAATATATATATTATATATACATTTTTAATATATTTTTAAATTAAAAATATATTCGTGTATTTTATATATGTAAATATATATACATAATATGTATATATATGTATATATGAAAGAAAATATATTTTTATATGTTTCTTTTACATATAAATATATCTTTTATATATATTCTGTTTCTCTGGAGAACCCTGACTAACACAAGTGAATACTCGGAGAATGAAAACTGGTTGATGACAGAGATGTTTCCACCTCTTCTCTTCACTGCTGTAACCCTAGCACCAGAACAGTGCATAGCACCTAGTAAATGCTCAGTAAATATTTGTTGAATGAATGGTTACAAAATGTTCAGCTATCAGGTTAACTTTCATTTAATAAAAACAAATCACCTTTATACTGGTATCTCTGGACATGAACAATCATCCTCAATATTGGGATAGAAATTTCTGCTATGGGACCACATAGAAGACTATGAAATGTAATGAACATCTTCAGCAATGTTTTAAGAGTAGGAAGAGAGTTCCACAAAGTTGTTTCTTATAAGCTTCCTTTAAGTATTGATCAATGACATCAATATACAACTGAATGAAAGTGACTTTATTGAGGTGTGAGCGGTCACTAAGATTGAACCAGGCACTAAATCCCTGTAAGGGGCTCCATCCAAAAGGAGATTTTGAAGTGTTAAGTAAAGGTTAGCTATTGGCTGTCCTCCATAAATATTGTTTCTTCCAGCTGTGGTTGGGAAATTACTGAGTGGAAGTAAGTTTCATGTTCAGCTCTTTTATTGCCGGGCAACCTTAGCGATACATGTTAAAAATAAACAAAACTGACAGCCACTTGTAAAAATTGGTGACTATCTTAAGAATCCATATGTAAATAATAACTCAATGAGACTGAGCAGAAGTGCCTGTAGGCAAAGCCAAATTTTTTTTAGAAAATAATTGTAAATTAGCCATAACTCAGAAAAAGATTAAATACAATCAGAAAATTGTTCTTTTAAAAATTGAGAATCGGAAAAATAGCACAAAAGTTTTTTTCTCAAATTTACATTATGAAGATGTGAATAAATTTCACAAGCTGACACGCTTGTGCCTAGATGCTTAAGTTCCTAAAAAAAGAAAAGAGATCCCTATGTATCATATTGTTTACTCCTGTAAAGATAATAAATTTGGGGGCCAGCCTAGTGGCATAGCAGTTAAGTTTGCACATTTGGCTTCAGTGGCCTGGGGTTCACTGGCTCAGATCCCAAGCATGGATATATGCACCACTTATCAGACATGCTGTGGCAGCATCCCACATATAAAGTAGAGGAAGACAGGGATGATGTTAGCTCAGGGCCAATCTTCTTCTTCAAAAAAAGCATTTTTAATATGAGATTAATCTTTTACAAAAGCAGGTCATTTCATGAGCTAGAGAAAAAGTTATAAGCCAAAAAGGGAATTGTTAATAGAATAAATAGAATGAAAAATAGCCCACCCTAATTAATGAGGAAAAACTTCTGAGAGTAGGATCAGTACACTGTTTAAATTTTTTGATAAAATTAATATTCTATCCCTATGATATTCCATGTTTTAAAATCCCATGTTGGTCATTTCAGTTATAAAAAATGAGAAGGAAATCTCAATGAACAGAAGTACAGCAGAGCTCAAGTCCTATCACACTTACTAACATGGATAAATAACATACTTTGTTCTTTGGCCAAAATTTGTGCTACAAATATTGTCCAAAATTGACTACAATCAAACAAAGTTTCCTCTTAGCCACCCCCTTGCCATAATAATCCACTTAAACTTAAAAAGCGATAATGCAATCAAGTAAATAGAAAAGGTGGATTAAAATGATCATTATTCACCACAGCTCTTTCCATATTATGAAATTCTATAAAATAGCAGGCCATTCATCAGCATGTTCTTCAATGCGCTGCCATTGCATGATAAATTAGCTGTTGTAAAAATAGAAACGAATGTGACTTTCATCATACATGTCATTTAATCAGAGACGTGAAGAGAAAAGAAGTCCATAGTTAATATCTTTATGCCAGGAGTGAAATTTAAAGTTAAAACTCATAAATAAATGTGTAGAGATACTGATATCCATGCATTTAATTGGCATAGACTTTAATCTGGAACACTAAATTGAGCAAGTAGCATGTAAAGTTATTGAAAAGTGTGACAGTATTTGCCAGAGTTGATTGTGTTCATTGGTGGTTAATTAGAGAAATGGAAAAAGCACCCGGAGTATAGTATCACGTACTCTAGCAGCATATGGAGATGACATCTTCTTGAGGACAAATAATTCATTAATTGAGAGGGAAAGGAAATAGCTTCTAAAACATTGACCAATTTAAAATGAATATTTTTAAAAATTATATTTTCCTCTTGTTAAGTATCAATGAGTAATAACTCTATTTTACTTTGTTTTAATTGACATAAAAATCTCTGATAATATCAAGAAAATCACTCATTAAGATGTGTGGATCATTAACCCTGAGACTTTAGAACAATGATTTGTTTAGAAAAGTAAATTCAGACCTTTTAACAGTGCTGATTAATCAAAAATTAATTTATTGTCTCACAGAGTGAAGCTTAAACCTTTGGGAGATTGTGTACAGGCTGGGGAACAAATTGCAGTTTTCCCTTGAGGCAAATACATATTTCAATTGATGTCATATTTTGTTTTACCCAGAAGTTAATGTATGAAAATAGAAACACTCATTTATTGAAATACCACCCACCAACTTGGTGTTCAAAGGAGCCTGATTTCTAATAGATAGTCATTTGTTTTATAAGTAGTAAATGCTATGAGGGGATGGTTAAAGGTAACATCCTTTAGGATCTGTTTATTTGGATCCACAGAAAGTAGATAAAATAGGTCAAGAATTTGTTCTAAGTAAAATTATGATAGCTATGCTTGAATTACAACAGAAGCCACACAATTCAGGGCAAAAAAGAAGGTAAAATTGCTTTCGTGCTTCTCATAGGGGGAGTTTCTGGAAGTTTTGATACCACAGGGCAAACACTGATGTGAGTTTATTTATTTATTTTTCACACTCTCACCATTGCCACCACTCTGCCATAGCTGGTTATTGGAGTCTTTGTGTCCCAAAGACTTAGATACTAATGGCTGTCTACAAAGAGGTTTCAGGAAAATTCTGTCCAATCAATCAGTCAAGTAAGCTGCCCTTGGTTCTTTCTAATAGCTAATAATGGCTTTGTCTGTTATTCTAGATGGTTTTATGTCACAAGCCCAAGATGTTAAAAAAGCAGTGATGTATAAATAGATTTGCTACCCCCGAACCATTTCATTGGTCTCCATTGCAAAACCCCCATGCCCTTCGAGGGAGTTGTTGCTCTGCTCAGCTTCTGAGATGGCAGGGTTTGTTGATTCAATCAAGGTAAAACCACCTCCCCTGACACTGAGATTACTTTACCGGTTATATTATCTAACTAGTTCCAGTCAGAGAGAAACTCAGGAAGGCTACTTTTTTGTACAGCTGGGGGATGCATTTGAGGCAGCATGTGGCCTTGGTAGCTACTTTGGGGTCATGAGGGAAGCCAGGCAGAAGATAAGCCTGAACCACAGAAGTAGACTTAAAAAATGGCTGAACGGAGCAGCAGTAGAAATCTTGATCAAAACTTTGTTGGAAATACGATCTACCGCTGGATTTTGAAGTTACGTAAACAGAAAAATTATCTTTATTCTTCAAGTCTGTTTGAGTTGCTTTCTGTTACTTGCAACTAAAAATATTTTGAATGACAGAACTGGCCTTTCAGCCTGGCCTGCAGAAAAATGAGGTAGCGGGTCTGATGACGAAGTGAGAAAATGTACTGTCTTTTATTAGATTTGAAAAAGACCCAATGCAAAGAAAGTAAAAAGAATGTAGTATCTACATCTTTTTAAACTTTTTAATGTACAATATGACTCAACAATAATAAGAATACGGAAAAATAAACAAAAATTATAGCGTAATGAATTGTCACAAAGTGATCCTGCGAGTCAAAAACAAGGACTTTCCCAGAGACCTTCTTACTCGGTTTTCCAATCACTATCTAATTCTAAAGATGTTGTCTTGAAGTAGCAAAAGATTCAAATGAAAATATGTTATGTCTACACACATTTTTATACTCCCTAATCCCACCAGAAATATTTGAGACATACAATTATATGCAATACAACAGATAGAGAACAAAATTAAAGAATTATAGATTAAGTGAGAATAAAAGTAGAAAAATAAATAGAAGCTTTTATATCCATTTGCAAAGTGTCAGAAAGGCAACACATTTGGCTTTACTCTTGCTGGAAGCCAGAAAACAGAAAACAGAATCAATTTCAAAATATGTCATTCCCCTAAGAATCACAGCTAACAGGGAATACGCAGTCAGGGGTTTTTGTAGATGCCTTGTATGTTTAACATCACTTAATATTTTCAATAACCTACAAGGTAAGAATTGCTTTTCCATTCACTTCACAAAGGAGGAAACAAAGTCATGAGCATATAAATAAGGCCACAAGGTTTGGACCCAGGCTGTCTACCTGCAAAGCATCCACGCTTGACCATTGGACTGTAATACCTCTGGACAACCAAAGAAAAGTTGCTGTTTAGAAGAAACACAGATTTACTGACAGATGGGATGCTGCTGCCGTCTGTCCTCATAGAACAGTTTCAACCTTCAATGGTGTGCATAAAGCATGTTAAAAGACAAATTTCCTAAGACCGTTTTTATATTATTAAATGAAGCCAATGATGAAGCATCATTCGAAAAAAGGAAATTCTAGAATTCTCTGTTTGGTTTGCCTGAAGATAAATGTTGAGACTTGATGATTGCATATTCATCAGAAAACCCATCAGGAGTAACATTTCTCGCTTTTGAGTTATTGATAATTCAAGGTTATTCTCTTTGTTAGGAAACTGAAGTGAAGAAATTCTATAGGACCAGCTAAGAGCAGATACCCAGGTTAACACTCATTCACATGGAGTCAAGACTTAATATCAACGAAATAACAATATTTCTTAAAATTAAAGTGCTTAATCAGGACATGAACCAGAAGGTTCAACTTCCTCACAGAGGGGGATTGAAGCCGGATGGAGCCCAACAAGTATTTCCTAAGCGGTGACTTGTATGACACTCTGGGAGTTCAAGTCACTTGTACAAGACAAAGAAGTCTAAGATAAAAAGTACGCTGTTGCCTGTGCTCGGAAGGAATCCCTAAGAAGCCCACAGCAGCACAAATACTATAAATGGGGAGAAAGGCAGCACTAAAATATAAAGTATACAATCAATGCAGCTGGGGTTGGGAGAAAAGTAAAACCAACCCAAATATTCTGGACTAGTATAAACTTTACAAGACAGGTGAACTTTTAAATTTACCTGAAAAGATATTTTAAACCTTGACTTAAAGTTTGTGAAATATCATGCTTTTCCCCCAAATCAAATAGCAATTGCATTAAAATGCAACTGTACCAACATTTCTAAGGGGAAGACTGCTGAAATCTGTGCCTCACTACTACAAGATTGAAAAAAAAAAACCCACACAAATATTTGAACGTTTTCAAAGCACAAAACAGTGTGCTGGCGCACTGCTGAGGGTGAAAAATATGGTACGGAATGCCCTCTGACAATAATTTAGTGATCCCAGAAACTAGCAGTAACAAGGTACTATATGGCAAGGCTCTGTGTAAGTTCCATTTGAGGCTGATTTTCAGAAATGGTTAATATTTTTGCTGTTGAAATGGAGCAAGGGGGCATCTTGGAAGAGAGAAAAAAATATATCACATTATGTTGTAATCAACTACTTCCTCATTTGAAAGTTCCACTAAAATATTAGAACAAGGATTTTGAATACTTTGTTCCTTCCTGCAGCTCTGGCAGTGAGCACAATACTTGGTACTCAATAAAGGAATATTGGCTGAATAAACAAAGAGCCATATAAGGAGGAAATTGTGAAGCAAGGTCAGAGAGTAATGAGTTACTTAGTTGACTGGAAGGCAATGTACACACATCCGAGTAATGAGGGATCAGGCTTAAAAGAGAGATTACCTTCGCCTTCTGTGTGGTCTTAAATGCCAGCCAAAGTTGTTAATAATGGCTTCATTATTCATTATGGGTACAGCTACTTGTAGATAGATTATATGTGACCAAAGTAGACATGGATAGAGTAGCTTCAGTAGCTTCAGTTTGATAGTTTAAAAAAGCACTGTAAGACATCAAATTTATAGAATGTTTGAATTTATCTCTTTCTTTCAACCATCTGCTGTAACTGTAAATCTAAAGGTAGTAATAACTTCAAAACACCTGGGCAATCAATAATTGTGTCAAGAAAAAGAAAATAAATAAAGGAGAGCATCAAAGTTAGACAATATGAAGAGACTGCTATAATTCTGTCAACTCAGAACTGCTAGAAAATGGGTGATCTAGATTTATTTATGAGCATAATTGAACTACTCATAAATCTCATTCCAACTTGAGTTTATAACCTCACTTTTGGTTGAGCATGGGACTGAAATGAGTTACTGTTAGCACTCCTACAGGAAATTATGATTTAGGTGATGTTTTTCTAGGGAAAAAAATCTCAAATTTTTGGTCAATTATGAGCTATGGTTAGATCCAAAGTTTATTAGCATTAATAAGTTAAACTCTTATTACAGAAGAGGGAAAACGAGGCAACTAGAAGATTTCATTCTTTTATTAATTCAACATTACATAGTCTGTTCTGTGACAATAAAATGAATTCAGGATAGCTATTCTCTCTTATTGGTCAATTCTGGGACTCAAAGGCCCTGGAAAAGTCAGACAAAGGAATAGACGTACATTGATGGCTCATTGTATTTGATAACATAAGCCATATTCGGTTTGACAAGCAGTAATTTATTCTGAGACTCAGGATCTCACAGGACTATACTACTTCTCAGATAACTCTTGTCTTAAAAGATCATAGGTTCTTTACAGTTTATTATTTCAGTAGAACTCTCTGTTTATATGATAACTGTAGAGATCTCTGCCTTTGACATTATGACAAACGTAAGATAAATTCTCATTTTGATAGGCTATTTAGCTAGTACCAACATTTATCAACCAAATCTAACTACTGTGGTATCACATACTTTTTTATTACTTTAATGACATTACTATTTCTTTCAACTTACCTATTCTTTTCTCTATTTATATTTGCATTCCATTAATTTCACTATATTAATAATTTTGCTGTCAATAGAATTATTTTTATTAGTAGAAGAAGCTTTTTTTAATAGTGGGGGCCAAATTTGTTTTCATAATCAAAATCAATATGCTAGATTTGTTCTCATAATCAATTTCTATTATGGGCATTACTTGGCAATGTGACCCATTTATTATTACTTTCTCTTTAGAGACTCTTAGTACCAAACATATGCCAAGATCTAGAAGAAACTGGTATGAAGCTTCTCATCTGGCTTCTGCTGTATCACACTACTAAAGTGTGTTTTGTTAAGATCACCAATGACCTGCTTTTCATTAGCTTCATAATTCTACAGGACATTTTCCATTCATCATCTCATTTTCCATTTATCATTTCTATGCCAAAGTAAATAACATCTAAGTCAAAAAGATAAACATCTAAAAGTCAATCATGTTAAAATGAGAAAATAGATTTGAATATCAAGTCTCTGGAGGCATGACAACTCAAACTTGGAAGAAATCAGAAAGTCAAAGATAGAAAGATTTAATAACATAAATAACATACTTTAATCAGTTAACTTATGCTTTATCTTATTCTTAAAAGTATGTGAAGAAGCTGTTAAAAGTATATTTAGAAATTTCTAAAAATAACATGTTAGGTCTTTAGGTATTAGCTTGGAAATATGTACCTGAAATATATTTGAGTGAAAAAAAATTTCAGACTAATTAGTTTAGATAGTATAATCTGACTTCTGAAAAAAACAACAACAACTAGAGAAAAAAGTCCTCTATGTTTTAAAATAGGTGAATATATACGTATATATATATATATATATATATATATACATAAAATAAAACAAAGAGAGGAGTGTGTATTTAACCATGGTCCAAGGCTAATATAAAAATAAATACCACAGAGTTTCTTTTAGACTTTTCAGGCTACTATAACAAAAACGACGTAAATCAGGTAGCTTATAACCAACAATCATTTATTTCTCACCATTCTGGAGGCTGGAAAGTCTAAGATCATGGTGCCAGCAGATTCAGGGGCTGGTAAGGTGAGGGCCCCACTTCCTCACTGAAAGTCATTTTCTCACTGTAACCTCACAAGGTGGAAGGGCAAAGGAGCTCTCTTGGCCTCTTTTCTAAGGCACTGATCCCATTCATGAGGATTAATAATCACCTCCCAAAGCCCACACCTCCTCATACCATCACTTTGGGGGTTAGGATTTCAACATAGAAATTTTGAGGGGGACACAAGCATTCAGAACATAGCAGAGTCCTTTCTATTTATCCTTGAGCGTTGGTGGTATAATTGCTTTCTTTGAGCAGGACTCAAATTGAGCTTTAGGTGTCTAGCAGTCAATGTAATAAGGAAAACCTAGACAGTTACCCAATTTCTAGTTTTTGTTTTAAAACCTCATTGACTATTTAAAGTGAAGCACACATGCTCCTGCCGAGACCAGGAAGGAATTTTCCCCGAGGGTTCACCCTAAGGAGGACACTCTGTAATGTCCTTGACCAATGTCCTCAATAATTTCCTTTCAAGTGGCTATGTGTCTCACAGGTCTGTTTCTTATAAGGCTGCTTAATGTAGGCCAATGGTATCCTGACAAGGCAAATTCAGAAAAAGTAGTTGCCTTTATTTCACAGAAGAGCTCATATAAATTGGTAAGAAAATATAGTATAAGTATATTCAGCCATATTTTATTCTCTGGAGAGTTTTGAAGAACCAGGGCCTAAATTAAATCTTTCCCTGCAATTACTATTTTCCTTAAAACCTCCCTGTAGTTTAAAGTGCATCTTTTAGTGTAAGTACATTATGTGCAAAACTACTAAATAAAGTCTAAGAGGCAACATTAAAGTGAATTTTAAATAAGAACCTCATTTTAGGGGGCCAGCCGGGTGGCCAAGTGGTTAAGTTCACATGTTCTGCTTCAGCAGCCAAGGGTTTCAGGGGTTCGGATCCTGGGTGCGGACATGGCACTGCTCATCAGGCCATGCTGAGGTGGCATCCCACATAGCAAACCAGAAGGACCTACAAGTAGAATATATAACTATGTACTGGGGGGCTCTGGGGAGAAGAAGAAGAGAGAAAGGAAGATTGGCAACAGATGTTAGCTCAGGGCCAATCTTTAAAAAAAAATAAAAAGAACTTCATTTTAAATCAGTACATTAGGAAGATTCTAAAATAGTGTATCTGGCATAAGTACTTGAGAATTAGGACTTAAAGTAAAATAATATAAAATCTATATCACTGTCTTCTAAAATATTCCCATTATTTTCTCCGTCACAACAAGTATATTTCAAGAGAAGGGGCAATCTAAGATTTGTTATGCCTTTAATGCGTGCCTGGAAACTTGTATATACTATTTCTCTCTAACTTTTTTAATAACCCTGTAAGGTAAGTATCATCTTTATTTTAAAAGATGGCACCTGCAATTCCTACTAAATCATCTAAGTGACATGAGTGGTAAGTGGCAAGCTCTGGTTCAACACAAGGTCTAAGACTATAAAATTTGTGTTTTCTCCACTATGCCAAGAGGTCCATGAGTAGTTTTGCCAGTGCTGTTCTCAGAGCACCCTGTTGATTGCCAGCCACCTGCTTCTCATTTTTACAAGATTTTTTCTACATTAATACGTGACTGAACATATGTCCCTGTGTTTGAGAAGAACGAGGTATTTCTTTAGAACAGGGCAAGTTTACTTCACTGACACGTCGACTTACTCATTGAAAAGAATTTATTAAGCACCTCCCTGTTCCAGATACTGTTCTTGTTTGTTCCAGAGAAAACAGGAAAAAACCCTCATGGAGCTTATGGTCTAAGTAGGGATTGTTATTTTCTAAAATTGTGGTATAATTGACATACAACATTATATTAGTTTCAGGTGTACAACATAACGATTTGAAATTTGTATATATTGTGAAATGATCACCACAGTAAGTCTAGTTACCATCCATCACCTTACATAGTTACAATTTTTTTCTTGTGGTGAGAACTTATAAGATTTACTCTCTTAGCAACTTTCAAATATATAATACAGTATTATTAACTATAGTCACCATGCTGTATGGAATAGTTACTATTGATCATGTTTTGATCATTTATTGATCATTTTCTACATGCAAGGTCCTGTGCTAAACGTTTTACCTGCATTATTGCTTTTAATCTTGAAAACTCTATAAGTTGTGTATTATCATTATTATTTTCACTTTACGAATTGAAAAAATGATGGTGTAGAGAGTTTGAGGATCTTTTCTAAAGTTACACAGTTAGTAGATGTATTGGTCAGCTTTTGCTATAGCAAAAACAACCTGCAAATCTCAGAGGATTATAACACCAGTATTTATTTTTGTTCACAAATCCGTGGATAAACTTTGCATGAGCTGGTTTGACTGGGCTTGTCTGGGTAAGCTGTGCTTGTCTAGGTTCAGCCGGGCTTGGCTCCAGACTACTGGTTGGATTCAAGTCTTCTCTGAGTATTTTTATTCTGGAATAAAGATTCCCTGTCTGAGGCATACTCTTCTCATGGAAAAAGAAGGAAACTCAAAGGGAGAAAAGAATTACACGATGGGAACTGGCAAATTATCACTTGCACTTACATTCCAGGGTGATAGCAAGTCACAGGTCAAGGCCAAAGTCAATTAGTCAGGGAAATGTTCTCTGCCTACATTGGAGCATGGCAAGGATGTCTATCTAAATTTAAACCCTGTTGTTTCAACTACTATCCTATTCTAAATAAATAGGAACCTACTTTATCTTCTTTGAGGTTTATGAATAGTATTTTCTGAATAAAGTTTATAGGCAAGGATAACTTTGCTGAATTTTTTCCTCAATAAGTAATATAAATTTAAGAAAATAACATGTAATTTCAGTTTTCGACATATAGAAGATTATCACTGGTGGCTATGGTAATAAAATCCCTGTTAATCATTTGGCAGATACCTGATGATTTCCCGTATTGTATAAACATTCTCTATTTTCTGCAACTTTCCAGAAATCCAAAATTATGTCTTCAAATATATAAACTGCTCAGTAATATTGCTTTATTAAATCAATGTCATAGTTCTATGTGAATATAGATGGATATCACTTTAAAGCATTTTGTCTACATGGAGTATTTGTTGTTAGTGCCTGAGTTAATTCTGACTCCTTGTGACCCTATGTACAGCAGAGGGAACCCTGCCTAGGTTTTTTGTGCCATCCTCTCACCTTTGGGATCTATATCTGAATAGCTTTGCTGCTATTCACAGGGTTTTCATGGCCAATTTTTTCGGAAGTGGGTGGTCAGGTCCTTCTTCCTAGTTTGTCTTAGTTGGAAGCTCCCTTGATACCTGCTGGTATTTGAAATACTGGTAGCTTTCAGCATCAGAGCAACACACAGCCCCCACAGTATGACAACTGACAGCTACGTGGTGTGATTCCCCGACCATGAAATGAACCCGTGGTTGTGAGTGCCGAATCTTAACCACTAGACGCCTGGGGCTGGCTGTGAGTAATGATACCAGAGAACATTGCCACTAGCTTGAGTGAATACACTTTAAATTTATACCATCCAAACGGACATTTTCAGATTCTGCTGGGGGTTGCGCAAAGTGTTACAAACCCAAATGTAGCAATTCAGCAATATCTATCCAAGTTGCAAACCCTTTGATCCAGCCATCCCATTTCTGGTAATTTATGTTGCACAGAGCAAAGACAAAAAATTATTTGCTACAACACTATTTGAAATAGCATAAAATTGGAAATGACATGGGGCTGGCCCCATGGCCAAGTGGTTGGGTTCACATGCTCTGCTTGGGCGGCCCGGGGTCTTGCAGGTTTGGATCCTGGGTGCAGATGTGGCACTGCTCATCAAGCCATGCTGAGGTGGCATACCACATGCTACAACAAGAAGGACCCACAACTAAAAATATACAACTATGTACCAGGGGGCTTTGGGGAAAAAAAGGAAACATAAAATCTTATTTAAAAAAAATTAGAAATGACTCAAATGTCGATCAAAACAGTATAGATTAAATAATTATTATAAGCAGTGAAAAAATAATGAGAAAACACCCTATATTCTGATATGGAACAACCTCAAGATATTTTAAGCCAAAACATAAGGGGCAGACAACATAAATAACATCTGTTGCCAGTTTTCCTTTTTTGCTGAGGAAAATTGGCCCTGAGCTAACATCCATGCCCATCTTCCTCTCCTTTATATGTGGGACACCTATCACAGCATGGCTTGACAAGTGGTGCGTAGGTCCATGCGCAGGATCTGAACCGGCAAACCCTGGGGCCACTGAAGTGGAGCATGTGAACTTAACTGCTGTGCCACCAGGCCGGCCCCAACACATATAACTTTTATGTAAGGGGAGCAGATGAATAATGTTTGATTTGTTTGGGGAAGATGTACAAGAAACCAATACAAATATTTATAGAGTAGACAAAGACAGGGTTGAGACAGAGTCTTTTTTACTATTTGCCTTTTTGTCTTGTTTGGATTTTAGAGCGATGTAAATAAAATAAAGGAAAATTTCCTTACCTAAATCATACTCCAATACCAAAACAATATAGTTTTGTTGTTCATGGGCACTTCCTATATGAGAAACTTATTTGAAAAATATATCCTAGCTCTATTATGGTGAAGGAAAAGTCTGTTCTATACACTTACCTATTCTTTTTAGAAATTTCACTGCACATTCTTGGTTAGCATGTATAAACTTTTCTAGATCACAGAAACATTTTACTTCCTTTGGTCTTGGGCTATTTTTGTAGAAACTATGGAATCATTTCATCTTTATGGGTATTTCGATTTATGTGAATTTTTATAATCAGTCTGTCCTTGCCTAAAATTAGGCAAAGAAAGATGATGAGTCCTTGAATTCCAGATAAGTGAAGGAATTGAGAAGCAGGGTCCTAATCCCAGAAACCCTTGGCAACAGTGGTGGCTGACACCCAGCCTGGGCAACTTCAACCAGCACCAGACCTTATTTTTGAGGTTTAAGATCATAGTTTGAAGACCAAGCAGCACATTCTAGCCCAAGAGTGGAACAGATAAATAACAAAGGACTCAGACAGAATTCACTCATGGTGAAGTACAATTCTTAAAAAATTAAAAGTGTTAAATTCAATAATAATCGAAAGAATATTCATTTAAAGAGAATATTTGAGTTCCACTAATAGATCTATAGCATTGAATCAGTCCCAAACCCTAAAAAGTGCTTCTAATTCCACTGTATGGATGAATAAAGTGAACTACCTTGGATAGAAATAAGTTGAAGGAAAAATAAGACAACAAAGGGAGATTTCCTACGATTGTTGTGAGAGAGTTTTCTATGTGTCTCTTGTGATCCTACATCTCTTACAGTAGAAACACCAACTACCTACATTCTGGACCATCTTCTCAAAGTTGTTTTTATGGTGAATAGGCTTTGAAGATAAAGACAATGTCTCTTTCCAGAACAAAGGGGCAAGCATAATTTCCAACTTTGCTCTGGTGGGAAGGACCCCTCTTATTACAGGAATGGCCAATCACAGTTCTGCTTGGACCTGGAGTTCCTCCTTGAACCAACTTTCCTCCTCTGCACAAAGTCCACATCTAATCCCAGTTTCTTTCCCAATATAAGATCCTTGACTGTTGTGTGCTCCTGCATGTCACATTACTTTCTATCCAACAAGACAGCTCTGCTTTCAACTGGACCTACTTCCTGCAGAGAACATTCTTGCCTTTTCACTTTACTCCTGTGACAAAGTCACTGCAATGTGTTCTTTATTCTCCTTGGGAATTTTCTTTTTGGAGGAGCCTGTTCCTTCTGTCTCAGGCACTGGGGTATACTTGTTTACAAGGACCTCTGCTAACCCCACGCCCTGGGCAGAGTGGCTCTTCACTCTTGTTCATCGGTGTCTCAATTCCGCACCTGTAACCTGATGCTCTTCTGATTTGGGCCTCCTAAGGGCCATTCTTTCTTCAGCTGGATCTAAATTATTGTTCTGGCTCTTCGCTGGGGCCTGAAACTTAGAAATTCAGCACTCTCGGTGTTCGTCACTGCTTCTGCTGTCCTCCATGTGGGCCTACAACATCTGGGAAGCTGCCAAGTCCCAGTGGGCACAGTCTGAGGGTGGGACTCTGAGACTTCAGCAGCAAAGCCATCTGAAGCAATGGGCTCTTCGAAGGTACAGTAGTGGCTGGCTGTACTTCTGATGGCAGCTTTAACTTCTCAGCAAGATAATCGGTAAGAGTTGGTTTTGCTGGATCTTCTTGGTACGAAGGAGCATTCTTTGAACTCCTGAGTCACTAGACTATTCAGATTTCCATTTAGATTTTGGGAGTGTCCTGGTTCCCTGGCTCACAGGATGTCTCCTGATTGTGGTTGTGGAGCTGGAACTCCTCAGCCTTGACCATCTCCCTTGATCCTTTGATCCTTGAAAGAATTCTTAGTTTCATCTCTCACATCTTTATCCTCTGGGAACATTGCTATTCTAGTGCCAGAGTCTCCTAGCATATAACTCACTCTCATTCCTTAGCTCATTTCCTGCTACTTCTTGGCTTGTAGGCAGCTCTGAACTGCCTCGGTTGCCCTCCAGCATAGTCCTACTGTGTCTTGTTTTGGTAACAGCGATGGGTGTGAGGACATGAAAAGTCTGTTCTCCCCTGCTATCTGTGAAGCCATGGCCAGTACCAGAGATGGGCCATTTCAGGGCTCTCTGCTCTTCCTCTCCCATAGATGAGAGGGCAGATGGAGGACTATGCAGGGCAGGAGCTAAATTTTTTGTGACCACCTATCTTCCTGATCTCCTTGAGGATTTCTTCCAAGGAGCTTGGTGACTCAGCTGTGGAGCCAACCCTTGACAGATGGTGAGTGAGAAGAGAATGGCAGACCAGGGAAGGTGCTAAGATTGGGCCTCTCTCACCAAAACAGTTTATGGACTCAAGTCCCTTTTATAAAGACAGTTGTGATTGAATTTAGGGTCCACCCAGCTAACCCAGGATAAACTCTTCATCTCAAGATCCCTAACTTAACCACACCAGCAAAGCATTTTTTTGCCATATAAGAAAACATTCACATGTTCCAAGGATTAGAACCTGGATATATTTTGGGGGGCCATTATGCAGCCTACTATGCTCATAATTTACTTTCATCCTTCAGTTCAAGGGCCAGTTGCGTGCTTCTGGGCCAGAAGGTAAGAAGTGGACCCTGAGAGAGGGCTGAAATGGACATCTTTGTTTTTATTTGAATGGTCAGCATTCATTCACCTTTCTGGAATAGGTCCTCTGTTTTCCTCTTCAGCCCCAGCCCATGTGCAGGTGGAACTGTAGTCCCCAAACATCCCTACACTCAGGGTATCTAGGCGACTCAGGTCTGGCCTAAAAGAGGATTCGATTACCCTAGTCAGAGTGATTGGTTTAGTGACACAACTGGAGCCAATGAGGCTTTTGCAGGAAATATTGTGAGAGAAGTGCCGCATTTTCAGCTGCGCTTGAACCTGGGAGAATATAGCCTTGAACTTGTGGGCAGCCATCCTCCCATCACATAAAACCTGCAAATGGTCAGAGCAGAAGACAGCCTAGAAGTAGAAAGGATCTCAATTCTCACGATATCAGTTGAGTCCCACTGCTGGAGGCCAGCTTTAGTCCCAGACTTTTCAGTTATATCAATTAATTCCCTTTTTGTATTAAGCTTTGTTTGTTTGTTTTTGGTATTTAGTAAGTTTATTGTGCATAAGTAACAAGAAGTTTATCGTGCATCCAAAGGGTGATATGAAGCTTAGGGGCATGAGGTTACAGGATGGCTTATAAAGTGAAAATGAGGAAGTTGTTTAACTTTGGTTATTACAATAGAGGTTTCCAGAAGACAGGGGATTGGTTAAAAGTGATTATCTGGGCCAGCCCCATGGCCGAGTCCTTAACTTTGCACACTCTGCTTCAGCAGCCTGGGGTTTGCCAGTTCCGATCCTGAGTGTGGATATAGCATTGCTCATCATGCTGTAGCAGCGCCACACAGAGAAGAACTAGAAGGACTTATACAACTATGTACTGGGGCTTTGTGGAGGAAAAAAAGAAAGATTGGCAACAGACGTTGGCTCAGGGCCACTCTTCCTCATCAAAATGCATTAAAGAAAAAAAAAAGAGTGGAGGCCAGGACACAGTTTAAAAAAAAAATCATTGTCTTATGCCACTTTTAGGAAGATAACTTAGGTTTCTGTAACGATTATCAGAGGCGTTTATGAGAAGTTGCCCAAGTTAAGTTCTGCTTGTTTTGCAGAATACGCTAAATTAAGTTTTACTTATGTAGCTTAAATAGTTTTGTCTGCTTAGGGAATTTCGACTCTGGTTTCCATTTAGTATTTAACTTTAACACTAGGAAGGCAAATGGCACAGGTGGAGCCTGCAGGGCACTATGTGGCTTCCTGGGGTGGTGGTCAGGGAGTAACCAGAGTTCTAAGCGTGGGGGCGGGGGTGTTGGCTAAGGGTCAGAGCAGCTCAGAAAAGGGTGGAATCCTCCCAGAGGAAGCCAGATATGATCTCCTGGGACCTGAGGAGGTCTACAGGGGCTGACAGGAGGTCCTGAGATGAGAAAACATGGGTGCTCTGGGCGCCAGAGGCCCCTTATCATAGACTTGTCTGTAAGGAGTCTGGCTCAGGCCACCTATTAAGCAAACCCCAATCTTGTGGAAGAGCTTCCCCTCACCCCCGCCCCCCCCGCCCAACCCAGCCACGTTACAGCGTGGTAGCACCTCACCCCAGGGGCCAGATGCAGGTGGAATGGGCTCTGGCCCAAAGTCTGTGCATGGACAGGACTTCAAAGGCCAGAACAGGGAAGCGAAGTGCACATGTGTGGGCTGCAAATCTAGAGCCTTCTAGGAGGCTGAAGTGACGCGGTCTTGTGAGGTGGAACCCTAGGATCTGTGTATGAAGTCTGCAAAAGTCCAAGGTGGCAGCAAACCCATCCTGCCCTTCCACCGCACAGCCTCAGGTCAGTTGTTGAGGTGTATTTCTCCTTACTTGCAACCAAATGATTCCTCACAGTACATGTGGGTCCTCCGTTTATGCTGCTTTCCTCTATGCTGCCTACTAACACATATATTAACTTCACTGTGTCTGTTTCCTCCTCTGTACAAGGGGATAACCACTTAACTATACTAAATAAATACTTAAAACACTTGCAGATGTTACATCGGGTAATCAATGTAAAAGCATGCATTTGTTCCACAAATGGGAGATGCAAGTAAGATGATGTTTAATTTTTATAAACTAAGTTATATCTGGCTCTAAGTCCTCATTTACAAGAGTGGGAAGAGAACTAATATAATATATTGCCTGAGGCTCTTTTCCCTCTTCTGTGTGATGTACATTCTCAGAGGAAAAAAAAACTTAGGGAACAGCCTCTGGTCTTTGGTCCCTCCAGGTTGCCACCAAGATGCTCACTGTACAAGACAATACGGTCCATTCAAAGACAGGTAAGCCACAGCCCCTCTGCCAGTGTGGCCCCAGCATCTTTGGCTGCAAATCCCAAGATTATGATACTGGGTATTTAGCAGCCCCCCCACCCCCACCCCACCCTGGAAACACATCAGCTTTCCCCATCAGAGGTCCTGCTGCCTCCTTGGGGACTTCCACATAGGACCCAGCACTTGATGGAACCCACCACCACATCCCTTTCCTCCAGTGCCAGGAGCCACTGCTACTTTGGGGCACCCAGTCTCCTTCTCCTTCCTCTGAGGATCACACAGTTAAAATCCCCTCCCACAAAAGAGCCTTGAGAAGATTGGATGGTAGGTGCCTAGCAGCTTTTGTGTTGGGCTGGGTGGCACAAAAGCCATTGACAACCAACCTCCTCCCCCGCCCCCCCCCCCGCCCGCCAAGAAATCAGAAACTCAGAACTTCGTGGAAAGGTAGAGGTCAAAGTTACCTTTTCATCTTTCTGCTAGTCTCTTCTAACAGGAGGTTGGCAGAGAAATAAATTGCTTGGGAAATTATCCTGCCACAAATGCCTATTAGGTGGCAGAGAGTGAATAGATAGAGCAGGAATATCTGCAGAAAGAAATGAGCTCTCCTGTCTTGTCGTTACAAACTTGCACGCTGAAGCATGGCCAACCATTTAAATTTGCATGATTATGAGTCCCTTCCAGGGCGCCAATAGAGTGGAGGGACAGCCTTGAGTTTCAGGAGCGCGTCTGGTAAGGAGGAAGCTGCTGCAAGCTCCTGAAATGGCCCTGGCTTCCGTGACTCTATCGGTCAACTGCCCAGTTGTGTGTCCCGGCTCCACCATTTACCGCTCCTGTGATGTTGGACAACTCACTCTACATCCAAGTCTCAGTTTTTCTATCTGTTGTATGGGACATTTATGCTATCAATTTCCTGAGGTTATTGTGAGAATTAAGTGAAATAATGTCTTTAAGGTGTTTAGCATAGTGCCTGGCACATAGTCATTGGTAAAAGTTTCTTATATCATTATTATTAACCACTTTCTCTGACCCATTACACTTTTTACATCCCAAATCGTAGCTGATATTTCCATTTGTGGTCTAGTCTCACTTCCCACGTCTAATGCTTGTTACACTTTTTCATCTGTAGCCGTTTGCCAAACCACTATATGGATTCTCTCTCTGGCTATGTTTCTTTCGTAGAGTTCTGGATATATCTCTGTCAATTACTCTTACTTCACAGATATGGTGGGCACACTTTCACTACATGTAGTCCAATTCTCCATGTGAAACCCAGCCTCATATAATTCCCTTTGGCTCAGTCTATAAGGATTAACATATTCCTACTAGAAGATTAAAGAAAGGAGAGAGACTTGAGACCATGATCCTACCACAGAATGCATAGGTTTGTTCTTAGCATTACAAATTACATTTCTCACCTCCAACACTCCACACTCTCATGTCCAAGGGCAACTTTTCACTCAAACTCAGCCAGGAACAGTAGTAATGCTAATAGAGAGGTCTAATGAGCAGGTGGGGAGATGGGTGGGCAAAGAGGGAAAGGCAAAGTAAGCAGAGATTACCTAATTGTTATAAATGGAAAGGACTCTGGCACTGATCTACCAGTCCAGCTGACAACTCAGAGACTGAAGTAGCAACTTTTTAGCGCACATAACAACTTCCTTCCTCTCTAGTCATTCCTTCCCTCACCAACATGGAATAATACCACTTGAGTGTAATTCTCATATTTTTCTACACTTTTCTCTTTTCTCTTGTTCCTGGAACCGATGGCAGAAGATTTTAGGGTTTGCTTATGCAAAAATAATTTTAGTTAGGACACACTGAGTTAAATCCATTCTACCACCTTTATAGCCGTGATAGTTAAATAAAAAGTTTTAAATGACTATTGTATTCATTAGAGTGTTTTCAAGCATGTACCTCAATATTTAGTGTACTTGACCCCAAAATGGAAATTTGTAGTTAAATATAATGTACATGAGGGGAATCTCTCAAGAATGAATAGCAACATTTTTGAGCTTCAACTTTTTTTTAAGATTGGCAGCTGGGGTAACATCTGTTGCCAATCTTCTTTCCTCTTTTTTTTTTTCTTCTTTTTATCCCCAAAGCCCCACTGTACAGAATTGTATATCTAGTTGTAGGCCCTTCCAGTTGTGCTATGTGGAATGCTGCCTCAGCATGGCCTGATGAGCAGCGCCATGTCCACACCCAGGATCCGAACTGGAGAAACCCTGGGCCACTGAAGTGGAGCATGCGAACTTAACCACTTGGCCACAGAGCCAGCCCTCTGAGCTTCAACTTTTTAAGCTATAAATGGAAATAACATCTACCTTGCTTACCTTTAAGTGTAATAAAAAAATGAATATAAAAATTTTTAGAAAACTAAACAGCCTGTTAATTTAAGGATTTATTATGTTGCCAACAATATTAAATTATATTCTCTGTTCCAGTGCCGTTTCATTAGGTGTTCAACTGGTGATCCCATTGTTTGACTTCTCTGGTAGTATACTGCGCATCCATGGCTGCACGTTAGAATCACGTGGGTAGCTTTTTAAAAGTATTAATGCTCAAGAAATCCCCCAGATTAATTTAGAATCACTATGAGTATGGCTCAGGCATTGGCATTTTTATAAAAGTTCTCCAGATTACTCTAAAGTGCAGCCAAGATTGAGAGAATCTGTCATAACAAAAACCATCCTTCCTCTTTTCGGTTAAGAGAGTCCAATTCAGGTATTAGCTAGAGAGCCCTTGTTCTCAGAAAAATTGATCAAAGATAGCCATGTGACACTAATCCAGTGACCAACCATCCTCAGGTGTCCAGGACTGAGAAGGTTCCATAGATGTGGGATTTTCAGTGCTAAAGCTGAGACAGCCCAGGCCAACAAGATCGAGTAAGTCACCCTAGCCCTTGATCTTGTAGATGAGTTGTATATTTTTGAGAACAGTTTTATTCCTTCCTGACTTGAGGGATTGATTTGAGGGCAGATGCCCTGCTGTGTACCATGCTGTTCTCTGGCTTTAGACACAGTCGTATAATGATGTGCCTGTTGTTGCTGCAATATTCTGCAACCATGAGAAGAATGCTAAGAGGATCATAAGAGACATGGCTCTGGAGCTCTGCCATGGTGGAGCCGCTAAACCAAAGCCAGAATTCTGCCTACTTCCCAAATTCTTGTCATGTGAGAACGTTAGTTTAAATCATGGTTAGCTGAATTTTTTTGCTATTTGTGGGCGTAAGCTCTCAGTGCATTCAGGGCTGTCACTGTCAGACATTTGTTTTTCATCTCAGAACTGTCTCCAGATCCTGTTCACCACTGTTGGCTTCAAACTTTCATCTTTGTTAGCTGTCCTGGTTTTCTGTTTTGTTTGGCCTGTTATCCTCATACCCACTAACCACCACCACCATCCGCCCTCAACTGGAATGCAGACTGTTTTCCTGACTCTGCTCAGCACACCCTCGAAAGAATGACAAGTTCGGGAACTCACACCTTAGCACCACCCTGACACTTGCAGGCAGCAGTCCCTCCTCCATTGCCTGGACCAGGTCTCAGGGCACTGAGCTTGGCAGAGCTTCAGTTTGCCTGTGACTTTCTCCTCCGAGAGGAGGAAAGAACTCAGACAACTTTGATGTCACTTTTACTGAATCTCTGCTCCTTATGTAATGCCAACATATTGTTGATTAATACTTGATAACCAAATTGAAAACAAACTGACGGAGCAACTTGTACCTTGGAACGGGTGAATACTAACCATGCTGACTTTCCTTCATTAATATCTCTTTATGCAGAAATGCGTATTTCACTTGATCTCTCTGATCAGTCCTCGGTGACTTTGCTTAAAAATTACAGCATCCCAGACTTCAAATGATGGAAGTAAGCCTGTGAAACCCAGTGTGTTTTTAAGGGAGAATAGGAATGTAAATGCTGTCAAACTCACTTTGCTCTTTTTCCACTGTCTCTTACCAAGAGCATGTGTGGCTTTCCGAGAGCCAGAGCTGCACATCTGGGTCCTGGCAGCCCTGTTCTCTGTGCCGGACTCATAGGAGGCTCGGATGGGGCTCAGACTTCTCTAAAGTGTTCTCACCTGGCCTCTCTGCCAACTGCCTTCTTTCCATTATTATTAAGGGAGTCAAGTTGGCAGTGACAACTGCACTTGCTCTAATTTTGAAATCATTCTTTCCACTACCGCATCATTCCTTTAGCGTTTTGTAGAATGCACTTAAGACTAATAGGTTGGTAAAAACAACTGTCAGCCAGTAGGAAGCTGTTTCATTCACTTTATGTGGAGCTTGCAATATGGATATGCATACAGACATGGTGAAATGCTTGCAGTGAGAACAAGGAAGGTGTCCAGCCTCCACGCACGTAGCTACGAGAACATTCTTCACTGTGGTGACTTCAGCACCGAGGAAGCAGCTCTCTCATCTCTTTCCTGAGCGTGTAACTCCCTAGCTATGCCGATAATGTTTGGAAGGATGGAGAGATGTTGCTTCTGAAAATAGCTTATTATTCAATGATCAGACACACTTAAGGAAACTAGGGGTCGCACAAACAAGTTTATTTTCCCTTTGATTCAAAATCGGGATATGCCAACTGCACATGAGATGAGCATAGCTCTTTCTTTTCTGAGCTTTTTCTATCTTTATTTCCTCATCTATATTTTCTTCTTCTATATTCCCTCTCTTTTTTCCATTTTTCCACTTGGGTTCTTGACCTGACCATTGTAGTTTATTTCCGTCCATTTTTTTTCCCTGCCAAGAAAGACTCACTGTTCTTTTTGTTTAGAGCAGTCATTTCCCCTTCTCTGCCAGGAGACCCTATGCCCACTCTCTGTATTCCAGCTGGATGTGTCACCTTAACTTCCTGGTCCTTGAAAGGGCTGGAAATCGTCTGTGCTTCTCCAAGACTTATCATGCAGCATTTTCTCATGAGTTCCTCTTTGGTTTTTCTTCCTCAGTAAACTGGGAGCGAATTGAGGGCAGGTACAATATCATATTCTTCTCTGAATCTTCGCCATCATCAGTGGTGCCCACAAATAGTAAGCACTCGGTAAAGGTTTATTAAGTTAAATTGAGGTACCGAGAGAACATTATTCTACAATTTCCTTGCCAGTAAATCATAGATAAATATTTACACACCTCATAGGGTTGTTAAAATGAGACTTGAAATATAACATACATGAGGGACTTGGCAGATTATCTAGCCAGATGGGCACTAAAATATTACTTCTGCTTCCACTCCTCTCCCATTCTTCTTTGCTGTTACTGGTTATTTGGTGGCCAGAGTCTGTTTATAGGATAGAGGTGGGGTATAATAAAAAGAGAGGCTGGGGCAAACTCTGCTATTTGACCCAGAGTTTATAACACCAAGATCATCTATATTAGAAATTATGTGGAAAGATTTACATAGATTTGAGGAAAAAAATGAGAATTTAGAAAGAGTGGGAGCAAACTAGAAAAGGCAAAAACTTTGAAATTCACTCTGTTTATTAGAGTCTTTCATAAAATGCCCCCATTTTCAAAATAGTGTTTGCTAGATTGTTTTATTTCTGTTTCCTCCTATATTTATTGCTGAATATTAAAATGATTTATCATTGCTAATATTCCTTCTTAGTTTATCTGATTACTTAAGAGTAAATAGTTGGCAGTATTCTAGTGTAACCTTATAACCAAGATGCTGTCAGGGTAATAATTTTGGTTTTACACTGTAATATCTGAGCAGAATAATTGGATGTTGTTTACATTATTTTATGTTTGTTTTTTGTAAATTGGGATAAAGATGGCTTTAAGTGTTTTGGTTTCTGGTGCATGCAGATAGCCACATTGTAAGCGGTTCTTTTTGACGTTCTTTCTCAATACATGTCTCATTATTACAGCGGGATGGAAATCTAGCCAAATCCGTGCTCTCCAGATGGTTTATAAAGATTTGAAACATTTGTAAGTGGAAAAACTGACCAGCTACAGTGAAGCCTCCTGCAATTCTCATCTTAGTACTAATGTTACAGAAAAGGAGCCTTTTTTGGGACATTTTCTTCTTTATTTTGTACTTTCTAGAGCCACTTTTCTTTTTGATTAGTGTTTTTCAATCCATGATAGCAGAAGATTTGTTTCTTGATCTTTGTGTTTTAACCTCGTTATTATGAAAGATTTCCAACATCATTCAAATTAGAAGACTATAGTGAATCTCTATGTACTCACACTGCACTTCAGCATGATCAGCTCATGACCAGTCTGATTTCTTCTGAATTTCCATCCCGTTCTCTCAGCCCTCTCTCAGTATCATATCGTTTTGTCTATATTTCCATATATGTGTCTAAAAGACAAGGATTTTTTTTTAATCATTCCTACAATAGTGATCAACCTTCCTTAATGTCAAATATTTAGTCAATGTCTATGTTTCCATGTTGTTTTAAAATTATCTTTATTTGTAATGTAACCCAAACATGGTCCATATATTGTGATTGATCAGTGTCTCCTATATTGCTTGAATTCTATGGGCTCACACCACATCTCTCTCTCTCATTTGTTCCTTTGTTTCCTTGCACTTCTATTCTATTAGAATGGAGCACATACGTAATTTTATATTTTCAAGTAGCCACATTAAAAAACAGTAAAAAGATGGGCCGGCCCAGTGGTGCAGCAGTTAAGTACACACGTTCCGCTTCGGCGGCCTGGGGTTTTCAGGTTCAGATCCTGGGTGAGGACGTGGCACCACTTGGCACGCCATGCTGTGGTAGGCATCCCACATATAAAATAGAGGAAGATGGGCATGCATGTGAGCTCAGGGCCAGTCTTCCTCAGTGAAAAGAGGAGGATTGGCAGCAGTCAGCTCAGGGCTAATCCTCCTCCCCCCCCCAAAAAAAAACCAGTAAAAAGAAATAGGTAAAATTAATTTTGATAATATGTTTTATTTTACCCAATGTATCCACAATATTATCGTCTGAACGTCATATAAAATTAATTAAACATATTGATTATGTAACAAAGCATCAACATAAAATTATCAGCGATTTATTATCAGTATAAAACTTGTTAACTAATATAGCAATCATTCAGTATAAATGAATATAAAGTTATTAATTAAATATCTCATATTCATTTTCTCCATACTAAATCTTCAAAACAAATTTTTATTTTACAAGTACAGCACATGACAATTTGGGCCAGCCCATGTTCAAATCATAAATAATCGGCAGAGCAGCTCTAGAGTTCCAATCCACAAAGTGTTAAAATATATGGCTTTATATTTTCTTAAATCTTCCTTCTACTTCCCTGCCCCTTTTCTCAGGATTTTGTTTTCCCTTTTTGCCATTAGCATCCCTGTAATGCTTAGCTTGAATTTTGTTCCTGGCATTTTATCAGAATAAAGGGCATTATCCTGGTAGAGTATGCCAGCTTATTGGTTTTATGAAGTTATCGGATCCAGACTCAGACTACCCATCAGAATTTCTCAAAGCCCCGTGGCTCTAGCCTGCAAATTGGAGCCTCAATATCCTCTCCCAGTTACTACTGCTCTTCTCGGTCTGGCCCCGGAGATGCCAGTAGCACCTGATGGCGTGTTGACAGTTTTCTCGCTCTCAGACCTGTTAGACGTTCCTTGCCTTCTCTTTGCTTCCTTTTGCATAGTCACAGATACTCTATCTAACATCTTTTGATGGCTTGTCTCCTTCTATTGGTATTTTGATGTCTGTGGTGATTTCTTGTCACCTAGATTTGTTGTAGATGTTGACCATGGAATTTTTTTCTGTCATATTCACGGTTTTTATGCAGGAAAGACTAAAGGAAGGAAGAAATAAATGACAGCAACAAACTATGCGACCACTGCCACCATCTTCCCACAATACCTTCCTTTGTATTTTTACTAACTTAGGCAGGAATACTTAATTAATTTAAGTTTAGGGGTGGTTGTGAACTGTGAATTTTATGTACCCATTTATTGACTTGTTTGCTTTATTAAGTATCAGACCAAGGCTCTTCCACATCTTGGCTTTCAGAAGTATGGTCTAGCAATGGAAATTTCTCCTCAAATTAAGCTTCAGCAAAAAACATGCAATGCTATTTGATATTTTTGTATATTAAAATAAAAATTGAAACTGAACATGAATATTTAAAATTTAGAAACTCACTAATCACTTTTATTCTAACTGTTAAGTGGAAAAGTGAATATATTTTGTAACCATTAAATGTTGTCATCACCTCTAGCAATGTGATAAAAATTCAGCAGCCTTTCAGCCACCTTTCTTTCCTCTGACACAGAAATATCCAAAAGATCCGGTGAGCCAACCTTGGCAATTTTATTTGACTTTGATGTTAATATCTCGTAGATCTAGCGGCATTCTTTGTAGGTGATAAAACCCTATTGGAAATTAAATGAAACAGGTATTCCATATATATTTTACTCAGTAGATGCCTTCTTTGTCTCCCCCCTACTAATGTTAGCACTATAACATACTGTTGTATTCAGATGGAATTATTTCATACAGGTATTCAAATAAGTATCAGAAAATGAACCACCAAGTTTACTTAATTCTACTAATGGGTAGGAAATGTCAAAGTTCACATTTAAAAATTGATTCTGGTATGAAGGCAACAATTGAGACCATATGGGAGAAGATGACCTTCTTTAGTAATTCAGAACGATGAAACTAAAGGCAAAGGACACTGGTATTCTAAACACTGTGAAGATAGATTTTGTTGATGTGTTCTGCTGTACTGAATAACAGTGACTATATTTGGGTTCTTAAAACTGATGGTGAGAATGATGAATGTAATTCTACTTGAAGACCAATTCTTTAAACTTATGAGCTGTATTCTCTGGAAAATATTTTTCTTTACAAACCTTTATATTAAGAAATAGTGAAATTCTTTCTTAAATAAAACCTTGTCCATGTAGTCCACAAAAATTTGTTCAATATCCTCAATGCACCGGACACTGTTTTATGTGTTGGAGAAACAGCCTTGAATAAAAGAGACAAAAATTTCTGCTCTGGTGGAGCTTACATTCTGTTGGAAGTGATACACACCAAAATATAGAAGCTCAAAATAGAAAACCAATGAGACTACAATTACTTTGTTTGAAGCAAAAGGCCTAGAATCTTATCCACTTTACTTCTCTTATCTGCACTATTCAGTTTCACTCTCCTTCTTGATTCTAACTTAGAAATTTCTGCTCTGAAGTTCAGCTCAATAAATGAAACAGATATATAAATAACTGTGCATAAAGCACTCAATATAGTGATGAAGCAAAGTCTGTATCTTTGCTTCAGTCTCTACCAGTGTAATTCTTGAAATTCTAGCACCTTGGGAACTCAGCAACTGAGGGAAACATCTCCTCCACGCGACCAACATGAATCTCTAAGAATACTGTTTCTCATGTCAGGCATCTTCTCTCTCAGGTACAGACACCACTCTGGTGTCGTTGCTGTGCATTGGCATTCCTGCCAGTCACCCTCATTAGCTTAGATGCCATTGTTACTGATACCTCTTCATAAACCTGCTCTCTGTCCTGACTTGTGTGCTGGGAATGCAGCCTTTACATCTCTCAGCAAAAGCTGAGACCTGCCTCAGCCCTTCTCTCAGACAGAAGAGATTTTTAATCTCCTCAAGACCATGTGACAAGACCATTCATTCATTCATTCATTCACTCACTTATTTTCTCATTCATTTATTCATATATTTATTTCACTTATTACTATTCCTTTATTTATTTTTATTCAACAAATAATAAATGTGCTGAGCACTGTGAAATATACTAATTAGCAAAGGTAGGCACTTCCCTGCTCCCAGATTGCAATTTATTGGGGGAAGAAGAAATTAATTAAAAAAAATCACACAATAAATGCAAGATTTTATCTGTAGTAAGCACAGTGAAGGAAAGACACATGCTCTTAGAGAGCATTCAAATGGGGTATATGCTATAGTCATGGTAGGTTCAGAGGAAGCATTCTTGTAAAAGTGGCTAATGGGAGGAGACAGTGAGAGGCATTTTTTAAAATATTGTGGTGGGAAAAATGACCCAGCTAAGAATTCAGAGTTCTTTCAAAACACCAGTGGTAGGAACCTCCCATCTCATCTGCTCCTTAGAACCACCAGGAAATAATTCTTACTGGCACCCCTGGAGTCCGGTACTGCTGACTCAGAATGTTCTTGTTTGAATTCATGTATAAGAAATAACACCAGAATCCTGATGCTCAGTGTTACAGTCACTGCAAATGAATATGAGATATGTTCAAAGGATGCCCAAATAAGAGAAAGCTGAGACCTCACTGAACTGATAGAACAGACTCTAGAACTATTTTGTGACTGTGACTATTGTTAATTAATGGCTTTAAAGTAAAATAACAGAATTTAGCTCTCTTAATGGGATTATAGGTAAGACACCTATAGATCTTACCTACCTCTCATCATTGGAGGGTACCTATACTTAGCAAAATATTCTGATAATTCTGGTAACAAAAGACATGTTGTTTCTATTATGGCTTTAGTACTCCTTTGCCACAAGATATTATAGTTAACCTACTAATAGGTTCTTGACTTCTCCGTTTATATTCCATAATAGAATAGAGTAGAGTAGCCTAATCCCACCTTATGTTACCTTTGCCTGTTCTAGAACTTCCTATAAATGAAATCATACATGTATATGTATGTCTGTTTCTATCTGGTATCTCTTATCACAGGTTCTTCTTTCCCTGGCCATGGACCTCTTCCCTTTCTACTATATAAGCATCCTGGAGAGGTGGTTTGGTTTTATCCTTGGCCAAAGTCAGCATCAGACTCTTCAGAAAGAATCTGTGCCCTACTTCTGCTCTTCTCTTCTCTCATCTCTCATGATTTGCCATTGCCCTATTCATTCTGCTCTGGACCATTGCCCTAGGCACTCTTCCTTAGCCCCGTGACATTATCACAGGAATATGATTCAGTTGTACCCAAGTCACCTTGGTAGGTACATACACATTTCAAAAGGAGCTCCTCTTAGCTTCCAGGACACTAGGATGTTTAAGATCTTTGATGCGCACCAAGCTCAAGCTTTAGAGATTTTGCTCCTTCTAGTTTGAGTCTCTGTCTGTGTTTGAGTATGAGGCAATATGGTAGGTGTGCAGAGGTGGTTTCTAAATGAAATCTTATAAATGAGATCTGGTTTCTTTAGATGGGACTATATTCAGCACTTTCCAGCATCATTGCATTTAACAGCAGAGGGTAGCTGAGGCAGTCGGCTTCCTCCTTTTTCCTCTTGCTTATTTCTGATTTATACAAGTTTCCCTGCTACTTCCTGTGCTGGGTTGGAGCAAGATAAGTAAGTTCTGTTTTTCCTCTTCCAGTGAGCCACACCAAATTCTTTTGACAGGCACCCGTTGGCAGAGTATTCAGCTTTGGGAAAGTAAGTGTTCACACACACAGGTACTGCTCCACTGGCATTTCTGGTATTTGAGAGTTTACAGAGTAAATGTTTTCTATTTCCACATACCTCTAAAATATGTAGTAAATTTTAATTCGATATGCTCGTGTGGACCAAGAGGTTTTGTTATGAAAATCTTACAGATGCCATTCTTTCCTTATAGGGGCTAAGAAAGATAGGAAATGAAAATGAGATGTTTTCCTGTCACTTCCATTCTACTGAGACGAGCAGAGCAAACATAAGAAAGCAAAGCTGTAGTGTTCCACACTAAGGTAGGACATTGGCATGTTTTGTTTTGTTTTTTAATGCTGCTTTGGAAGGGCCAATAAATGCTGGATTCAGTGATATGAATGTTTACACACAATTCACTCTCCTGAACAGTTGATTCGAGACTGAGAGCAAGGGGCATTCCCTATAGTGAACAGTCTCTTCACAACCCCCCTAAGAATCTAGGTTCAAATGAGATGTCAGGCCAGGAAGGGAGGTGGAAAAGTTTGTGAATTGGGAGTTCAGGGGAACTGACATGAGAGGGATAGAAGCTAGAAAGAAACAGCGTAGATTTTTTCCTCTTAATCAAGAGACTCTTATTGTTTGAAATAATGATCAGAGTCAGTCTTTGACCTCTTCAGAAAGCCGTCCCCCATATCCTCTTACATCTGGGCTCAGCATCTCTCTTAGGTGCTACTGAAGCCCATTTGGGCCTCAGTGTCCAGTGCATGAGAAGAAGTAAAACTGCCTCCTAGATTGTCTTTCTCCTATCAGCTCTATTCTTTTTGAGGTCAGAGATTACACCTTGTTCATTATTACAAAGCCTAACATAAAATAGCTTGTCAGTATATATTTATTAAATTAACTAAGTGTATATATTATATAAGTTAGCTGTACATAATTATAAGCAAAATGACTTAGGACACTGCCATTTAATTTCTTCTTGCATGGTATCTTATTGATAACATGAAATTTCCTGATTATGTGAGATGTGTATGCGTCTATATATGTAATACATATGTTGTAATATATATTTGTGTACATCTCACATAGTTATAAGCAAAGCAACTTAGGCCATTACCATTTAATCTCTTCTTGCATGATATCTTATTGGTAGCATGAAATTTCCTGATTATGTGAGATGTGTATGTGTCTATATATATAATACATATGTCATGATATATATTTCTATACATCTCACGTACTTATAAGCAAAGCAACTTAAGACGTTACCATTTAATCTCTTCTTGCATGGTATCTTATTGGTTGCGTGAAATTTGCTGATTATGTGAGATGTATATATGTCTATGAATATAATATATATGTCATAATACATATTTCTATACATCTCACATAATTAGGAAACTTCATGCTACCAATAAGATACCATGCAAGAAGAAATTAAATGGTAATGTCCTAGGTCATTTTGCTTAGGGAATGCTTAATGGTGATATATAAGAAATGCCACAATCCTGCAATAAAATTATTCCAAAGGAGAGACAGAGCTTTGAAAAGGATGCACAGAGTGCTAAGATTAGAGAAGCAGGGATCCATAGTGTGGAGCAGTCATTTCCTGGGTTACTGAACTTTGGGTTGAGGCTGTCTTTGATCAGTATAGGGGTTGTGAATGAAGCAAGTTGCAGTCATAACAATGGAGACCTGGAGCGTGCGTGAGAAGAACCTAGAACACAGCAGACAGGATCCTGATGCAAGCCGAATTACACTCTCTCTGCAGAAAAGTGTTAAAGACTGTCATCAGTCACTTAGCGAGGTGAAACTGGAGCCTGATACGTCCTACACTGTGAATCGATTCTTGTTCATTGCGTATATACAGATATATGTAAGCCACGAGTGCAATTCTTTTTAACGAGTGGAGGTTTACTCATTCTAGACAAATCCTTGTGTTGCCTTCATGAAGCCCCAAGTCAAAGAACTCTTGTACTTGTTACAGTAGAACCTGGCTCAGTTTAGTACTCAAAGCGTGTATAACTCCTTGAAGCAGCCTACTTCAAATATTGAGCCTACAAAAGCTTCTTCCTTTGTTCTGAAGATTTGGTGATAATGCCACACAACTGGCTACCTTTACAGCCTGCTTCTTCCATAATTTCAACGCAGTTTTAGGCTCGCCTCCGCCTTTAGCCAGCCCCATGCAAGCTGACATGATTGCGGAGAAGTGAAATAAGTCAAAAGAGGTGATTTTGTTGACTTAAAATTATTTTAATCATTAATAACAGCAAAACAATTTAAGATAAAATCACCACAACTAATGCAATTCTTTAAAACTTTAGAGTACAAAAACTTGTATCCTTGTTTACATTTTAAGTTAAATGTATTTGGCTAACTGTTAAAACATAAAATGTTTGCATAATGCTATCTTCCTTTTTAATAATTTGTATTTTTAAATCTGTGTAGCTTCAAGATTTAAATACCACAAATTTTATAATGAAAAGGAAAAGCCCTCTGCCCTACCTCATCCCCATTGGCTCTAATTCTGTTAATTTATTTTCTTATTTATGTTCATATTTCTAAATTACACACATTTCTTTACGTACCAATTTCTGTTTATTTTATATTATGTGAGATTAGATTTTGGCAATCCTATATCACCTATGCCCTTTTTCCTTCCTATTTTTCCCAATAAAAATAGACTAGAATTTAGTTAAATCAGTACTCAATATCTACCTCATATGATTATGTAAGTGTGGTTTATTGCTTAGCCAGATATTGTGCTTTGATTACATTTCATTTCCCGTAAAACTTGTTTGTTCCAACTACAGCTGTTTTCTTTCCTCTTCTGGCTTGCTTAGTTTTCTGTGCTCTTATCACTTTATAATTAAGTATTCCAAAAGTCTCCATTAGAATTGTAACTCCTTCTAACTATTATTTCACAGGTGGTCAAACACATCAGGTATTTCCTGGGTTCCTTTTTGTCAAGAGTTCTCAGTCCTGTCTGAACCAGGGTGGCTGCTCTCTGGCCTGCACTGCGAAGCTTTGTTGCCTCCTGCCTCACTCCTCCAGCCACTTTCCCAATCATGTAAATAAATAAGTTGGCAAGATAATTTCAGTTAATGTAGTAGACAGAATTTCTAGGAGGGACCCCCAAGATTTTGCAACCCCTAATTCCCGGAACCTGTGATTGTGATATTTCTCCAACGATTGTGTTACCTTTTATGGCAGTGTTGACCTTAATGGGGAGATTGTCCTGTGAGACTTTAAAAGCAGAGAAATTTCTCTAGTTGTTTTCAAAAGAGGAAGGCAGAGGGAAAATCAGATTCTAAGCACAGGAAGGATTTGATGTGCCTTTGTTGGCTTGATGATGGGGAGGGGTCAAATGATGAGGAATGCAGGTGTTGTCTAGGAGCCAAAAGGGGCCCCAGTGGACCACCAGCCAGGAGATGGGAACCTCAGACCACAGCCATAAGCAACTGAATTCTTCCAATAACCCAAGGGAGTGGATTCTTCCCTGAGCCTCCAAATGAGAGCCCGGCAGGTCAACTCCTTGGTTTAGGCCTTTTGAGACCCTGAGCAGAGGACTCAGTCAAGCCTATCTGAGCCTAAGCCTGACTTAAAGAACTGGGAGATGATGAAGTTTGTGGTGCTTTGTTATGTTGCAATGGAAAACTAATACTGTTAGTTTTAAGAATATGGACTTTCACTGGATGGATAACCAAGAAACAGTAGCATAACTAATTGGCGTTAGAAAGGAACAAAGTACTAATATATACAACAACATGGATGGATCTCAGGAACTTTTTGTTGATCCAAAGAAGCCAGAATTAAAATAGGTCATAGTCTATGATCCAGTTTATATAAAGTCCGAGAACAGGCAAAACTAATTTATGGTGATAGAAACCAGAAAATAGTTGCCTCTGAGGGCAGGATGGGAGAGATGAGATTGTCTAGAAGGGGCCATGAGTGATCTTTCTGGGGTGATGGTAATATTTGATGTCTAGTTTTGCTGGTGCTTTCTCGCGTGTATATAGCTGTCAAAACTCGTAGAACTGAATACTTAAGATCTGTGCATCTTTCTATATCTATATTGCACTCCAATACAAATAAAGTAAAATGAAAATTAAATGAAGTCTTCTGTAATCATTCAAGGTTGAGGTGATCACTGGTACCTCTGAATTGCTAGGTATCAACAGGTAGAGGATTCCTCAGACAGTGAAACAGGAGCTGCCTCGTGACTTTTCACCTACTGCTTTGAAAGTCTTAAATCTTGTCTAGCCACTCCTTTTTTAATGCATTTATTTTCTCCCACTTCCCATTCCCAACAATGTTATGAACTCTTTGATGGCAAGGACATCACAGTTCCTAGAAGAATGCCTGGCCTAGGATAAGCATTCAATAAATAATTGATGATTTGGTTACTTTCTACAGGGAAAAATAAGGGAAAAAAATACATGATAGAGAAAGGAAAGAAAGTGATAACAAACGATAAACTGCGTATGTCTAACTTGATTTTTGATAACAGTTTTAACCTTATCTGTTCTTCAAATATTCAGCTACTTTTAGCTGCTAGAGCTCTGGTATTTAAATATTGTCTTCATAGTACGGTATTCCATGTTTAATCATTAAGTGAACTCCTGGATCTTGTCTCTTAATGCAGCTAAACTCTTTTCTTGTCTTCACAAAATACCTTCCTTTTGGGAGCACTGGTGTGATCTTTTCTGTCATAAGCAACAACCTTCCTTTCTGAAGCAGCTTCCTCTCCTGCTTTGCTCTGAAATAATCTGCATTTGTGGTTGCTTTCCTCCTTGAAGCACTACCTTTCCTTAATTAGATAATAAACCTTCTGCAATATTATTGACTTTTGTTAATAGCAATATGCTATCAAAGTTTAGATCTATATAACATTTTTGTTACATTAAGAATACAAGATAATGAAAATAAGACTTAGCCATAGAGCAGTATAAATTCACAGAATTACAGTACAAGGATTAATTGATTTTATTAAGCATCCCAGTCTGCTCCATTTTCCAGTGCAAAAATCTATTCCATCTATTTTTAATTAAAACTCCATGCCTCCTGTAATTTTAAACTAATCCTTGAAAATTTGAGACATGAAAAAACGTAAAGGAAAGTGGTTCTTGTTGACAGATGATAGAGAACAATATCTGGACTTTTCGGTTTATCGCCCGCTAATTTCGGAAGTCCGGATTATCCTTCGGTGGCTCTCTGATATTTTGTTTCATCCTCAAATAAGGGGCTGTGCCTCTCTGTAGTGGTGCCTGTAATTTAATTTTGGCTTTAGTACTTCCCCTGTCTCAGATAGATGTAACTGAGGATCGGGTTGAAGGCTGAATAATAGAAACATTGTTCATACTGATGACTTACAAACTAAGATGGCTGGTGCGTGACTTCAAAAGATCTGGACTCCAAATGCCTCCTAGGTCATTGTTCTTAAACATAAACCACAGTTGTGCTGACTCAGTACCTTCTTTCCTGGCCCAGAGTCTAGATTCCAGTACTCTGCATACATGATCTATAGTTTATTTATCTTTCTTCCACAGCAATTACCTCGAGGTGTCTGTGTTCAGAGGAGGGGAAATGGAGATAATATGAAATTACCATTTTGAAAAAGTAAGTTGCTATAAGCTCCTTACAAAGCATAATGTGACAAGTTTCTTAAACACGATGACCTGTGTTTTTCCCATAGGATGATTTTGAGGATTAAATACAACATATTACATTTTTTGTTTAATTTTTATTGGGGTCCAATTTATATGCACAGTATTTGTTCTGATGAGTTTTAACAGTCTGGATACCTGTCTTCGTGAAATTGCCAGAAGAGCCCAATTCCATGATATTGAGACTCAGAAGACCTGGGTTCCAAATGCCTACTGGGTCTGTGGCAGGTGGAGTTGATTCCTTGGCCCTCTTTGCCTTTCAAATTCTAATTCCAGCTGAACTGCTGCTTTCCACTCACCACTTCCAACACAAGGAGAAACCTAGCCCATTTTTTGTCTTTCAAATTCAATACATTTGTGAATTCAGCACTTTTTTCTGAAGATTTGTAGTTGGCTGTGGCAAGAAGACTAGCTGTCCACCAGTGTTGTTCTTCCCCTTCCTTGGCGTCATTTCTGGAAGCAGCTACCCAGCAAGGACATGGTTCCTGGCATGTATTAGTTCTTTTGCAATTCCTCTCCTCTCTCTGACCCTGTGTGCAAATTTAGGGTGGCGATGTCCATATAGCTCTTTAGAGTTCTCCTAGCTTTTGTGCCATTGTCCTCACTGACCCTACCCCAGGTCTGAGAAACTCTTTTCTCCAGAGCAGTAAGAATTTTCTGTGATGATGGAACTGTGTGCTGCCTAGTACTGTGGCCGCTAGTCATATGTGGCTTTGAATCCTTGAAATGCGGTTGGTGTGCCTGATAAACTGGATATGTAGATTTAGTGTTAATAACTTTGAATTTAAATAGGCTCACAGGACTAGTGACAAATACCCTCTCCTTGACCAGACTTTAGTCAGGCTCCTCTAAGCTATCTTCTCAACTAGGCTTTGACTTTGGCATCTGTCCTTGTGAAACTGCCCAGTTTTAGCAAGGATCCTGCCAAGTCAGCGTAAAGAGAATTCCCCACCTTTGATATTTGATCATCCTCAATATCTGGTCGAATTCCCCATCCTCATCTTGATATCTGATCACGCTGGGCTGACTTCAGCAAAAATCCTGTTAGGTCAGTTGAGCCAAAGTCCTCCCTACTCCTGATATCTCCTCTTGGTAATTTTCTGTCTACTGACCTTCACCCTGCTCTTACTGTAAATCCCCACTAGTCCATACTATATTCAGAATGGAGCCCAGTTCTCTACTGAGGTCTCTTTTCTCCTGTTGCAATAGTTCCTGAATAAAATCTGTTTTTATCACATTAACTACTTTGTCCAGCTCTGGTTTTCTGCAACACTAATGTCTAGTGTATTGTAGCTCTAACCCCTGTGATTAAATGCTCAAGAAAGCCTGATTCTCGTTTTCCCTTAATAGTAGGTGAAACTTTTTTTAACCCTGAAAAAAAAAAACCTACTATCCTTAGTATCCATGTACAATTTTTTCTTTTTTCCCAGCAATGGCATACAAACTTAATGTGCAGAAAATAATTTGGAGATTTGGGGTTTTAGCCACAGAAATTCTGATTCCATAAAGCAGGGAAGTGTTTCTCCTGAATGTGACTTTTAAATAAGCATTCAGGTGGTTCTGATGCAGGTGGTCTGTAGACCAACTTTTGAGAAGCACTGTCATAAATATTCGAAACTCCTGGGGTAAAGGTTTGATGCCAGAGGTTATGAATAAAGTTATGAATAAGAATAAGAGGTTATAGAATAGTTTGAAACACAATTTTTGTATTAAACAATGATATGAGAATTTAAGTTTAAGAAAAAGGGAAAACAAAAACTTTTGTGCTAGAACCAACAATGTTTCGCTAGCTTCTGTTCTCCCAGGCAATGCTCACTCTTCTCCTTTGGGATTCTTGGCTGGGAAAGGACAAAAGGCACTGGGACTCTAAGTTTAAAAAGGAGAAGGAAGCCACGTGAAAGGGTGTTTTGATTCCTCTTTCGTTCTCATCATTCTTTCATTCATTCATTCAGCCACTATTATTGACCACTGACCGTCTTCTGGGCACTGTGCTAAGTGCTAGGAATGCAATGTCACTTTCATGGTGCTTGTTGTTTAGAGTATGAGGAGGCAGGGGATTATGAGCACTTAATATTTTTCAGGCACTCTGTTAAATTATTTCCATGTATTATATCATTTTAATCCCTCCCTACACATACAACAATTATATGGAGGTAGATGCTATTGTTACCCAAATAGAAACACTTTAGGAAAAATTAAAACATTCTGTATAGAAATCTCTAGACTAGGCCACAGTGCGTAAAGAAAGAGAAAAATTCTGACTGGGAGTCATAAAGGACAATGAAAAGGGAAGCAGGTAGACCACTTCCTTGTCGGAAGCCTAAAGTCCGTCCCGTTCTTTTTCACAGTGTGGAAGCTAGTCACCCTCAGACCTGGGAGCCAGCATCACTGGCCAGCTGGCTCATGGAAGCTGGGGATGATAGGAGCATTTGGAGAGTCAGAGGACTTCGGTTTCTAGCATTTTAGGTTCAACTCTGAAGCCTTTCTCAGAGAAAATTATTATATGTCAGTCACTCATTTCTATGGGGCTGGAATGCTTCAGATGCTTTATGAGTTTAATTGATCTGTTAAGAAGTATGTTCCTAATATACATAATGGGAGTAAACCATGTTACCTCTGGAATATGAAGTTAATCTTAGCTCTAAGAAATAAATCAGCCCAAATTGTACATTTAATGAGATCAGTCAACTACAAATACAACTCACAGTGTCAACATGTGAATCTTGAGTAGCCAAGGAGGGTCATTGAACTGGAGTAAAGGAGAATGGCTTTGTTAACATATACAAGCTGTAGTTATTCAAATGTGTTTTATCCTGCCTAAAAAAAGAAGAGGAAAAAAAGACTAACGAAAGAAAAACAGGGGCCAGCCTGGGTGGTGCAGCGGTTAAGTTCCCATGTTCTGCTTTGGTGGCCCAGGGTTCTCCGGTTCGGATCCCGGGTGCGGACATGGCACTGCTTGGCAGTCCATGCTGTGGTAGGTGTCCCACACATAAAGTAGAGGAAGATGGGCATGGATGTTAGCTCAGGGCCAGTCAGCAAAAAGAGGAGGATTGGCAGCAGTTAGCTCAGGGCTAATCTTCCTCAAAAAAAAAAAAAAGAAAAGAAAGAAAGAAAAACACATAAAGCAAAAGGAAAGGAAGGATAAAAGAGGGGAAGAAGGAATGAAATGGCAATGGAAGGAGATTGTTCAACTTAGAGAACAGAAAAGGGGAAGAAAAAAGTACTGAGACCCATTGGCAGTGTGTCATCAGCAGTGTATCACAGGCGGTGTATAAGCGATAGAATGTTCTGGCTCCTCTATATACTATCTTGTCCTTATGATCCATGTGATAAGTTAATTCCAACAGCGGCTGTGGATTCACCAGCTTGATGAAGAGTGGAAACCTTCATTTTTAAGATCATCCAGCTTTCTACCTTGGTTCTGACTCCACTCTCATGTGAACCTTGTTTCACCCTGATCTCTTCTGCCAAATGGAATTGTGAATACTAGAATATTTGTGTGTGATAACTACATTTCTCATTGTAAATTATTACATCTGTTGTTTCTGAGTTACTGGTTGTGAATCATCCTCCAGTAGTGACCAATACTGTGTTTACTGAGCCAACACACTAGGGCCAAACTCCAGACTGTGGTGATCTGACCAATGTCCCGCTCCCAGGTGTCCAGTCTGACCACTAGCCTCATCACATTTTCATTATGACCCAGATTTTTGCATCACAGCTTATTATCATTACTGTAGTTATTAACATCATAAAGATGAAAGGTTAGCATTGGCTAAGTGCCTACTGTGTACAGGTACAGTGTAATGTGCTTTATCCATGCTCTTATTTGTACTTCAAGCAACCTTGTTAAGTGGTAATCTTCAAAGGATGGCCTTCTAAATTGGAAAGTTGTTTTCATCAGTCAATTTTCAGGATCCACTTGGAGTCACAAGGACAGAAGAGATGCCTGCCTTGTTAATCTGAACAGCAAGATCAACTCTATCATAATGCGTTGACAGATGTCCCTTCTAGATTTGTCTCACATCTAAGAGGCCAGAATTATTCCCCATTTTATAGAAGAGAAAAATAAGTGTTAAAGTACTAAACTAAACTTGCTCATATTAAAAAATCTAGTTAGTGACAGAGCTGGGATTTTTGCCCAGGTCTGCCTGACAACAGTTTGTGCTTATTTCCTCTGGGATATGTTTACTTCCTAACTTTTAGTAAGCAACGTATTAGTTTTGCATATAACCAACTAACTACTTAACTAACTGGACAAGCATGCATTCCTAAACCGTTAAGTATAGTGAAGTCTGCCTGTGGGAAACTTTGGAGGTCTGCCTTTGGTTGTGAATTCTGAAAATACCACCTGTAACTTAAATATTTGCACATGTAGAAAGTGAGTCATGACTGTGGGAAAATTCTCCCCCATTTACTGTTTGGATTCTATCAACTTAGTATGAAAACTCTTCTGGCTTCCTCAAGGCCTCATCCATCCGCACCCTGGAGAACCTGAAGTTCTTCCTCTACAGATAGAGGGATGAAGTGGCTGAGAGCCTGGAGAGGAACTTGGGATCCTACAGAGAAGTGAGAGTTTGGAAGAATAGAGGACAGAAAAGACAGACTTGACCAGCTAAACAGTATGGCCTAAACAAAGTTATCAACAGACTGGTGGATTCCTGTAAGTAATTAAAGAATAATGTTCAAGAATAGGAAAAGTGGAATCCATATAATGACTGTTTCTGTGCCAAATAGACTACTGATGACAAAATCAGTCTAGGATGGCAGGTCTCTGCCAGATCAGAGGTTTGAACGTTTCTTGTAAACCACAAAATGTCTCCCTGTAATGACGGGATTGCAAACAGTGGTCCCTATGCCAGTCTCCACATTTTTTCATACTTCTGTCTCAGGCTTCTCTTGACTAAAAATCCAAGCCCTGTTGACGCTCAGAAGTCTATTAGTTTTAAGTATTTAAAGAGTCCAGCTGAATCAACAGGTCAGTGAATGGACTCTGAGTGAGGATGGAAGCCCAGGAATTTCCTCATAACCAGCAGTCACTTGAACTCCTCAGTAAAACGTGCCATTGCTGTGATCTCTGAAGGTACCTAGTTGAGCACAATTGTATTGGATGAGAGAACAATGCCCTACAAAAAGGTAAGTTGACCTACCTATTGGAGGTTGATGCAAAATTAGAATTTAAATTTCCTGCAACATAGAAATAATTGCGAAGACATTTCTCTCTAAGGCTTGTGTCTTGAACCTAAAGGAATTATGTATTTCACTTGACTGGATCCTTGAGCAATATCAAAACAAAATCAGACAGCATTAAACTTTCAATTAAAATGTTAGAAGCCCTGTGTTTGGCAAGGCTAAATATTTGAACTTTCTCTAACTATCAGGGACTAGTTTGACCAACTCAAGATCAGATAGAAAATGATAAAGAACCTTCTTTTTAGGAGTATGTTCTCTCTATAATAAACTAACCAAGTATATTCCCATGCAGAACCCTATAAGGCTGTCAGCGATGTAAGAAGCTAAGGATAACATCATGCACTGTACTGCCAATCCCTCAGGAAGCAGAAAACATGCACCCACAGAAGTAAAAAGCAATGACTTAAGGGAAAGTCATTTCTTTCTGCTTTAATCTTGATTGAAGTCTGTTTTCATTTTCTGTGAAGATGCTTCGATCTGGCAATGTCACTCTAACACTACACCAATGGGTTATAAATGAGCCAGAATCAAAGAGGAAAAAATTATACAGGAGACTCTCAACTTGTCTGTTCTTCCTGCTTTATAAATAAGCCAGATCACCACTACAAACCTATTAAGGCTGAAATACACTCAAGAAATAATAATCCATCCTTCTGAAGACATTTCTAATAAACAATACAGCAAATCTTACAGATAATAATTAAATCTAGTCATTAGTAGTGGCATCTATGGTGAAAGTGACATATTAAAATTTTTTTTCCCCAAAATGTGAAAGGATCAAGCCAAGAACATAGGAGTCCTTTCTGAAATTACAATTCTCTATTAGATCTTACTTTTAAAAAAGAATTTAAAATTCCTAGTCTTTTCTTAGTACTAAGTTTCTAGCACCGCCTCAAGTTGTATGTGTCCTATGAGGTAGTATACAAATCATATCAATAACTTATAATGATTTCACATTGCTAACCTTCCTGAAAATATGGTGCATTCTACTTCATTCTGAGTTGAAGTTCCATCCAAATTCTTAGCACAAGCAAAATCATACAAGTATATGTTCACTCAATAAGCATTTATTGAGTATCTGCTGTATGTTTAGCAGTATACTAGGCATTGGGAATACGCACGAACTCATAGTTTGTGGGAGTATACAGTCATATAAGCAAGTACAATGGATGCAGAATGTTCTGTACTGTATAAAGTGCAGACCTAAGTGACCTTAACTATTGGAAAGGGTGTCACCTAGAATCTCCCCTAAGCTTCAACAGCCCTTATCATCTCTTATAACTACTGAAAGGAAATCTAACTAAGAAAGAGTTTGTGCTACCCTAAAGAAATCTAAGAAATAAAGAGTTCCTTCTTTTCATCATGCGGCAACAGAATATCCAACTGATGTCTTAAAGATGTGCCAAGAAGGCTGTCTCACCATCATGGAAAAACGTGAGCTCCGTCTTCTTTTACCCACTGGTAAGTCCCCTCCATTCTTTCAGGTCTCCTTCCTATCATTAGTCATTCTTCCTATTTTTATAAACGTTGATCCAGAGAACTCGTTGAGATGACACAAGAGCAATACATCTCAGATCTCCTCTCTGGGAACATTATCTGGTAAGGATACAGAATAAAGACAGAACAGGACACTGACCTCTTTTTGCCAAGTCGAGATACTAAGCCCTTGCAGTCGGTGGAGTCCATGTCAAAATAAGATCCCCTTTCCTCTCTGATCATAGATCTGGCTGTCTCACCCATCCATCCACCCTGCTTTGCAGTAAGGCTCTGTTGCAGGTACATCTGCCTTTTTACTGAAGTAAGATGGAGGGTCAGCTTTTGAGATTTAGGAGAGGCGTAAGGGTGATGGGAAATAGCTGTCTCAGTTGACCAGGAGTGTATATAGGTAATTCTCAGAGCCCATTGAGATTTGTGGTCATAAATTTAAAGTATTCACGATTCGGTCCCTCCAAATTGGCCCTAGTATTCTTTGCAAATACCTGGATTTTTCCGCCAGCTTTGTCATTCTTCAATTCCTGTCACACATCATGAGAAAGGTGGGAACATTTGGGAAGCTAGCTTTCTCTTGTGCTCATATAGCTGTGTAATATCATAAAGGAGTTAGTCTGTAGCCCTCAGCAAGCCGTTTTTACTTTTGCAAAATGCTTCATCTGTTAAATACAAGTAATAGTTCCTGCTATGCCATCTCACTATCATTCATGGATCTTATAATCTTTTATTCTGTACTTACTGTATTCCAGGTACTATGTCAGGACACAATGAGAAATCCATTAGGCACATGAAGAAATAATAAAATGTGCCATATGCCACACACGCCAGCGCTGTGGAAGCACATTGCTATGATTGGGAGACTTCCAAATTCAAATTATATTTGTCTTGAAAGTTAAGTAGGTAATATTTGAGTTGAGTCTTAAAGGAAGAATAGGATTCCATCAGTGGAGAAGGGATCAATATAAACAAAGGCATGGAAATCAAATATTTTATTCAGATGATAGCAAATAATTGACTATAATTGAATACCTGGGTGAGGGCAGGCGAAGTCAGGAAGTAAAAGATGAGGCTACAAATGGAGGTTGAAAATTGAATGCCTTACTTTGCATGGTGATAGTTTATTATATATAGTATAATAGAAGGATTATATTACATATATTGCTTATACATACATATATTTATATAATATATGAATCTATGATTTAGGAAATTTTATTTTATTTTATTTTTTAATATTTCAGTCTCTTTATTCTAGTCCAACTCTTTTTTTTTTTTTTTGAGGAAGCTTAGCCCTGAGCTAACTGCTGCCAATCCTCCTCTTTTTGCTGAGGAAGCCTGGCCCTGAGCTATCATCTGTGCCCATCTTCCTCTACTTCCTATGAGGGACGCCTGCCACAGCATGGCGTGCCAAGCAGTGCCATGTCCCCACCTGGGATCTGAACTGGTGAACCCTGGGCCACCAAGAAGCTGAATGTGTGGACTTAACCACTTTGCCACTGGGCCGGCCCCTAGGAAATTTTAAATATTTTGAAAAGTTAAACTCAAAATGTTTGGAAAATATTCAAACTTTCTAAAAAAGATGCATTCCATTATTTTGCATTTTGGGAAGATATATGACATTGCAAAAGATGGATTAAAGGAGAAAAATAAGCAACAGGGATAGTAATAAGAAGGTTATCCCAATAGAATTGCTGTGAGGATACAGAGGGAGACACTGGGTGTGTTTTTTAAGTGTAAATCATCATTATTACTAGACCTTAGCATTCTGGATTTTATGCAATGGTCAATGATTTTTTTTTAAAAAACAGTGTTTTCAAAGATGAAGATTAAATGGAAACATATTTGATTACTGCTCATGCTCAAGAGAGTCTGTGGATGCTCCCTCATTCAACCCTATTCTCCATAAATTGTTTCTTAGGCTAGCCAAAGTATTTCTGAGGATAATGGCATTTCTGACTTTTGACAATTCATGAAGAAATCAAAACAGTTAAAAAGAATGTTGAAGTACATGTATATGCAAAGGCTAGATGAGTACATATATAAATTATAATAGCTGTGTTAGGGTAGAAGGCCTAAAAATTAAATCTCACTTTCTCTTTCCAAGTCTTAGTCTCTGAGCCTCAGTTTCCCCTTCTGTCAGAGGAGGCTACCAGTAACACCTTGCTCATAGTGTTGATGAGAAATAACTGGGTTAATATTTTGAAAGCATTAGAAGAGTGTCTGTGGAAGTGCTCCATAAATATTTGACAAAGTATGATGTAATGTTTCGGCAACAGTGTTATAAATATGTCTGAATATATGAAAATAAATATCCTAAACTCCCTCTTTTATGGATGTCATTAATTTTATTTCACTATCTTTGACTAAAAAAACAACTCTATCATGGTTATCTCTTGGGGGACAAACAGGGAAACTGGACAAAGGGGTAACTGGATGAGAAGGATATTTCTCACTGTAACTTTTGTGTACATGTCTGTGTTTTTATATATATTTCATTTTTGAACATCACTGCAATAACTATTCAAAGAAGTAAAAGTAATAGAAGAAGTAGTGCTTAACATTTATTGAGCTTCTAACATTGAGTCATATGTGGAATTAGGCACTTTATGTGTATTTTTTATACTTAATTTTTTACTTAATTTTTATACTTAATTATTGCAAGTTATCTATCTATCTATCTAGATTGATCTCTCTCTCTCTCTAGAGAGAGAGAGTGTGTGGAGCGGAGGAAGAGTTGGGAGAGAAAGTGATGAGAATGTGAAACTAATTGTCCTCAACAGAAGGGTGGGTTCCAGAGAGAGTGGATGGAAAAGATCCTGGGGAGAGGGCTTCAGGGAAGAGATGAAAACCTAGTGAAGAATGGATTATGTGTGTGTTTAGATGGGTCTTGAGACAGATTTGTAGAGTTTCTTGACACTTGTAGTGTCACGAGTACAGCAGAATGGTTTCCATTCTGACATGAGCAGCGAGGTCCTGGACTTCGGGGGCGGGGGCTTATGGACAGGGTGAGGGATGGATGACTTGGTGTAACCTGTGGAGAATGATGTAGCAATATTATGTGTCTCAGTGAATACCACTGTGGACAGCCATTATTGAGCACTTGATCCCTACTACAATCCCATTGCTTTGGTGCTCTGTAAACCCAGAACTTAAGCACATCTTGGGGAAAGGAGGGGAAGAAACTCCAAGGTGACTGAGAGTAAGTTTCTGCCATCCAGATAGAATGAAGCACAAAATAGAAATTGTTCAATTATAGACAATTATAGAAAATAAACATATTCCTTGTGCGTTTGAGTTGTGGATTGAGATTCATCTCTGCTACATATGTTCAATGATCTTTAGATTAATAATTTAACCATGTAATACTACTCTTTAACACCATTTGAATCAAGAAATTATGGGTTTACACACATTGGACATTTTTATTTGGAAAGATTCCTTCGTCATCTAATGCTTCATTTTACAGGGAGGAATCTAAAATACAAAGAGAAAATATACTTTCCCAAGATCACTTAGAAAATTTGTATATAAAATATTTTCAAATTATTTTAGGTGAAGTAAGCTTTCCCTTGCCTATAAACAGCTCCTTTGTCTACCCTCAGATGCTTGAAATTCCAGTTTTTTATAAGAATACGTGGATGGGTAAAAGAAGTCTAAAAGAAATACAAATCTAACCAATTGTTTTCCATAGGTTTATGAATATTCCAACAGAAAGGGAAGCCAGAGAAAAGAGAAAATCATTTAATTAAACATTAATTTCATTTGCTGTCAGCACCAAATATGAGTATCAGTGGTTTGAGCCACAACAGAATTATCAACATATTTAACCAGACAGGATTTTTTTGAGATTAAATAAACATGAAGGAAAGAAAGCCATAAAATATTTATGAATGGTGAGAATAAAAGTCAGTATCCTAGAGTTTCAGAGGTGATAAAAACAATGTTTCCAGGAGTAGACAGAGCAGGCTTCATAGAGACAATGGGGTTTTACCCAGGCTTAGAGAGATATTGGTCTGAATGGGCCTAGAGAGTAGGAACAGGCAGTCCGTGTAAGAAAAATGATTGCAGGAGGAAATAGAGCCTGTTGTGAAAACAGAGAGGATACTTATCATTCACCAGGAAGCTACCCCATGAACATTTACTGAGTGTTGTATTCATTTTATTCTTTCAGGTTGCAAGCAAGAGACATACCCAGACAATCTCCTGTAATGGGGTTTGTTTTATTTTAAGCATTTGTTTTTCTCTAGAATTCCCCTGGGGACCCTGTTTTCTCTCTACATATTTCTGTTATCTTCGTCTCTGCTTTCCTGGGTCTCTCTCTCTCCACCCTCTGCCATCCTGGAAGGTGGAGGTGAGGGGCAGCAGAGAGAGGAATAAAATATTGGTGAACACATTTTTTCTTTTGACCTTGAGGTGTTCACAGTTTCCTAAGAAGGAAAGATGAAGAAAACCCACTATGATACATTCTATAATGGAAGACAGCAGAGAGTGCTATGGGTTCAACAAGAAGGGCCCATTGTTCAGTCTGGGGAGTTCAGGAGGGACCCATGAGTTCATGGGTAGATTTCTGGAGAACATATCTATGAGCCAAGTCTTAAGTATGGGCCAGCAAGGTCAAGATTTGTAAGACTGCAGGCAGAGGAAAGATTATGGACAACAGCATGCATGGTTCATCGTAATATGCATTAGAGAACTGTAGTAATCTGCTATTTCTAGATTATAAAGTGAAAGAAGTAGCAACCAGGTAATAATTGGGCTTGTGTGCCCTGCAATGGATTTGTACTTGTCTTACAGGCAATGTGTTGCCATTGGAAGGTTTTAAGCACCAGAGCATAGAATTGCATTTCAAAGTATTATATTTTTGTGTGGATGGAGGATGAGTATCAGAAAGGAAAAGATGAAGAGTTGAGTAATGTAAAACATGCTATGTAATATTTCTTAATTCTGTGGACTTTATGCTACTTTCCCTTGTTTAGCCTGTGTCCTGGAATCATCTCCCAGTGCTACGTTGCATTAGGCAAGATGGTAAAAAAAATATCGTCAGAGAAGGGAGAGCAGGATAGAGATATGGGGCAGAGAAAATCTCTTTTCTCTTGACCCCTGGGTGTTGCACTGCAGAGTGGACCAGCTATCTTTCAGTGATGGCGTTAGGGTGTCAGATCTTTTTGTCATCATGATACTTCCATCCCTGAAGAAAGCTACAGTCAGCACCCCTACATTATTGAAAAGGATGAGCTTCCTGTGCAACTAGTGCAAAATGCACAATTTAGTTTCATTTGTGTGCAATAGAATTTATCATCACAGAATACGAAAGTCAGCAATACCACATAGATCTCAATGCCAAAATCTTGTCATAATCTGCAATTGATAACATACAAATATCAAATGATCATCCCAGGAAAATTTTATCAAAATCCCTGTTAGACTTGTTGAATTGAATGGTAGCATTTTAGAGGGACAAAAGTAACTATAATAGGCATATGCTGATGAAAGAGCCATTAGCAAATCCTTGAAGGGTTTGTGAAACCTCAAATTTCCTCAGCACTATTTCTCACCTTATGTGGCACAACTTTTGAGGTCGTTGAACTTGTTTGGTTTGCAAATTAGGAGGATGTAAGGACAGGTCATTCATTAAAATAACTCCAAAATGAGTTTGCCAGATTTTATTAAATTTTATTCTTCATGGTAAAAATATTATAAAAATCAGTTGTAAAATCAGTACATACAAGAATCGGTATAGTTATATTTTGATATATTGTGATCCTGACACGATAGATGTCAGGATAATGCAGCCAAAATAAACTTGTTAATGAGAAAAAAAGAATAGCAATGGATGGTTTTTTTTACTTGGGTTAGGATGAATTTACTGGCTAACATTTTGGATAACTTTGGATAACTCTGGAACATTCCATTCAACTTGGTTTTCACTGGCTGCTTAATATAGTTCAGTGAATGCCGTAGGCTTTCCAATATCACTAGACAAAAATGAAGAAATGGATTGTCTAACTACTAGTTCAGACAGACATACGGAGGGCAGTCAGTAATGCTGATTCAAGATACAGATTTTAATCCCTCTAAACAGGATCTTAATGCGCATTCCTCATGGTTGCATGTTAGAATGTTCTTTTTCTTTTTTGTATGTTTTCCAAGGAGAAAGCTGAGATTATTCTGACTATGAGAGGATGTCTGCTTTGCCAACAGTTCCTATTCCACAGGGAAAGGGTGGAATGACATTGTGTAAAACTCCACCAGCTCTGGTCTCATTTCCATATGGAGCTTCAAATAGCCCCTTCCTGACTGCAGCTGGTGATGCCACGAGAGGCTTCGCAAAACTCCAATTAAAGGACCAGAGTGGGGATTTGGAGAAATGCAGCCCTTCAACTCGTCATAAGAGGTGTTGCACTCCAGTTCATAGAACTAAGTGAAGCTGATTTATTATTTTTGTGTCAAAGTAGCACCAGACTTGGTCTGGTGAGAGAGAAAAGAGGCCAAATCAATAGTTCTTCTTTTGAGGCGGTTTTTTTTGGTTAAATAAACCGAAAAGTTAGAAGGACCACAGAGGATACACAATTTAATTATCTGAGTCACTTTTAACAGAATTCTCCATCTTCCCTTCTCAGCTTCACTGCACTAAAGGAATGCCTTCCTCTGAAGTCTGTATTTGGCTCGTGAATCTCAAACATCAAAAGTCATAGGTGAATCAGGACATCATCTTTAGAGTTTGTTTTTAACCCTTTGGTCCAATATTTTACATTTTCATATATAAAATAATGTACATCTGCACTTGTATACATTTATATACATTGTGTGTGTATATAAATATACATTTACATTTATAATTCTTTCCAGCATGGGTCTGAAATATAATAGATGGTCAACAATTAATTAACTAGACCAGAAACATTTGAAGCAATTATCACTATAACAAAAACTAAATCACCTACTTCCTTTGAATCTTACAAATAATTTGCTTAACTTAGAGTATATCTGATCTACACATACGTTTCTGAAATAATAAATATATTTCTGGGCTTATTAAGCTTTACAAAAGGGGTGCTTTTCTTGAAATCTCGAATGCTTACAATGAATCCAGGAAAATAATATTTAAAGCAAACTTAGATTGTTAAAAAAGAAACTTGAACTAGTTTTTTTTTTTTTTTTAACATTCTCATTTTTAGTGGGAAGTTTGTCTTAATCTTTTATACTTGCTTGCGTTGTTTAGATAAGCACACATGGTTTGCCTGGAGTAGATTTATTTTGGGTTGGGTCATAGAATGGGTGAGGTATAAAACATTCATAGGGAAGGAAATGATGGTGGTAATATTATGATAAGGAACAAAAGTGCTAAAGTTCATTTTTAATATTCACAGATGTGTGGCCATCTTGATAAAAATGATCCCCAAAGTTTTATTAGAGGACTGTGCTATGCACTTTTTTCTTTGTGTTTTCACATGTAAGAAAAAAAAAATAGCTGCAAAAACCCCTTGGATTGATCTGTTTCTTCTTGGCTGTGGAAACTTACATGAAATATTATCAACAGGCAGCCAAATCCCACAAAGCTATTACCTTTGAGGACTTGTCTCAGGGTGGTACTGCTCCTGGCAGAATTTCTCCACGTCTAGTTACCATTTGCAGATTTCATGCAACTTTTATCAGGGTGTTTCAGTAAAAACAAGATGATCATATTAGTGAGTGTGTATAAGAGAAAAGGGCAGCTTCAGAAAACTCAACTCTAATCCTTCTAGATACAGTCTCCAGCTGGGCTTGACAAGGAGTCATGTGCCATATCAGGAGGGGAGATAGCAGTTGCACTTAAGATGGTTTTGTTTGAGTCAAATGATCAGGCCTCTCCTGTTTTATCTTAAACTTGTAGAGATGGTTTATGTTTCTGATGAGGGCAGCCAAATAATGCAGTGGTAATCCAAGCCTGTTTATCCTCCGGCAATGGGGTATGTTACATTATACTTTACCTTTCAACCCCAAGCGATGATCTAAGTTATAAGGTGTTATGTGCCTCCACCGAACTCAGGTCCATCTTTCAGATTAGTTTTGGAAACCTCAGAAACCTCACCTTTGCAATGGCTCTTCTGTCTGGTGTTTGGAGGAGGTGAGTTTGTGGTAAGGTTCAGTGAGTTACCATGGCCACTTACATTTTCACTCTTTTTCCCCCCTCCTCCAGTTGCTTTAATGCATGGTATAACCACCGTTGAGCTCATTATCTTTTTCAAACTGTTATCCCCTCTGTAGTCTGATTCTTAGTTGGTGGCACCAATTTCCATTAGCTTTTCAAACTACAAAACTGGGGTTCATTGTTTCTTCCCACTCACTAAGAGTTTCAACTCTAGTTCCATTTTCCTTCTCTGACTCTGTTCCCCTCATTTGTTTCCCTTAGCTTGTTCAATATAAGATTCATTAGAAGAGAATTAAGTCCTCTTTGAAAGAAAAGAGGGTTTCTATAACTAAGCTATTTTTCATGAAAACAGAAGAAAAAAGTAAAATAAAAGGGAAAAGAACCTCATCTTGCCAAACATTTGTCTAATAAATCACATCACAAAAATTACGTTTTTCAAGCTTGTTTAAAAAGAACATTTTAAAACAATGAATTATAATTCCATCTTTCTTATTCTTTTGATTTATAATGCATACTTTCCTCCTTTCTAAAAAAAAATCTGTATGTTTTAATGACAGTGCATATATTATAGAAAATTTCAAAGGAGAGGTCAGAAATAAATATTTTTTTTTTTAGAAAACACGGAAAACAGGGATGGGACTTAATTTTACCTTTAATCTGATGTAAAAGAGTGGACACAATTAAAAACTAAATTACATTGAGTTTCCTGGTAGCAAAAGGATGATAGAAAGAAGCGTATCATTTTTCAAAAGATACCCACTGAGATCGATGCATATAACTTATCACAGGTAAACCGTCAGGCCTCAGAGATTTAAGAAAGACTCTCCTTCTAAATTCTTTGCAATTGTGGAATCTGAAACCTTTATCTGAGACAGCCTTTCATCCACAGCACTGCCCCTTCCCTGAATCACAGAGAAAGTGATCTTCAAATTAAACTGTGGATTCGTTCTAAAATTCATCAAGAATGACGATACTGGCTTTATTTGTTGATCATATTTTTCCAGACCTTAAGAAGCATTTGTCGCGATGAATACTTTCAGAAATCATATTAATTCCCTTCAGAAACTAAAGCTTCATTAACTGAATTAATGTATTTGTATACCAAATAATAAGATAATGGCGTAAAAGTGATATGATTATCAAGAGCTTATCATAAATATCTGACTATAAAATTAGATATCTTTAGCTATGTAGATTTTCAGTTATAGGATTTATATCCTTTTGAATTCAGCCCTTTAAAAAATCCTAAAATGGCCCTTTAACTATGATAGCGTAAATTCACATAAGTATCTCTAATAGGAAATGTGTGATGCAATAGTTACAAAAAGAGAAATAAAAATTCTAGAAAAGAGTGGTAAAAATCTTTGTCCTTCTTTACTCCTGTCTTCCACATTCCCTCTACAGGCTGACTTGTAATTTAGTTCCTGTAACTATTGTATTCCATTAGCATTTAACATCTTAGACATCTCTTTTCTTTTACGTGAGTCCTTTGGGTGGCTTGGCATACACTTCTTGGAGATTTATCCTATAATTGAGCCTGTGATAAGTGAAAAAAAAATCCCCTTTTATTCCAGTAGTCCTGGGAAGATTAGGCACTTCCTATCCAGATTAGCAGTTAGAGCTGCGAGTACCTTAAAACAAATCAGTTGGTCCTTCTATAAAGAAACACAAAATGTATGTGTTGACCAGCCTTTTCTTTCCATGCCTCTGGAATCTCTGTGAACAGATTCCTTGGAACAGAGAGTCTCTCTTCCATTTGGGTGAATGGTACACAAATATAAATATAGGCTGCAAAAGAACATAACTGGGCCAAAGTTCACAATAGTTTGATGAATAAACAAGGGTCACAAAAGCTGGAAATACAGGCAGTCTTACCAGGCTTCATATTTCTGCTGACTCAAGTCAAAGAAAAACAAAGGGTTAGGTGTCAGTAACCAAACACTTCTTCTTATTTTCTTCTTCTTATTTTTTTAGTCTAAGTTAACTATATTGTGAAAGGTATCTTTTCTGTGACTGCATTTATTCAGTAAGGATCGTAGATTGTAAAACTCATGAGAAAGAAATAATGCTTTAGCTCAGTTCCATTTGGTGCCATTCAGTTCACCCAACATCTGTGGAAGATACAGAGATAAACAAGGGGCTGAAAACGGATTTAGGGCAAATAGCACAATTCACTTACACGTATACAGTCAAATGTGACACATATTGTAAGATAGTAAAAAGTGCTATGAAATACACAAAAAGAGGCAGAGATTAATCAAATACCTGTACATTGCCTGGAACTTAACAAATGTCTACAACTTTCACATGCATTGATCTAGACAGTGGATATCCTATTAACAGCATCTTGTGCTGTAGTTTTCAGTCCTTGGATTTAGTTGAGATTGGAGTGAAGATGGGAGTAGTTCTGACGTAAGTCTTTCTGACTTAAGATCTTGAACCTTCAAGTCCTTCACAATCTCATTACCACATATTCTGTGTTACTCTCCTGTTGACGTACTATACTCCAGAACTTCTGAAGTTTTTACAAATTCCCTAATTAGCCTGGCTTCTTCACGTTTTCTCACTGTTGTATCTGCTGCTTCCTCTGCCTAGACTGCCCTTCTCTTACCTTATGAGTGTAGATTGTTCCTTTAAAACCCAATCTAGATGTAAAGCCTTTGGCAACCCCTGAAGACATTGGAAGATGCCAACTGTTCTAATGTTGTTGTACCCATAACCGCTTATGTTGACTTCTTTTTACACTCATTTCATTACATACGGTCTGGCTGTTCATTAGACTGTGAGCCTATGTTTATCCTCACAGCAACTGGTAGTTCCTTAGTATGTCCAATGCGAGAATGAATGAAGACCAACATCTTCCATTGTCTTTCCCAACTATTTCTCTCAGTAAAGATGCTAACTTCTTTAAATTCCTCGTGAACTTATAGCCTTACAGAGTTCTGAAAATCAGCCTTTCAAGTGAATTCTAAAACTTAACTGGCCTGTAACATTTGGAAAATTTTAATAGAATTGTCCTTTACAAAATACATCAATGCGTTTATTCAACAAGTGTTTGTTGAGTGTCTTCTGTGCTCAAAGCCCTGTAGTAGGTAATATGAGAGATACAGACAAAATATATGCAGAACATTCAATCAATATTTATAAAATGAAGGTATAGCAAAACAGTAATGAGACACCAGGAGGAATGGAATAGACATGGTCTTGGGAATTCCCAGTGGAAAGAAGTGCACCATCATTCTCTCTCTTTTTTTTAAAGTTTTAAAATTATTATTATGTTAAAAAATACATAACATGAAATCTAGTCTTTTAAATTTATTGTATGCAGTACAGCATTGTTTAGTGTAGGCACCATATTATACAACAGATCTCTAGAACATTTTCATCTTACGTGACTGAAACTTTATCCCTTAACTCCCCATTTCCCCTTCCCCAAGCTCCTGACAACCACCCTTCTACCTTCTGCTTCAATGAGTTTGACTCATGTAAGTGAGATCATGCAGCAATTGTCCTTCTGTAAATGGCTTATTTCACTTAGTGTAATGTCCTCAAGGTTCATCCATGCTATGGCACATGACAGGATTTCTTTTTTGTATGTCTGAATAATATTCCATTGTACGTATATTTCAGATTTTCTTTATCCATTCACCTGTTCATGGACATTTAGGTTGTTTCTACTTCTTGCCTAGTGTAAATAATGCTGCAGTGAACATGGGAGTGCAAATATCTCTTTGAGATCCTGATTTCAGCTCTTTTGGATAAATACCCACAGATGGGATTGTTGGATCACACGATAGTTTTATTTTTAATTTTTTGAGGAACCTCATAGTATTTTTCTGTAGTGCTGCTCCATTTGACATTCTTACCAACAATGCACAAGGGTTTCAATTTCTCCGCATCCTCCCCAAAATGTGTTAGTTTATGTTTTTTATTTTTATTTTTTAATAATGGCCATACTAACAGGTGTGAGGTGATATTTCTTTGTGGTTTTAATTAGCATTTCCCTGAGAATTAGTGATGTTGAGCATCTTTCAAATGCTTATTTGTCATTGGTATGTTTTCTTTGGAGAAATGTCTGTTCAAGTCCTTTGCCCATTTCCTAGTTGGGTTATTTGATTTTTTGCTATTAAGGTGTAGGAGTTACTTATATATTTTGGATATTAACCCCTTATAAGATATATAGTTTGCAACTATTTTCTTATATACCATAAGTTGCCCTTTCGTTCTGTTGATTGTTTACTTGCTATGCAGAAGCATAGTTTGACATAGTCCCCTTTGTCTTTGTAGTCCCTTTAGTTTTACATAGTCCCTTTTGTCTATTTTTGCTTTTGTTACCTGTGCTTTTGGCATCGTACCCAAGAAATCATTGCCAAGACCAGTGTCATAAAATTTTCTCCTGTTTTCTTCTAGGAGTTTTAGTGTCAGGTCTTATGTTTAAGTCTTTAATCCATTTTCAGTTGATGTTTGTGTATAGTGTAAGATAGGGGTCCAATTTCACTTTTTTCGCATTTGGATATCTGGTTTTCCCAGCACCATTTGTTAAAGACACTTTGCTTTCCCCATTGTCGTTTTTTTTTTCCGCCGAGGAGGAGTCCCCCTGAGCTAACATCCATGCCAATCCTCCTCTGTTTTTTAGTATGTGGGCTGGCAGCACAGCGTGGCTGCTAACAGAGCAGTGTAGGTCCACGCCTGGAAACTGAACCTGGGCCGCGGAAGTGGAGTGCACTGAACTTAACCAGTAGGCTGCTGGGGCTGGCCCTCCATTGTGTGTTCTTGACACCCTTATTGAAGACCAGTTGATATGTGTGTGGGTTTATTTCAGGGATCTCTGTTCTGTTCTGTTGATCTGTATGATTGTTTTTATGCCAGTACCATCTTGTTTTGATTATGTAGCTTTGTAATATGTTTTGAAATTGGGAAATGTGAGGCCTCCAACTTTGTTCTTCTTCCCCAAGATTGTTTTATCTCTTCAGAATCCTTTGTGGTTCCACAAGAATTTGAAGATTGTTTTCCTGTTTCTGTAAAAGACGGTCGTTGGGTTTTTGATAGAGGTTGCGTTGAATCTGTAGGTTGCTTTGTGTAGTGTGGACATGGACTTACTACAATAGAATGGACTTAACAATATTAAGCCTTCTAATCCATGAACTTGGGATATCTTTCCATTTATTTGTGTCCTTTTTAATTTCTTTCAGCAATGGTTTATGGTTTTCAGTGTACAAGTCTTTTGCCCTCTTGGTTAAGTTTATGTTTAGGAATAAACTTTTATTCTTTTTCTTTTATTCTTTTTGATGCTTTTGTAAACGGGATTGTTTTCTTAATTTGCTTTTTAGTTTGTTGGTTAGTGCATAGAAACACAGTGGAGTTTTGTATGTTGATTTTGTATCCTGCAACTTTACTGAATTCATTTATTAGTTCTAACAGTTTTGTGTGTGTGTGTGTGTGTGTGTGTCTATACGTGTGTGTGTGGAATCTTTAGCGTTTTCTACCTATAAGATCATGTCATCTGTAGTCAGAGATCATTTTCCTTCTTTTTCAATTCACATGCCTTTTATTTATTTTACTTGCCTAATTCCTCTGACTAGGCTTCCAGTACTGTGCTGAATAGAAGTGGCAAAAACAGTCATCGTTACCTTTTTCCTTATCTTAGAGGAAAGCTTTTAGTTTTTCACTATTAAATATGATGTTAGCTGTGGGCTTTATGTTCATATCCTTTATTATGTTGAGGTAATATCCTTGTATTCCTAGCTTGTGAGTATTTTTATTATGAAAGGGTGTTGATTGTGTCAGATACTTTTTCTGCATCTATTGAGACGATCATGTGAGTTTTATCCTCCATTCAGTTAATGTGGTGTATCATACTGATTGGTTTTCATACGTTGGACTAGGCTTGTATCCCAAGGATAAATCCTAATTGGTCATAGTGTTTGATCTTTTTAATGCACTGATTGATTTGGCTTGCTAGTATTTTGTTGAAAATTTTTGCGTCTATGTTGATCAGGCATATTGGACTGTAGTTTTCTTGTAGTGTTTTTTTTTTTTTTTTCTCGCTTTGGTATCATGATAATGCTGACCTCATAAAATGAGTTTTAAAGTGTTCCCTTCTCTTCAGTTTTTTAAAAGAGTTTGAGAATAAACAGTGTTAATTCTTCTTTAAATGTCTGGTAAAATTTACCAGTGAAGCCATCTGGCCCTGGGCTTTTCTTTGTTGGAATATTTCTGATTACTGATTCAATTTTCTTTTTTTTGTTTTTGAGGAAGTTTAGCCCTGAGCTAACATCTGCTGCTAATCCTCTTTTTGCTGAGGAAGACTGGCTCTTAGCTAACATCTGTGCCCATCTTCATCTACTTTATGTGTGAGATGCCTACCACAGCATGGCTTGCCAAGCAGTGCCATGTCCACCCCTGGGATCTGAACTAGTGAACCCCGGGCCACCGAAGCGGAATGTGCGAACTTCACTGCTGTGCCACTGGGCCAGCCCCTCAATTTTCTTATTAATTATATTCTGTTCAAATTGTCTGTTTCTTCATGGTTCAGTCTTAGTAGATTTTATCTTTATAGGAGGTTATCACCTTTTTTCTAGGTTATCCAATTTGTTGGTGTATAATTGTTCATAGTACTTTATTATAGTTCTTTTTATTTCTGTGGCGTCAGTTGTAATTTCTCCTCTTTCATTTCTGATTTTATTTATTCGAGTCTTGTTTCTTTTTTTCTTAGCCTGGAAAACGTTGTCCATTTTGTTGGTCTTTTCAAAAAACCAGCTCTTTAGTTTTTCCCTTTCCTATTTTGTTTATTTGTGCTCTAATCTTTATTATTTCTTCATTCTGCTAACTTTGGGCTTAGTTTATTTTCTTTTTCTAGATCCTTGAGGTGTAAACGTAGGTTGTTTAATTGTAGTCTTTCTTCTTTTTTAATATAGGTATATAATAATATGAGCTTCCTTCTTAATACTGCTTTTGCTGTATCCCATGAGTTTTGATGTGTTGTTTTTGCTTTATTTGCCTCATGATATTTCTGATTTTCCTTTTGATTTCCCATTGGTTGTTCAAGAGTATGTTTTTAATTTCCACGTATTTGTGAATTTTCCAGTATTTTTTTCCTGCTATTTATTTCTAGTTTCATTCAATTCGGGTCAGGATAGATACTTGCTGTGATTTCAGTCTTCTTATACGTGGTGTGACTTGTTTTGTAAGCTAACATGTAATGTACCCTACAAATGGTTGCATGTGCCTTGAGGAGAATGTGTATTCTGTTACTGTTGGGTGGAATGTTCTGTATATGTCTGTTAAATCCAGTTAGTCTCTACTCTTTTCTAATTGATCTTCTGTTTAGATGTTTTATTCATTATTGAAAGTTGGGGTCTTGAAATTTCCTACTATTATTGTGTTGCTCTCTGCTTCTCCCTTCAGTTCTGTCAATGTTTGCTTCATATACTTAGGTGCTTGATGTTGGGTGCATACTTACTGGATAATTTCAAGTGACTTATCTTCAAATTTGCTGATTCATTTTTCTGCTTGATCAAGCAAGTCTGCTGTTGAATCCCTCTAGTGAATTTTTCAGTTCAGTTATTACATTCTTCAACTTGAAAATTTCTGTTTGACTCTTTTTAAAACATATTTTCTCTTTCTTTGTTGAAATTTTCATTTTGTTCATATATCATTTTCCAGAGCTCATTGAACATCTTTATGATAGTTATTTTGCAATATTGTTCAGGTAATTCATAGATCTCCATTTCTTTCAGGTTGGTCTCTGGATGTTTATTTTGTTCCTTTGGGCTGTTACCCCCTGTTTCTTTGTGTTCCTTATAATTTGGAGTTGGTATCCATGCATTTGAAAAAACAACCACTTCTCCCAGTCTTTATGGGCTGGCTTCATACAGAGAATGAACTTCACCAATCAGCCCAGCTATTGATTCTGGGGACCTCTCAAGCCTTTTCTGTAGATGTGGCTTCTCTGCATTTCTGGGTGTAGATTCCTAATTAGAGGGATGTGCTGGTTTCTTTTTATTCAGAAGCTTATAATCTCTTACTCCTTCTGGTGTCTGTCTGCTGTACCAGCGGTCCTCTGGAGCAGTAGCCCACCAACCAGCTCTTTTTTATTCTCAGTGGCCCCAGGCATCTGAAGTATGCCAGGTCCCATCAGCACTCCAATACCTGTGAACCAAAAATCAGTCCTTTGGGCAGCATCTTGAAAAACCAGGACCTTGGACACATGCTGCATACTCTTCTCTTTCCCCCAGAGGGAAAGGCTGCTGTGCTGTATTGACCTCTGTCTACTGTACTGCAGATCCTTTGTTGCAGCAGCATACCACCCAGCTCTTTTTTTGTTCTCAGCATCCTGTAGGCATTGAGAGTATGCTGAATCCTGTCAGCACTCTGAGACAGGCAAGTCAGAAGCCAGACCCTCAGGCAGCCCCTTCTGAATAGTCAGAATGTTGGAAATATCCTCTAGTTTTCTCTTTCCTTCCCCAGGAAGAAGCTGGGAGGTAGGAGTTTCTTCTCAATTACATGGCACTGTACTGGGCGCCTGGGAGGAACTGTATGAGAAAGTGTCCCAAATATTCCTACTGGTTTTGATGTGTCTGGCTTTGCACTTGCCTGGGGTGTAAGAGTCTCTTAACTGCTTTCTGGATTTTTCACAAAGAGAATTGGTCCACGTAGTGTTGTTGAATTGGTATCTCCACAGGAGAAAGGAAGGTCTGGGGCTGCCTATTCTGTCATCTTGCCTGATGTCACTTTGAGCACCATCATTCTTTTCAGCATCCCTGGGTTCGGGGAAAACCTTGAACTTTAAAGTCATTTTGTCTGAATTAGAATCCTACTTAGCTATTTATCAGTCTATAAGCAAGTGACTTGACCTCTGAATTTTAGTGTTCTCATTTGTAAAATGGAGATAATGTCAAGTCACTCCCAGAACAGTTGTGAGGAAAGTCCCTGGCACAGAAATTGTCCTTTTTAAATCCTCCTTCCCAAATAAATGTCTAGAAGGATATAGGTTAAAACAGTAATAAATAATAGCTAACTCTGAGGATAGTCAAAGTGTCATTATTATATGTGGTTTTATATTTCTTTTTGTGTATTTTAATTTTCTACAATGACTGTCTATCATATGTATTATGAGGAAATTTTAGGTTCTTCTGTGATATTTAGGTTCCGTTTTGATTTGAAACTTCCTTTCTGGCCTTATCTAACTCGTGTACTGATCCCCCACAATTGCTTTACGTCTGTTTCTGAAGTGAATGAGAACATGTTCAGCCCTGTTCTAACACCGCTGAAAGAGGTCTTTTCATAATCAAGAGGTAAACTCATCTTAACAGTAAAGGGCTTGTGGCTCTTTGTTTTGTCAAAAGGTCATTTTCATCATTGATGAGGACAGTAGGCATTTTTATTTTTAGCAGTAAGTAAATTACCAAGGCACATCTATATCAGCGTTTCACTGAGTGATCATATCAGAGGGTGTTTGGAGCAGGTCACATTGAAAGGAACATTGAGCAGATGTGAGCTCAGGGCTGATCTTCCTAAAAAAAAAAAAAGAAAAGAACATTGATTTTTAACCCCAAAACTTAGAGCATATTGGAACTATACAACTGGCTGCCACAAAATAACCAACCCTATTTACTTCTCTCTCCCTCATACTATCTACTATATATTACACATACTTTTATATTTATAAAACCCTCATAAGCTAATTGTTCCACAAAGCCAGTTTTCTGCTAGGCAGAATCTTTGGGTGGTTTTAGCTATCACATAATCCTTCTTTGTTCCCTAATGTGTCTGGGCCTTTCTATTTTACAAAGCTTTCATTTATCCTGTTGCTCCTTGCTGTGAACCAGTAAGGTACTCTGGCCTACCAATGACCCCAATTTCGAAATGGAGTAATATTGTGATTTTATAATAACTCACAATGAAAAGTAATAGGAGTAAGTCTAGTTCTTTTATTTCCATGGATTCCAAACCTAGTGTTCTTTACTAGTGTCCTACTGCCTCCCTGACCATTTGCCATGTCCATAATTGCTATGTCAATAATTTTCACTCTCACCAAACCTATCTAGTTGACCAAATAACGGCCCGAAATCTACCTGCTCATATCTTGGTCCTTATACTGTGTTGTCTAGCATAGATTCTATTTTGTCCCTTACCCAAAGACACTGCTAGCTGAGCAGTGGCGTATGGGAAGAAATGAAGAAAGCTTGTTCTAATAATACCTGGGATCCATATAAAAACAGTCACCATATTTACCTCATTTATACCCCAGTTTTTCTTCAAAGGCTGTCTTCGAGGTTCAAATTAGACTGATTTCACCTGTCAGGAGAGCAGGCCTTTTAGAGAGAGCATTATTGTTTCTGCTTAAACTCAACTTACTATTGCTCTGAATGGAACAGAGGAGGTGACATTCCCAGAACTAGAAGACTGTGAAAGACTCCAGTCTGTGAAAGATCTAGAAGTCTCTCAGATCTCTGGTATATACTGAGACAGAAGGGAACGCTGCGCAGAAGGGTGCAGAGGCTGACCATCCAGCTTTTCCTGCTATTGCTGTTCCCCATTTTGATGCCTGCTGAAGAATGGAACGAAATGTTCTGAAGTTCTTAGAATGCTTCCACAACCACATTTTTGTCCATTTTCCCAATTCAAAGTAAAGTATTTGGAATCTTTGTATGATGGTTGTCTAGAGTAACTTTTAATCCCAAAGACTTTATTACCTTTGGAAACTGGAGTTATGGACTTGTTTTTTTTATTTGGAATATAGATTCAGTGTTAAATCTCTTTGAAAAGTATAATAGGATTGTTATCACAATACCATTCTTGTATTTAACGATAGTAACAATTTACATTTATTAAACACAAATTTGTCTTCTATTTTTGTAGGTTATTTACATACAGATTTTAATCCACACAGCTACCATTTGTTTTTTATATTATTATCCACCACTAGAAGATGAGGAAAGTTTTCTTGAAAAGCAATGTCTCAGATATAAATACTTACTATGACAAAGCACTTTTACGTACAATATCCCACTTACTCCCATTTGTAGACCACATGCCATTGGCCAAAACTTAGTCAATGGCCCCACACAACTGTGAGGAGGCAGGGAAACGTAGTCTAGCTGTGTGCCCTGCAGAAAAGGAAACAAGACTTGTGGATCACGTGTCATTGCGACTGCCACAGTGTTGTGCTGCATGCTAAAGAAATAAATAATTTCGATATTTGAGAATATAGAAAAAGACAGAAATATCCTTCTCTTCCCATTAATTTTTTAAAGCTAGCATACCAAACACTAACACCCCCCCCCCCCCAAAAAAAAAAGAAGAAAAGAAAGCAAGGAGAATTTGAGTAAGAAAAAGTTCTGGGAATGGCCCTGTGGCTGAGTGGTTAAGTTCACGTGCTCTGCTTTGGTGGCCTGGGGTTTTGCCAGTTCCGATCCTGGGCGCGGACATGGCACCGCTCATCAAGCCATGCTGAGGCGGTATCCCAAATAGCACAACCAGAGGCACTCACAACTAGAATATACAACTATGTACTGGGGGGCTTTGGGGAGAAGAAAAAAAAAAGAAGATTGACAACAGATGTTAGTGCAGGTGCCAGTCTTTAAAAAAAAAAAAAGAAAAAGTTCAAGTCAAACTCACTAATGGACATAAATGCAAAATGCCTAAGTATTGACATACTGCATGCAGCAACGTAGAACAAAGATGTAATACACCATGACCTAAGAATAGCAAGAATACAAAGTTTGTTTAAATTTGGGAAATAAATATGAACAGATTAAATGTAAAAATATGTAAAATATCATCCTAATATAAGCCCCTCAAGGTCTTTCATATACAGTTCAACACCCATTCATACACAAACATGATATTTAATAGTAAGTAACCAAAATACTTCCCTTTAGGGTCTGAAAAAGACAAAGATGCCTGTTATCACTATTTCTACTCGATTGTGTACTGGAGGTTGGAGCCAGTTAGTTCTGTCAGGCAAGGAAGATAAATAAAGGTATAAAAATTAGAAAAGAAGAACCAAAGCTGTCATTAATTGCAGATGACACATAGGATATCCAAAAGAATAAAACTCCCTAAAGAATAAATAGTGAGAAATAAGAGTTAAGCATGTATGTAGATATAAAATCAAGGTACAATAATCTGCTGCATTTCTAATATAATAGCAACAAAGAGTTCAAAAATGAATGTTTTTAAAAAGATACCACTTATATTAACATAAAAAATAAGTAACTAGAAATAAAGCTAACAAAATATGTCCAAATTTTGTGTGGAAAGACTTGCACAACTCTGTTGAAATACATTTTTTTAAAGACAAACAGATATATCATATTCATGGCATGGAAGATTGAATATTGTGATTGTCACTTTTTCCCTACTTGATCTATAGAGCTAATGCATTTCAAATTTTTATTCATTTCATGGAACTTAGCAAAATGAGTGAAAAACTTATATGGAACTGCAAAGGGCCCAAACCATCAAGATACTCCTGAAGAGCGAGTTGGACAAACTGGTCTTACCAGACATGAAGACTTAAAAAACTCTAATAACTAGGATAGTGTGTATTAGTGCAGGGATGTAAAAATGGTCAAATGAACAGAAAGTTGAACCCAGTAAAAGTGACATGCAAAAAAGACATTTGGAGTTTCACTGAGGAGGTATTGCAGATCAGTGGGAAAAACCCTGGACTTTTCATTAAGTGGAACTGGGACAATTGGTTATACATATAGGAAAAAGTGCACTTGGATCACTACCTTACAAAAAATCCATTCCAGGTGACTTTCAATTATAACTGTGAAAAGCAACGTCCTGAAGATTTTAGAAGTAACATAGAAGAATATTTTTATATCCTCAGGTTTTCTTAAACAAAATGCAGAGACTATAAACTAAAAAGGAAAGACTAATAAATTTAGCTACATTAAAATTAAGAACTTCTCTTCACCAAAAGATTCCATAAAGAAACTGAAAATAGAAGTCATAAAGTGAGAGAAGATTATGGCAACCACATACAATTGACAAAGTGAATTATTGAAACATAAAAAAGAACTCATATAAAAGGATAAGAAACAGACAAATAGCCCTGTAAGAAAACCAGGCAAAGGATGTAGTCAGGTCCTTTGCAAAAGGGAAAACACTAATGGCCAATACATTGAGGAAGAGGTGCTCAATTCTATTAGTAATCAGGGAAATGCAAATTAAAACCTCTGTAGACAGCTGGCAAAATTGAAATGTCTAACAACTAGGATCACATAAGGCATGGCCTTGAAGTTTAGACCAAGGATTTGAGACTTTGTTCTCACAGTAAGAGGATCCAAGGAAGAGTTGAAAGCAAGGATGTGATCAGATTAACGTTCTGAAAAGATTCCCTAACTGCTATATGGAACCTGGGACAAAAATGAGGTTGGCCCTATCAAATACCGGTGAAGATGTGGAACAAGGGGAATTCTCATCCTCCGCAGTGCAAAGGATCAGCTGATAGAACCTATTTGGAAAATAGTTTGACATTTTCCAGCATATTTGAAGATATGCATTCCTTATGACCCTGGGACTCCACTCTTGATCCATACTTTAGAGAAATTCTTATTTATGTTTTCCTAGTAACTTATGAAAAATTTTCAGAGCAACTCTGATAAAATAGCCCTAAATACAAACAACCCATCTAATATAGATTGGATAAATAAATCATGGTACATCCATACATTATAATACTGTACTACACAGAAGATCAACAAATTACAGCTACACACACCAACATGGAAAAATTGTATCAACATAGTGTTGAGGGAAGGAAGTAGATATAGAATACATGCAATGTGATTCCATTTGAACAAAGTTCCAAACAGGCAAAGCTAAGCAATGTATTGTTTTTCAATATGCATGTATAGAAGGAAGGAGAGGAAATTTTATCACTTATGTAGGATTGTGATTACTTCCATGGCGAGGGAAGGAAATTCATTTGGGAGGGGCATGCAGTATAATGTAAAATGTGGAAATGGCCATTATGAGTTGTAATTTATTTATTTATTTATTTGTCTATTTTTTTGAGGAAGATTAGCACTGAGCTAACATCTGTGCCTATCTTCCTCTACTTTCTATGTGGGACACCTGCCACAGCATGGCTTGATAAGCGGTGCATAAGTCTGCACCCAGGATCTGAACCAGATAACCTTGGGCCGCTGAAGCAGAATGTGCAAACATTACCACCACGCCACTGTGCCTGGCCTCTATATTTTTATAGAAAGTAATCCATATGAATGCTTCTATCATAGTTTTGAGATTATTTGTGCCAGAATAGAATACTATATAACTTTTTTTATTTTAACTATAGCAGTTAAAATAATGTCTCCCCACCTCCAATCTGGAAGTAATTAATTGAACTGAAGTTTCATTAGATTTGTATTTGTATTTTTTATTCAAATATCACATAACCATTGATAGTAAAACAAACCAAACACTCCTCACATCTCTGTAGAACATTGCTGTGTACAAAGCACTCTCTGAGGCAGTAACAACAAATCACATTTATTGAGGAGGTAAGATTTGCATGCATGATATTTAACGCATGATATTTAATGCATGATCTAAGATTAACAAGTTTGGGGATCTAATATCCTGCATGGTGATTATAGTTAGTAATACTGTATCCTATACTTGAATATTGCTAAGAGAGTAGATCTTTAATGTTCTCACCACAAAAAACAAATGGTAACTAACTATGTAGTGGGATGGAAGTGTGTAGCTAATGCTATGGTTGTAATCATTCTGCAATTTATAAATGTATCAAATCAACACATTGTACATCTTAAACTTACACAATGTTATATGTCAATTATCTCTCCATAAAGCTGGGCAAAAATAGAAATTAAGTAACTTCCCTAAGTTATTTAAGAACCAAGTGGAGCCTGTACTTTGAGGTGATTTCGAACCCTTAGACCATCTCCAACCAGAACCCATTCTTCTGTTACTACAGGGGCTGCAAATTACCATTCGGGAGCTGTCCAAGACTTGTGGAGGGTTTTTTTTCTTTGTCGGTCACAGTGTTAATTTTTTTAAGAAATGCAATGCTTTTGTGAATGCACTTGCTCATCCCGAATCCAGTAGAGCCCACCTTCCTCTCACCTTGATGATCATATTTCAGTGACCTCTGAAACTCCCGAAGATGTTTGGATTTTCCTTGCCTACACCAGCTCTTTTTCTCCCAACAGCTGATTTCTATAATTATTCTCAAAGGTAGGTAAAAACAGCCACATTTCACAGGTGGGGAAACCAATTCTCAATGATGTCATAATGGACCAGAGTTAAACAATTAAGTATTTTTTTATTGAAATTGCTTTATTTCTAAATACAGAGATACTCAAAATATAGGGAAATTCAATCTGAAAATTAAATCTGACTCCAAAAAGTTAGAATTAATTTGTCAGATTTCTTTCTCTGCCTAAGAGAAAATAAACAAATGAACTTCACTGCTGTCACAGGCATCCTGGCTTTGCTTTCGTCTTAATTAGTGGATCTTTTGCCCTCTCTGGAAAAAGAAACTTAACACCATCCCAGAGGAAGGGATTTTTCCTCCCTAGATTTCCTGATGTGAAACCCAGTCCTCTAATGTTTTCCATCATCTCAGGGCAGGACACTTCTAAATAACATTTGCTCTCCCACCACTCGAAGAGACAAAGAAAAAAGAATGATGACTTTTGCCTTAGTTCATGGAAAATAATGACTTTATTACTATTAGATTTTTACCTCAGATAATGGAAACAAAATATTTCTCTGTCTGTGAAAGAACTATAATTATTTTCTGTGTATCTTTGGGGGAGAGAGTGGGAGGAAGGCTTGGGTGGGAAGGGAAGAGGATTTGGTTGAGTAAAGTAAGGAAAAGAGCAAATTACTGGCATTCCGAAAGATAAAATTGACAAGAGCCTACCATAATTTTAGTTAAAGCATTGAGACATTCTCTATTCCTCCAACCTGTAGATCATGATATCAGCTTTTAAGCTTTATGTAAAACATAAAAATATCCAGTGCTGGCACAAAGCTCTGCTTAGCTGCACAAGCATAAGGTTTCTCTGTCCTTAGAAAACTAAGTGCAACCCTCAGTTAGCAGGATCAAAGAACTGCTCTCCTGTCAGCCTGAGAAAATGCAGGAAAAAATTACTGATAGGTCATTTTCCCAGGGGACTCATTTGAAAACACTTGGCAAACTTACAAAGAAACTGGAAACAGCGTATGAAGGCAAACATGCTAAGCAGGTGCCATTGAGAGTTTTAATATTAACAGTGTCTCTTAGAGAGGACAGCGGAATGACTGTGACTCGCTCTGATTTATCTCTGGTTGATTATGATGAACCAGGTACTGGATTTCAGTTTGAACCAGTGACTTAGAATAGCTAATATAGATTTACAGGCTGGTGAAACCAAATATTTCCTTCAAGGGAATGACATTTTCTTGCAATTTGATTAACACAACCACCAGAAGTTCATCACAATATGGTAACAATTTTAATCAAGGCAACTTGCCAGTTTTCATGGTTATGGAAGGGTTCTGCTTTGTTCAATTTTCCCAAAGAAACTTTTAAGAGAAAAGAGCTGAGATCTTTTTAAAAGTGTGTGGAGTCACAATCATCAATAAAGAAGAAAAAAATTATTTATTTATTTGAGTCAGTGGAGACTTTACTAACATGCGTTCATGGAGAGCTGGCTGACCAACACAGACTTTATAAGGCACCACATTGGGGATACAGAGGGATACCTTGAGCTTACCTTCCCATCTCCCAAATGGTACCACTATCCTGAAGTTGATGGATAACCCTCTAGTTTTGATTATAGTAATTTTATTACATAAAATATGTTGTATTAATTTGAAGGTTATCAAAGCATCCACAAATGTTCTCATTTTGGAATTTGATTTTTACCCCTCCTTAAAACCATGTATTTATTCTAGTAGGGATATTTAATGGATAGTTGTATATTGTTCATGATATGATTTTTCCACAATTTTTCCATCCCCCTATTGACGGAAACTTAAATTATTGCATTATATTTGGTATTGCTATCAGTACTACATTAAATATTCTTAATTCATCATCATTTACATATGTGTCAGAATTAATCTGTTTGTCTTGGATACGCACCATAGATATAGCCAAATTACTCTTCATAGTGTCTGGACCAATTTTTACTTCCACCAGGGTGAGAGAGACCATTTCTTTACATCCTCTCCAACATCTGGCATCTCTAGGCTTTTAAAAAGTTTCATAAACCTGAGAGGTAAGAGATTGTCTTTTATTATTATTTTATTTGTCTTCCCCTCACTCACCGTCAGTGAAGGTGAACATCATTTCACAAGTCCATTGACCATCTTGGTTTCCACTTCTGCCAAGTGGCTGTTCATGTCCTTTGACCATTTTTCTTGTCTGTTGCTTGTCTTCTTTTGGTTTAGTCGTCAGAATTCTGATTGTGATTCTTTGTATGTATTGAGATAATCTTGACCCACTCTGTTGTTTGACTTTTAGATTTATTCCATGTGTCTTTTGTTTTGAAGTTTGAAATGTATGTTATTGAATGTATTAAGCTTTAAATTTATGATCAGTGCTTTTTGTGTCTTATGCAAGACATCCATCCCTAATCCAAACTTATACTCTGTTATTTTTTCTTCCATAAGTTTTAAAGTTTTGCTCCTCCTAAGAAGCCTTGTTTTCCATCATTAATTGAAAAAGCCAGCACTTTATAGTGCCACTCTTTCGCATGTTAAGTTCCTATTTGTGTATGTATTTATGTCTGGGTTTTCTATTTTGATCCGTTGGTCTACCTGATTGTACCTATAGTTAAATTTATATATTGCCTCCTACTCTTCCAAATTTTCTTACATTCTTTTTTTTTTTATTCTTCCAATTGAATTTAAGGTTAAATTGTTACATTCTATGAAAAGGTCTGTTGAGATGTTGGTTAGTATTGCTTTAAATTTATAGGTTAATTAAATTCATGGATTAATAGCATCATTAATATTGTATATCTCTCCACCACTTTTATAGGTCCTCTTTGGCATGTTTTATTAAATTTGAAAAATGTTCTACATATAGATCTTACACATATATATTTGGGTTTTTTTTGAGGAAGATTCGCCTTAAGCTAACATCTGTTGCAACCTTTTTCTTTTTGTATGTGAGCCACTGCCACAGCATGGCCACTGACAGACGAGTGGTGTAGGTCTGCACCTGGGAACCAAACTTGAGCCTCTGAAGTGAAGCATGCCAAACTTAACCACTAGGCCATTGGGGCTACACCTATGTGGGGTTTTTTTTAGCTGTTTCCCTATGTAGTTTATAATTTTTGAGGCAATTTTATATAAAACATATGTTTAGTTACTTTTCTGATTGGTTCTTGCTGACATATGGGAACATTATATATATATATCTATATATATCTATATATAGATATATATATACATACACACATATATACATGCATATACACTGAATGTTCTTATTTACTAAATGAACGTTTTGGATTGTCTTTGTGTTCTGTCATATTGCCTGCAAATAAAGACAAATAGGTTTTGTTTTTTTCAATTTTTTAACCTCTTTTGACTTTTACTTTTCTTACTATTGTATTCAGGGTCTATAATGATAAAGTAGAAGTGAGAATTCTTATTTTGATCTTGACTTCACAGTGAATGCTTCTGTCACTTTATGATTAAGAGTATAGGTCAGTGGTTCCCCAAGTGAGGCCAGCATCCTGGACCAGCAGGATCAATATCTCCAGGGAACTCAGTAGAAATTCCAATTCTTGAGCCCTACTCTAGAGCCACAGAATTAGAAACTCCCGGGAAAAAGGGATGATGCCAGAAATCTGTGTTTTAATAAGCCCTCCAGTGATTCTCATGTGAACTCAAGTTTGAGAACCCTGCTCTAGTGTTTCTGTGCATTCCTTTACTTAGGCTAAGAGAAGACCCTAATTTAAAAATAGCTATGAGTTTGTGTCGTGTAGAGATGACACATTTTATGGATGTTTTTTCTGAATCTATTAAGACCATATGGCGATTTTTTTTTTTAACTCATCAATATGATAGATTATATTAAGGGATTTTTAAAAATACTTTAAAAATATCATCGTACTTATGGAACAGTCTCTACTGACTCGTGATGTACTTTTTGTGGTTGTGAATAGCATTAATTATATTTAAAAAGTTAATAGGCAAGTCAGAAAATGACAAGGACTGCTTCCCAAACATCTGAAGTTGTAACCAAGTTTCGATCTCAGCATTCTGTTGGCCTTCTTTACAAGATATATCCCAGTTTGCAGTTATTTTATTTGTCTGTTTTGGGTCTGTTTTGCTATCAGTCTGTTCGTTTCACAAGGGCAGTTAGCATGTCTGACATACCCACCTTTGTCTGATTGCCAGTGTCGACACAGTCCTCATAGAAAGCTAGTGATACTTAATAAACGTGCTGGAGGAATGAGCCCTCCCAGAGGGCGTGTGCTGTGGGACAGGCCACGTACAAGACAGGTTGGGTTCTCCTCTGGTTTTACAGCAGTCTCTGCATCCCATGTTCCTTATCCTGCTGACTTCACTTCCCCAGAGAGAATAATCAATATTTTTCTGTCCATATGGACTCTACATTATGCCTTCTGGACTTAGGTTTTTGTTTTTTCGGTTCATATATTTTTTGATGAGCCACAAAATCCGTTCTAAGGGTACTCTGAAATCACGTGCAGTGAGAAATCGTTGCATGAAAGGAGACGGCCTGACTTCAGCCACTTCTGGTTGGGTCCCTGTTGCCTCATGGTCCACCTCACTGAGCACCGTGTCCTCATTTGCGATGGGGAATAATAATACCGACCTTGTCAGATATTATTAGACATGTGCAGATTAAATGAGAAATTAATAGACAGTATTTATCGAGTGCTTATGCTCTACCCAGCATTGTTTTTAGAACTTTATATATATGGATTCATTTAATCAGCGAGACCATGTACATGTGGTACCTGGCTCACTATCTGGGACCAAGTAAGTGGTAAATAAAAATAGACTTTAAAAATTGTTCAATGAGAGAATAGGCTGTAGAAAGGAAATGAATGTGTATCAGGCACATTAAAAATGGATTTAAAATAGCTTAAAAATGGATAAGACACAGTTCTTGCCTTTAGGAACTCCTGGCCAATTTGTTATTACATGTACTGGACTTCATCAAAGAAATGGTTAAAAGATATCGTGATTTTTATATGGATTCTACTGGTATTTTTGATTTATTACATGGGAAAGGCAAAGAATCTCTATTAAAATATTTTAAATTATATGATGTTCACTTAGAGACGGCAAGATTAGATGGTTAAAACAGGAAATTCTCATTTAGATGATTATAAAGTCTGAAAGAGCAAACAATAATTTACGTAGGATTCCAATTTTCTTTTCCTTTCTTCTGCGAGGACTCATGTCACTCTTGGAGAAAATTGACTCTGTGGGTGGGGCAATCCTTTAGAAGAGACAATGGAATCATAGAAAAGAGAGGGGGGCAAGTCCTGAATCACTCACCACAGTGAGTTTGTGTTCAGCCTTAAATTTCTGTCCAAGTCAAACAGCCCAGCAAAGTGACTTAAGAATGACTCAGTAACAACTCTCTGTTGGTCAGTGGTCAGCCTATCTTAGACTGAAAGAAAATAAAAGAGAGGCATTTGTATCTAAGCCTTAACTACTTGTAAGGAATGCATGATATAGTTTACTCAAAGGTATATGGAATTACTAGGGTGGAGCTGGTTTCTATAAAGAAAGATCCATTACCCAGGGTTGCATAACCCTGAAAAGGCGATACCGCTTTTTAAACTGTGGATTCCTTAATGTATGGCCTGTGAAGAACTGCTGGCTCAGAGGATGGAGATGCTGAGCAGGAGTGCTTCAAACTGTTTCAGACCCTGGGGCCGGCCCTGTGGCCAAGTGCTTAAGTTCGTGCTCTCTGCTTCGGCCGCCCAGGGTTTCGCGTGTTCAGATCCTGGGCACGGACATGGCACTGCTCATCAGGCCATACTGAGGCGGCATCCCACATGCCACAACTAGAAGGACTCACCACTAAAAATATACAACTATGTACTGGGGGGCTTTGGGGAGAAAAAGGAAAAATAAAATATTTTAAACAAACAAACAAAAAACTGTTTCAGACCCTGATGCTTGATTAATGGTACCTTTCACACCATTTCTTTTATTTATCTCCACCTCTACCTGTGAATGGCTAAAATCTGCTTACTCTTTGAAAGTTTCCTTTTCTCATGATCCCTTAGGCTCAGGGCTTTTCAAACTTTAGTGTTATCCCAGAACATATCGTTCAATCTTTTGCTCATCCAGTAAATATTTATTGAGCATCTGCTGTGTGCCAGGCACTCTCCCAGGTGCTAAGGTACAGCAGGGGACAAAAGAAAAGCAAAACTCTCTGCTCTGGGGCCTTTGGCCTCATATGACGTCCCACAGTGCTGCAGTGACCGCGTGCCTGAAATGCTCCCTTAATTCCTTCACCTCATGCCTGGCTGACCCCTATTCATGCCAATCTCAACTTAAATGTTACTTCTTCAGGGAGGCTCTCAATTCCCTCCCTCATACTGGATTAGATTTCCAATATATAAATTTTCATAACTCATTATATTTTCTTCAGAGCACTTATTACAGTTTTAATAAGGCAGTTCCTTGTGTAAGTCAGCTCACTAGGCCGTAGGCTCTCTCAGGACTAGCACCACGGTCTTTCTTGTTTACCACCAAACTCCCAGAGTCTACAACAGTGCCTGGGACAAAGAAAATACTATAATTTAATCCCATTTTTAAGAAAATCTGCATGAAGTAGCTTCATTTCAGGTTGGATTTTTGACATTTTAATGTATCAGCGTTATGTGGTATAAATGCACTCCAATTTATTGTCTTTTTCACCCCTGTCCTGTACTCTTCCAGGTCACTGATTCCAATATCCTATTGGTGCCCTGGCTCTTATCTTTTGAAGGGTGTAGAGCTTGAGGCAAAGTCTTGCGTGCTAGCATTTCATTAAGGATTGCAATTCCAGGGAGCAGTTATAAGGAAAAAGGGAAGTGAAGAAGGAAGAACTAATATAAATTTTCCACTTTGGTCTCATAGAAACATTCTCCAAGAAGGCTTATGAACTATATCATGGGATTGTCGATCATGAGGGAGAAAAGGGAAGGAATTTATCCACCAGATACTCTCTCCCCCGGGGCCACAGTCTGCCCTGCAGGATATTGACTCCCTGGCGTGTGTGTGAATGTGAGCAGGTCTTATGGTGTCAGTGTCAACAGGGAAGCCTTGGGACAGAAGGCAAGAGGCTCTGTATTAGACATGAAACAAATGGTGTCAGCTGGAGGCTCTGTGCATCAGTGAGAATTTAGGCAGAGCTGGTCACCACAGCAGAGCTAGAATTAGAAAAAGGCAAAGTTAGTAGGCGAAAAGGGTCTGAAGTGTGGCATGAAGTAATTTGATACATCATGCTCTCGAAGACTTTAAAATGAACATTTCCATGGACGTGCAATACATATAATATTTTATTTCATTGTTTCATTGATGTGCCCTGATCTATTGAAATATTCCCCAATTTTTAGACAGTTGGGCTATTTCCCTTCTATTATAAATATTTTGTCACAGTAATCAAGCTTAGTTTGAATGCCTTATTAGTACTTTCTTCGTATTTGACCCAGGCCTAACTCTCAGGATTTTGGCATTAGGTACCCTTCTAAGTGTGCTGTTTTCTTGTGATCTTGGTCTGTGGCTAAAACAGAAAAATCCAAACTCAATTCAAACTGGATTTTATCTTCCTAAATGGTGTGCTGTCTAATGGGAGAGCAGTGGAGAGTCCCCTCTTTCCATGTGATTCATGCTTCGTTTGGAGTCTGTTCTTTCAGTATTTGTTGAGTTCTTGCTGTGTGTCAAGTGTTGTGCTAGAAGCTGGAGATACAAATTTAAATGAGACATAACCCTCCCTCACAAAGAATTCCTAATCCAGTGCAGGAACCAGTTGCTGCAAATACCAATAGTCTTCCAAAAAGCATTTCTCAGCATTGCCCATCTGCATAATAATTTGCACATGAGGAAAATGGAACAGTTTATTTGCAAGTGAAATAGTCATATAACAGAAAACAGGGATTCTAGTTTTAAAAAATTCAGGTCAGGTAGGAAAACAATACAGTTTCTGTGCAGAATGTTTTTCAGAGTTTGGGAAGATTGGGTCTAATGTGATCTCCCAGCGGTAATAACACCACATAGAAGAAAGATAAAATGTTCTTCTCCGAACCTCTCATTTTACCATCATTTCACTGAGAATTAATTCTTTGTGCCAGCATGGAGCTGAGTCGTTTCTCCTCTATGCTGTCCTGGAGTGGGGTTGTTGGGGGTTAGGGTGGGGGAAGAAGTTAGCTTCCTTATGCTGGACATTTAAACAGTCTTTAATGTGAAGCTGGAAATCCTATGAGCTGTAAAATCAGTATCTTGTAGCTCAGCAGTTACAGTGACAGAATTTTAGGGTGAAAGACATGAGTAAAATGTAATCTGAATCAGGCATCCTAATCTGATTCTGTATGCCTGCCAAAGCACATATTGAACACTGTTCATTTCGTGGGTTCAGACCTTGATACTGTCTGGCACAATGTACTTACTGGTTATAATAATCAGAGTAATAACTGAGCTCTCTTTAGTGGATACTTTTCATAAAGTAGTCATGATCTGTATTCCAAAGTCCTGACAGGGATCTCATAGGAAATATGGGGGTCTGTGAATTCAGAAAATCACACTGCTCTTTTATTGCATTTCCTTCCCTAAAGTGATTAAAGCCGTAAAATCTTATAAAATGAGACAGAGTGAAGGGAGAAGCAGCCAAATGGATATTTGTTGTGGGACTTCTCAAAGCAATAACGCACGATTCTCATTGCTCTTTCCTTCCTTCTTGCCTGCCTGCCTTCCTTCCTTCTTTCATTTCCTTTATTCTCTCTTTCTCTTTTTTTTCCTGAGGAAGATTTGCCCCGAGCTAACCTCTGTTGCCAGTATTCCTCTTTTTGCTGAGGAAAATCCACCCTGAGGTAACCTCTGTTACCAATCTTCCTTTTTTTGTATGTGAGCTGCCACCACAACATGGCCACCGACAGATGAGTGGTGTAGATCCACGCCAGGGAACTGAACCCAGGCCGCCAAAGTGGAGCACGCTAAACTCAACCACGAGGCCACTAGGCTGGCCCTATTCTCTCTCTTTTTAAAGTATTATAGTACTGTGATCTTTTTTTTTTTCCCATTGGTAAAGTTTCAGATATTTTTGACTTTCAGTTTTGTCCACTGCCATCCATTTCCCATCTCCTAAATGGTTTTACAAGAAAGAGAATACTTTGCTATATTTTGTATTTTGCTGTAATTTGGGAATCATAGCAAAGAAGATGATTTTCTTAAATTTATCCTGTTGCTCATATGACATAAGACTTTTAACCCCATCAAAATACGTTTGCTTTTTAAAATATGCACCAGTATTTTTGAGTAATACGTACAAAACTGGGCTTTTCAATAGGAGTCCTGTCCTGTACTGATGACATGACTTCATGTTTCTGAATCTTCTGCCCTCTGAGTTATAGATTTTATAAAAACCAGAGAAAAAGGTTAAGAGGATAATCTTTGTAATTTCCATTTTCTGCAGTGTATGTCTTGTCAATATCTCTTGCCGTTAATTAAATTATCTCGCAGTTTGTTCTCCTGTGTAAGTCTTGGTTTTCTTTTCTTGCCCAAATCCTTCTTGTCTTTTTGGTCTCATAAGGAAATCCTCTGAAGTTTCACATCAGATAATCTGGGACTGTTGGAATTGTGTGTTCTCGCTCCAGGTTGCTTCGTGAGAAAGCTTTGCTGAAAAAGCCTTGTGTTTATTTCTAAGTTGGTGGCACCTGTCCAACAACATGTCCAGTTTGTCAAGAAGATCTGACTGAAGCCCTTCGTTATCATACGTTGGTGAAAGAATTTTCCTGAAGGGGAAATGCCTCCTTAGTAAGAGGAATGAATTGCACATTGTTTTCCCTAATACTCACACCACGGCTTCCTTGTAACATGCATTCCTGGCATTTGCTTCAAACCGTCTACCTGCTCAGTGAGCCTTTGTATGAGGATCGAAGCAGCAGCCTTGAAGAGCTGCATGTTGGCGATGCCAAAGTTGCCTGAGGGAGCTGAATCCGGAGCAGATCAGACAGCCTTTTGTGTTTCTCTTAAGGGGACTAATTATTATAAAATATACCTGTTTAGGTTCCTAGGCCTCTTCTCAGAGTCTAGGCCTCAATTTGAATTGAGGCCGAAGGTAGTGCTAAGAGGGCAGGTATGTATTTCAAGAAACAAAGAGGCGAGTTTGGGATAAGACAGCTTGCAGTAGACACATTTAAAGTATTTGACCTTCTCACAAAACCATTCCCACTCTTATCTAAAGGGGTTGCCTTCCAGCAGCTGTGCTTGTTTTCACCCATTGTAATGACCAGCATTTAATACTGTGATGGGATGGGGGAAACCTCTTTCCTTCTCTTGAAAATTGAGAATAGAGACCAAGAAACAATAAATTGAATTCTACGTCTGTTTGGCACTTTAGCTTGACAGCTCAGGAGCATGGGGCAGCCATATTCTATTCTGTGCACTTTGAAGCAGAGAAAGCCAGTTTTCACAGAGAAGACATTAAAAAAAAACAATTGAGGGAATTTCACCAAGGTTCCTGATGGCTTTCCTGTCCTCTGAGGACTATCTGAATTCCTTTTTCTTTTTTGTCTTCTTGAGCTACCTTGCGTAACTGCCAATTATTTACAGTCAAAGAGTCTTGACTAATAGTAATGCATAAGTAAGTACACGTAGATATTCTTTCATATTCCCATTTAGAAATTGGAATTGATTTACAATTTTGCGCAGAAAGCAGCCAGAGGGAAAATATTATACTTGAGTAATACATGGCACATGAAACACGGTAATTGAGAGCTCAGAAATCCCTTGGATTGTACACCGGCTCATGCAACAGCCAAGGAACTAGAGAACAGAGACATTTCAAAAAACTGCAGTTCCGAAGCAGCACGCATCAATAGCAGCTTTAGTGGGAGTAACTCAGGATGAGCTGGGTTGGAACGAATATTTATGTAGAAGAAAATTCAGTAACGCAATGTTATTGCAATCGTTATTTGTGAAAACAGATGTAACATGATAAATCATAGTCTCTGGAGGGAAATTTATAACCAAAGCTGTTTTAATTGCTTTGCACCACCCTCTTTTATGATTGTTTTATTGGGAAAATACTATGCAAAAAACAAAGTATCTGAAAACAAAAGACTCTTGGTTCTCTTTTTTAAATCAAGAAACCGTTTATTTAGCTAAAATATAAACACCCAAGATTTTAAAAAATATACTCATGGTTTTATTTTTTATGTGTGTTGTGGAGGCTCTTCATTCTTAAGGGAAAGGAAAATGCTATCCATAAGTCATCACAACTAATGAATAGAAGAACATTATAGGCCATTAGAAATTACCCTTGGATTTTTCTCGTATCTTATCAAGGAGCTATGTTGCAATGATCTATTTCAGAGATAATTTTTGTTAAATGTCTAGACAAGTATGATTTCATTTCTCCTGAAAAATGGAAACGGATTTTTTTTTGTTTAAAAAATTACTCTGTACTTGATCATTGTAACACATATTTACTCACTTTTTCCATCACTTCTGGGAATAACGATGTTAATATTTTTAGCATAAAAATAGCAAAGAAATATGATAACATTCATTCTTTACATGTGTAGCGATTGATTTTCATCCCCATTATTATTTGTTGAACAGTGTCGTTTCTATTCTTGAAGTTGGAAATAGAGATGCAAATAAATCACAGAACTTGTCCACACTTCTTACAGCCTGTCTTCTTCAGGAGGAGGCACTAGGCACACTTTAACTGGAGAGCAGGTCTGCTTAACAGGGGCTGTCAGGGAGATGAGCACACAGACTGTGGAAGGGCAAACCGTATTCAACGCAAATTCCACGTGCAGTAAAGGTGTCCCTAGTAGGTGGATGAACACAGTTCTAACCTGAAAAGCTCAACGTCTTCAGGGCTTTCTCTGGAATAGGAACTGACAAAACAACCTTATACAGGAACCAAAGCAGAACTTCAGTCTTAGAGACCAGGATAAACAAGAGCTGGTGGATTTAAAACTCCACGGTGGAGGAAAGTGGATAGATTAAACGTCTCTCAGTCCTTGAAGGAGGAAGTTGCTAAAATGTGTTCAATCCTGCCTGTTCTACATCCCAATAGTTCAGGGTATTGGGATGAAACTGATTTTGCAGGTGGGACTTAGGGAAAGCTGAGGAATAATCCACATCTGTTACTCAGGTGAAATAACATTATCTTACTCCTATTGTTTTAACCAATTTGTTTAATGTTCAGGGGCTTCTTTTGCCTGTAATGTTCCCGCTTAATTTCCCTTTATTTTTCTTCATATCCTCATCAATACAGCCAAACTTGTCTGTTTTGTTACCCTACATCTTTCCTTTTTGTTTTTTTTTAAAATATTTTATTTTTTCCTTTTTCTCCCCAAAGCCCCCCAGTACATAGTTGTATATTCTTCGTTGTGGGTCCTTCTAGTTGTGGCATGTGGGACACTGCCTCAGCGTGGTTTGATGAGCAGTGCCACGTCCGTGCCCAGGATTCAAACCAACGAAACACTGGGCTGCCTGCAGCAGAGCGCGTGAACTTAACCACTCGGCAACGGGGCCAGCCCCCCTACATCTTTCCTTTTGGCCATGCCATTTCCTATCTTTGGAAATTCCTTCCATCTCATCTTTACTTGTGTTAATTCTAGCTGTTCTTTAAGTCCAGTTCAATGTTTATTTTCTACTAATCTTTCAGAGTCGGAAAAAAAAATTAGGTATTCTGAATTCCTTTTTAAAACACTTATTATTGTAAAACATATCACATGAGGTATAAAAGTACAGAAAACAGGGGCCAGCCAGGTAGGGTAGTGGTGAAGTTTGTGTACTCACCTAATCTAAAAGGAATCATCTATGAAACCAGCACCCAAGTGAAGAGACAAGACACTATTAACATCTTTGAGGCATGTTATGTGATTTACCTCCTTAATCATATCCTCTTTGTTCTTGTTTGGAGGTAATCACTGTCTTGACCTTGTAATAATCATGTCCTTCCTTTTACTTATTTATTTGAGATTTTGCTGAGTATGCATACCTCTCTAAGTAACATTGTTGCTTAACTTTATATATTTGCATCTTAGTACGTGTATTTTGTACTTCTTTTGGTCAACATTGTATTAAGTTTAATCTTTTTTTGCTTGTAGCTGGAGTTCATTTACAGTTTGTATAGGATTCCCTTGTCTAAATATTCTACCATTTATTTATTCATTGTATTTTTCATGGACATTTGGGCTGTTTCCAGTTTAGGGCCATTATGAACATTCTTGTGTAGGTATCCTGGTGTACACGTGGGTGAGTTCTTTATTTAACTATAAATTTTTATTTGACTATATGAGCTAATATTTGTCCCATATTTTAAAATATCAAAAAAAAAAATGTCAATTTTAGTACCGTATTCTAGCTTGTGTTTGTAGCAAAATGTACATAATTGTTACTCTATTTTAGGGCTTTTTGGTTATTCCAGATTTCTTTTTATTGTAAGTAACATTCTAATGAATACTTCTGGGAATATATTTTCTCCCTACAGAAAACATTCCCCTATTGAAATTCTCAGGTCAAAGAGTATGAATATTTAAAGATTCTTGATTTCAAAGAGACAAATGACTCGCCAAGGTTATTGCACACGTTTATATTGACTGCTGGCCTTTGGTAGAAAATTGTTTTTGGAAGGGAGACCCAACGTATTAGTTGACTTTTGGATCAAATATCTTCACATTATAACCATTTACCCATGTGTTCTCTCTTGTGTAAGTCAAGAAAGAGATAACCTTTCTTCTTCTTGGTTGCTAGGAACTGCATATTCTCTACTTCTGACTAAAATTTCAGTAGTCTGTCCTCAGGGTTTTTTTCACAGTCAGCTTTTTGTTGGAAGGTAAGAAATTAGATTAATTATAAATAGTAGCTTTCCAGTAGTTTAATCATCTGGGTGAGAAAGAAATATATTAGAATAAATATGTCTGGTAATTGTCTGTTAATTAAATACACTTTACTTCACTAATGTCTCCAAACCAGAATTTTTGCTGAAGTTTGGTACACATACACTCACACACATAAAAATATACATAAAGAAAGAGAAGAGGACAAACGCTTTAAGAGTAATGTTAAGGTGGAGTGTTTCTTGTCCTTTATACCAAGTGATCACGTTCTTCCCAAAGCCTTTTTCATCATATACCAGGCTTCTCAGGCTGACGGTGACTGTATTTCTTGTCTACTTCCCTCGCTGACTGGAACCAATGGTTAGAAATGCGAAAAGAAAAGATGATGAATGGCACTGCTTATTCCCCAAAATTAAACAATTGCAAGTATCATGAATCTGTGCAATTGGGATATTTGTGGAAAGGAGCAATGAGACAATGATTGTAAAATGAAGTGCCAAGTGCACTCCTAATAAGGCAAACTGGGCGAGTTCAGCAGTTCTGCCCCTGAGTGTTCTGTAGGATTCACACAGGAAGAGTCCATTTATCTTATGTTTGTGCCTCCCAATTACAACATGCCCTACTTTCTGTATCAGTCTGTAACTCTGTCTTTTGCTTGTTATAACAAAGGGACAAAAGTATGTGTGTGTGTCTGTATCAACACTTTTTAGTAATACAAGTTTAAATGCCTTCTTTTTTAAAATTGGAAATATGCTTTTTTGTATATTTTAACCATAGCATCACGCATACTACCTTCTTAGACTCATAAGTTAACATGAAAAACACAAGTTCCCCATTTTCAGCTTTAGTCTTCTCGAAAGGGATTCTTTCTAACAAATGAGACATCCAGTCTTATATCTGGACTTCTCAGACAACCAGCATTGCTCTTTCTATGAAGAATGTGGCTTGTTTATTTCAACAGGGGCCTCCTGAAATTCCTGGAAGGTGAAGGGCTCATAGGGCGGCAGACAGGGTTTCTAGGTTGTTGTGAAAGCAGGAGTCATTATCTTGACACTTATCCCAGTAGAGTGTATGAATGATTTGTTTAACTTTCTCCTCTCTTCTCCATGCAACATCTAGATTCTCTTCTGGCTTTGAACACTTCTTTTCCATAAAATAAATCTTACCTGAGGACAAGAAATAAAGGCATTGGGGAGGATGAAGTAAGAATATTACATATATTTAAAGTCACTTGGTGGGTGACAAAACCCACCAGAGTCACATGTTAAACATGGGTTAACTATTTGATTGTTCAAGTGCTCTCTTTAATATTGCCCATGAATTGTTAGCAGTGGCATTTTCAGCTCAAGATTGCACGGTCCTCTTTTCTTCCTTACATAAGCCAATCTTGAATTGCATGGAAGATGAAACTTTAAAATTGTTTTACTATTTTATTATTATTTCCATAGCTCAATTCTTAGTGGTCACAAACCCACATTAGGCTATAAGGCTTTTCATAATCTTGTCCCAGCCAAACTCTTCAGCCTCATTTCCCACCACCTTTACCTCAATATGGTACCTAAACATGTTGAATGCCTCCCATTTCACTAAAATTGACATATCATCCTGCTCAAATTCATTCTGACCAGTCCTATCACCCATTCCTAATTATGGAAGAATAAATGCCTTGTCACCCATTTGTAATCATATAAGAATCATTTTTGGGTCATCTCCCCACTAAGATGTTATCCCTAATATTCTTAAATATCTCTTTCATGTTATCCCATAGTCCCTGTGCTTGCTGTTAATACAGCACATATGATATAATTATCACAGTATATTTGGTCATCTCTCCTTTTCTCTTATTGTTCAAATGCTACACTAGGTTGAGAAGTGTCTAGGTTTTCAGAATAGGTGTTGAAAATGATCAAATAAGTAAATGAGTAAAAGTCATCAGCCACAATATGATAGAAAATACAGCTCTAACTGCACAATTCATGGCATAGGTCCAGACAGTTTGAAAATAAAGAACCAAGACATTTGTTTACCTATTTTTAATTAGATAAACTCTTTAAAATCCAGTAACAAAATAATATGGATTCAATTTGAGCTTTCTATATGGCTAGTTTTAAACCTGGGCCAATTCTATCAAGTTTTATAATGGAATGGAATAGTCTTGTTTAGAGAGATTGACATGAATCTTTGAGGGAAACACTAAATCTACTCCATTCCATTTTGGTGAATCAGATTAAACATAATGCATTCAACACCAAAAGTCAGCTTGCAAAGCTTAGATTTCTTTACTGCTATGTCATGAAGGGCATAAAGAATGTTCTCACATCTTTTTATGCAGAACGCTGTCCATTTCCTGGAGCACAGGAGGAGGCTGGGATGCAGAATGCAAAGAGCTGTGGTTTTTTTCATACCCATACTTGGAACAGAGATGAATAAAAACATATACGTCTGACATTCAGATCATCAAAAATAAGAGAGATTGCTACATTGGGAGCAATTATGCTTTTTTTCTTTGATTTAAACTTTTAATGAAATTTATCAATTAAAAATACTTTTAAATCCACTTGAATTATCTATAATGGAATAACTAAAATGAAAGCTACTTTAGTAGCATAATTATAACAAAATTTAAAAGCACATCTAAGGTCTAAATCTTGGTGAGGCACTTGTCCTTAATCTTTCTCTGTGTCACAAACCTCATTGAGAATCTGAAGAAAGTAATGGCTCCTCTCTTCACAATAATGCGTTCACACACAATTTTGCATCAGTTAAAAAGTATTCCTAAATCTACTCCTCTCCAAGCCAACACCTGAACCGTCTTAGGTCTCATATTAAAACTCTGGTCTGGACAACTTTTGGTAGTGGTGATGGAAGCATGTGGACCCTCCCACATGTAACAATTATAAAATCTGGACGAAATATTAAATATGACTATTTAAAAGCATTAGAAAGACTCTAACATCGGACAGAAGCTGGAAGAGTGTGTACCCTTAAAAGTCTGAAACTGGAAGGAGTAATAATTGTGAGCATTTGACTTTCTCGCCCAAAAGGACTCTCTTATTCCCATTGCTACAGTGGAAGAAAACTTCAGTCTTACTGTCTTGGCTCACGGTAACAAACAACAGAGGTCAATACTGAAAGATCAGCTAGAAAATTAGGAGGGAATCCTGGAAGCAAGAGAACTAAGAGGGGAAACCCCAAATTGGAGAATAATCTCTGCACAAAACTCCAGCTGACTGACATCCTATGTAGTGTAGATGAGAATCAAAGAGACAGAAAAAAAGGCAGGGACCAGAGAGGAACCTAACCCTGAAAGAGATTGCTGCACCAAGTGATGCTTTTGTTGAGTTTTCTACTCATTTAATCAAGTGCTTTCTGCAGGTCAAGTGGCAGAAAGCAGAAGTCTTAATAATTTTATATGTCCAAAGACAGAGGCTAAGGCTGACTGAGAAGCTGAAAATATTGGAGAGACTTCCCGGAAAAGGATCCACAGAGAAAATGAGTCCCCAAATCTAGTCTAAATTTTGCCCAAACCCTTGGCTGAGTGCTAAATTACACAGACCCGGGAGAGACCACCAGGGAAATAAGTTAAAAAAGGAAAGCACAGAAATTGCAGCAGATCTGTCAGCTACTGTAACTTCAGAAGAGAATCAGCTTGCAATTTGAGTCTAGGCAAGTTAACTACCTACTGGAACAAAAAAAAGTGAGCAATACTCAAAAGGACGCAAGAGAATCCACAGTTGCCACAAAGTATTATTTCTAATGTCCAGTTTTCGACTAAACATCATTAGACATACAAATAAAGAGAAGGCTATGATACGAACTCAGGAAAATTAAAAAGCAATAGTTATAAATTGACTCAGAGTAGGTGTAGTACTATAATTAGCAGAAGAAAATTTCAAAACAGCTACTAAAAATATACACAAGGAATTAAAATATGTTGAAAGAATTTTAAAGAAGTGATCTTAATGAATGAAAAGGTAGAAAATCTCAACGGAAAAAATGAAAACTCTGAAAAATGCAAATCTTAGAGCTGAAAAGTACAATATCTGAAATTAAGAATTTACTAGATGGGATCAAATAAAAATCAATCAAAAATTTGATCAAAATAAAATTAGATAACCAGTTGAATGAAACAGTGCCCATGAAAATATATTGATGGGAATGACTAAATTCAAAGTACAGAGAGATAAATGATTGATGGGAGATGAATGCACACGTGGAGACCTGTGTAACAATATCAAACAGTCCAATAGACACGTATTTGGGGCTGTAGTAGGAGAGGGGAAAGAAAAGCGCAAAAATTCTTTGAATAATAGTTAAAAATGTTCATGTATGGTTGGAAATAACTTACCGATTCAAGAATCTCAACAAACCCAAATCAGTTTAATACAAAGGAAACCATTCATATACACACAGCATCGAACTGCTGAAAGTCAAAGATAATGAGAAAATCTTGAAAACAGAGGGAAAAAAGGCAGCACATTAAAATTAATATCTGATTTCTCATTGGAAATAATTGAAGCCATAGGGCACTGAAAGATTATATTCTGAGTGCTAGAAGGAAAAACCTATAACCCAAGAATTTTATATCTGGCAAAATAATCCCTCAAAAATTAAGGCAAAATAAAACTTTTTAACTAAACAAAATCTGAGAAAATTCTTCACCAGCGACCTGAACTACATAAATACCAAAGAATTTCTTTAAGCTGAAGGGAGATGACAAGAGCTGGAACTTGGATTGACAAAAAGGAATAAAGAACACTGGAAATGTTAAATATCTAGGCTTTATATATATTGGTTTTATATATATTAATTCCTCTAAAAGACATGCCTTTTTAAAGCAAGTTCATAACACTATATCATTGGATTTATAACGTATGTATGTGTGATATGTGATAATAGTAGAAAGCGATGGATGGAGTAAAAAGAAATATACTTTGTAGGGTTTGTATCGCTACCTGAGGTCATTAAATATTGCAATATTAAAGATACATATTTTGATCCCCTGAGCAAAGAGACACAGATAGAAAGCCAAAAAAAGAATTAAAATGGAACATAGAAAAAGTTGATTAATATAAAACAGGAAAGTAGCCAAAGGTAAACAAAACATAAATAAATAACAAAGTGTCAGATCTGAAACAACCATATGAATAACTACTACAAGTGTAAATCAACTAAGCACTCCAATTAGAAGGCAGAGATGGTAAGAATGGAAAAAAAATAGCACGAAGCAACTTGGTATCTATGAAAAGCAATATACTGTCTACAAGAGATATACTTTAAACACAAATACACAATTTATGTGAAAGTAGAAGGAATGACAGACATATCAAACAAGAAGTAGGCACAATAAAGCTAAAGGGCTATCTTAATATCAGAAAAAATAGATGTACAAAAAAAGGCGTATTCGCAGATACAAAGAGGGACACTTTTTAATGATAAAAGGATCAACAGGAAGATAAGAGAGTTAAAAATATACATGTACCTAATTAGAGTGCTTCAAATTACATGAAGCAAAAACTAACAGAATTAAAAGAAGAAATAGACAACTCCACAGTTTTGGTTGGAGGTTTTATTCCACCTAATCAGTAATCAATACAAAATCTAGATAAAAAAATAAAAAATATAGAGAAAATTTGAATGATACTATCAAACTACCTTAACACAATTTTCATTTATAGAACACTATATCTAATCACTATAGAATGCACATTCTTTTCAAGGACACACGTAAAATTCACCAAGATAGACCGCCTCTTGGCAATAAAAGAAGTCTTAATAGTTCCTTGACCATAGCTGAATTAATTAGAAATCAACAATAATAAGATAACTAGAAAAGTCCTTAATTTTTAGAAATTAAACAGCTCACTTCTAAATAACTCATGGGTCAAAAAGAAACCATAAGAGAAATTAGAAAATATATTTAATGAATTGCAACAAAATGTATAACAAAATGTGTGTGATAAAGCTAAAGCAGAAATGTCTACAATCAATAATCTAAATTTTCATGTTAGGAAACTTTAAAAAAGAGCAAATTAAATTAAAAGTAAACTGAATAAAACTAATGTTGTCTAAGGGTACAAACTTGCAACAAGTAGTAAATAAGCCATATTGATCTAATGCACAGTTTAACGAATATAGAAAATAATATTGTACTATAATTATCAATAGCAAATCAATACCCTTATGAATGCAGACACAAAAGTCTTTAATAAAATATTAATAAATTTTAGCCAACAATATATTAAAAGGATAATGTATCATGACCAGTGGATTCTCTCCCAAGAATGTATTTAATATTAAAAACAATCTATTTTGACATATTAAGAAAATATACAAGAAAATCCATTTGATGATCTCAATATGTAAAGAAAATGACTTGAAAAAATTCAATATTCATTCATCAAACTAAAAACAGGTACGCAATCCAAAGGGTCAGATTGTAAAATTAGATGTACTCAAACCATGGCTCTTAGCAGTAGCAAGTTTCAAGGATTCAGGCAGTCAGGAGGCTCACGTGAAGCAGAAAGAGGTCTGGGGCATTAGGGCAGCTCCTCGCATGCTTTCTGGCCCCAGAGTGGAGAAAGTTTGTAAGTGAAGTACATGGCTTATTACCTCATCTGGGGGGAACATTTGTATTGTAAGACATCTTCATATAAAGAGTTATTGCTTAGTGACATTCTCTGCGTAACCATACCCCATAAATTTATAGATTCAGTGTTTATTTACTATAAGCACTGATTAACCAGAGATATTGTGTTAAGGACATTTTATATATAAGTACACTTCTCCTAGAAAGTGTCTTAGTCTCTCTACCTGGAAGTCCATTTAACTTGTTGACAAAGTGATTATATAGCGTCTCCCTATCGTTCTCCTTCAAGTATGTCGCCTGTTCGAAGAAACTGATCTTGTCCCTTCACTCACGCTATACATAAAATAACTCAAAATGATCATAGACTTTAATGAAAAAGCTAAAACCATAAAACTTCTAGATGAAAATCTTTACAATATTGATTTGGCCAAAAAAGAAAATTCATTGGTAAAACACAAAAAGCCAAATCAAACAAGCAGACAAATTGATAAATTGGGCCTTTTCAAAATTACCAACTTTTGTTCTTTGAAAGACCCTTATGACAATGAAAGTTTAATCCATCTTCAAGCTGATAGGAGCGTTACTTATGGAAAGGGAACAAATGGACCACAGGCTACCTGCTTTAACTCCTTCCACTCCAGAAAAGAACTCTCTCAAAGGGAATTCATGAACAACACAAGACAACATCATAATTAATGTGAAAGACTGAATGCTCTTTAATTTCAGCTAAAGGGCAGGAATATTGGCTCTCACTCCTTCTCTTCAGCATTGTCCTGCAGGTCTTAGTCATTGTAGTAAACGAGAAAAAGAAACAAATATACATTGAAAAGGAAGACATAAACTATCTTTATTCACTGACAAGATAATTTTGTATGAGAAAAATCCTAAGAAAGCTATGTAAATGTTACTAACACTAATACATGATTTGAGCAAAGTCGTAGGATTCAAGGTCAATATACAAATATTAATCGTATGTTTTATATACCTTCAATGAACAATTGGAAAGGAAAGTAAAAAACACCTTTACATTTACAGTAACACCCAAAACATTAAATACTTAAAGATGAATTTAACAAAATATGTACAAGACCTGCTAAAAGGAACTAAAACCTTAATAAATGGAGAGAGAGAGCATGTTATGACTGTCAAAATTTCATTAGGCTTTTTTTTTTTCAAGAAAGTGACACATTGATGCTAAAGTTTATAAAGAAATATGAAGAATCTAAAGAGCCAAACAATTTGGGAAAAAGTGAAGTAGGAGAATTTACACTACCTGATTTCAAGGCTTACATTAAAGCCAGTTATTCAACATAGTGAGGTATTGGTGAAAGGATAGACATTATAGATCAATGAAACAGAACAGAGATCCTGAAATAGACATAGATGCATGGTTGATATTCGATAGCTGCAAATGTAATTCAATGGATAAAGGAAGATTATTCAACAAATGGTACTAAAATTTGGATACTGTCATGTAAAAACAATCAACCTTATGTTACCTCACACCATGTGCGAAATAGCTCAAAATTGACCATAGGCCTAAATGAAAATCTAAAACTATAAAAGTAGAAGAAAATCTTTACAATATTGATGCAGGCAAAAAAATGCCCAAATTCATAGGTAAGACTCAAAAAAGCCAAGCCAAAAAAGCAGACAAATTGATAAATTTGGCTTTTTCTGAAGTACCAACTTTTGCTCTTTGAAAGATACTATTATGCCAATGAAAGGTTAATCCATATAATGTGGGGGGAGCAAAGTAAATGACATATATCTAAACAAAGATTTGTATATAGACTATATGGAATTTTTACAACTGAATAGTAATAAGAAAACCTATACAATAAAAATAGGCAAAAGATTTGAACAGGTACTTCAAAAAAGTAGATACATGAATTTAAAAAAATGTGACAGTTTCTTATAAAGTTAAGCATATGCTTTACTCTATGACCAAGTAATTCCATATCTACATATTTATCTAGGAAAAATTAAAACAGATATTCTCACAAAGACTTGTATTTGAACATTTATAGTAGCTTTATTCTTAATAGTTAAATGCTGGAGACAGCCTAAATGTCCATTAATAGATGAATAGATAAACAAATTGTGGTACATCCATACAATGGAATACTACTGAGCAGTAAACAGGAATGAAATACTGATATACACAATAATATGGATGAATCTCAAAACCATTTTACTGTGTGAAAGAAGTCTGGCATAAAAACGTATATATTCTTTGATTGTTTATATAAAATTCAAGAAAGTGCCAACTAATCCATTATGATAGAAAGCAAGTAAGCGCTTGCCAGTGATGGCGGTGGCAGTGGGAATTGACTGCACAGGGACATGAAGAAACTTTTAGGGGCAATGGAAATGATCTGCGTTTTGATTGCGATGGTAGTTATGTAAGTGCATACGTTGGTTAAAACTTAAACTGTGCACTTAAAAAGGGTGAAGTTTTTTGTATGTAAATTACATCTCAAAAATAAGCATTATATTTGTTTCTTTAAAAAACAGAAGAATCTCTGATCTAAAGCCTGAGTCCTTGGGATTGGAATACAGATCCCATGAAACCCTGCAGTAGAAACTGCAATTAGGGTGCTTGATTACTAAACGTAGAATGCCAATTGGTGCTTCTGAAGGCAATTAGGCGTGCAATAAAACCAACTTTATTTAAGCCACAATATTACTGAGAATTGACTTTGGCTTGAAAGATGCCTAGCTTTAAGAAAGGCTATAACCCCAAATTTCTGATTTACAAAGCAGATAAATTAAGGGGTGATGCTTCTCATCAGAATACTGACACTGCAGAATAGACATTTCTATGCATACGGTTATTTAAACACCCATCTCTTTTTAATACCTAAAGTATACATCAATTTTATCTGCTTTGCTGCAGTAACACACTAATGGGAAGGCAAATCACATATAAATTTTATTTTCTCAGTTGCTTATACAGCTAGCAAAGTAGCAGGATGGATGGTTGAAGGCAACGTGCCGCTTTGGATGACAATGACAAACCTGGTACACAGATGCTGAACTTGTGTTAGTGGTGGCAACTTCCAGCTATTGATGCAGGCAATATTAGAGTAGTGTTATACCTTGGATGGCACAGTGTAATGTAAAGGACATAGAAGATTTCGTGCTAAACTGAGCTGATACTGTTCCCAGCTCTGTTGCCTACTGGCTGTGTAATCTTTGTTACACATTGATATACTTTCCCCTGTCCCCTGATAATTTCCTCATCTGTAAAATGAGACAGTAATATCTAAGTTGTAAAGGCATGTCAAGAATTAAATAAAATGTCATATACCTCACGTAGTTTCTAATACATAATTAGTGTTCAGTAGTGGTAGCTACTAAAATCATTACTATTATGGCTTTATAGAGGACAGAACTTAAAACTGATCCATGCCCCGTAGAGAAAGTGCAGAGAGAAGGGTTAGCAGCAATACATGTTGTAACAAGTCTAGAGTTACCATATGTCAATTTTTACCATGTCCTCCAGGGAATATATTCTGTGTATTCACAACCCATTTTTAAAAATTGTATTTCCTTTTAGCGGTAAACCATTCTATTTTATTACTCATGTTTTTAAAGTTACATGCTAATGCTTGTTTTAAGGAAAGGTTAGTAAGGGCAATATTAATCTCTCTTTTTTTTTCATTCCTAGCCATTTGTGGAATGGCTGTTTATTTTGTGAGAGGATGTGTGTATTCCACTGTTGCTATAGTAAATCCAAAACTACCTTGAGACAGTCGTACTTGTAATATCTCAGTAACATTTAGTTTTATTTTTAAAATGAACAAAGTTTCTTTCTAATAAATGGCAGTTTATTCTCAGGTTCTCTATTGATCGGTCCATTGTGTTAGGGGTGCATTCTTTCTCTTTGCTTAAAAAAATAAACATGGACCATGAAGCAACAACTCTTGGTTTGTATACAAAAATTTACAAATTTACTTTGGATATAAATTTCACTCTTTTTATTGAAGTGTAAATGACATACATTATGTTAGTTTCAGTTATACACCATAATGATTCAATATTTATGTACATTGTGAAATGATCACCATAAGACTCTATTTCTATTTTAGGGAAATATATTACATAATTTTTTTGGCCTGTGCAAATCTCCCAATGAATTCTAGTTGTTATATGAATAGCTTTTCCCATTGCCCATGAGAATTCCTTTCTTTTCTCTCTATAGGAAAAAGTTCAAACACCTTAGCATGTCACATGAAGCTCATCACAATCTGATGCTAACCTATCTCATTCATCTTCAGCTACTCTACAACGTCCCCACCCACCAATCCATGTGTTAGCAACCCTAGAATACTGACTGTCTTATTATTCTTAGCACTAATATTATATCTGTAACAAATGAGAACACCTGTAGTATTTCCTTTCTCCCCACACCCATTCTTCACCACTACAATGATCTTTCCATTTATTGTGTTTTCTCAGTTCTTCTAATGTTATTCTTATACTTCTTAAATATTCTTATACCCTCACTACTTAATTTCAGCCTTAAGTAATTGTGTGTGTGTGTGTGTGTGTGTGTGTGTAGTATGCCATGTAAAGCTACAAGCAAACTCAACCCGCCCATGGATAACAACAATAGCTGGAAATTTTTTTTACTGGTGTGAAGCCCTGGAGAGAAAATAAAATGGACAGATTTTAGTAATAAGTTGACCTTTGGAAGATGGAAATGGCATATGGAGATTTTGCCATTTTTATGACTTTTAGCCTGAAAGCAAGCTGAAGTTGATTATTTATGAGGTGGCTACAATTCTACTAAGAACCCTGCCAGCTTTCAGGCCTAGATAACCAGAATACAGAGTTGAAGGCAACCAAAGTCACTAAATAGTGAGGGAGAGAGAATCCTAGAAAGGAGAAAGTCAGACAGGAGGAATCCCAAATGCTGCATAAAACTTTACTCAAGTCTTTGTCTGAACCAGGCACAGGACAAAATCCAGGTAAGGATCAAAGGCCGACATGAGATTTGAGCAGCTCAGAGGACAAAGTTCACTTTTTGAGTCCAACCAAATTAATTATTTCCTAAAAATAATAGATTCTTCAGAAGAATATAACAGAATCTAGACTCTTTACAAGATAACATTGACAAAGCCCAGCATAAAATTCAAAATTACCTGACATACAAAGAACTAGAAAATGTGACCCATTCTCAAGAGAAAAAACAAGATAATGGGGACCAACTCTGAGATAACCCAGATGTTGGAATTTCCAAACGAGAATTTTAAAGCAGCTATTCCTTCGATGTTCAAGGATATAAAGGATAGTATGTTCACAGTGAGTAAAAAGATAGAAAATATTAGCAGAGAAATAGAAAATAGAAAAGAACCAGATGGAAATTCTAGAACTGTGATTTCAGAGAGCTAACAAGGAGCAGGCAAACATTTACTCCATCTTTATTTTTCACTCTTTACTACGAAAAATTTAAAAGCTATACAAAAGTAAAAAGTATATGAGCACCCATGTACCCATCACCCAATTTCAGAAAAAAAGATCAACAATAGCTATTTTTTTTCATCTGTTCTCTGCCTCCTACATCTTTAACTGGAGTATTTTAAAGTAAATTGTAGTCATCATGTCATGTCATCCATTAGTACTTCAGTATGCATCTCTGATAAGCAATTTGAAAATTGTATCTATGTTTATACCTAAGAGAATTCCTAATGGTAATGATATATTCAAATTTCCTTAATTGCCTCAAAGAAAGCTTTTTCCAGTTGATTTGTTTTACTTTAGCTCCACATATTATATTTGGCTGTTGTGCATCTTTATGCATTTTTTTGTAAAATTCTCCCTCCTTCCCTTGTTTGGAGAAATCTGTTTTTGTCCTGTAGAATGTCTACTCCCTGGTTTGGGGTTATTGTATTTTCACGTGCTTTAACTTGCTCTTTAATCCTTCATGTATTTCCTATAACCTGGCAGTTAAATCTAGAGGTTTGATTAAAATACAGTGGTTCCTGTTTTTGTAGGTACTAAAATTTAGATGATAGTATTCACTTCCTGTTGCATATCATCTCATAATGTCTAATTTCCCCAGTTTTATCCTTTACTTTTAAACTGGAAACTCGTCAGCCTTCTCTTACATATGTTTTCTCTTCTTGGCATCTTTAAGGTTTTGTTCAAAGACTACATTTGTGAAGTCTTTTCCTAGTACCACTCACCTATTTTCCGAATTAGCAACTCTTTTCTCATAACACTTCAAACATAACTTCCAACCAAATGTTGTGGGCCGTTTTGAACTACTCAACTAAGCTCAAGCCCAATCTCAAATGTAGATGCATCTGGAGAAGCACACAAGTCCTTCTAAAAAAAGCATTGAAGGGCAACCTTCATTTTTACAGAAGGACTTTCGATATCACAGAGGAGGAATTTCACCACATACAACCCAACCATACTTCCTAACAGTCTGAGTAGATTTCCTCTTTCTTTACCAGTTAATGATCCACTCTTTCTAACAACTTCTTCATCTCCTAGTCTTTGTAATTCTCTATTGTATTGCAATTTGACTATTCTTTTCTAATGTCTCCCTTCCATCATTGTCACCAAGTCTCCAAACTTCTTACCAATTCTTAAATATTTTTCCCAGGTACTTGCATCTTAACTCCAAAGCTAGTGAATGCCTCTTTGGGCTCACCAATTTTTCAGCTCCAGCCATGACTCTTCTTAGAAAAACAGTACCCATGTAATCAGGGTTTGCTTGTAAATATACTCTTCAAAAGGTGGAGAAAAAGACGAATATCTGTGTTTTTTAGTACTATGATTTCTGCCACATTCATTATAGTGTTTATTGTACTTTGTCATTGTTCTTCATGTGACTGTGAACTATTTAAAATCAAATCATGGCTTTTTCCTTTTAACTTCACCTCTAACAGAGCATCCACTTCAGTTAGAGCACATCGTAAATGTATTTGTTGAGTGAATGACCACTTGAAAAATTAGATTTGTCTTCATAAAAACTGTTTCTCACCTTCCCACATTATTTTGCTATTCTTCTAAACATGTAAATGTAGATCCAGAATAGATTAGTTGCATGTTCTATGTTTTGTCGAAATCTTAAAATAGTGTAACGTTTTAATTCATAAAACCACACAGATTAGCTTCCTATAGTTCCTTTTATCTGTATGTAAACATATTTTTCTGTCCATAAATTCTAGGAATTCTGCTAGGCTTTCGGGGTTAAAATGAGGTTTTCAGTTCTTTTGTGAGAATTTGATTCAGACTAAATCTGAGTCTAAACCAGAAACTAAAATGGCAGTTAAGTTGGTAAGTTAAGTTGAGAGAGGAAAGAAAGCATGCATAAACAGTTGGATATAGACACTCTTAACTGACTGCAATTTCAGTGAGAGCCATGTTACTCAGAGTTTAATTATGAAACCAAGCAGAGCTACACATGAATAATGTGCAAATCAGGAAGGTAATCGTGCCAGTCTGAGAAGTACAAAGCATTATTACAAAATCACATTATAAAAATCAAATTATACACTTGTTTTGAAACTAACTAAACAACATTAAAAGGCTTTCTGGAAAATGACTAATTAGTGTGATATTTTTCTGGTATTAATTATATAATACATACTTATTGAGCATCTACAGTGTATTTGGCACTAAGTTAAACAGATTGAACATTCTTAGTGCTGATAGAAAAACAGTTCTTAGTGCTGATAGCTTTTGACTAGTTTTTTAAAAGTTTTTTCAAGGATAGAGATCACATATCTTTTTGTGACAATCTCAGAGCATGAAACCAAAACACATCAACGTTAGGTTTCAGTAATAGCCGGTCATCTTATCTAGTTTTTCTGGAACTATGGTATTTTCAAGGCAGTCTTGCTTTATAGAATATTTCATTTAAAGGACTTTCAAATAAATCGTGAATAAACATCATAATCACTAAACAATAATAAATAATTGATAAGAGCTTCCTTATATAGCTGCCTTTTATGGAATACTACAGAACCATATTATAAGTAAAGCAGGAGGTATGTTCCCTAACATTTGTGGAGGATGTTACAGTTCAATAATACTGTCTAATTTACTTCTCATACAGCCTTCAAAGATAAATTTTGAGTTTAAATAAGATAAAGATAAATTTTGAGTTTTGCATGAGAAAACAGTTTTGCATATAGCTCATAAGTGGAATCTTCAGATTGAAACCCAGTGCTGTTGACTATAAGTCTAAGAACCTCTCACTAGAGCATAGGAACCTCATAATTATAATAAGGTAAATTTGACATTTCCAATAATAAACAACCTAAAACTTAATGCTTAAAATCTAGTCTGTAAAGATAAAATTAAACAATGTATGTGAAAATGCTTTATAAACTATAAAACAATAGAGATATACATTTCTATACATAAACCAATGATCAACGTATCAACATATGACACTAAGAATCTAAGAGTCATCACACTTAAAATAGCCTTTTAAAAAATATAATACATGTTATTTTTGCCTTTAATATAGAAAATCATCTACTTAACTATAAAAAAAATCAATAAAAATGGACAAACAATAAAAAGTCTAGTCGTAGAAGAAAAGTGAATAGTCAATTACGATGAACAGATGTTCAACCTAACTAAATATTAAAGAAATAGAATAAAAAATAACAATAGGGGGCAGACCCTGTGGCATAGTGGTTAAGTTTGGTGTACTCTGCTACAGCGGCCCAGGTTCGTGGGTTCAGATCCCAGGAGTGAACCTACCCCAATCATCAGCCATGCTGTGGTGGTGACCCACATATAAAATGGAGGAAGATTGACACAGATGTTAGCTCAGGATTAATCTTCCTCAATTAAAAAAAAAAAAAGAGGAAGATTGGCAACAGATGTTAGCTCAGGGCCAATCTTCCTCAGAAAAAATAAATAAATAAAATAACAACGGGAAATGATTTTTAAACTAAACCAGTATCGTTTAAAAAGTAATGCAATATCTAGAGATGGTAAAGGTGCTGAAGAATGGACTTTTTAATGAATATTGATTAATTGGTACAACCTAGTGAAAGGATAATTTGGTAAGTCTTTTAAAGTTGTGTTTAAAAAATCTAACTGTACTATTTTGTAATACAAATGGAAAAAACACCACAATAGTGAGTATGATAAATTTCACATATTTCTTTATACAGCCATAGTTGTTCTTCATAAAAAGTATGACTGTCATTTTATATTTCATAAAAAATATTTTTATTTTACTGGGTAAACTTCATAATTATCGTTATTAATGGCTGTATTAACAATAGCAATTCCAGTATATATAGTGTTAACGTTTTCCATATTGCTAGATATTCAGGTTATTTCTACCTCACTAGTTTAACTAATGTCAGTAAACATCTTTGTACTTAGGGCTTTCTCTTTCCTTTGGATTATTTCCCCTAGCTTTTGCTTTCAAAAGTTCCAAATTCAGATACTTTCAAATTGTAAAAAATAGTACACATTTACTTGTACATCAGCAATTTATGTGTACCAATATATTTTTGAAAATTTGGGGAATTTAATAAGCAAATTGGAACTTTATTTTTGGTCATTATTTAATTAGTACAAAGGTTACTTTCCTATATTATTTTCTTAATTGAGCTCCTCTTTTTTGCAATTTTCATGTCGTTTATTTATTGGGATGTTGATGTTTTCTTTCTAATTATCTTCTTTTTGTTATTCCATTTTGCTGCAATTATTTTTCCCAACTACTTATCTTTTTCTAAATTTCAGAGTTTTAACTTTTACATATTAAAATTTTCATTGTTTTAATATCAGATTTTTATCCCAATATGTTTAAAATTTAAAACGTTTTGTTCTCTTGCTCCCTTATGGTTATTTTAAAAACGAATACCCTGATACACATGATATTTATTTTGGTTTATAGTGTGAGTTGTAGGTCTAAAACAGATTTTTGTCTTCAAATTCCTAACATGTTATCTCAGTGTCAGAGATTAAAAAAACTATTTTTCCTATTGTTTTCAGATCCTTCTCTTATAAATATTAAATCTTTATGTATAATTTTATCTATTCCATTCCAGGAGAGCTCTTTTTTATACCAGCAACATATTGTTTTAATTATTATATCTCTAAAAAGGTTTATTATCTGGTAGGGATTTTTCCATTTATTCTTTATTTACTGAATATAATATTTTATATTTTTGCCCAGTCTTCCCACTAGATGAAATTTAGATCTGATTGTTTTCGTTTGTTTTTTTCTCCTACAGCAATCTATATTACCTTCTTGTTTAGTTCCATAAACATAAATTAATTGGAAAAAATTTATGCATTTACAAGATCTTTCCATTTTTCCAAGTTTTATATTATATATTTGCGAAAAGTTCATAGTTTTGTTTTTTTGCAGATAGCTCAAATCATTTTTCATTAAAATTATTGTTACAGGGGCTAGCCCTGTGGCTGAGTGCTTAAGTTGACGCACTCTGCTTCTGCAGCCCAGGGTTTCGCCAGTTCAGATCCTAGGCACAGACCTAGCACTGCTCATCAAGCCATGCTGAGGCAGCATCCCACACAGAAGAACTAGAAGGACCTACAACTAGAATATACAACTATGTACTGGGGGGCTTTGGGGAAAAGAAGAAAAAAAGATTGGCATCAGATGTTAGCTCAGGGCCAATCTTTACAAAAACCCAAAAATTATTGTTACATACTTTATATAGTTTTTCTTATTGTGAATGGTCTCTCCTGGCACATCTCTCAAAAGATTCTGACATATAACAAAACAATATATTTTTTAAAATAGTGATCAATTCATTCATTTTATTAACTTTATTAATTTAAAATTTTTAATTTGGCGGTTTTGGCTTTTCTAACCACAGTATTATATAACTTCCCATTCTTTCTTTCTTTGATATTTGATACTTTTTATTTCTCTTCTTAAATTTCTTTTTTACCATATATTAAAGATAATTTAAGTAATGGTAATACGTTCATGGTATGAGTACTTTTTTCTGTTGATTTTAATGGCTGTGAAATTACTTTTATTTGATGGGGCTTGAAAATAAATTCAATTAAATTTACTTCTAGAAATATCTGTTGAACATATACTGAGAATGAATATTATGAAATGTATAACATTCTAGGCAATGAGGAGCTAAAAATTTATGGTTCCACCCTCAAATTGCTTATACATACATACACTCATATACACATCTACTCACATTATAGCAAATTCTTAAGTACAAAAGCACGTGGTATGGTCAATGAGGATTACAGGTTTATAGAAAAGCTGGCTGCTACCTGGAGAATACAGACCTTCAAAGATGAACAGATTTGGACAGAGAGAGAGCTAGGGAAAGGCATTCTTGAGCATGGAGAAGGAAAAGCAAAGACATGGATATAGTATTCTCAAGGCATATTCAGAGAATAGACAGATCAGTGTTCAAGGTGAGAACAGGGGACATTTATCTAGCTTGACTCGTTCTTGAGCCATGCTTTTGCTGGTCTTTAGAACTGCCTGATGTTTTGGATAATAGATGAGAGTTTACCCCTTTTCTTCATTTGCACCCAAATCTATTTCGCTGGTTTCCTTTGTTAAGGTTGCACGCTTTTAGCTTTGAATCCTGATTTACTCTCTACTGTGGCCTCTCTCTAATTATCTCCCTGGCCTCTGGACCTTGGCTGTTCAACATGATTTGTGGCTTTGCAATTTTTTGTCATTGGCTTTACTATTGACTTTTATTATTAAGAAAACCTTTAGTAGGGGCTGGCCTAGTGGCGCAGCGATTAAGTGTGCACATTCTGCTTTGGCAGCCCGGGGTTCACGGGTTCAGGTCCCGGGTGCGGACATGGCACCGCTTGGCACACCATGCTGTGGTAGGTGTCCCATATATAAAGTAGAGGAAGATGGGCATGGATGTTAGCTCAGGGCCAGTCTTCCTCAGCAAAAAGAGGAGGATTGGCAGCAGTTAGCTTAGGCCTAAACTTCCTCAAAAAAAAAAAAGAAAGAAAAGAGAACCTTTAGTAAAGATTTTATTATCTGGTTCATCCATTAGATCTTTATGACATTTCTAGTCTTTTTGCTCCTCCTGTGGTGAAGGGATAGCACTCTTACATTGCGAAGCTAATATTGGGCAGATAAAGCGGCAGGTTTGAATGCTAAGGTAGGGAAATTATTCTGCAATAGAAAGCTCTTAAGGGGAGTATGTTAGAGTATATAACTATAGAAAAACTATGACTGAAGGGTAATTTTATGTAAAAAATATGTTTTATAGTTATTTCTTCAAAATGAATCTATGTGAAATATGAAATAAGGTAGACTTTCATAATTAGGAACACAAGCCTCTGCAAGAATGTGGAAGTATTTGCATCACTAAAAGAAAGAGTGGATCACAGTATTTATTTAAAAGTGAACTGTTTAGCTTAAAACAAAACCAAGCGTTTCCCAGTTACCAAATTGTGATGACCCCAGCAATTAGTAATTCAGATTTCCCTGTAGAACTCTTAAGAGACAATCTCGCGGTGAAAACTACATGCTGTTTTTTTGTTCCCAATTCCTGAGCAAAGCCTTGAAATTGAATTCTTAAGGCCTTCAAAGCCTGTGGGTTCATATATATTCCTCATCAAACATAGGAACCTCAAATAGAAAGAAGAAAGACGTTTTTTTACAGTGATATTTTCATTTTTCTAAAACAGCATTCAATAGACCCAATGTCTTGGGTCTCTTGACCCAAGAACTTTGCAAGTTCTTCAAGAGCCTCAGAGTTTTAACATTTCTTAATTAGTCAGCCATCTTAAAATGCACTGCATGAGATTTCGACTGGAATCTTGCATAGATCTGCCAGTGTTTCATGTGGGGATATTTACATTGTGCCTCTGATTAACTGAAATGAGAGCCTCTAGTCATCAATTTGATGAGGACTTTCACCCTGACTGGTGGCAAATATTTAAGCCTGGAACTATACCAGTGAAAATCCACAAGAATTTTAATGTTCCAAAGTTCTATGGATAGTAAAAATTTGAAGAAGATGCAGTCATGATAGATTTGGATCAATCATTTGATAAACTTCTGTTGAATTAAAATGATCTCTATGATAAATGGTATATGTGACTATAAATGGTATCACCAGCCATCATTTGACACCTATTATTTTCTCACTGGTTGATTTGACAAACCTAGTAGGAAAAGTAGGTCAAGTACGGCTACATTTTTAACTCTACTCTTATTTATATTGGCTTTGTTTTTCATTCTGTAATAAATCTACCAAATTACGTCATCATTTATCTGGTATTGTATCTATAAGGGACCTAAAAGAAGAAAGTGACACATTGTATAAATATTTCTTTTCCATTTTTTTAAACACAGCTCCAAGTGAAATTTGAGACAGCAAATTAACAATATTTTAGAGAGTCTTGATGTCCTAAAGAATTCTCTATGCACCTTAGTTGGTTTCCAGAAATTAAGTTTGAGAAAACAAAACCTGAATTTAGCATTTTCTCATCATTCTGAAGACTTGGTTATTACTCTAAAGCATGCACTATAAAAGGCAAAAACTTGTTGTGCTTTTAAAAAAATCCCCAGATTTATTAGCTGTATTATGGTGACCCCAAGGACAGAAGAAAAACAACTGTGTTTAGTTTGTTTAATACACTGCTGGCACTGTGTGTTAACAGTCCTAAAATACAAGTTGCACTTTTAATGCCTTTTCTTACAAAAGTTTTACAACTGGCATAGGAAATAAAGATGCGAGAAGTTCAAAATATTATGAGTTCAGGAATGGTTTATATAAACAGCTCAGAGTAAGCAAAAGTTTTTCCAGAAACCCTTGTCAGATTTCTGCTTACAGCTTATTGGCCAAAATTTCGTCCCATAGCCATGGCTAGTTTCAAGCGTTGCTACAAATGTAACCGTTTAACTTCTGCAGCCTCTATCGAGGAGGTCATCAATACAGAAGTTGGTTAAAAATGATTATTGGATTGGTCATACAACAGTGTATATGCCTAAATTATATGCCCTATGATGGGTCTTCTTAGATATAAACAGATTCCTTTGCTTAATTATTTATTCCAACGATAGTAACATAATTTATTATGCTTTCCCATGTGCTCAATAGTCTTCCAAGTATTTTCCAAATATTAATAATCCAGCAATTCTATGAGACAGATTTCTTTATGCCCATTTTACAAGCGAGAAAACCGAGACACTAAAAAGTAAAATTAGGTATTTCAAGTTCATGCATCTAGTAATGAGCAGAACAGAAACACTTGGAAACCAGTGCTTTTACACTTTATACCACTCCTTAACTGTCTGTTAATGACTATGCCAATGTACTCCTTCAAGGACTTTCTTTTTTCTTTTTATATTACATTACTTATATTTTAAATGGAATTCATTATTTTTTTGAATTTTTTTTTTTGCCTCAAAAAGCCTTGAGTCATTCATTCTTTGCAGCAAGTGTGGATCATATCATTTGCTGGAACATAATTTAAAAAGACAACTTGGCCACACTGTCTGTCATATGGTACAAGTTGCCCACGAATGCCTCATTTTTCTTATTTGCAGAATGATGGATTATTCTACACGTCCTCCAGCAGCCCTTCAAGACCTAACACCGCATAATCTCTGAATTTAAGAAAATCAGATCTTTGAGAGTCCAGCAGAATATAGTCACCTAAGTCCATTTTTTATGATGGACAAAATTTTCAGATTGTTTGAGAGAGTCATGGCTAATAAGTTTGCAAAGAACCTTCAATAAAAAAACCCACAAAGATGATGCTTTGAGGGGAAGGCAAAGTGACAAGAAACTGGAATGCATCAGGATAAAGGAGCAAGAGATCTTCTGACTCCTCACATAGATTCCTTTGCATGAGAGGAAAAAAATGTAGAGTTAGTAGCTAAAACAATGTTTGATTTATAGATGGATTTGGCTGATGTAAAGATAATTGTAGTAAATAACTCTGAGAATAACCTAAAAACATCAAGAATGCAGCATTTTCCTATTGGTACATGATCCCTCATTAGTAAAGAATGAAATAACTCAGGCTCTGACAATTCTTCCTCCCACATTGGACAAACAGGCCCCGTGCACCATGTTAACGACGTGAAAGAATGCCAACTTTGGGCAATGTTTGGAATTTAGCACTCATAAACACAGGTAGATGTGATATGATGCCAGCACAGGCTCTGGTTTGTCTCCACCAGGCCTTAAGTGAAGAGTGCTGCACAATAATCTAGTATGATAGGTGAGAAGACGTGAAAGAGTACATTTAATGGGAATGCTCTCCTAAATAATGAAAACTGCAGTCACATGGAAATAGTGTAAGATTGATGCACCAGTCAATAAAATCCAAATAGAAACTATATCCTGCTGTGCAAGGAATCAAAATTCTGTGCAGATCCAATTCTGTATGTTTCTCTCTCCTTCCATCATACCTCTATCTTATTTCCACACTTACCCTGAGAAATTCTTCTCTGCTTTGCAAAGCTGGATTTAAGTATTCTGGACTAAGTAGATAGTGTGATAGCGGACCATGACAAAAACATGTTGGCTATGAATATAGCTGTATGCAGACAAATCTTATTCTGGTACATCTCAGACTAAGAAAAGACACTTTGAATTCAGTATAATATTTTCATGCTATAATTTGCATGCTGTAAGAAGTTTTGGAGTCTGCAAAGCTTAAGTTAAAACCTTAGATCTGATCATTACTATTTGAATGAACTTGAGTAATTTCTTTAGAGATATACCTAGGATGGAAATAGCATGGATTTGCTGCTGTACCCAAGGTCATCAAACTCCCCCAGGAGAATAGTCTTCTCAATTCCATGTGATGCAGTTTCTCTTATTCAGTATCTGATATTAATCAAGAAAATAGGTATTTTCTTTCCCATTTGTATTTATCCTGATTCTGTTCAATAAATCCATCCCTTGGAACAGGTAACAAGTGTTATGTTAGCAAGGAATCTATTGACAAATTCTAAACCACCAAGTGATTAGCATTGTCTTAAATAGTTCTTTTGGAAAATGGTCCAGAATTAAAACACAATTTAATAGCAGAGAGTAAGATTTATGCAGAGATAATTTAGTTATACTATGTCTCTTACTAGTGAAATAATGAATAAAATAAATCTCCATAAGATAGGCTTTTGATATTTCCCAAGGATATGTTACTGATTTTACATTAATTCAACAATACTTCTTTCCACATTAGACCAAAGTTCTTATTCAGCAACTATCATACTGTATTGTTATTGGCTGTCTTCATTCCTCCTTAGATTATAAGCTCCATATGGACAAGAAATATGTCTTTTCAACATAAATAACTGAAAATATTTTAGAAAATTTTTGATTTTTTGGCTGTTGTTCAGGCAGTATTTAAAAGATGGAGAAAAGGAGGCAGTATTACTGGGTACAAATGCATTTTACTGAAACTAATAATTATAAGGACTTTCATGATATCTATTTTGCCAGTACAGAAAATGTACTTGCAGCTCAATGGCTCTTCAAACAAATGGCCATCAAATGGTAAACTGTCAGGATGAAGGATAACTCTGACTGAGTCATAAGAATCACTGAAGAAATAAGCACATGAAAATTTATTATCTTGTGGAGATTTAAATACCCACTTTTAAAAGATGGCTGACCTCCCTGTAAACCAGTGTGCTGGGGAGGAGATTGCAGAGCACACAACTGATCGGTCCGTGTGATAGGTTCGGCTTAGCTTCCTAAGTGTACTGTGTGCTTTTCAGGAAGATACGACTTTCAGGGCTTCCTCGCAGAGTGGAGGCATGGAGGCTGCTAGTGGTGTCACTTTAGGTATTAGGAGCCCAGGCATATTCATTGTATTCATCATGTTTACTCATAAAGTCAGAAGGAATCGGAGTTTGGTTCTACATGAATTGCCTTAAAACATGATTTGTGAAAATTGTGGGCAGCTGGCCAAATCCTAATGTACCTTCTCTCTTATGATTTAGCCTAGAACTCCTTCTTGTCCAGGTATCTACTTTCTTCTCTGGTAGTGAAAAAAACAGAACTAAAGCAGAGAAAGACTTAGGTAGAGAGAGGCATTGTATTAATAAGGGAACATATTCACAGGTTTTGAAGATGAAGAGGGTCATTACACTGGATACCAAAGTTCAGTCTCTGATCCCCCAAAATGCATGTCCATCTCATAGGAAAATTACATTCACCTCATTCCAACATTCCCAAATGTCTCAACTCAATACAGCATCAACTTTAAGTCCAAAAATCACATTTAAATCTCATCACTTCAGAAGTCCCATATTTCTCTGTCTAAATCAGGTGTGGGTGAGGCTCTGGGTACAATCCATCCTGAAGCACAATTCCTCTCCATGTGCAAACCTGTGAATCTCAAGAGACAAGTTATTCACTCCCAAAATACAATGGTGGGACAGGTAGAGGCTAACAGTTATAGACATTTCAATTCAAAGGGAGAAAAGGGAAATAAACAAAAGGGTTACCAATCCCCCGAAATTTTAAAATGCAGCCAAGACATCAACATTTCAAGGCCTGGAATAAACCTCTGTGGTTTTCAGCTCTGTCCTCTGGGCTTAGCGCTCTTCCCTCTGGGGTCGAGTCTCCAGCTCTAGAGTCATCCTCCCTTTTTCTTCAGGGGTAGCATGTGTTTGCAGCTAAGGAGTTTTATCAGCTTGTTTCCTGCCTATGGAATTTTGAGGGTCCTGTAGCATTTTTTCATTTTGACCTCTCTATCCCTTTCAGTCCAAGCTGGCAAAGTTTCTACTGGTATAAAATTATCAAGAATCTTATGAGTCTCCTGTGTATGTCACAGGATTCACTCCATTAGACAAGAAGCCCCTTCACAGGCCTTTTCTTAGATAATCTCATCTCTATTTTTGGCTTCCACTGATGTGATTGAGGGGCAGCCATGAGTGTATGCCTGATCTCTTCAAAGAGACCTCTCTCTGACTGAATACTCTGATCTTTTGACCTTTCTGAAGAATTATAAAAATGTTGTCCAGCCACACTCTTGGCTTTCTCTCCAGAACCCTCTTTCTTGACAGTGAATCTCCTAATTTTAGTGTCTTTTGCAATCTGGATAGCTAAGAATCACCTATTTCAACAAGTCCTGGTTTCTTTTTGATTAAGTTCTTCCCTCTTCCTTATCTCTTTCCTCTTGCATTTTACTATAAGCAGCAAGAAGAAATCAAGTCACCTCTTCAACACTTTGCCTGAGAATCTCCTCAGACAAATATTCAAGTTCATCACTTACAAGTTCTGCTTTTCATATAACTGTAGGACACAGTTCTGCTAAACTTTTTGCCACTATATAACAAGAATTCTCTTTCTTCCGGTTTCCTATAACATGTTTCTCATTTTCTCCTGAGCCCCTTACCAAGAGTGCTTTTACTATCCTTTCTACCAATAGTCAGCGTATGATGATTTAAGTATTCTCTAAGACAAGATAGGTTTTTTTACCGTGCTTCTCACTTCCTTCTGAGTCTTTACTAACAGAGTCATTAAAATCCACATTTTTACTAACAGTCTGTTCAAAGCAATCTAGGCTTTTTCTATCATCCTCCTCAGTACCTACCCTTTACTCAATTCCAAAGTTACTTCCACATTTTTAGGTATTTGTTACAGTAGCATCCACTTCCATTTACCAAAATCTGTATTAGTTTTCTATTGCTGCTTTAACAAATTGCTATAAACTTAGTAGCTTAAAACAACACTAATTTATTATCTAACAATTCTGGACATCAGAAATCCAAAATGGGTCTGTCTTGGCTAAAATCAAAAGTGTTAATAGGGCTCTAGAAGATATCTATCCTTTTGCCTTTTTCAGCTTCTAAAAGCTTCTTGCATTTCTTTACTGATGGCTCTTTCTTCTGCTCTCAGATCCAGCAGTATCACCTATTCTCACCTCTCTCTCTCTGATGCTACTGCCTCTCTCTTATGAGGACCCTTATAATTACATTGGACCTACCCAGATAATCCAGGGTCATCTTCCAATCTCAAAATCCTTAATCACATCTACAAAGTCCCTTTTGCCAAGTAAGGCATTCCAGGTTCCAGGGATTAGGACATGGACATCTTTAGGAGGGTGGGGCATTATTTTTCCTACCAGAGAAACATGCCATACAAATGAGTCCCTTAGGAGCAGGGTTCATATCTTCTTACTTTTTCCCTCACCAGATCCTAGCATGGTCATTGCCTGGCACCTAGAAAGCACTCAGCAAATGTTTAATAATTCCTTTGGTAAAGAAAAAAAAAAAAAATGTGCATGATATCTGCTATGTGACATATACTCTTCTAGGTGCTGGGAGATAGGGGAGTGAAAAAACACAGTTCTTGTTCTCATGGACCTTACATTCCAGTGTGAGGAAGCAGAGAATACAAACAAAAATTATGTAGTAGGTGATGATATGAAGAAAAATAAACCAGGGTAAGGACAGACTTGTGGCAGGTGCTATGTAAGAAGTCCTCTCAGGTAAGGTGCCATTGGATTGGAGACCAAAACGAACTGGGGAATCAAGACTTATTTAGGAGAAGAACATTTCAGAAAAAAGAAATAAGATTCTGAGGTAGAAACATGCATGGATTTTGAGATTTTTAAGGAAGAGTAAGGATGCAAATGAGGCTCACAATGAGAAAGCAGGGGAGAATGGTATAAGATGAGGTCAGATAGGTAGAAAGGTGACAGATTGCATAGGATTTTGGAGTCCATGGTAAAGATTTGGATTATACTCAGAGGGAGATGGAAGTACATTATGGGACTGGAACAGAGCCTGGAAAAATTCTGATCTGCATCTTAAAAAATTACTCTGGTTGCTCTGTTGAATACTAAATGCAGGAAAGGGAAGGTGGAAGCAAGGAGACAAGACAGGGCTATTGCAGTAGTCCTGGGAAAAGTGATGCTGACTTGGATTAGAGTGGTAGCAGTGGTAGTGTGAGAATTTATAGCTCATTCTGGATATATTTTTAGGTAGAGCTCATGATTTGCGTGACAAATTGGATGTGGTGTGAGAGAAAGAGAGCAATTAAGAATGACTTCAAGGATTTAGGCTTAGCATTTGATGAGTGGAGGCACTGTTTACAGAACTGGGGAAGATTACAGAACAAGAGCAAAATTTCAGTTTTGGATATGTTTAGATGGAGATGCTTATCAGGCATCAAGTAGAGATGCGGTGGGGTCAGATGGACATGAGAGACTGGAGTTTAGGCGAGAGATTGGGGCTAGAGATATACTTTCAGGAATCTCAGCACATAGGTAATATTTAAAGCTGTGAAATGGCATGAAATCCTCAGGGGAGCCATTTTAGAAGAGAAGTGGTGCCAGAATTGAGAGGTGCTCTTTTATTTAGGTGTCAGGAATACGAAGAGAAACCAGCAAGAGTAGGCTAACAGCAGGCAGTGGGTAACGTGGGTATCCAAGAGAGAGTGATGTCCTGGAAGTCAAATGAAGACAGTCTTTGAAGAAAGGAATGATCGAATTTGTCAACTGCTGCTGAAATGTCAGTTAGATGAGGACCTCAAAATAACCATTTATTTTGGCATTATCGAGGTGATTGTGTTTTGAGAGAGTTGAGGATACAAATGCCTGATTGAAGTTATTCGTGGAGCTCCAAGTGCCTTTATAATCCACTCAACAGCAAAGAATCCTTACTGCATTTCTAAACAATGATGAATACTTAAAACTTGATGCTATGCAATTTGGGGGGACTGGTAGTATAAATATTGGGGTTTCTTTGAAGTTTAGTTACGACTTCTAGTTTGGTCATCTAGAATTGCTTTATTTGCAAAACCCCCAAAATGTACTAGCTTTAAATTGTCTAAATTCCTTACCTCCAATTCTCTCCTTCCACGTATACGATAGACAAACCCATAAAAATGGAGAGATTAATGTAATTGAGGAAAATTCCGTTTCTCTGGGAGAATACAACTCAGGGCAGTTAGAATAGTTTGAAAGGCACTTTTGCTTTAACTTTTTACCCCGTTTCCTCATGATGCTCACAGAGATCAAATATGAAAAGCTCCAGGTCAGAGATTAGTTATGGGGATTCTTTAGTTGAAAATGCATTCATTCTCTTGAGACCAATGAACATGTTAGTAATTAGTGTTGTTTACATATTCCCATCCTCTTAGTAAAATCGACTATCAAAACATTGTTGGCTTATATGTGACTCCATATATCTAAATCACAGACTCTATATTTGGTATCTTTCACAAAAAAAAAAAAAATACAAAAGCATAACTGTAAAGCACGTAAAATATTGAAACTTGTAGAGCCAAAAAATGTCTCCTCAAGTATTCTGCCAATGTTCGTTACAGGTCTCTTAAAATGAAATGTATAAATGAATACTATTCCACACACTTCTCTCATGATGCTCTTAGGCTTTTTCATTTTCTTTCTACAGAGGGGAAATTGATAGAGGGCATGGGATAGACAAATTGCAAGGGAAGCTGATTGGAAAAAGGATGTAAAAAAGAAATTTGCCAGGTTGAATCACAGTCTGAAACTGTGACCTGAGGACAGAAATCATCTATCACGTGCTGGCTTGTTCTAGACATATGTTGGGTTTTGAAGGAGTTAGAATTTGCCCTTGATGTCTCTTATACTCCTGCTGTCTGCCCACTTCCCTCTTCTTGGGGTCCTTCTCCTTGCAATGTTACAGACATATGGTTACATATTTCATTACCCTCTGAAATTCATCAATCTTGGTTCTAAGGATGTTTTCCCTGCTAGGTCATAATGCATGCTCTTGGATTTCAATCTGATAAACAATCTATGCTAAAAATTGCTTGGTTTAATTCTAGATTAAAACCAAACAAAATAGCCAACCAAACAGCCTTTACTAAGTTGAAGGTAAAAGTAAGCAGAAAGGCAGAAATATATGAGGAATGGTTAGCATGTGGCCAACTCCCGGATTCCCCTATAAAAGCACAATCCTGACTCCGGACATATGATTTTAGGAAAGGGCTGGGAAAGCTCAGTATTGGAAAATGCAGGTCCCACTTATTGGAAGGAAAATAGTCACATTTTTTTTGTCATGGGCTTATATTTGCTTTCTCATCTACACTTTATTATTTAATTTCATTAGGTAGCAAAGGTACTGAGTGTTGTTGTTAAGAATAAGACAGACCCAAGTTCAGATCCCAGCTTTGCCACTTACTGGGAGATTTGACCCAGTTACCTACCTTCTACGTGCCTCAGTTTCCTGAAACACAGAAGGGAGACAATCCCCACATCATGAAATTCATGTGGTGGTAATGACTATGTCAAGCAATTTATGAAAAAGGACTAGTGTAAAATATAGACCTTGTAGATTTTAATTGGAAATTGAATGATATATGTCTTAGAAACAAACAATACATTTGACAAGCGTGTAATAGGTATATAATGACAATGGAAATTTTGGGGAAACTATTTCTTGAGTATGGATATTTTTGTTATGAATAGGAAAACTTTTTGACTCATATTATAAAATGTTTAGTGCTGAAACATTTCATTACAAAGAATAGTTTGAAATCTCACTGACTTCACTCACTGGGAATCATCAAGGTAAAAGAAATGTGGAGGATTAATGACATCACATCAAAACTAAATGTTCACTACATGAGTTATATTTTCAGATGTCATTTCAGAAAACTAAGAGATTATTTATCTCAGGATGAAAGGATATTATATTAAATTTCATAAATATGTAGTAATTCTGCTTCCCATTATCTGTCTATTCATATGTATGCATCTATGTTTTTATGCATCCTATCAGAATTGCAAAATGCACACAAGTAAATGTCAACAAAATCTCAAAATACAATTTCATTTAGGACGCCTTAACCTCTAATCACCTTGATACCTAATCTCAATGACTCTTTGAAATTTGGGAGACTCATAGATCTTATCACATAACTTAGTCTACAGTTTGAGTTAGAATCACTGATGACAAAATGCTGATCTACAATATGAACACAAAGTTGAAGTGAATAGATTGCAGATAGTTGGGGCTTCCAAATGATTGTCATATGAATTATGTGACTAACAGTATTGTTGATTTTACACTAGGAATCTGTGGGCTAGAAATAATCCCTAACTTTGTCCCAAGCATTTTGTTCAACGTAATATACAACCAGTAATAAACCTCAACATGTTCTGGAAGAAGAAACTTTGAATCATTTAAGAATATAAGCAACAAAATTGTTATCAGACTTTGGTTTATTGTAAAATTTAGCAAAGTTTTTCTTGTAATCCCTGACCCCTTGCTCTGAAAACAAAAGCAAAAACATTATTATTGCTTAGTCTTTTCCCCCTACTTTATTTGTGCCACTGTAAAATAAGGGAGAAAAATCATTGTAATAAATAAAAACAGAGATGTAAGAAAGAAAGATAAATCAGTCCAGATGAGAAATATTAGAAGCAACAGAAATACCATTGAGCAGTTTCAAAATAAGCTTCTTTTAAAAAGGTTGTCATAAAAAAAAAAAAAAATCACACCAAAAATATAGCAGCAGAGAAGAAGGATAAATACAAGTTAATTGCACACCAGTCCCATTCAAAAAACTGGGTCATTAGCCAAAGCAGTAGTATTCAGAATCCAATTTGGGACGCTTGTGCAGTGCCTGTGAGTCCTCTATTATGGAGCTGTCACTGAGTCGGTCCAAGTCTGAGGGGGTCTGATGGCCCGGGACATCATCTGCCAGTGTGTCCAGATAGCTCCCCACGGAGATGCCGTCCAGCCCATCACTGCCATCGTGTAGGCTATTGTAGCTGCCACGTAAGGAGGTGCTCTGACTCTCCAATAAACTGCACAGGCTGCCACTGAGACTGCTGCCTCGGCTGGTGATGGTAGCTTTCTCTTCAATCATCCACTTGATGGACTCAATGCTCTCGTTGATAACGAGCAACTGGCGCATGAGCCTCACGTCTGTGGCTCTGAGGGTAACCTATGGAGAAGGGGGAGAAAGGAAAGACAGGCCAGTTATTCTGCATTCTTGAAAGACCCCAAATTCATTTGGACTCTATCTTCTGTAATCCATAATTTTAAATTCACAGAATAAAATATAATTCACTTGATCTCAGGATATTTTTTGATAACTGCTGACCAATGGTAGGAGGAGTCATAATCAAAGAACTCACTTCCTGCCAGATGTATCAGGCTCCAAAACTGGTAATAAAACTCCCACTGCATTCCTGACTCTAACCAAGCTGGCTGGGACTATCATATTGAATGTCAGGTTCCCTGCTAAGAAACTTATTCTCTCTCTGGCCAGATTAATAGTTTATCCATGTTTACTTTGGAATATGTGTGTGGATACTGAGAGGTGGGGAGAAGAGGAATGTGTAGAAATTAAGGCATCAGCATCGTCATCATTGTAGCAGCTCCCTATTTTTGAGCGATAATGTGCCAGGAATCATTATAGAAGTTCAACATTCATTATAGTAGCAACCCTGTAACACACATATTATCTTTATCCCAATTTTACAGATAAAGAAACCGAAATCTTCAGAAAAGAGACCAAAAAGGTCTGCACTCTTTATGACTATATTGACATAAACAATACCGAACAATGCTTTTATTTTTGTTATTTATTTATTTATTTGTGGTGAGGGCGATTGGCCCTGAGCTAACATCTGTTGCCAATCTTCTTCATTTTGCTTGAGGAAGATGGTCCCTCAGCTAACATGTGTGGCAATCTTCCTCCATTTTGTATGTGGGATTCTACCACAGCATGGCTTGATGAATGGTGTGCAGGTCCATGCCTGGGATCCGAACCCACAAACTGAGGGCTGCCAAAACAGAGCATGCGAAACCAACCACTATGCCATGGAGCCAGCCCATGCTTTTATTTTTAAGAAACCTAAATTGCTTTAATATTCCCTGAATCCAAAAGGGGCTCATCCATTTTACAAGATGAAGTATACAGATATTTTCTGTAAATCTAATTATTTGCTTCAGATATGTCAGGGTGGCTCCAATCAAAATTGGGATATGAGACTCTGAGAAGGTTCTAGAACTCCCCCAAGTGCCTTCTGATAGTTCTAAGTTACTTCAGAGAAATCTGTCTTCACAGCCACAAAGCAGAATTTCTTTGGAGTCCCTACAGTTCAATGGAAACATTTGCTACGTCAAGGGTGTGGTGGTTCTGGAGAAGGTAGGGAGAGGGAGGTTGTAAGAACTCACGATTGGCCTGGCCCTGTTCTTGTTGGAACTGAAGGGATGTGGCTCCTCTAAAGAGTCCAGTGCCCGGACTGGGAGGCAGGGACATGTTTGGCCACTAGAGGTCCTAGTCACATTCATTATGGTTTGGATGGGATTCCTGTTCATTCATTTGGGGTCTTTAACCCAAGAGGGTGGCCTTGCTAATTCTTTTTTTAAGATCCAGGGCGAATTCAGATTTGTGGGTTTCTAGAATTATCAAAGGCACTCAGTTGTGAGTGACTCAAGCCATAAGGGAGAAAGGAGCCTATTATCTTCAAACGTATGTATTCATATTGCAAAAATATTTCCTGGTTAGGAGTTAATCCATAACTGAAGGCAAACTTTGGATTGACTGAATGTGATCAGCAAGCATTAGGAGAGATGGAATTTCTACCAATGACTTCAAAGATGTGAGATTACAGGTTTTAAAAAATACACATGCATATATATATATATATATATATATATAGCATAAAGTACAATTTAAAAATTCAGTTTGCTAGAATATTAAATAAAGTGACTTGGGTGACTTCCTTATCTTCCATGAGAAAAGCACTGAAAATAAATTGCATAGAGGCTAACAATGAAAATCATTTCTCTCTGATGGTGTTCAGACAGAGAGATGCGAACTTAGTAAGTCTTGAGATGCTTTTCTATTGTGGTGCGGTCTCAGTGACCTTGCAATGACGTTATGTTGGAGAAGGAGGCTTTCTGGCAGTCTTTATGCTCAAATTCACTCACACACCCCATGAGGCATCAAGATACTATTTAAGTTACAAGTAACACAGCAAATATTTACAAATTACCAACAATTTGCGTAGGTCCACTGAGGAGTGTAGAAAATCAATATGAGCCAAAGTCTGAAATTCTTCGGTTAGGCATCTGTAGCTGATAAAACTTGCTGTGCCCATTGAAGGCATGGTGCAATACAAACGTGACCGTTCCCAAGAGCTCCTGAAATGACCCACAGCTGCCTTTGTTCACATCCCCACCCTGTCCCGTGAAAGTGTTCCAGCCCATGCCCAGCTCTGGGTGTGTTGCCTGTTATTCCCCTCCCTTGAAATACTTTACTCTCTTCCTCTCAAATCCTCCCATTCTTGAAGTCCTCCTTCTTTCATCAAGCAGTACTTACTGATTCCAGTCTCCTCTGCTGACCCGCTTAACCTCCACAGTCCTTTTAGTTTGCATCTCAACAGGATAGATTCATTTCGTACCATCTTACATTGCTACCTATTACTGTGTCTTTTAGCTGTTTCTTCAACTAAGCTTTAAGTTCCTTAAAGAAAGAAGGCATGTCTTACATTTCTTCCATCTCTTAAGATGTGTCCTAAGCACTGATTTATTTTTTTAGAAATAGTCATAATTTTAGGATCTGTGAAAGTTCAGCTCTTGAGACAATAATAATTTACATTCCCAGCAACTGTGTCACTTGGGGGTTAAAACACTTAGGATAAATTTTTTTCAGCAGTTTTTGTCTGAGCTACTCAGTGGCTGCATCAAATACAGATTTTTCAATTTTATTGAGCAATATGAATAAGTAGGAAGCAGACTATGAAGTAACAAAGGATTCCTTTCACCATGAAATGATTTATTTAAATAAGAAAATCCTTGTCTTCTGAAGGCAAACATTCACAGGCCATTGAACCACTCTGTTGGGGAAAAAAAAATGAGGAAAGCAAGTCAGTTAGAACGTGTTGATCCGGCAGATAATGATTACGGATTTAACTGTGTCTAACTCTGTGTTCTCCCGTGAGAGAGTAAACAGCTTCCCACTGTGGGAGCGCTGGGCCAGCCGGTTCACACGGCTGCCTGTCCATTACCTGGAGCTCCAGGCTGCTCCACACTGTTTTCTCGTAGAACCAAGGTGCGGTTACAGAGCTACTCATGAACCTGGAAAGTATGAGCAATCCACCACCGAAGGAAATCACAATGTTGCTTCTGTCTCCAGTAGCTGCCCCACCTTTCTTCACTGTTATTCCTGTCAGTCCTTAGAAGTCTGGTAATGACGAACAAGAGAGTACACTTGCCCACTGCAGGAAACTGTGCACTTCTTTCACTTGAGGTGTTAGACGGTCCCATGACTTTAATCTGAGGATATTGAGAATTGGGAGGCCCTGGCAGGGTCTGATTTTGTGTCCTTCTCCTTGGAGAGCCCATTTCTGATCAGTCACGTTTCCAATACCCATGCCTAGTTTTACGCTACATTTCTATGTTGTTTTTGTTCCCTTCGTAATATTTATGACTAGTTGAAATCATTCTGCTTATTATTTGTTTACTTGTTTTCAGTCGCCTCATGAGCGTGTAATCACCAGAGTACAGGGAACTGGGTCTGTCCTGTTCACCACTCTGTGCCCAAGACCCGCATGAGTGCTTGGTACACAGTAGGTGCTCAAAAAGTATTTAGTCAAGTACTGAACGACTGCTTCAGACTGGACCATCTGTCAGGAACACCCCTCCCCTTGGGTCAGCGACATGTGACTTAAGAGGAAGGAAAGAGGCAGCTTCAGTTCTGAAGCATTCTCAGCAGGCAATCCCATTCCTATTCATTCACAGGATGCAAACACTGAGTAACTGGTACAAGGTTATTCCTAGCTTCAGTGTACAGATCACGAGATAGTATCTCGGGAAGGAAGTGGACTTCAAGGTGTGATTCACACTCCAAACATTACTCTGTTTGTCCTGAGGTGATAACTGGTACCAGCACAGCTCAGGTGTTCTGTAAACACTTGGTGCAATGAGTTGAACAAAGGGAGCAAATAAACAAATAGGACGTTCACCAAAAAATAAACCAGGTTTGCCCTGATCGATCCAAAGAGATGTGGATGTCCTTTCCTCTTCCCTCTCCCCGACTCTGGCCCTTACAGTTATTGCAATGTGTTTCATCTTCATTCTTGAGTCTCTTGTGCTTCAGGACTGTAGTATAAAGGTCCTTGTACTCTAGACTGAATGAACGCTGAAATTTCACGTCATGTTCAACGAGCGATGAACTGGTATATGGTGGAACTTGAAATGAGGGATCTTGAAAGAGAAAATATTCTTAATAATAAACTTTTCCAGATCTCTCATTTTAATAATGGAAGAATACAAAGGTTATGAATTGGCTCAGTGGAATCCAAGAAAGCAGGAATGGAGTCAAATTTTCAATGAATCAGGGAGTTGCTAAACAAGCTGACTTCTTTTGTGCTGCTGTGTGAGGAACACAGCACAGGGTTCTGGCCCCCCACTGGTCTGTCTACCTATGTGACTTTGGGCAAAGAGGCTCAGCTCAGGGCCTCAGCTTCCGTATACCTGAAAAAAAATCAGAGGGTTTTCTTCTGAGCTCCAGGCAGCCACAGGCCTCAGTGGAGGCAGTAAAGCAGTCTTTACAAAAGGAAGATTTAATTCAACTGAGGAACCCACCTATCACTTGTGTCTGCAATTTGTGTCGAGGTTTCATTTAAGATGCTATTTGATAAGAAGATTCTGTAGATCAGGTCATCTCAGGATTTCCCTCCATTCTGACAATGGTTTCTGAGTCTTTGTCATTCCTGCGGGCTTTTGATTACTAAATTGTTGCTGCTGTGAGACAATTAGGCAAGCTTTAGAGAGACAGATCAATTTTGCTGCTCAATATCTCCAGTAAAAGATTTAGCTAGCAAAACTCATAGCTAAAGCCAGAAGTCTGAGCTCTATGTGAATTTTAATCACCTTATCAGAAACTGTAAGGTAATAGTAATTTTAACCCTTGCTATTTAGGTTTAAATAAAAATCATATCTGTGATCTGCTCCAACCTAAACATACATATCATCTTTAATATGACTACATGTTAACGGAAGGGTGCACATGAGCAGCAGGGAGATTGTCCACTCTACCTTGTCATACTGCAGGCTTGTACTCATATCTCTCATAAAGCTGTCTTTCACTATTTTGGTCCTTTTGTATATAAGAATTGACTAATCAGATAAAAGCAAGCCACCCCCTAGTTATGCATTCCTACTGTAACATCCACAGTAGTATCCATGACCTAAATCCCAGATGTCCAGGAAACTGTAATAACAATTAGAAGGGAGAAAGACTACTTTAAAAGCAAGTCCTTAATCACGTACACGAAGAAAGGAAGACAGAGTAGATTTGCCTTTTAATGCGATGCTCTAATCCTAGTTTCTAATTGGAGGAAGCCAAGCAGCATTTTCTTCAGATTAGTAATTGGTGGAAGGCTTCTTTTCTAGCCATATTTATTTCCAAATATACAAAAAAAAAAATTTGCAAAAGCATCAGTATGTACTAAATTAAAGAGCTGTTGTAAAGGTGCTTGGAATACTGTTTTCCGGCAGTTTATCTGCGTGTTCCCTTTACAGAAGCTTCTCACGTCCAAATTTGCTCCCTCTCCAAATTCACAACAGCCTTAATTCGATGATCGCAGAAGATATGCTGCCTACCCATCCTTAAAATTTCCAGCAGTTTTATTAATAGCTGTATTTCTCAAGCACTCCTCTGTTTTCTCAGAGGATCCATAAGGATAGCAAGGTCTCTTTCCAGTCTGAGAAGACACTGTACAATAGGTCCAGCGCTGCTTTCGGTGTGGAATGCTTCGGGAGAAAAGCCTGTGGCCTTCTACAAGTGGGCGCTGTTCTGCCAACGCTTTTCTCCACTTTCTCGGCCAGTTCAAAATTTATAATAAAATTTGCTTCTAATTGGGCAACAGAGGATTCCATTTTATAGCAGTCAGCTCTGTCTTCCTCCATTTGTGGTGTTTATATGTGGAACTGAGCAATAGCTAAAAGAGTTCACTCTTTTCCCAAAACCTTATAGAAGAATAATTTCCCCAAGGACTAAATTACATACATAAAAACACTGTCATCAGCACAGCTGACGGACTGATGTTGTTTTGATAAACTGGAAAGCCGCATCTGGTTTATTTGGAGGGGGCACATGTGACTCCCTGAATCTTAAACATAAATTCCTGCCACCAGGCCTGCTCAAGAGATCTGTAGAGTTTCTGCTAGTCAGTCCTCCTCTTACCAAAGTAATACAGGGAGCTTTTCAGTCTTATTCCGTCAGGTTCTAGGTCCAGTGGATACTTGGGTGCCTGTGATGTCAGTTCCTTTCCCATATCCTAATACAGTGAAAAGTGTTTTCCTGAGTACTTTCAATACGTATGTGCAAAATGCAATTTTGGCTAATGCAGGAGTTTGCAAATCACCTGAGCTGAAATTCACTTGTAATGGTGTAACAAACACATGGACTCCCCACATTTGTAGCCGAGAAGCTCACACACAGAACACAGACCCGACAAGAAGTGTTTCCACTAATTTATAATGAACGTTCTTTCTGCATGTGCATTTTTCTAACTTGGAACTTAAAATAGTACTTTTGCATGGAAGACTAGGACACAGGACATGGTAATGGTCTCCCCTGTGATATGTAGTGGGCCTGTTTACACTGGGAGTGGAGGAGGAGGCAGCGAGGTGTGCTGGTAAATGTTTTAACAGCTGGCTCCCTGGGAAAACTATACACACACACATACATGTAACAGAAATTGTGCCGATATAAAAGACGTGTAGCACACTTTACAAATAATACTAAAACATACAGTACCTTTTATTGTAAATTCCACATAACTAATTGAATCTCGGAATGCTTTTGTTCATTTCTGCTGAAGTCTTTTATGTACAGCCACCAGTGGTTGCAGTTCAACCACAATTAACAAATAGAATTGATCCCAATCCACTCTTTTCTCAGTAATTTTCTTTCATTACATCTGATACATGATCTACCGTTAAACTATTTTTCACCCTAGCACAAATTATATTCATTAATCTGAAACCTGTTTCAGCCTCAGCACTAGTTATGTCTGAACTTTACAGGTTTGTCAGTGATGTGAGCAACTTTGCTGAATTGGATAATAGTTTTTAAATACGTGAAGAATATTTCCCAATTTTTCTTGTGCTATTGATAATGTAATAGCTAAGGATATGACAAACTTCTAAGTTTAAGCTGCAGTATTAACATTTTCCCCATCACGATCTTAAGACAATCAATAAAATAAAAGTCAAATTCTGATTTATAGTGTTTTCCAATTTGTGTGCTGTAAATATTCTTATCATGGCCAATTTCAGGCTACCAGTGTGATGTCACTAAACATAGGGTTGATAAGAGATGCTCAGTAGCATAGCATTACATAGTATTTTCACCCTGTGGGTACAATAAATATTTTAAATGACCTCAAGAAAATAATTAATAGTAAAATAATTACCAATTGATGAGTATTTATTACCTTTGTTTTTCATATAACATAATTTGTAGGTTTATATACATACTTTAAGATTTGTAGGTTTATATACATACTTTAAGTGTTAATAATGACTATAATTAAAAACTAGTTCATAAAACTCCTAAACATTTAAGAAACAGCTCACACACCCCAGTAAGAGTTGGCTCCAGTATCCCATTGAAGAGACAGAATAAAGGCTTTACCTAATCTACTGCATTTGGTAACAAGTAGATTAGAGACTTTCATTTTCTCCCTTAGGGCATTTATTTTTCTATACAGGGTTAAAAGCTCAATATAATTTTATCTGTTCCGCTAAGTAGAATTTGAGCAAAATGTAAAATATTTATACCAAGGTTATTAGTGTTTTTTTATGGCAAGACTTCAAATATTGAATATAGATTATTCTTTAAGCCTCATTGAGACATGAAACATACTTAGAAAGGGAATAATTGAGATAGCTGAAACTCACTTAAGCATTTGCATTTTTATATTATAATTTTTGATGGACAGATTTCTAAAATATGCTGCAGTCTTCTCTGTCTTGGTAAACAGAAGCAAGTAGAACCAAGCAAAATCAAGTAGGAAGGGGCCACCGTTGGAGCCTTCCTAATGCAGAGTTATTCAGCAGTGCACTTAGGGCTCTTGAGGAAATAGCACTGTAGCCCTTTCTTCATATGGTTCCAGACATCCCTCCCCCACCCAAATGCTTAATTGCCTCTCTCAGTAACTTCTTAATGTTGGTATTAGGCCTCTTTGTCACAGTCCTTCTGCCCCCTTTTCTCCCAGTCCCCCATTCTATTTCTAATCTTCAATTTGCATCCCAATGGTACTTCAGTAATTCTAAGTTGTTTCTGTCATTGAGTAGTGGAGAACTGAGTTGCAAGGAAAACTGATCTTTGCACTTCTTAGAAAGCAGCCTTAACTAGTGAGTGAATGAAGTGAGGGAGTAGCCTCTGCACCAGAATCAAGTGCAGGGGCCTTGCTCCCTTGAGCAGCGCTTCTCAGCATTACTATCCATCCGGATCACCTTGGGATCTTGTTAGAATTCAGATTCTCTTCACTAATTCTGTGATCCAGCATTTCTAACAAATTCCCAGCTGCTGTCAGTAAAGGTAGGCAGCCTCTGAAACATCTCCCAATCACCCCTTTCTACTGGTCGTCTACACCCTTGTGTAGTTTCCTGTCCTTAAGTGTGGACTGGGCCTATTGACCTATTTCTAAGGAATGGAATATGGCAAAAATGACGGGATGTCATTCTGAGAGAAGGGTACGAAAAGACTGGTTTCTGTCTTAGGTACAGTCTCTTACTTGCTCTGAGGAGAGCCATCTGCCTATTATGAGATCTACATGAAAAGGAACTGATACCTCTGGATAACAGCTAGCAAGGAGCTAGGCCTGCCAACTGCTACTGGCCACATGAGTGAGCTTGGAAGCTGATCCTTGCTAAATCCAGTCTTCAGGTGACTGCAGCCCCAACTGACATTTTGATTGCATACTTGTAAAGAGACCCTAAGCCAGAGTCACTCAGTTAATCTGTGCCCAGACTTCTGACTCATGGAAGCTGGGAGATAACACGTTTGTTGTTCACCTTGCTAAGTTTTAGAGTATTTGTTATGCAGCATGAATAACTAATACATCAATGCTGTTAGTATATGGACTACACTTTGAGTAGCAAAGGCCTAGAGATCTTTCTACTTATGGATAATATTGGGTGATGGATGCTGGACCACTGTGTCTATGAAATGCTGCTCTGATACATTGTTTCATAGTTTAAAAAAAGTGAAAAATAGAGTAAGTAGTTAAAGATTTCTTGATGGGGACAAAAATGTTCAAGGGAAGTCAAAGTCTTCATTGAGGGGCCCATCAGCATCTCCCACAGGACCACCTCTCTTCTCCCTAAAAAAGGTAGTTTATTACCCTGAAGGAGAAATGGCAGATGCTATTTCTGGTATCTAGTAACACACAAGATGCTTTCAATGGAGGTCACTTATAAATAATACTCCCTATGATTTGAGGGTCATAAAATGTAGGGTATATAATGATAAGATAATAAACTAAACAGTTAACATTCAGATGTAATTTTAAGTTTAGAATACACTAAGATTGGGGCTGGCCCCGTGGCCGAGTGGTTAAGTTCGCGCGCTCCGCTGCAGGCGGCCCAGTGTTTCGTTGGTTCGAATCCTGGGCGCGGACATGGCACTGCTCATCAAACCACGCTGAGGCAGCGTCCCACATGCCACAACTAGAAGGACCCACAACGAAGAATACACAACTATGTACCGGGGGGCTTTGGGGAGAAAAAGGAAAAAAATAAAAAAAATTAAAAAAAAATACACTAAGATTATACTGACATCATTGGATTTTCAATATTGGCAAATTTACTAAATTGGACTATTGCTTCTCAGAATTCTTCATGTAATTTGAAGAATTCGCTTTAATTTGGCCTCCGTAGGGGAAAGTGGGGAGCAGATTAGGATAGGGATAAAAGTTGCATTTATTGAGTGCCTCCTATGAGCCAGATTTTGTTTGTTAACAAAAATGTTAACCCATTTTCTTTAGAAAGGGATTTCTGTAGAACCGTCCTTTTGCATAGGAAATGTAACTGAAGCACTGGCATTTTGTTGCAATCATTCATTTTTACCAAATCTTGGTAATTTAGCAAAATTTGAAATGTTTCACTTCATGATGCCAAAGATCAGTTTTGTTTTGTTTTTCGTATGATGCCTAAACAGTGACTAAATCTTTTCACTTGGGAAACTTCGGGTGGGGCTCTCTAGATGACACGAGTAGGAGCAGTGATCTCACACCCTGGAGAGTGGCCAATGAGGAACACCTGCTCTATTCCAACACTCACTGCTAATACATTAACTTTCTTGTCTAGTGATTTTCTCATTTTTTAAAAAAACAGCTTTAGGAATATTAATAAACGTATCTGCCATTTATCCAAATACTTCCTATGTGCCATGTCTTAAATATTAATTTATCTAATAAATTTAACGTCATCATCACAACAAATCTGTGATGAAGCTAATTATTATTCTAATTATGGTTCCAGGTTGACATGTAAAAGGCTTGGAAGTTATTACTCCTACGTTCACAACAAGAAAAGAGCTGAACAGACGGAAAATCAGCATCTCTTCTTAGAGACCTCAGAAAATTGAGGTGACAGGGCAAACGGCTGCCCCTGAGAGACAAACAGGTAGATACAGAGAATCATAGCTTACCAAGAACGGAAGCCCAGAAGCAGAAGGCTCCAGCTGGAGCCAGTATAAGCAGGAACACTTTAAACTGTAACTGATGAATTGCTGAACTAGCTTGAGAGTTAGAAACTCTAAGAGGGCCCAGTTTCAAGGGAACTCCCACACTTTCATGAGTTTTACCTCCAGGAGCCCTACTGGGTTCTCACCATCCCCTGTGCTTCTAGGAGGATAGAAAATTAACCATTGTCAAATCTCCCAGAGCTCTCTGTTCTACTAACAAGGCTTGCCATCAAGGGAAACTATTTCACCAGCGCCTAACCAAACTGGGGAGGAAGGGAAATACACAACTCAGGCTCAATAAAAGACTGAGACCTGTTCATGGACTATTGAATGCTTCTCTTTCTCTGTACCTTAGCACCACGCCAATGGGGCTCCTGTGTAATAACAGGGGATTACACCTAAAAGTACTACAGGCCTCAGACTCTGTTTAAGGAGTCTCTAGGAAAGCCCAAAGATAATAGAATTGACAAAAACAAGGATACTACAGGAAATTTTAGTCTCTGACACCTACAGCTACAGCAAACAGTAAACGTAATCTAAGTCCTAGTCAGATAAATACAAAACCTCATGCTAGAGGCTTATCTATCCTAGTTCCGTTTACATCATGTCCAGCTTTCAACAAAGAATGACAAGTCACGCTAAAGAGGAAAACCAAAGTCTGAAGAAACAAAGCAAGCATCAGAACCAGGCTCAGTAGGGCACAGATTTTGGAATTATTAGACTGGGAATTTAAAATAACTATGATGAATGTGCTAAAGAATCTAATGAAAAATGGACAACATGCAAGAAAGGTGGGTCACGAGCAGAGATATGCAGATTTGAAGAAAGAATCAAAAGAAAATGCTGTACATCAAAACACTGTCATATAAATGAAGAATGCGTTTGATAAATACATCAGTAGACTGGACACAGCCAAGGAAAGGATCAGTGAGCTTAAAGATGTGTAAATAGTTTGAATGTCTCTTCAATGATATGCTGAAGCATAGCCTGAGAGGCCCATCAAAGCACTAATTAATTATCTATGGGGATATACTTTCGTGTGACCTGCTCTTTACTAGTAATTTGGCCCAGACTTATGAAGTTATAAGTTGACTTGCAGATTTGTATCTGGAAGACATGAAAATGACTTCTGTCCAGTTAAAAAACAATAATCTCAAAGGTTATGGTTGTATTGTCCTGCTGGACATTAAACAATTTTGCCTCTAACTTAAAATGATTTCGTATGTCTTTCCTGAGAAAATATACAAAGCATCCCTCTAATTCTCTTTTGAACCAGCTATGCCATCTTGCTGGTTCCCTCATTAAATGAGTTAACAAATCTTGAACACGTGCTCCCTTTGTTTGTATGAGAGTCATGTTTTCAGCTTCTTGAAAATTATGCTTTGATCAATTTGGAGGTTGCCCTCAAGATGCCCAGTGTGCTCACCTGCTAGAACTAGTTAAACCGAGTTGCCCAAGGAATGGCTTCCAGAGTGGATCACAAATAGCAAGCGAACTTTACCTTTTCTGACTCTCAATTTTCTTCTTCTGATCCAGTGCTTTTTGTTCTGGTTTGTCTGCTTTGTCGTTGTGGGGGCCTGGAATTGGCCACCTCAAGATATGTCTCTTTGGCATGGGGATTGTTTGGGGCTGGTTACTTTTAATAAACTGCAGACAGGAAAGCAACTGAAAAGTAGATTTACTTACCCTTTGTTAAGAGACATTTACATCTGTAAGGGAAATCTCCATCTGTAAAGGTGTCTCCCTCTCTGTACCAGGAAGAATGGGGGATGACCTTATCTCTAGAAATTCTTATCAATGCAGAAGGCAAGGACTTAAATCTGCATTATAATCTTATTTCTGTTTACTGTGCTTGTCTGGTAACCTCCTGTAACTGACTCCCCCCACTGCCAACATCCTCCTTTGTCTTTAGGTGAGGAGGATATTTAAGGTGGGGGATTCAGCCATTTTGGCAAGTTGCTCAGGCTGCCTGAGCCTCTCCCATGTATACATGTGATAAAGCTTTGTTTGATTTTCTCCTGTTATTCTGTCTCATGTGAATTTAATTCGTTCTCCGGCCAGAAGAACCCACAGTGGGCAGAGGAAATGTCTTCCTCCCCTACATCATTGTTTCAGATTCTTGGCCAATAGTTACATGTTTTGTTTAACTCATTGTTTAGGTCATGTCCATTTCCACAGCTGAATACTGAACCTTCATGTATGAAACGTGTGTAAAACAGCCAACTCTGGGGGCTTGTGGGTACTGAATCACTAAGCCAGTCAAATTCACATACCCTATGAGTTACTCCCCATTTGGGGTAGCAGTAGTTGGCAATCTGGTTTCATGATGTGATCACTTGGTGATCTCTATTAGAATGATGGAAATCTATTCTCTATTGGGTGAGAGATGACACAGAATATGGTTAGTTGGTCTGTATTGTTTCTCTTTTAGTGTGCTCAAATCCAGGTGGAAAATATTCTATTTCCACTGAGTAAGAGAATAACCCTTCGAGAATGTGTGTTCTGTGTTTTCTAATGCTCTGTGCCTGAGATGGTAGAATTGAAGTTGCAAGTCCTGTTGGTGGTTGTGCATTTAATTGAGAAAAAACTTTTACTGCTCATTGATAAGAAAATGAAATATTTTCCTACTTCGAATGTCTTAATAAATTAAATTATAAAGTCTTTTAAGGAAAAGGAAACTTTTCTAATAATAGAGGCTACTTGTAAAAATACTTGTAAAAATTTAACAATCCAAGAATTTCAAGAAAATAAACTGAACTCTCATACACTGAATGTACTGACTTTTTTAAGGAAAAAAAAAGCCATTCTTCACAGTCAATGCTAGCTCAGAAGCATTTCTATAGAAGAATAAAAGGGAATCTTTAGACATATATTGGTTTGGTAGTTTTAGGTTATGACTAGCTATGTATCTTTTCATTGCTTTTTTCCAGGATAGAGAATAAACATAAAATTTAATTTTATTTTTTAAGATTTGGATTTATTTTCTAATGAAAAGACTAGTTAATATTAACTTCATAAATTTTTTATACTGATTTACTGATGATATAAGCTAATGTTTCTTCCATATATTTAATATTTAAGAAAATATACAATTATGTATTCAACTACACTGAATTATAATTCTTAATTTTTTTAACTCAACTAATTATGTTCTGTACTGTGGCAGCTTAAACATAATTTGTAAGATATTTATTAATTTTAGAACTTAGACATATTAAGTCAAGTTAATAAATAAAAATCTTCAACTTCTAAGGAAGATAGAATATTGAAACACTGATCACCAGTGTTATGGATCTCTTTAATAGTAATAAAGTGGCTGCATCTTTGGGTCATTTTAATGAACACAGTAAGTTTGCCATTTACAAAGGTGTGTATTTGGCCGTGGAGATCTTATAGTTGTGTAAGCTTTGCTGGTTTGCTAAAATGCTTGGATGTGACAGACAATAATTACTCTCTTTTCAGTGTCTCTCTGAAAGATTAGTAAATTTGATTAAAAATTACGGCTTATATGCATGGTTGAGACTACACTAGGAATAAACATGGCAAAGGACTATAACTAAAATGTGTTTTGTTTATCAAAGAGGAGAGTATTTTTGTTCTCAATTAAAATTGTTCCATAATGTGAAAGAAGACAGTTATGGATAGAACTGACTTGATATTGAAAACTGAGTAAAGATACAAAAAAAGAAACTTTATTTGCTTTGAATTATAATATCTCCAAAGATTGATTCTGAAAAAAAAGCAATAAAATGTGTAAAAATGTTGGTAAAATTTGCTGTTTTGAGGGATTAACTAGGAGATAAATTTTTGAAGGAGCTTGTGAATAAATTACTGCTAAATATATTAATGCAAAACTAGAACTAGTTTTTTTTTTTTCCTTTGTTGGAATGAAAAATTGGTATAGAAAAATTTAGATTGTTGTTAACAAGAGATAGTAAAAGGTTATTCTTCTGTGTAAACTGCCCAGATAGCAGAGATTCCTTATCTAACCTGATAACTTTCTGCACTTTGTGCTGACTTCGCCATCCTTGATTACCAAAAAAAAGGTTACTTAAAATTGTGTTGCATTCTCACTCCAAACTATAACTATTGTTTCCAGGCACATATGATAGTGTTTTAATCAAATAAGTAGATCTACTCTAATAATACTGTAACCCTTTTAATTCTGCCTTCCCAAGCTAAGACCCTAAATTCAGGGGGAAAAATTTTAAAATGTCTTTTACACCCAACTATTCTTCGAGGTCACCGCAAGGGGCCCTGGGCAATTACCTTAGATGAAGCCTGCTAGACAGCAGCCACAGCAGCCACAGTAAATGACTGGGCCTGCCTGGGTTCCAATAAGAGTATTTACGAAAACAGGCTAGCTGGATTTAGGCATTGGGTTGCCAGGGTCTCAATCTTACAGGTATTTAAAAAAGCGAAAAAAAACAAGACACTCCCTGGTGAATTTCACTCAGTATACCTTTCCTAAGGGACTATGTGACCTCTGCTCCTCTGTTTCTTCCTTATCCACCTTTTCCATCCTGACAGTTCACCCCATTAAAGAGTTAAATAAATCTTTAGCATACGCTTGTTTTAAATTTGTATGAGTCATGTTTTTTGGAAAATGTACTTTGATAGAATCAAATAACAGAGCCACAGACAGAAATCTTGTTAGAACTGGTGCAAATGCAGATGGGCCCGGAACAGCCCAGATAATGCAAATGAGACCAAGGAACTTAAAAGTGGGACTCTGCTGTGATGAAAGTTTCTGTTAATTCTTTGTCCCTAGATCTTTAACTCCTTTTTACCTTTATTTAATCACTTCTTATTTCCTATTTATTAGAAAAAAGTTACCCTTATTGCATAAGAGAACATTCATACCATGAATTAATACTTCAAATAAGACTAAATAAATTTTGTCTTTTCAATGTGAACCAAGGTGAGGTCCATGAGGAAGGAATGGCTTTGCTCTTTATTTCTAATGGATTTGTCTCTCTGATTATCTGTGATTCAGCATATACCAAGCATTGTGATGACTCAGTGCTCATAATGTCACTGAGCTGCTTACATTTTATTTCCCACAAATAGCTGCATGATATCTCTGGCACCACAGATTATCCATGACTCAACTCACGTGCTTCTAAAACACTAAAGTCTTTTAGAAATTAAAGTGTTTAAACTGTCCCTTGGCATGATACTGTTCTGAAAAATTATTGTGTTTATTTTAAATGAAATTAGTTACAGTTATTGAAATAATATTGCCTAAAATATTAGGTTCATTTTCCCCATTTAGTATTCTCCTGAAATTTCACTCTAATTAATGTAGATGGTGATTTCACCTAGATGTGTGAGAGTTTGCCCTCCGTTGAATATGATTTAATTGATTTCCAGAAGAAATAGTATACAAAAAAATTTAAAACAGAGGTGATGGCTGATTTTTTATTTATTTACACCAGTGATGCCCTGTGACCTAACTACCTATCGATGGTGTAGTATAGTGAGAATGGCAAGGAAACCTGAAATTTTGATTCCAGTCTTAGTTCCATTAGTAACTTAACCTGTGACTTGTAACAAGTCACCCAATCTTCCCATGCCTCTATTTTCCCGTCTGTTAGATAAGAATATTAGAGATCATTTTCAAAATTCCTTCCAGCCCTACAGTGTCTTGAATCTCCGAGACTGCACATGAACAGAGTATGATCAGTGTACAGTTTGCAAAGAAAGGTGAAGGTTCCTCCATGAGTCCGATAGAGCATGTTGGAATTACTTCGGAGTTTGATTCTGGGAGATGACTGCATTGGTAGAAGGAGTTTACATGTGAACAAGGGGGTTTTTCGAGATAGTTTTTTTCAAGATACGGGAGAAATAAGCATACTGGTGACAATCAAATACAGAGACAAATGACAAAGAAGTGGTAAGCATGAATTCCTCTAGTGCTGTGGGTCTATCCTATCCATTAATCCTATCCTAACTAAGATTATTAGAGCACGGCAAATCAAGAAACATGATGAAAGAAGAAACGGATGGGAGAGGAAAATACAGGTCCATATATATGTGGCAATGTAGCAGAGAATGAATATGGATTAATTTTCTTTGGGAAAAGAAGATATATGTCACTTGAATAGTGAAGAATAAGATAGTTTTGGACAGAGAGAAATGGGTATGTGTGGCCTATCCTAAGAAGGACATTATAATTTTATCGTGGAATAAGGAAAATAGGTAAAGGCCTATAGATGCAAAAGTTCATTTCACGCTCAGGAAGAGGCAAGCCACCAGAGGGGCCGAGGATCTAGAATGTGGAGGAAGGTGAAGGTGGAGAGGAAATTTAGAGACACAGCATGGAAACCCTGGAGTGCTGAGCAAGGCTTTCTCTGAGAAATGCTGTGACAGTCCATTCCAAATAAAAGCTAACCACATTGTCTTAAACAGAAGCTCTCCATCAGATTATTACCTCACTGCTGTGCTGTAGGTTACTGACTTTGAGCTGCCTTCAAAGGAGCATAAGGGGGTTTCATTAGCATCTCAAGCCTGTTCTTTAGCAGGGGCAAATATGGGCTAATTGCGACAACAAAGGATATTAAAGAAAAAGTAATTTTGCTGTGAAAGGAAGTTAGATAAGGACTACAGCTTAGATTGACACCGACTTTGTCATGTACATCTCTTTCTGGAATGGGTGCTAATTTTTCTTTTTCAGGACTAATTTTTCTTTTCTTTTCTTTTTTTGGTGAGGAAGATTGGCCCTGAACTAACATCTGTTGTCAATCTTCCTCTTTTTTTCTCCCCAAAGCCCCAGTACATAGTTGTATATCCTAGTTGTAGGTCATTCTAGTTCTTCCCTGTGGGATGCTGCCACAGCATGACTTGATGAGTGGTGCACAGGTCTGCTCCCAGGATCCAAACTGGTGAACCTCAGGCTGCCGAAGTGGATGGCACAAACTTAACCACTCAGCCACAGGGCTGGCCCCCATTCCAGGACTAATTTTGCTAAACTGTAAGTAACCTGAATCCAAAGTGATAGATTCACTCTTAGGAGGAATCAGGCTGAGAATTCAAAAAGAGTCCATTTGCATATGTGAAGCAAAGCTGTTTTCCATTTTTCAATTGGTGAGGGGAAGTGCTTTTCAAGTATATGACATAGAAAGGCCCAGAGGTCTTGACTCCAAATTCTTATTCTGATCACCCATTTCCTCCCCATAAACCCAGTCTTATTGTTCTTAAAGTTCTCACGACAAATATTTTCTTCCTCTTGGGTTTTGACTTCTCCCATTTTGGGGACATACTTCTCTGAAGTCTGTGTTTATACTGCCTTTTTTGTAAAGGACATAAAGGAAGTTTGTCACATGCCTTTCAAATGCAGTAACATTAATTGTTCCTAACTTAATTGCTAAACACACTTTATGTTTTTTATGAGTGAATTTAAAAATGTTCTTAAAGCAAGATTTGCTTATTAAATTGTATCCTTATAGCAGTTTAATGAAGTTAATGTAGTAAAAATTTCCCAAAATGAATGATGATTTAAGATTCCCTTGTTTTCCTTTAGAAAAAAATAAAATGTCCTGGTGCTCTATTATAAGGAACAAGGATACAAAGTCCTAAGATATACAGGTGGCCTTCCGTATCTGCGGGTTCCATGTCTGTGGATTCAACCAACCTCAGATCGAAAGGCCTGCAATGGTTGGGTCTGCGATAAATGTGTACAGACTTCTTTTCTTCTCATCATTCCCTAAACAATACAGTATAACAACTTTTTACATACCATCGACATTGTATTAGAAATAATCTGGAGATGATTTAAAGTATATAAAAGCATACGCATAGGTTATATGCAAATATTACAACATTTTATATACGGAACTTAAGCATCCATGGATTTTGGCTTCCGGGGGTCTTGGAACCAATCCCTGGCAGACACTGAGAGATGACTGCACTTCCAGTTACTCCTAATTCTCTTCACCATGAGCAAGTTTTTTAACACCTTTAGCCATCTTTAATATACTTAACCACCTTCAAAATTATATTCTGATGTAACTTCAAAGAGGTGCTGCTAGACTCAATCAGTTATAGCTTGTGAAGTGGTTAGACGTTCCTGGATGAAAGGTGCTGTGTGCAACTGCAATATGATTATTATAATTAGGCAATCATATTTTCAGCTTATGCAGCTCACTGGGAAAATATTTTTGTACCAAGGAGAAGAGCTTGATCCTTATCGTTATGTAAAAGCCCTAAATATTTTTCAGTTGCTTTTACATGTTAAGTATCACAATTAACTATGCCTAGTCAAAGTTAAGACAAGAAGTATCAGTTTCTACATGAGCTTGTCAAGACAGACTACCCTCCAGATACTAATTATTTTCCATCGTGAAAATTACAAAGATATCAGACAGTCAGATGATCTGAACAGATTTTTTTTCTCACACACTGATCATATCACTTTACAGGAAGAGTTCACCTAAGCATTTTCTCTAAATCAATTAAGGAACAATAGTTTTTTATTTAGTGTTTTATTTTTTCCTTTTGGATTCAGTATGTTTGGGCATTTCTTTGCTATATCCTTAGGAAGTTCCAAATGCAAACAGTGTAGGAAAATGATATCCCAGACACATTGGTACCCTAGAAAGAACATGGGTTTTGATCTTGAAAGACCAGGGATAAAATGCAATTCCTCCACTAATTACGTCTTGGATTTTGGTCAGTTGGACATGTTACTTAATATTTTCTCTACACCAATGTTCTAATCCATAAAATTGTATACATTACCTAACTCGATTACTATGTTAGTATGGTTGGAAGAACCACATGAAATAAGGTATACATATAGCATAGAGCCTGGCCCAATGGTGCTCAACAAAATTTAGTTAACTCCTAAAATTTATAGCAGTAAACACCTACATTAGGGCAAAAAAATCTCAAATCAACAACCTAACTTTACATCTTAAGGAACCAGAAAAGGAAGAGCAAACTAAAATTAGCAGAAAGAAGGAAATAAAAAAAGAGAACAGAAATAAACAAAATAGAGAATAGAAAAAAAAGCAATGAAATTACAAGTTGGTTTTTTGAAAAGATCAACAAAACTGACATACCCTTAATTAGACTAACTAAGAAAAAAAGGAGAGAAGGCTTAAATAACAAAAATCAGAAATGAAGGAGGAGATGTGAAAACGGATGCCACAGAAATAAAAAGGATTATGAGACTACTATGGATAATTATATGCCAACAAATTGGATAGCCTAGATGAAATGAGTAAATTTCTAGAAACATAAAACCTACCAAGACTGAATCATAAAGAGATAAGAAGTCTAAACACACCTATGATGACACTCAGGACAGGCTACCCCCCAAAAATAGTATGTCGGTATATTGAATATTTTAAGCTGAAAGAGTATGAGAAAACAGCAGAAGCAAGAAGGTCACTCTGACCACCTTCCTTCCCCTACTCTTCTCCTGAAACAGGTCATAAAACTCTTACATGACAGGTGCCCTCCCCAGCCCCAGAGGAAAGAAACATCCTTATCTCCAAAGACAAGATGCTGCTGAAAAGAATCTGAACAAACAGGCCTTGCTAAGTTTCCCCCACTGACCTATCATATTTCTCCCTGACTGTCTACTCTTCATCAAACCTAACATGAAAATAATCAATTTTAACCATTCTTAAGGTCTTCATGTCCTTATGCAGGCTCCTGTGTCATGCAAAACTTATATTAAATAAATTTGTATGATTTTTCTCTTGTTAATATGTCTTTCTCAGCTTAATTTTCAGACCAAGCCAGGGATCCTAAGAGGGTCAAGGAAAACATTTTTCCTCCCTTACACCTATAACTAATAGGGTGACTGATTCTGTAATCAGAAACCTTTCTACAAAGAAAATCCCAGGACTAGATGGCTTCACTGGAGAATTCTACCAAACATTCAAAGAGGAATTAACAGTAATCTTTCTTAAACTCTATTAAAAAAAAAAAAAATGATGAGGAGGGAACACTTCCAAAGTCATTTTATGAGGTGGCATTACTCTAACACCAAAATCAAAGTTACTATAAGAAAACTATAGACTAATAGTGCTGATTAATACTGATGGAAAAATCCTCAGTAATATACTGGCAGATAGAATTCAAAAGTAAATTAAGGGGCTGGCCCCGTGGCCGAGGGGTTAAGTTCGTGCGCTCCGCTGCAGGCGGCCCAGTGTTTCGTCGGTTCGAATCCTGGGCGCGGACATGGCACTGCTCGTCAGACCACGGTGAGGCAGCGTCCCACATGCCACAACTAGAGGAACCCACAACGAAGAATACACAACTATGTACGGGGGGCTTTGGGGAGAAAAAGGAAAAAATAAAATCTTTAAAAAAAAATTTAAAAAAAAATTAAAAAAAAAAGTAAATTAAAAGGATTATACACAATAACCAAGTAGGATTTATTCCTGGAATGCAAGCATGATTCAATATAGGAAAATCAATTAAATACACCACATTAACAGACTGAAGAACAAAATCCACTGGACTGATGCAGAAAAAGCATTTGACAAAATTCAACACCCCTTCATGATAAAAACACAAACTAGGAATAGAAAGAAATTACCTTGATATAAGAAAGACTATACATGAAAAACCCACAGCTAACATCATACTTAGTGGTGAAAATCTGAAAACTTTGTCTTTAAGATCAAGAAGAAGGCAAGGATGCCTTGTCTCGCCACTTCTATTCAACACAGTACAGGAAGTACCGGCCAGAGCAATTAGATAAGAAAAAGAAAGAAAAGGCATCTAAACTGTAAAGGAAGAACTAGGTCTGATCACAGATGACACACATGAAGAAAGCTCTAAATATTCCACAAAAAAAGCCCTGTTAGAACTAATAAGAAAATTCAGCAAAGTTACAATATATAAAATAAACAGGCAAAAATGTTTCATTTCTATACAATAACAATGAACAATCTGAAAAGGAAATTAAGAAAACAACTCCATTAATAATAGCATCAAAAAGAATAAAATACTTAGGAATAAACTTAACCAAGGAGGTGAAAGACTTGTACACTGAAAACTAAAAAGTGTTGCTAAAAGAAATGAAAGAGGAAACATAAATGGAAAGACATTCTGTGTTTATGGATTGAAAGACTTAATAAGGTTAAAATGTCCATACAGACCCAAAGCAATCTACAGATCCAATGTAATCCCTATCAAAATTCTAAAGGCATTTTTTGCAAAAATAGAAAAAAAAGGTTTAAATTCCTATGGAATCTCAAAGGGCCCCAAATAGCCAAAACAATCTTGGGAAGGAAAACAAAGCTGAAGTCCTCACTTTTCCTGATTTCAAAACATATTACAAAGCTACACTAGTCAAAATAGTATGGTACTGGCATAAAGACAGGTATATAGTCAAACAGAATTGAATAGAGAGCCCAGAAATAAACCCTTACATATAGGTCAAATTATCTTTGACAAGGGTGCCAAGGCTACACATTGCAGGAAGGATAAACTCTTCAACAAAAGGTGTTGGTAAAACAGGATATGTGCATGAAAATAATGAAGCTGGACTCTTACCTTATACTATACACAAAAATTAACTCAAAACAGATTAAAGACTTAAATGTAAGACCTGAAAGTATAAAACTCCTAGAAGAAAACCTAGGGGAAAAGCTTCATGGCTTTGGATTTGGCAGTGTATTTTGGGATATGACACCAAAAGCTCAGGCAACAAAAGCAGAAAATAGACAAATGGGGCCACGTCAAACTTTGAAACTTCCGCACAGCAAAGGAAACAATCAACAGAATGAAAAGGAAACCTATGGGGTGGGAGTAAATATTTGCAAACTAGATATCTGAAAATGGGTAATATCCATAAAGAACTCCTCCAACTTAACAACAAAAAAGCAAATAATCGGATTTAAAATGGATAAAGGATTTGAACAGACGTTTTTCCAAAGAAAATATACAAATGGCAAACAAGCATAGGAAAAGATGCCCAACGTTATTAATCCTCAGGGAAATGTTAATGAAAACCACAATGAAATATCACCTCACACTTGTTAGGATGGCCACTATTTGAAAGAAACACAAAATAGCAACTGTTGATGAGGATGTGGAGAAATTGTAACCCTTGTGTGCTATTGGTAGGAATGTAAAATGGTGCAGCCACTATGGAAAACAGTATGGAGGTTCCTTAAAAAATTAAAAATAGAGTTACCATATGACCCAGCAATGCCACTTCTGGGTATATATCCATAAGAATTGAAAACAGAATCTCGAAGAACAATCATGTTCATTGCATCATTATTCACAATAGCCAAGAGGTGGAAGCAACCTACACGTCCATCAAGGGATGAATGGATAAAGAATGTGGTATATACATACAATGGAATATTATTTAGCCTTAAAAAAAAGAAGGAAATTCTGTCGTTTGCTACAACATGGATAAATCTTGAGGACGTTATGCTAAGTAAAACATGCAAGGCACAAAAATACAAATACTGCATAGTTCCACTTACGTGGGGTACTTAAAGTAGTCAAACTCTTAGAAGCAGAAAGTAGAATGGTGGTTGCCAGGGGCTGAGGGGAGGGGGGAAAAGGGGAGTTGTTCAATGAGTATAGAGTTTCAGTTTTGCAAGATGAAAAAGTTCTAGAGCACAACAAGGTACATATAGTTACCAACACTGTGCTTTACACTTAAAAATGATTAAGATGGTAAATCCTATGTTTTTTTACCATACAGAATAAAAAAAAATTAGTTATCTGTTTTACTTTTAAAATGACCTAAATTAAACCAAGAATGCCTTCTAATTTGAGGATACTGAAATTCAGTGTAATTAAGCAGATCAATGAAACAGACTGAATTTATTTCCAATAAAAATCTGGTTGTTCCCTTGGTCAAAAAGATTATTTATATGTTGGCTTCGGCATAGAAAATCTGCACAATACACATTAGTTAAGTCACTTTTATTTTCAGTTTTAAAGACAATGTTATTTCAATCTAAATATCTAATATTGATATCGTATCTATTGCACTTCAGAATTACATGCATTCGTTGAGAAACTAGATTGATGAATGCATGTGTGATTAATTCCATACAACAACAAAAAATATACCCTAAAGACATGCCTAAGCACCTCATATTGCTGGTGCTCATAGAAACCATAGTTAATAATCGAGTCAGGCTTCCTCATTTTATAAGACATATGCAGACTCAAGAGACAGATGCCTTCCCAAAATTGTATCAACACTTTGTGGTAGAAACAGGACTGACATTGTGATCTTCTCATGCAAACTCACTGATGTATCCACAATACTAAAGAATTGAGAATTATTATATTATGGTCTGATCGGTGTGGTATTAGCCTTTACTATTCCATTAACACTTTCGGATGACAGTTTAGGATTGGATAAAAATGAATCATCTGTTTTAAAGAAAGAAACATTTCCACAACTTGGATTAAAGAGGTGCTTACCTGCATGAGCATTTATGAGCAATTCTACCCTACAATGTTTGATGTCATATTTACTTTGATATAAATTCAGTAAATATTTTATAACCAAGAATCTCTCTTCACGTTATGCTGTTAAAGAAATGGAGCCACAGAGGTATTACAATTACCTAAAAGTTATACATCTCTTCAGAAAGGGTAGCTGGGAATAAAAATACATTGCTGATTTCTATTCTTATCCTCTTGTATTGCCTTACATCTGAAAATCCCTGCTGGCAGATTAAATGGTTTGCAAATAGCTGTTCTCTTGCAGTGAAAATTAGCATAAATTCAATGTTAATTCATCAATTCTAGCTTTGAAGGACCACAAATGAGGGTGATAAAAGCAGATGCCTGGCATATGGCAACAGATGGGTCACCACATTTAAAAAGAGCTACTGGGAATAGGATGGCTCACTTTTCTCAATTCTTCTCACATAAGGTGAAAAGGATGGAAAAGGAAACAATCAAGACAATGCAGACTTGATTGGGTCCTAGTTTTTTGATAGTTTTTAAGTGTCCTATTAAAATATAGGACTTGTAGTTTGCTAGTATGTTTCGTGTCATGGTTCTGTCCATAACCATGTAGAAAAATCCATAATAGAGTCAAGCAAATATAGGTAGGAACCTACAATGCCCACTGGCAAAGCATGGCTGCTGGTGGCAAGAATTCTTGGAGCAGATGGCACATGATGAATTCATCAGGACATGTCCAGACACCCAGCTTCATCATAATACCAAGTTTTACTATTTTTGCTCAGATGATGCCTTATCCTAACATTACACTGAAAATTTCATCTATGAAGCATTTACCATCTTATATTATAATTACACATGCTTTTTGAAAATAAATTAGAGACAAGAATGATGCTTATGATAAAGCTTTGACTCAATACCCATAAAACACTACAGAGATACCCTAACATGGGATGCTTGCCCAATGAACTGGCACCTGAATTTACTGTTCATTTTTAAGGAATATTCCATTATCCATTTGGAGTTGGTTCCATAAATACAATTCATAAACTCAGGTGATAAAAAAGAAACCAAAGTGTTTATATTCACACATGTGACACTAAATAATAGCTGGATTTTAGATAAGATTTTGCCATATAATTAGCAAAGATGATGCCAAATCAAACGTTTTCCTTTGTGTGTGAATTTTCTAAATAAAGGCTCTATTTGGGTTGATTTGATATCTCTCTATTAAAGAAAATATAATTCCTACTCAAAATCCTTAAAGAATTTTCTGAAGTTAAAACAAAACTTAAAAGCTTATCCTAAATTATAATACAGAAAAAAGACAAAGTTACCACAATAAAAGCTCGAACTTTCAATTAAATTATCACTAGAATTTGAGATTCTTTTCTACTGATTAAAATCCTGCGGGATGCAGCTTAAAAAATATAATCTGTGTTGTACCTAGGCTTCTCTAAAAATAAAGCCTATTTTTCTTCCCCACTATCTATCTCCTATTCAGAGATGTAATTCATGCAATCAATGAAAACTCAGCATTGGTCCCTCCTAAAACTCTGTAATTTTTGCTTTTATCAGTTAATCAAAGGTGGATTCCCATCACGACTTTCAGTAACAGCAATAGCATCTTTCTAGGCTGGTTTTGCAAGGATCAGAATTCACTGCTCAGAAGTAGGGCAAGGAGCAACTGGGGGTGGTGTACTGAATTCTGGGAAATAAGCATAGTTCCCATAAGTAAAGCCCTCTGATGGTTGACGGCAGAAACAGGAGGCGTCCTAAAGCAATCCTTTTTAAAGGGAGTGGAAGTTTTCGTTCTTGATAATGTATTTGCTGTTATGATTCTTTTCTTACTGTTTTTGTAATCTCACACAGAAATTTTTAACTAACCCAAGTTAACTTCCATAGTGACAGCAAAGAATTTCAACAACAATAATAATAGCATAAACAATAATAGCTAGACTTTAAGTCTAGCTACTAGTTTCAGGCGCTATGCTAAGTATTATATATATATTTTGCCTAGTCTTCATAAAATCTCTAACTGGTAGGAATTATTATTATCTTCAAATTACAACTCAGAGAGGATCTGTAACTTGCCAATATCACACAACTAGAAAGTGATGGAGCCAGCATTCAGACCTAGATCTATCTGGCTCTGAAGCCCATGTGCTGACCTGCTTCCTTTGCCCTATGCAAGAGCTCAGAAAACACAGCATTTATGCACCCCTTTACAAAAACAAACTGCTTGATATTTAGTCTGACAAAAGAAAAAGAAATCAAGAGTTGGAAAAGCATGTTGCAAAAAGAAGGGCATTTATTCTCCCTGCCCTGGAACTATTCAGGAAATAACCTGAAATGTGACATCATCATAACAAAAATAAGAAACAAGTTAACTATCTAATATTAGGGAAATGCACATCCAGTGGAATATTTTTCAGGCAATACAAATTAGATTTAGGAAAATTATAGAGGAAAAGGTTTACAGTTCAAGGTCAAGCAAAAAAATAAGCTCTACAAGAAGATATAAGGTATAACTTCAACAATGCAAAGGGAAAATTACAGAAGAAAAATATTTGAATAAAATAAGACAAAAATGTTATAACAACAGACTCAGAGTAATGTAATCATGGTTTTTTGGGCCCTCTCTCCCTTCCTGATATTTTATGTACTTTAAAAATTATGTATCAGGAATGCATATTACATTTTAATCAGAAAAATTAATTACAAAATAAATCAAACAATCATAAATACAGAGAATTATATAAATAGCTATTCATGGATAAATGTCATTTGGATGATCAAAACATACTTAACTTTTTTGTTTAGAAAACGTTAACATACTAATAAAGGCAAGTGAAATTTATTGAGGGCATATTGTGTAGTCATAAAATTTGTAATTATGGAATTTTATCTGATAGGAAGAAAACAAACATTTTTGAAATATTTATATCTTGTACAAGTATAATCGTCTCTTTCCTTGTTCCAAAAATATTGTTGTCAGTTTTTATTTTATTGCATACTTTCATTCCTCAGTAATCAACAGTGTAGTTTCTTGTTTATGAGTGTTTCAAAAGTACAACATACTTTAAGGATCCCATAATATAAAACACATGTTTAGTCCTCAAGAAGAGAATTGTAAGAAAAAAATAAAGTATTAAAAAATATAACACAGGGGCCGGCCCTGTGGCCGAGTGGTTAAATTCATGTGCTCTGCTGCAGCAGCCCAGGGTTTCACCGGTTTGGATCCTGGGTGCGGACACAGCACCCCTCGTCAGGCCATGTTGAGAAGGCATCCCACATGCCACAACTAGAAGGACCCACAACTAAGATATCCAACTATGTGCCAAGGGGACTTGGGGAGATAAAGCAGGAAAAAAAAGATATATATATGACACAGGTTTCATTATGTAACATCTCTAAAATAACTACAATTGGTCCTTAATGCCTATCAAATCATATTGAAACTTCTTAGCTTAGTATTGTCTATCAATTGGGATTATTTTACCTTTTCAATCTTATTTTCACTAATTTCAACATAACCTTCCCATCTATCTCAATCATTCTCATTATAATTTCCTAGGCAATCACTGCTTACACTTCCCCCAAATTTGCTCAACTATTACCTCTACCTACGTTACCCTCCGCTCTTTCAAGTTCCCTTTATAGATAGCTTTATTAATTTATTCCTCCAATACTGAGCTCTTACTCTCTGTTTAAGTTGTAGAGATGAAATAATTGGTTATGGTTCTAGCAGTGAGAGAACTTACAGTCTAATGAGGGACATAAAAAAGTAAAAAACAGAAAATAAAAGCAAAATGCAATGTTATCAGTGGTAAGACTTGAAGCATAAGAAGCCAGAATTAACTGGATGAGGTGTGAGGAATTAGGGTGAGAGGAAGAAAGATCCAGGCAAAAAGAACAGCATGTACAAATGTCAAGAGACAAGAGTACAGACAGCATATCTGAGGAACGGAGGTAGGGCTGGAGTTGTACATTAAGATGTAAATGATCAGTTCCTAGGCAAAGTATTAAATGGCTATGATATAATTTGTTTCTTATAAAAATTACATTTTTGGGGGCAGCTTTGGTGGCCCAGGTTCAGTTCCCAGTGTGGACCTACACCACTCAGCAGCAGCCATGCTGTGCTGGGGACCCACACACAAAACAGAGAAAGATTGGCACAGATGTTAGCTCAGGGTGAATCTTCCTCAGCAAAGACAACAACACAAGAGATTGAAAAACAATTACATTTTATTACAGATCATGGACCTTTGGGATTAGACTGGAATTTTCAATACCGTGGAGATTAAATATTGCCATTGTTTTAGCAGTTGCCACATGCCTCACCTATTTGATTGATTTGCAAGTGACATGAAATCCAGGTCTTCAACTTCATTTGTATTTCTTCTGGGGCTTATACAGGAGTGCGATATAGTAGATGCTTAAAAATATGTGTTGTATTTACTTGATTCCTATTATGGAAACATTTTTAGAAACAGAGATGGGGAACAATGTCCAGGGTGAATATTTTCGTAGTTAAATAGTGTGCCACTGAGAGTTTCCATCTGTCTCTAAGGCCTAAGAAATAGTAAGGAATTGGAAATATGTATACTTACTACAGATATGCATCATCAGTGTTTAACTGGAACAACCAAAATTTGTGGCTGGGACAAAATTGATTTCATGTGTAAGATCAAGAGATGGCAAATAGATTCTTGTTAGACTCATTTCTAAGTGTGTGAATCAACCTGAAGTTCTTAGTATGTACTTAATTTATTTGTTCTCAGAGGAGTTAGGGCACTTGAGGAGCACGAAATTCTGCTTACAAAGGGCACTGGGCTATTTTCATGTAGAGGATAAGTTTCCTCAAGTTATCTGATCCTATTGACACGAAATCAACTCGATGTGAAAAAATAAAAAAGTAAAAGTGCATTTCTTTTTAAAGAATTTTGAGTGAAATCCAAAGAGAATCAATTTATCTTAAGACTGAAAGCAAACAAAAATAAAACAACAGCTAACGTTTTGAAATTACTGAGCATTCCCAGTAATGATGTCTGGACTTTTGGAATTAAAGTGTAAATGGAAACGCATTTCCTCTGTTTATATTGGCCGCTCCATGGCACTTTGAACAACCAGTTTGGAAAGTGGGAAGTCTGGCCTTGTCTTAATCTACTGTAAATCACTCAGTCTCCACATCTCCATTTCCAGCTCAGCAATGTGAGCATTTGATAGTGCTCCTAGGATACTTAATGAATGATTAGTGGCTTTGACAGTATTACAGGCTCTAACAATAATCATTTCAACCCACTTGCTTGTTAATGCCGACAGGGCAAGATGGTTGTGCTATGATTATTTAAAAGTATCCAAAACACAAAGTAGCATCCAGTTGAGAGTTCAGCCTTATTTATTCATCGATTGCTAATGGCCATATTCTGAACTCATTTTGTTTATTAATTAAATCAAAATGGGCAGTTCCATTTGTGCCGGCACTGTTCTTCACAGCATGTTGATTTTCCATGTCTGTTGCTAAGTAAAGTTATGGTTCACTAAAAAGATTCTTTGTATCATGACTGGAAGGAATATTGTTTGAAGAAGCTTTTTCACTGTGTCTTTTTAACCTTAAAGTGATAGTATACATCAACATAATACGTGACAACCATTAAGATCTCAAAATTTCTGATCTTATCATATATGAATCCATTTAAGATTTCAACTTCAACAGAATGGAGGTAGTCAATTGCTTCGCTGAATAAGTTTCCCATCTTCTATGAAATCAGTCTCTTAATCCCACTTATAAATGCAAATTGTAATGTGGTTGGAAAGGTGGGCAATTAAAAATTACTGCCATTGAGTAACCAAGCAAGTCCAAATAATGTTTAGCAGGACATACAGAATGCTCATCAGTCTAACTCTACTCCAGTACAGATCAAGGTCATGGACAACAAATATCTTTGTTGATAAAAATCAACTTGATTAAATGATAACCCATAGAAATCATACCAATATGGTTACCTAAGAAACAGTTCCATTTTACATTAAGCATACTGGTGTGGAGAACCTAGATTTCATTTCCCTATGGTACCAGATTACCTTGAGGCAGCACAAATGTTGGCAGACACGGTGGTATTTTGATAGTTTTCCAGGCTACTAAGGATGGTGGTCAGAGGGAGAGACAGAGTGGTGGACAGAGTGGGGAACATTTCAAGATCCATTTCTAAGTCCTTAAATAAGTTTGGTCCCTATTAAAAAAACATGTAATCTGGGTTCACCCTCAGAGTCCAATGTCTATGAAAATAATCTTTGTCATATTCTAGTTCATTTTCCCCACTGACAAAAACACACATATGGAGACCATAAATCTCTTCATTATCCTGATTTTCTTTTCATGTATTTATTCTGGCATTTCCAAACTAATTTTTAAAAACTTCCAAATAAGGAATAGTTGGAATAAGTATTCATCACAAAACAAACACAAAAACAAATTTTAAAAATAAAGAAATAAAGTCAAAGTTAAGCAGATTATAAAAGTTAAAATTCTATTTCATTTCATCAGGGTTGTCAGAGCCATAGTTCCTGGCAAACTGAACATAGCCAGATTAGAAGAAAGACAAGTGGCTATTTTTCAAGAGTGAACTTCAATTATTTAATTACTTTAAATAATATAAACCCCAAAAACTAAATTTAATATCGCACATGGTGATAGTCACGGTATAGCTTGATTTGTTACTTCCTTGGCCAAGCAAGTATAATATCAGGCAGAAGGCTAGTATTAATAGTCACTTTTATTAAACAAATACTATATTCTAGAAAGTGCATGCTGCAGTGTATTGAAACATATGCTGCAAATGTTATATTCATTGTCTAATCATCGTAACCTCATAACCCCAGGACTGAGGAAAGAAAACAGCATATGTGCAAATGCTTTGTAAACTATGTTATACAGTGTGAAATAAGCACTTACAGGAGAAATCTTTTCTTAGACAAAGATTCTACAAGATTCTTTCCTTTTCCTGTGTCCTTTCTCTCTTTTTCCTCACTCAACAAAACTGGCTCTCAGAATCCTTGCTCCCATACAGTTTAAATAGTAGAAGGCGATGGTGTCGTTAGTGTATCCCACATTCAAAATATCTTTACTGAATACTACCTATGGTCCAAAATCTTCCAGTTACTATTTCATATACGGATCACAAGCTCTGGCTGAAAAGATGATTTGGGGAGTATAGAATTTCTGGCACTAAGTCCACAGAAGGGGAGAAATTGAGGGCGTGTTCTTATTGCCTTTACTCTGCTTCACATGGACCCACTGGTATTATCTGTGGGAATGCCGGCCTCGGGTAGGTTTCTGATGGAGGTAAGGTGGCCACTTGTAGTGCTCTGTTGAAAGATATTCCTAGGGCAGGTCTGAACTCGGCAGGAAAAAGTGATGTAAGTCATTAATTATGACTGCAGTGTAGATGGGAGGAAGGAAGGACAACATTTATGCCCAATAACTGTTCTTGATTTTGAGAAATGCTCATTATTTAGAGATAAAGTAATACCATGTCTGCAACTTTTAACTTGAAGAAGGTTTAAGGATAAGTAAATGTGTGTGTGTAGAGAAAGAGAGACAGAGCAAAAGAGGGGTGGGGGAGGCAGAGAGAATGAGAAGGTAAATGTAAAATGTTAACGTGTAGGAGAATCTGGATGAGAGATATATAGTGATTTTTCGCACTATTTTTGTAGTTTTATGTAAAGTCTAAAATTATTTTAAAATGAAGGGTTTTTTGTTTTGTTTTTTGGTGCGTGTGAGGAGGATTGGACCTGAGCTAACATCTGTTGCCAATCTCCCTCTTTTTGCCTGAGGGAGATTGTCCCTGACCTAACATCTGTGCCAATCTGCGTTCATTTTGCATGTGGGATGCCACCACTGCATGGCTTGATGAGCAGTGTGCAGGTCCGTGCCTGGGATCCAAACTTGCAAACCCCAGGCTGCCAAAGTGCAGTGTGCAAACCCAAGCATCACACCACTGGGCTGGCCCCCAAAATAAAGGTTTTTTAAAATTTTGCAACATATGTGGAACTCCTCTTATGGATGATACAAATAAAGATGGAGATTAAAAACAGCAAAAGCCCATGTAGTGTAGCTTCTTGGAAGGTAGTAAAACTAACACCTTTGGGAAAGGGGTTTTATTGTTTGTTTGTTTTTGATGAGGAAGATTGGCCCTGAGCTAATAGCCATTGCCAATCTTCTTGTTTTTGCTTGAGGAAGATTTTCCTGAGCTAACATTTGTGCCACTCCTCCTCCATTTTGTATGTGGGATGCCACCACAGCATGGCTTGACAAGCGGTGTGTAGGTCCACGCCCAAGATCCAAACCTGTGAACCCCAGGCCGCCGAAGCAGAACATGCGAACTTAACTATTACACCACTGGGCCAGTCCAGGAAAGTATTTTTAAAAGTTCATGTAGGGACAAAAAAATCCAAAAGGAAACACGTGCAGTTGCTTGTTTAGTAGCAATAGTAGAATATTTGGTAGCATTTTTCATCTTTTGAATCTAGTTCCAAATTAAAAACAGAAAAATGGGTTGATTCCTTGAAACTCCTTCCAATTCTAATATCTTATAATGAATACTCAAGAAATCTAGCTTTTCTCATTCTGTCCATCCAACTTACTCATCTGGGCTTGTGCCCAACTCACATTGTACTCATAAGTCCCCAAGTCTATACTAGGGGCCGTGCCAAGGATAGTCAGAGAATTAATGCCCTACCATTAACACTACCTAAGTACTAAATTAGGCTGCCAAAAGAAATGATTATTTATTTTCAACCAAAACCACATTCACTGGACGATTTATCATATGTATGCTATAAAAATACTATAAATAGGGGCTGTCCCAGTGGCACAGCAGTTACATTCTCACATTCTGCTTCGGCTGCCCGGGGTCCACCAGTTTGGATCCTGGGCGTGGACCTACACCCCACTTGTCAAGCCATGCTGTGGCAGGTGTCCCACATATAAAATAGAGGAAGATGGGCACAATGTTAGCTCATGGCCAATTTTCCTCAGCAAAAAGAGGAGGATTGACGGCAGATATTAGCTCAGGGCTAATCTTCCTCAAAAAAAAAAAAAAAAACCCTATAAAAAATGTCTTTTTTTCCTTCTAAATTCTTTCTTTTCACTCTAAAATTTCAAAACCTCATTCCAGAGTAGAAAGAGGGATGGCAAAAACTAAAATGTGCATTTTCTTTGTACACTATCAGAGAAGAAAAGCAACTCTTTCGTTTCTATGTTCTGCCAGTACCCCTGAGAACAGTGGTTCCCAAGGCTGACAATATCTGAGGACAGAGTGGGTCCTGCCACCAAGAAGAAATCCTGCTTTATGACTTCAAAGCAGGCAGAAAAGTTCCCTTTTTTCTTTCTTTTTTTTTTTTAAGTCAAGTGTCACAGTAACAGATATTACAAAGGTGTTCTACTCTTTCTTTAACTAAGAACCTGAATTCCAGGTGATCAGCTTGTGGGAGGCAAAGGGGGGACTGGGGCTCTATATTCCAGTCCAAAAAGAGAATGTTGCTAATATACTCCAAACATAAAAGTTAGAAGCAGGACTAAGATGTACGTTAATTTACACAGTAAACAGTGGCTGAGTCCCTAAATAACTGGTGGGGCATTAGGGGAATACAAGCATTACTTAGTGCTAGCCCCTATCCTCAAGGTGTTTACTTTGAGGGAGAAAACAACAGTGAGCAACATTATTAACTGAGTTGAAATAGCCTAAAATTTGGCACAATAGGAAAGTGACAAATAAAGTTATGTACATAGAATTTTCTCAGACTTTCACCCTGCGGAAATCTTTAGCCTCAGAGACTTATAAGTATATTTTAAATATAGGGGCCGGCCTGGTGGCCCAGCGGTTAAGTTTGCACGTTCCGCTTCAGTGGCCTGGGGTTCGCCAGTTTGGATCCCAGGTGCGGACATGGCACCGCTTGGCAAGCTATGCTGTGGCAGGCATCCCACATATAAAGTGGAGGAAGATGGGCACGGATGTTAGCTCAGGGCCAGCCTTCCTCAGCAAAAAGAGGAAGATTGGCAGATGTTAGCTCAGGGCTAGTCTTCCTCCAAAAAAAAAAATATATATATATATTTTAAATAATAATGTGCTTCGATTACAGAAAGATTTTTATCAATGAATAATATTTAATCCACCATTAAATTGTTAAGTTATAGTGTAACTAAAATCACTGATCTAAGTGTTTAAATGAAGTTATACTTGGTGGCTCCTTGCGTATTATTTCTTTGCAATACAATTTTATCATCACCTTTTAAAATGGTAGAAGACTAGAGGATGGTTTCTGATCCTTGCCCATGAAATCCTAAAAAGGGCTTTGTCTGAGTCAGTTATTTTTTATCCTTTTCTGCATTCTGAGCAGTGACTTTCTCTCTAAAAACCTATATGAACATCTATCCGAATCCTAATATTTTCTACTCACTCAGTTTCTGTCAAGAAGCATAAGGCTCATGTAAAGAGACTGTGGAATGCTTCGTAAATATTTCTGAGAGGAGTTGTCAGCTCCATTCCCTTTTTGTGGTGAACTTGTTCATAATTAGCATCAGCCACTACGACTAAAATCCTGAGGGGCCAGTTGGCCTTTAATTCACTTTTTTCTACAGAGAGGACATTCCAGAGTTGAAGTGGCCAGTTCTTACTTGGGCACTAATCATGCCAGGAGTTGCTTCTGTGCAGGGATGCGCAATGCCAAATTTAGCAACTCCGAAATAGAATAGAAGAAAGAAAGAGAAAGATAAACAGGAGGAAAAAAATCCAGTCTCATCTTTTCCTATAAGGATGAAAGAGTTAGGCCATTCATCAAATGGGAAGGACAAAAAAATAAAAAAGATGCTTAATGAGTGCTTATTATTTAACAGGCAGAATCCCGGCTACTTTACACATGTTAAACTATTATGTGCTTACAGACACACAGCTGGTAAAAGGCAGGACCATGATTCCTTGAATTCAGCTCTACCTTATTCTACAGCCCATATTCTTTTACTTTTATTTTTTTAAATATCTATGTATTTTTTTCTTATCAAAATACAATATGTACTCAGTGCAGAGAAACTGGATAAAACAAAAGATCTCAACAGAAAAACAAAAAGAGTCCCCATAACCCCACCATCCAATGATACCACTGTTAACATTATATAGTATTTTATTCCAGCCTTTTGTTCTAAGCATGTAAATATCCATCACCATGTTCTCTCTTCCATAAGTAATTTTACAACATAATTTTAATAGCTGCACAAATTTCTATCATATGCACATAACCTACATTATTAGTCATTTAGATTATTCTAATTTTTTGCAATCATATATAATACCAAAGGTACACACTTAAACTATATTTTTGTACAAATTCATTATTATTTCCTTAGGATAAATTTCTATGTTTATCCTAAGTATTACTGGCACCAGAATTGCTATATCAAGGAGTATCTTTTTTAATACAGTGTCAAGTTTACCTCTGAAGATGCCTTGAACATGCACTTCGAGCAACAGTACAGGAAAGGGCCCACTTCTCCATCCTTGCCAATACACGGCATTGCCATGCTTTTCCCATTTTGCACAAAAAGCAAGAAAGTCTTTTATTTTAGTCATATACATATAAACTAGGAGAAACTCATTGAGCTTTCATTGTATTTTATACCTGATATAACTTCCATCTTCAGTTATAAATCCATAGCTTGTAGGCACACATGCTGGAGCATTTTCTTTCCCCCAGGGTGAATGATTATAGTTTGTCTTTTGATGAACCACTGGAATTGCCAGTTAACCAATATTATGAATAGAGGTGTCTGAAAAGGAAAGGTCTGGCTTGGGAGCCAGTGAAGTCCCCATCACTCAAGAAGTTCAAGCAAAAGATAGCTGGCCAATTGATGAGGATGCCAGTGGGAAATTGGTCTAGATGACCTCTGAAGTTTCTCCCCACCCTAGGGTTCTCTGGTTCTCTTTTCCACTTCTAGAGATTATTGAGTCTGTTTTTGCCTCATCAACTGCAATGTATTTTTTTTTTAAAGATTTTTTTTTTCCTTTTTCTCCCCAAAGCCCCCCGGGGACATAGTTGTATGTTCTTCGTTGTGGGTCCTTCTAGTTGTGGTATGTGGGACACTGCCTCAGCGTGGTTTGATGAGCAGTGCCATGTCCGCACCCAGGATTCGAACCAAGGAAACACTGGGCCGCCTGCAGCAGAGTGCGCGAACTTAACCATTCGGCCACCGGGCCAGCCCCTGCAATATTTTTTATACAAATAGAAAGGCTCTCTCTGACCGCTGTCCTTTGCCAATAATCCATCCAAAGTGGCAGCACTGTAAGTTGTGCTTTGAAAGCAATATATAATTTGCTGAAGCTAGAAAAATAGCTGCAACATGAGTTCCTAAGAGTTTCAACTTTAAAATTATACACACCTATATACATCCACAAATACTTTCACAAATACATGTCTATAATTATAGCTAAAATTATATAAGAAACTAAAGGCGTGCTTGCAAATATTCAGAAAATTTCTAGGAGGATACATAAAATATTCATAGCAGTTATCTCTAGGGAGTGGAAATTGGGAAAAGGGAAGTGGGGAACTTTCATTTTCCACTTTAGATCCTTTTATACTGTTTGCATGTTTTAGTAACAGCATGTATCATTTTAATAATAATGCTTGTAAAATGTTATGAAATTAAGAGAAAACTTGGAAACAAAGTACGCTTCACACTAATAAAAAGCCAACAGTAACTATGTATGTTTAAATTCTCAGTAAAGGAACTACAAGCAGTCCTGTGAATTGAGTAGCTTTGAAAGTTGGACTTATGGCCATGAGGAGGGGCTTTCCATCTCAATTTTGGTCTCAACCTTTGGTTGGCACTAAAACAACATATCAGTGTAGACAAGTTTAGTTAAACTTCTTTTGAAAAATTAAAAAAAAAAAATCAGGGAAACTGTTAGATAATAGCCTGGGCTAGCAATCACTGAGTTATAACAGACCTATCTCACTGTTTTGGACGGTGGTGTTAAAACCTTTTTTATGAGTTCATTGAGGTGGCTATTAATATATCACCAATTTTATTCTGCTCAATAAATATATGAAAAGTTAAAGATTTAAATCTGGCTCACTTCAGATATCCTAATTTAAAATACAGAGAGAAAAAGAACATTTCACAATTTTAATTACAAATAGATAATCCTGATCATTTTTAGTTTACATAAAAATAAGACAGATTATCCAGCAAATGTTTTTTAAAAATTATTTTACAAAAGCAACCTGATGCTGATAGTAGAGGGGGGCATGCAGGTGAATGTGATGTACCCCTAGAACTTAGAAATCAGGGAAATGGTTAGCCTCTAAAAATCTGAAATCAATTATAAGACATCAGAGATCATTCAATATGACCAACTTCTGATTTATGGGATTAACACTGTCAAGAATAAAATGTGTCAGAATATAGGCTGAACTGCAGTGGAGGCCGGCTGACCCAACCAAGACAGTTAAGGGAAATGGCTGCCGTGAAGCGGCCAAATGAAGCCCTGGGTCCAACAATGCCAGGACACCATCAAATTCCTGCCTCGCTCTCCCCCTAATCCCTTGCTTCACCAGTTTTCCAGCTCTCCACGTGACGTGGACCTTCAGAGACAGCGCTTATCCCTCAGTAATATATTATAGATCTACTTTTACACATCCCTTTCTTGTAAGACCCAATTTGAAGGATACTAATTATTTCTGCAATTGAAGAGTCAAATGTGTTCCAAAGTCTGAACAAACCTAAGATGTTTTTGCGCCATGAGGACTGAAGGCGCACAAGTCTTGGGTGGCCATTCTGCCTTCTCCATGTGGCATGGATCACCTTGTGTCGTGTTAGCCTTTTGGTCCAAGTTTGAGAGGTTTTATTAATATTATTATTACCAGAAGAAAACTCAACAAGAAGGTTAGGTTAAAATGGTCAGTCATTGAGAATTACATTCCAATTTGAAGACTTAGTTATTTCTTCAATTGAAGAATGAGGTGTTCTGATTAGTTCATATTTCTATGGATGGAATTTACTTTCTAAAAGAACTATTAGGGGCCAGCCCTGTGGCCAAGTGGTTAAGTTCGCACTCTCTGCTTTGGCAGCCCAGGGCTTCGCTTGTTCGGATCCTAGGCGAGGACAGGGCACTGCTCATCAGGCCATGCTGAGGCGGAGTCCCACATGCCACAGCTGGAAGGACCCATAACTAAGATATACAATTGTGTACTTGGAGGATTTGGGGAGAAACAGCAGGAAAAAAAAAAGAACTATTAAATATTTGGATAATCACATCAAAAAAGCAAAGTAATTACCTCTGCTTTTTAATTAGTGACTAGTTGAGTTTCATGTAAGAGAAGTGACAGAATAAGATAAAATGGACTAGATAAACATTTCTAGAGCTCTATCAGGAATCTGTCTACAGTACCTAACACCCCACAGTGCCTACCTCATAAGTGGGTGAAGCATGAGAATGAAATGACATAATCCATGGGAATGGTTTGCAGGACTAACTGGCTTGTTGTCATCATCCAGTAAATCTCAGGTAACACGGTAAAATATTGCTACATAAAATAAGGAAAATGAAATCCAAACACACCAAAATTATGTAGGATATATGTGCATATATATGCAGGCAAAGACACAGAAAAAGACCTGAGGGGATTCACACCAAACTGTCAGCAGCGGTTTCCTTTGGGGTCTAGAGTAATATGGGGGAGGTGTAGTATCAGGGGTAGGTGATGAGGGAACTTTCGTTTTTCTTTTTGCAATATGTCTGTGTTTCTGGAAGTTTTATGATGAGAAAGCATACATTTAATTTTTAAAATGGAACAATATTTTTAAAGGAATACCAAAAGAGCCATCGGTAGACGTGTGATGATATTACTATAAAAATGTTCATTAATAACAAATGGGCACACTTCATGGTGCTTAGAAAAAGCATGGTTGGGGAGTGATTTGGATCCAGCACATAGCCAGCTCACAGCGGTTCTTGTTTGAATGAATGGCTGGGAAACCACTGACAGTGACTTAGTCAAATTCCTTAACCCTTGTAAGCCCTAGTTGCCTTATCTGTAAAATGAACATAATAATAGCCATATATAAAGACCCAGTATAATATGTAGCCCCTTTTTAAATAGATGAATTACTTAGGTTTCATTTTGAAGTCTAAGACTGAGACTTTTGAAATGTATGTTTGAAAACATAACCTTCTTTTTTCCTTGTGAATTCTATAAATATAGTTTACATAGAGCACAATTTGGATCAATGTGTTGCAAACATACATTTAAGAAGTCATGGCAGGTGTCAGGATTCTCAGTTTCTAGTTCCTTCAAGTGAGTTATCTAAGGTCCAAGCTTTATCCTGAACAGAATCTCTCAAGGAACTAAAATGCTACCAAGGGTAAGCTACTAAAACTCTAAGTCGTGAACATAATTGAGCTCCACCACTGAGCTCTGAGCCCGGAACCGGTCAGGGCAGGGAATTCTTCACTAGCAGCTTTTGTGGTGCAGGAAGAAGTATTTGTGAAGATCTTGGTGATAGTGGAAAAAAAAAGAAAGGGTATAATTGCTGGACACCAGGCGATTTTTGAATATGTTCATCCAAATCTTGAGTCTTCCTAAGACAGAGACTGTCTTTAATTCTTGTTCCTCCTAGGAGGGCTTATGGTAAATAAGCATACGGTTTAAGATGTTTAATGTTTTGAAATTTGGAAGAAGAGCAGATATATCCATTTAATCCTGGGTGTCAACATGAGCATTGAGGTACTCTAAAACATGACATGCAATAGCATAGTCATGGTTTAAAGTTCAGATTGTGACCTCAGCCTAGCTCATCCCCTTACTATCTCGGTAGTCTTGAGCATTAACAATAAACCTCAATGCTTTATCTATAAGAGAGTTGTGAAAATTATGTTTAGTTAAGATTATTGTAAGGTTTCAGTGGGATAATACATATAAAATGTTTAATACAGTGCCTTGCACATAGAAAGCTCTCACTATAAGTAAATATATACCAGTCTCTGTTCCTTAGACTTCCTAGGCTACCGGAAATTAGGTTGTACAATTCTTTTTTTCTTTTTTTTTTTGAGGAAGATTAGCCCTGAGCTAACTGCTGCCAATCCTCCTCATTTTACTGAGCAAGACTGGCCCTGAGCTAACATCCATGCCCATCTTCCTCTACTTTATATGCGGGACGCCTACCACAGCATGGCATGCCAAGTGGTGCCATGTCCGCACCCGGGATCCGAACTGGCGAAGCCCAGGCCGCTGAAGCGGACGTGCACACTTAACCACTGCGCCACCAGACCGGCCCCATGTACAATTCCTTAATCTATGCTACTGTACTCTGCTCGCACTGAAGCTGGGGAAAGGCTATGCATATTTCTTTTTTGCTTTTGTGTAGAAGCATGGTCTCTATGGAAGAGCTGATGACATGGGAGGTGCTATGATAGTCTCGTGGAGGAGGAGCTTATACTTTCATCAGTCCCAAAGCCACACTGCCCACCCAAGTCTACTTGTGTAACATTGACAGAACAGGCATGTAATTGACATAATACCTATTACTGTCATCATCCTTACTGTTTTTGAATGTCTATGTAATCATTGATTTTTTTATATTATTTCACTGAATTCTTACAATGTCTTAATAGAGATGATTTATCCCTTTGTTAACAAGAAAGCTGAGTCCTAGAGTGGTTATATGACTTTCTCAATGCCACATACCAGTGAGTGCAAGAGCCAAGACTAGAATGAGGGCCACTGAGAGCTAAACAGGCCCTCGCTCGAGGGACGATGAGCTGAAAGTCCCTGCAGGATTAGGGTGTAGGGCCTTGGCAGCCTGTGAGGCCTGTTGGTTTGTGCACTGACTTGCTTTAGATTTGACTGGAATCCCAGCTTATCTGATTCCAAACCCACGAAGGGCCCACCAAACCAGAGGTCTACCCCTTGGGCAGTGAATGGACAAGCTTTAAAGAAAACCAACAAGGAACGCCCTTCAAAGAAAAACCAAAAAAAGGAACAAATTCTCAGCGACCCTAGAGACTCCAGCTATGAATTCCAGTTTCAGAAGTAGTATCTTAAAAAACTGAAGTCTTAATGTGCGAAAAAGTCTTTTAATTGTGACTCATCACTATAAAATGGAAAGTAAAATATATGTTTTTATGCTGTCACAGAAGTGAACATAATCAGTTCAAAAATTTTCATAAAATTTCTGGTCCCTCAAGATCACGGCAGTATGGTTGTGAAACTTGAATGGAATGGAAGATAATTCTTTTTTGTCAGATTATATTCCTCATGTGTGCACCAATCATTCAACATACATTCCTAGGGACAGGGCGGGGCTCATCAGTTTTTAGAAATGTCACTGTTTTCAAGTTATGTATAAATCCTCTAAATTCTATGTATTTCTAGCGAGTTAACATTACTACCTTTGTCTGCACTGTTGTCAATTTTGAGCCACTGTGTAAGGAAACATGTTTCGACAAGATTCATTTATTAGATTAAATAAGTATAATAACATTCCATGTGCAAAATGACAGAAGAAGCCACTGTTAGGAATCAGATTTTCTCATCTCCTTGATGTCTTTATCCCTAATATTAAGCCCTTAATTAGCATAGCTATCAGCACTTTTAATTCCTGGTATGAGGCACATTTGCTGTGAGAAATCTCCTCAGCCTTATCTGTTGGTCTCAGCACTGTCTGAGCTCTGCTGTGGCATCATGCGCCTTGCTGACGTGTTGGTTTGTAATCTTCCTCTGGCCAAATTATATCCCCATTTTATCTTTTCAGTTATCTTGTGAACTCACCAAAGAACATGCCTTCTACTTTATAGCTTCTCAATTATATACCTAAGGGTTTTCCTTAAATTTTGGTCCAACTTCAAAAAATAACTAAATGGTAAAATAGTAAAAATACTATTGAAACTATTTTGTTAAGAATAACTAAATGATAGGAGAAATGATAGAAATCTCCTAGCCTGCTTTATAGCATGTTCCAAGCAATGGTGAAGTTAATTTAATGAAATTATCTTTTTGAAGGAATATAAGATAATTTTTCTTTTTATTACAAAATTAGCAAGCCATTTAACATAGGGAGAAAAACAAGGAAAAAGATCAGTAAGACTAAGGATTAGTAAAAACCAAGTATAAATCTACCATTCTCAGAAATTTTGACATTTTGATTTCTGTTCTTCTAGCATCATGGATGTGTCTGTATGTCTGTGTGTGTGCGTCTAGTCCTGGGTATTGCCTAGACAACATTATTAAAGCAAGAGTTAAGGAACTGGGTGGGGTATTTGAATGCTGTAATGGTAAGAAAAGATAAGTAACTAACAAGATTGTTTATACCTTACTATTACACAGCTGCTATGCAAATAATTTCCAAAAATATGGAAATCAGGTCACAATATTTTCAAACTAGTTCTCATAATGGCACTGAATTAACCATCCCAACTTAATACAGAATTGACTAAAATCCAGAATGTGGCATGGACAGGTAGTATAAGCTTCATTCCAAACTATACTTTGATTTTCTGAACAGGGATTATCTAGGAAGGTAAACCTGGGTGGTGGGGGGAGCAGTGCTTTAGACTCCTTCTAATTCCAGGTTTCGATTCTTTAGTCATTGCCCTTATAATCTTATGCATTTCAAATTTCTTACAGAGTACACTGATGAAAATAAGTTTCACTCGCAAACTAGAGGTATGATATGGACGTATTGAGAAAGCACTGAAACCCTTTGAACATCTTGTAAAAGAAAAGTGCGATAAGTGGTAGAACACAGGTATTGACAGAGATTAAGTAAAACTCTGAATAATATTTGATAAGTAATACTTAAAGTCCCATTCTTAAGAAAATTCTGCAGAAGGAGTCTTTGCATAGACAGTAGGATGAAAACCTCAAACAGGGCAGGACCTCTGAAGACTGACTTTTTAAAGTAGGCATTTTGTTCTACGTTCCCAAGCTGTCAAGGCAGCCCTGGTACACAGTAGGCACTCAATAAATATTTGCTGATTATTAAATGAACCCATATCTGAATGAACCCCTGATGTGCATCCTGAGGGCTTCTTTTTGTTGGTCCCTTAGTACCCTAGGGAGTGCCGAAATATCACAGATTTATAAAAACTATACTGTATTTTGAAGAGAAATTATTGGGATGCAGACCGGAATTGGGGGGAAAGCACAGTACATGGAGTCAGATGATATGAGGTCAAGTTGTGATTCTGTTCATGAATTAGCTGTGTGACCTTGGCCTGCTTTCTCAACCACCTCTAAACCATAATGATCTTATTGGTAAAATGTGGATGACTTCCTCTTTCCCAGCATGCCCTTAGGCTCAAACGATGTGACAGATATTAAAACACTCTGTGAACTGAAAAGTAGTGAGCAAGTGGTATTGGGCAAACTTCATCCAAGAGGTTTGGCCTCTTTTTCCAATTGCATTATGAATTTCCTATGCCTATCTCTGCATTTGCTTATTGTATTGTCAAATTTCCTCATCTCTAAATTCAAAATAAAAATACACATTGGGAAAATTTGCTCCCTCCCCCCAAAACATCCTGATGGTTAGCTTGAATTGACCTATTGTACCAAATATATGCCTGCGGATTTTCTTTTCCAATATTTTCCTTCCAACACCTGTTATTATATGTATGATGCTATTTATGTCAATAAGGGTTTCAACATTAAGAAGTTTGGTCACAGAAACACTTTCTCTCCCCTCTTCAACCTCTTTCAACTTGCTTCCTTTACAACTGCATCTCAGACCTCTAAGAGCATAGGTTGTAACATTTACAGATAAGAGTTAAGGAAATTATTCATAAAAGCATAAAAGGAGATGAGAGAGACAATGATAACATCTCGTATGTGTAAAGAACTTTAAGCATTGAGATGATTACTTCCCTGCAAGGCTGTGCTGTATTGTGTCAATGTATACACACATCCATTCTAATAGGAAAAGAAGGGAGGCTCAATTCCTGGAAGTCTCTAGAAAGGCTTGTGCATGGCTAAGGTGTTTCTTAGGAGGGAATTCTGAAGGCAGGACCCAAGCCTGATAATTCCAGACCATCCAGAAGAAAAATGTGTGAATAACTCAAAATAATAAGCATGACATGGGGATCATGAATAATAGCAAGGAGGTTAACTCTGCTCCTAATAGAGGATGGAAAAGAACATAAAAATCCCCACTAAGACATCATAGCCCAACTTCTCTGTATGGGGATGCGAGGAGGAGACAGGGAGAACTGCAGAACTGCATCTGTTTGGTGTTTATAACAAAACTGCCAAGTCTACATAAAAACAAATCTGTTGCTTTGCAATTATGCTGAAGCTGGGGTTTTTAGCACCCACAAGACTTATGTAAAATGGGGGAAAACTGTCTCACTGGCAAGGGAATATACCTGTTTTCAGTCCCTCCCCTCCAAACTCCCAGAGCCAATGTCATCATTTGCTCAGTGGAGACCTTTCGTTGACTACAAAGTTGAACCCAAAACACCTGTTCTGGCATAAGTTCTCCTAGGTCCACAGATGCTGACGCTTCACAGTGAAAATACAAGGAATGATCAATTTAGCAGTTGCCGCTGCTGTTGTTGCTCTTTCTGTTTGCTTTTAAAAAATGTATTTATTAATATACCATAACTACTATACATAGCAAAATCTGGTTTGGGGAAACAGATTTTTATTAACTCTATGACATTTTCATTAAGAAAAATAGGCAAGTCTAGAACTTGTGTTTAGTTGAAAATAACCAGATTATTTTTATGCTACAGAGTTCATCAACACACTTGGCTTGATATCCTACAAATAATAAGTGGCAAATGAGTGCAAGAGATCTGATAGCCCTGACTAGGCTACTTGACTTTTATTTTGTATTCCCAGCATCCAGTTAATTACCAGGTATAGTAAATGCTTAATAAATACTTGTCCAATAACTAGGATGCATAACCTGTGTGTGTGTATTTAGACAGTGAAATATGAATATCATAATAAAATCATTTGCATTATATGTTGTATATGAATATATATGCACACAAAAACACCTATACATATATAGGTGCCTGTATATATATATTCGCTTTCAACATCTGGAACATTCCAAGAGGGAAGAAAATGGATACTTGAGACATAAAACCTAAAGTCCTTAGGTGGAGCAGCTTTAAAGATCTTGAGAGAGGTTTTCAGAGAGAAATCCTACAGCCTTTGTGTAGACAGTGTGGTGAAAATCCTAAACATAGGCCATGATCTCTGGAGACTGGCTTTTTGCACAAATATATTTGCCAAGATTACTTTCTGCTGTGGAATTTATTCCCCCCGGGAGTGTTCCAACTGCAGAAAGAGAGAACCTAGGGCAACACCTCTGGTTACTTCTTTTTAATGCAAAGCCCCAGTAGACAGGGTTGTTTACACAGAAAATTCTTCTCACCATCCTCTGGGTGACTGAGACGCTCTGTTGCAACTTTGCTCCTCTCCAGACTGGTAGAAAATGTTGTTGTTTTGTGGTCATTTTCTTCAAAGGATTTAGGAAGGAATCATTTCCTCCAACCAGTTCATTGTACAAATAAACTGAGATCCACAGAGGCGAAGTGACTTGCCAAGAGCTCATGGTAGGTAAATGTGTCTCCGTCTGAGTACATCCGGAATAGCAAGTATTCTCAGACCTGGTACTAGCCCCATTGTCCTATTCTTAGGCTAACGTTTACAAACAGCACCGAAAACAATTGCAGATTAAGGACTGAGGGCGAGGGGTAGGAAGTGGTCATTAGCAAATCCCTGGGCCTGGGGATCACCTGCTCTCTCGGATCAAAACAGTGAAACAAGCTATTCAAAAGGCCATCAAGGACGAGTGGGCCATTGTTTTCTGAACCAGCTGTGGAAAACCAGCTCAACCGTGGCCTTGGACCAGCGGCTGCACCAAGGGGCGGGGGCGGCAGTGGTGGAAGAGGAGGGGGCTCCTGAGTGAAGGAGCGCTGCAGGGACCCCGCCGCGCCACCTCTCGGCAAACCAGGAAGTATTTTTGCAGTAAGAGCAACGGACGGAGCCACCCTTGAACCGAAAGTGTGAACGGCGCACAGCAGGCCCCAGATGGGTGCAGGAACTGCAAACCCTCCGCAGGCTAGTGCCCGGGAGGCTGCGGACTGGCAGCTAAATGGTCGGAGGCCGAAGCACCCAGTGGGTGCTATCAGAAAGTACACAGAGCTAAGCAGGCTCTGCTGTCAGCAGACCCGGGACGAGCAAAGTCCGGGGTAAACAAACCTCGCTGCGGCTGCCTCCAGACGCGCGCCCGCTGCGCGCTCCTCCACCCCGCATTTCCCACGCGCCCAGCCCTCAGCTCTGCAGCCCCGGCCCCCCTCTTTCCCCAGTCCCAACTTCCCACCGCCCCCTCTTTCGACCCGGACCCCCTCTCCCACAACTGGCGCACCACACTCACCATCTCTTGCCTGAGGAGGTGAAGCTTGGTTTCCAGCCTCTCCAGGGCGCTGGAGTGGCTACGTCGCGGGGAGCCAGAGGTTGGGGAGGACGAAGAGGAGGACGACAAGGAGGGAGGGAAGCTGCAGCTGCTGCTGCTGCTACTGCAGCCGCCGCCACCGCCGCCGCCGCTCCCCCCGCAGGGGTCCCTGTCCCTTTCCAGGGGAACCGGCTCCTCCCCACGGAGCGAGCGCACTAGGCTCTCGGGTACTTTGCGCCCCAGCTTTAGCTCGATGTCTCTGAGGTCTGGCAGCGGGCCGTCTTCCATGACTTTTCAAGAAAGAGGACAATGTTAATAAAAGGCAGAGGATGAGAGGCAGCAGCGGCCTCCAAGGCTGCCGCGAGATGAGCGGACCCCTCCCGGCGCCCGGGTCTCTATCCACGGCGGACCCAGCGCACCGTCCGCTCCATAAACATCTGCGTTGTATCAACCCTGAAATCCGCGCAGGACGCGGCGGGTCGCAGCCGCAGTTTCCCGGGCGCTGCGGCTCCTCCGACACTTCCTAAGATTATAGAGATGGCTTCATCCTCTTCATTTTTAGCCACCCCACCGCAAAGTTGAGTTAACTGATATTGCAGAGAGGGGGAAAATGCAAGTACTACAGACCAAAAGAAAAGAGGGGGAAATCAAGTCAGTTTTAGTCTTACGGGGGAAAACTTCACATTACAAAACTGTCCATTCACATCCCTGCACCGTTCACTGGCTGCCCATCTGGTACCGCGCGACACAAAATAATGATGTGGCCACACTCCAGGGTCGTTTCATTTTCCAGCCATATGTCTCCAAGCTTTCGGAATATCCTGGATTGTCAGAAATAATCTCTGGTCAGTGATAGAGGTCAGTCGTGTGCATGGACGCATAAAAAAGAGACAGTTAGCTTAGCAGCAGTTTAACGGCTTCCTTGATGCAGCAGAAATACCCTTCTTCCCATTTAGGCTGTTTGATCCAAGTCATTGTGTTCTTCCGAGCCTCGGAAACTTTAAACTCCGCTGGCAGGTGGACCAAATCAGGGCCAACCCTTGTACCGTATATCACAGGCAAGAAGAGCAGCAGAAATTTTCGCAACCCCGCTGCTAGTAGCAGGTTCAGCGTACTGCTTTAGCGGGGAGTACCTAATACAGGGTATTAGATTTTCAGGTTTCCAGGCGAAATTGCTTGGCAGCTACAACCTGTAAAACACTTAACAAAAATTAGAGGCAGAAGAATGACTTTAAATGCAGTGTCATTTCCCATCCCTGCATTTTCCTAGTCTGCAGAAATCTAGCTTTAGAAGCCTTTCCTGATAATTTTATACTAATAAAATGAGCGATACTATTTCACCAATAATTCAGTGAGAATGTACAACCAAAATTAATTGTCTTACCAAATGTTACAGTGTGTCACCGCAAGAAGTGAAGAATTAAATAGCCAGAATAATTTATATGACTACTGAGATGGATTTGAAAGGGGGGAAGTTGCTGAGATACTTTAATTATGGAGGAAAAAATATTGAGCATAGCTAGTGAAAAAGTCATCCTCTGTGATAATTTCTCTGTATTTTTCAACTATTTAGAAGAAACTCAAAGCGTGCAATCTGTTGATGAGATACTTCTGCCAAGTAAGTTACTATGAGCTATGTGGATTATAGGTTTGATTCAACAGTGACTTTGTGTTAATAATCCTCAAGTAGAGGATACTATTTTCTACCCAGTAAAGTCTAATTTGGGGCTTCCATTAGAATTCTTCAATATATGGGCCCTTCTATTTTGGGGACAGATAAGTACTTGTGTTCTTGGTCCTTCCTGGGCTCCATTCCCAAGACATCACTCAGGTTTTACACTTGTGGGCACACAGGCAGGTGCATCTGAGTCTATTTAGCATGGCCTCACCTAGGCCATCTATAGACAGGAAGCATAGGCCTTCGGGTTGAAATATTTCACATCAGGGAGAAGACTGCTGAAGTTCTCTTGTCAACATACCAGATATTTGTATATTATTTCTCTCTTAAAAGAAATGGAGAAAATAGTTGTAAGTTAAGTGGCTCATTTTAAAGGCGGAACAAGCATTTATGGAATCAAAGGAGAACAAGACTAAATCTCAACTCGATAATCAAATGACGTGCTTTGTCCTAAATTTGGAAAACCACAAGCTCATTGGATAAGATTTGCCCTGTGACGCGTAATTATGGAAGCCTTGCATTTCAGTCAAGAACAGTTTTTTATTATAAAACCATTACAGGGGCCAGCCCGGTGGTGCAGTAGGTTAAGTGCGCACTTTCTGCCTGGGCGGCCTGGGATTCGCTGGTTCCGGTCCCCAGTGTGGACATGGCACCACTTGGCATGCCATGCTGTGGTAGGCGTCCCACATATAAAGTAGAGGAAGATGGGCACAGACGTTAGCTCAGGGCCAGGCTTCCTCAGCAAAAAAGAGGAGAACTGGCAGTAGTTAGCTCAGGGCTAATCATCCTCAAATAAATAAATAAATAAATAAATAAAACCATTACAAAGTTCAGCACAGGGCTGGCTGAGAAGAGCAGCTTACGTATCTAACTTGAACTTGGTCAATGAAAAAGTGTGTTGTCAAATTATCATCAACGTACTGTACAGAAAAGGAACACCTCCTTTGCTGTGAGGCAGAAAAATTAGTATTTGATACCTGAAGACAATAACTCAAAACTAGAAAACTTTTTTTTGCATTTTAAATGTCTGCAGAGAAAATTTCACTGAAGGTAAAAATATAATCTATATGTAAAGTAATACTTTGTGCCAGTGCAGTATAAAACAAATGTAAACTTGTGAGGTCCTCAACAAGTAGAAAAGGGCAATAGGGAGAATTGAGAAAGAAATAGAGAAAACCTCTTCAGAGCAATCTTTGTATATTTTACTGCGCCCTCACTCTTAGCAGCTCTCCCTTCCTGTTCCTACCTTTCTCGTCCCCTTCCAACCACTTCTTCTTTCCTTAATTACTAACATCTGCCAGCAACAACCTAAACTCAGAGTGTTTCCCCAAGCCTAATATATTGAAAAGTAAAATTAAAGAAATAGTATATTATTTGTGTTGGTGATATAATTTTTTAGATCCATATTGCTTTATGATATGCTTTCTTTTCTGTCTGCCTTATGTATGAGCTGGGCGGGCCCTTTTTTCTGTTTAGAAGGCCTAAGGAATCTAAGAATGGGTGTCAAACTATGGAGAACTTTAAGAGACTGAGTTTCTTCCCCAGTTGGATTGTGTTCACAAAGAAAGAAAGGGAGCTTCTTATTCATCATTTTAAAAAGCCCTAGTAGCTAATTAAATAGGAACCTTTTTGGGCTCAGATGACAGGTTTTAAAAGAATGCCTCAGTCACAAAAACAGAGAGGTGATGCAGGCTCCACACATTCCAAGCTTAGAACACTTCCTGTTAAGAGACACATACTTAAAGCAAAAGTAGACTCAGCAGGACTTCGGACAGTGTGAGTAATGCCACTCCTTAAGCTGCTCCCAGCATTGTGGTTACAAGAAAAAAGGCCTTCCACCTTCTCTCTGGCGCTGATTGAAAGTTTGCAGCATTCACAACTCCTGCTGGCACAGAGTTCAAGGACTCAGGCAGAGTCTAACCTGGGACTCCACTCCCCACAGTGTGGGAGAATATCAAGCAGCTAACAGCCTCAAATTGCCCTTAAGAATTTTAGGAAGTAAGTACTTAATTGGTATCACGTTCTTTGAATCTTTGTTTTAAATGCACAGAGGTGCTGTTCCTATAAATATTTTTGTTCAGCTGATGATTGGCTTAAGGAAGATGTCACAACAAAACTAAAGAATGTTGATCCTCTCCATACACAGTGGAATTACATATCTGCTCAAGCTGTGAAGGATTTTTAATTTTTTTGCTGAGGAAGAGTCACCCTGAGCTAACATCTGTGGCAGTCTTCCTCTATTTTGTATGTAGGTCACTGCCACAGCATGGCCACTGATGAGTGGTGTAGGTCCACACTCAGGAACCGAACCCGGGCCACTGAAATGGAGAGCACCAAACTTAACCACTAGGCCATGGGGCCGGCCCCTAAAGCTGTGAAGATTTAATCCTGCCTGTTTATAGACTCATGTAATTCATCTATAATTTTGTAGCTGGCTTGGATCTGTTTTACCAAGTAAACTTATCTAGTTTATTTCCAACTTGAACAATTTATGCATGTTATTTATGTATATATGCATAGCCATTTATATCACTATATCTCTATGTCTGTCTATCTATCTGAAAATGTCTCTTCCTAGGAGCACAAGATCCTTTAAGTAATGCTCTGATTGGAATCTAATTAATATTTATAATCAGAGCTAAAGGCTTCCCTGAGAGATTTAGCAGACAATACTAAAAGTAGGTCACCAGCATCTAAGGCTGCCTTATCCCCTCTTCACAATCCCTGTCAAATCTCTCTGCCTTCACTATTTGGAATAGTCCCTTATTTGCTTTTTCTTGCTTTCCTAAGCTCTGAATTCCTGCTGAAAGGTTCAGTGCAGGGCCTAGAAAAGAGATCTCTTCAGTGATGACAATCTTGGTCTGTTCCTCCATAGCCATCCTAATTTGGCTTATGGAATGGATTTATAGGTTACGTCAGTGGTATGCTGGTAAATGTTTACAACTAGCTGTCTGAAAATATAAAAATAACTGATTTGTAGCTTTTGACAGTTTTCATGGTGTAAATACTCCCATGATGGCTGACTTCAAGCCACCAGCATGAGTTGGGAAAAGATGGGCAAGATCATATAGCACAGCACCATATATCATTTCCACCATATAGACATATGAGACATAAATAACCTCAAGAGCATAGATAAAATGTAAAGTGTAGTCAAATAATTAGGAAGTGATGAGTTTTGATTTATTACCTTTGTTTTAGTGTAATTTAACTAGTTTAAATCTTATACAATGTAGTTTTAAAAATAATGGCTGTGTTTAGCAATTGTCTTGCAAAATTCCTAAAAATTTAACAATTGACTCCTGCAAACTGGTATGGGCTGGCTCCAGCACACCTCTGTTTCATAAAGAATTGGAGGATGATCATTAATTATGGTTAAGAAAGGAAATAAAAACTTAAAGCCAGGAAAAGCGGTACAGTTTTAAGTCTAAGGGTTAGGCAAAGTGATATTCGGGGAAATGAGTCCTGAAGTCAGCAGCAGGAAGTCTAGCGAGCTCATAAAACTGCGTGTGTTAGTTTCCTGGGGTTGCCATAACAAAGTACCACAGACCGAGTGCCTTCCAACAGAAGTTTATTGTCTTACAGTTCTGGAGACTAGAAGTTCAGGAGCAAAATGTTGACAGGGCCAGGCTCCCTCCTAAGCCTTGAGGCAAAGAGCCTTCTTTGCCTCTTCTAGCTTCTAGTAGCCCCAGGGGTTCCTTGGCTTGTGGCAGCAATCCTCCAAACTCTGCCTCCATTGTCATGTGGATATCTTCCTTCTGTGTTTGTGTCCAAATTTCTCTCATCTTGTAAGGACACCAGTCATAATGGATTAAGAGCCCACCCTACTCCAGTATATCTTAACTTAGCAAATTAAAATTGCAACTACCCCATTCCCAAATAAGGTCACATTCTGAGGTACCATAGGGTTAGGATCTCAACATATCTTTTTGGCTGACATAATTCAACTCATAACACTGTGGAATGATGTTTGGTCTTAGCGGGGCACTGCAGACACGAGACCGTGAATAATACAAGAGGACTGGAATCTTTTTGTTTGGTACTTTTTAATATTTGGCAGTGAGGTAGGGAGGCAGCTTGTAGGCTTAAAGCTACAGAGAAGAAATAGATAACAGATTTTCCTAATCAGGAAAAATTTATTAAAAATAATATTAGTTTAGCCTTTACTTATAATCACCTATGAGTTAATTAATAATAGCTGTTAGCTTTTTTCTTTTTAACAAGCTTTTATAGGCTAGGAAACTTTGATGACAGAAACATCCTTATCCTGCAATCCAGTGGCAGAATCATGGAAATAATTCATATAGTCCACCTTTGATATCTTTCAACAAATACGTGATGATTTCTAAAATTGAATTTGAGGTGAGTTCTAACAATATATAGTATAAACATTAAAATAAACATAAAAGGCCTAAAGAAATATCCTATTTCTATGTCCTAGATTAGAGGCGATCTTATGAGTTTGATTTGAAAAAGACTTGACAGATTTTATTTGAAGTATTGATTTAATACAACACACATGCTAAGCATATTGAACTAGAAGCACAGTGAGGGTAGGGAAAAGCAATGATGAACACGAACAGAGAGGATGGTGTCTAAGAAGTTTGGTGACAACTTTGCCCACAAGGGTTTTGACCTACAGATGTGGCACATGCCGAAGAATTCCCCCCTGAGTGTCATGGCTTCGTGATCAGTGCCCATTTCTGGGCAATGTCTTAGGACTATCGCCATTCCTGTCCATATTTTAGGCTTCTAACTTCTCCTTATGGTCAATGTTATAGAAGGAAAGATAAAACTGCCTTTCAGAAGTCTTGGGAGGAAGAGAATGAGGAATAAAATGCGTTTTTTAATTTTAAAAAGATCACAATGATTCTACATAAAGACACACATGGATTAGCATTATTTGGGATTAAAACTCAAGAATTCCCCATGTTAGAAGTGTTACTCTAGAGTTGAAAGTTAGCCTTCTTAAGCTACTAACTAACCTTGCTGCATGGAGAGAGAGAGAGAGAGAGGGAGGGAGAGAGAGAATGTGATTTTCTTTGAGAAGTATGATTCAATGAGAATACTTTTGTGACCATAATGAGACATATTGAGTATATGCACCTTCTATAACAGATAAATACTGTAATTATGTCCTCAAAATATTAAAGCAGATAGTTACTGGTTATTATATCCATTTGATGAATCAGCAAGAACCTTTTTTGAAGGAGAGAGCACTTTTAAATCAGAGCAGCACAAATCACAGGGACAAAATAGAGTGGGGGAAACTGAACAAATGCTGGCTATAAGGCGAGCTGTTATGTATTAAACATTGTTTTATGACAGACTCTTTACATGTTTTGTATCATTTACTCTTCTAACAACCCAGAGAACCGAATGTTATGAACCCTGCTCTCATAAGATTAATTTGAATCTCCAAGAGGTGAAACCACTTGCCCTGCGTTCCACTGGCATCAAGTGGGGAAGCTGGGATTTGCCCCAAGCTATATTTTACTCCCAAACTCATGTTGTTTCCCTTAGCTACAAATGGGCGTTAGCGCTCTCTCAGAGCTATTGGGGGTTGCACTGCTGATCATATATTTTTAAGAAGCCAATACCGAGTTACTGCTTCTGATGTTTTTGGGGAATTCATATTTTAAGTGAGGTAGAGATAAAAAATAAAATAGATTTAAAAAAACCCAGAAGGTAAGTGCATTCATGGAAGATTCATTTACAATAAATCATTTAAGGGAACTTAGGATCTTCTAGAAGGCCAATTCCATTCATTTATCACTCTCTCCTCCAGCACAAGCCAGTATTTGAGACTGAATCCTGCACTTGGTGGAGCCAAGATCTGAACAGATGTGGGAATTAATTCTTTGGTTCACAAGGTGATGACCCTGAAAGAAATGACGGAGCTGGGGGCGCACAGCGATCATGAAACGGTGCTATCGGAAAGCTTGTGCAACAATCAGGGCTGGGCAGAAGGGTTTATGACCTTTTGATCAGGGAAACTTCTCTTTGCCAGTCTGATTTGGCCATTGCCAAGAGCATGGCAAATTCTTAGGGGAAAATAAAAAGCCCGAGGCATCCTGTCCTTCCAGAAGATGAAAGACAGCTGAGTGCAATTGCTCGCCCTATCCTCTTTTTGTGATCTTCCTATACCCACTCCATGTGTTGTAGCTGATTTTTCGGTGGCTGACCCTCAATTCCATAACAAACTTTGGCTTATAACCTTAGGCTAGAGTTTGGTAGTTCAAACACTCCAATGTTTTAAGAACGTTGCTAAATTCTGTTTAAATTTCATTGTGCTTTATCAGAAACACTTCATATTTGGATTGCGTTTATGAATCAATGCTGATTCTTAGGGGGTCAGTTGAAAAGATGTGATCATAAATATCTGAGATATCAGTGCAAGAAATTGTCTTAAATTAAAAACAAAGAGAGGGGGGCCGCCCCGTGGCCAGTGGTTGAGTTCGCGTGCTCCGCTGTGGCGGCCCAGGGTTTGGGTCCTGGGCGCACACATGGCACCGCTCGTCAGGCCACGTTGAGGCAGCGACCCATATGCCACAACTAGAAGGACCTGCAACTAAGATATACAACTATGTACCAGGGGCGATTTGGGGAGATAAAGCAGAAAAAAAAGAAAAAACAAAAACAAAGAGGGGGACGAGGCAGGAAAGAAACGGGCTGGGGGGTGGGGGCGAGCGGTGGACAGAGAGAGCGAGAGCAGGTTCTGACCGGTAAAAACCACGCAGTTTCCGGCCAACAAATATGATCACTCTGCTACGTTAGTAACCAATCTTGTTTGACAGCTGTGTAGAAATTTGCAGCAGAAACACCTCTCATTCTTAGTTTCTTTCTCTCTCTCTCTTTCTCCGTTTTGGTTTTGTGCTGGAGACGACTTAGGGAAATAAGGGAATTCTGGAAAGACAAATTTTGGTTACTTGCAAGTAGCTTGTTACAACTCCTTTGCAGGAAAAACAGAAAGTAAAGCATTTATTTACTTATTCATTAACCTACCTCAAATTTCCAAACACCTGAGTTGTGACCATATCTGGGTGAATTAAGTATACTGTTGGTGTACATGTAAATTGTAGCATTTTTAGAGGCCAGTGATCAACTTTTGAAATTAGGCCTATCATTAGACTCAGCAATTCATTTGCTAAGAATTTATCTCTAAAAAGGTAATTAGCAATATGTGCAGAGGTTTATTTATAAGTATGTTCAATGTAAAAATCCCAAAGAAAAACAACCAAGCAAGCAAAAACTGCTACGGAAGTCTGGCAATAAGGAATTAGTTAACTTATATATAGCCGTAGCTTGGACCACGCTGCAACCAATAAAAAGGAGGTGATAGAAGAATACTTAATGACATGGGAAATATTGCCAGTATGTTGTTAATTGAAAAAGAAAAGGATAAAAAATGCAGGTGTCAGCAACATGTTTAAATATATATATATATATATATGTATTTCTCTCTGTATATGCATATACACATACATACACACATATGCATAGAAGTGTATAATAGTTACCTAAAGTCATATATAATATATATACAGATTTATCAAATAATGAAGAAACTATCATTGTGTGGTGAGATTATGGGAGGTTTTAATCTAATCTTTGTGCTTTCCTACTTTTATTAACTTTAATTATAAAAAGAACTCAGAATATTGCTTTTAAAATTTCTTTTTAGTGCTTTCCATTTTCTCTTGCATGTTTATGCATAGCTTTTATAACAAGTGCAGTTTTTGTTTAACCCTAAAGAAAGAAATTAAGTGGAGTTCTTTTTTTTTTTGAGGAAGATTGTCTGTGAGCTAACATCTGTGCCAATCTGCCTCTACTTTATGTAGGATGCCAAAGTGGAGCTCGTGAACTTAACTACTACACCATCAGGCCGGCCCCAAGTGGAATATTTTTAAGGGGGAATCCTGAGTGTTTTAACAAGGGAAAATGTCATTTACCCAAGAACTGTTTATCTTAGTTATAAGGAATTTTCTAAGCAGCCTTGGTTAATACTGAATATTAAAGCCCTAGCTTTATATGGTGCCAATAATATTATTGTGCTCTGGCCATCTCATGGCAGAGTTTTGTTATACCTCTCTCACAGTGAAGTAGGCTGCCTTCTCTAGCACAGTGTGTGATTTTGGAATGACTCCTGTCAGTAGTGAGCAAAAGATAACTCTAGAAACTCGTCAGGATTATTGCCTGAGACAAGGTGCAATAAAATAGTCAAAAGCAAACTACATGTGACATAATGAGTTCTCTATATTTTTAATAAACGATCTAGAAAAATTATCTTCCCCACAGCACTAACACTAAACTTATTTTTGTTTTTTTCTGGTGAGGAAGATTGGCCCTGAGCTAACATCTGTTGCCAATCTTCCTCTTTTTTTGCTTGAGGAAGATTGTTGCTGAGCCAACATCCTCTGTTTTGCATGTGTGATGCTGCCACAGCCTGACTTGATGAGTAGTGTGTATGTCCGTGCCTGGGATCCAAACCTGTGAACCCCAGGCTACCAAAGGGGAGTGTGAGAACTTAACCACTATGCCACCAGGCTGGTCCCTAAACTTTTTTTTAACTTTAACTTTCAATATCAATAGGTTAACTAAAAAGGAATTCAATCCATGGGTGTTTAGGAACCCTGTGGCCTGGTTTGTGTTATGCCATGTTGGGTAGCAAATAACTGAGTGGGGGGAATTGAGATACAAGATAATATTATGAGAAGGGGTCAAAGCCAAAACTAGAGTGGAGAGACTTGGTTGGCAGCCCTGTGTGGGGAGGGAGAGGTGGATGAGTCCCTGGGTTTGTGTATCTGTGTGTGGGAGGAGGAGAGGGTTGAGAGGTGATGGGTCATCCACTGTAACTGCAGGTCCCATGCAATTTTCCCCGTGGCCAACCCTGAATGTACATGGCTTACACATTAAAAGTTTGTAGAAGTCCGTGGTCACTAAGTCTGTAAATCTCAGTCCGTGTGAAGGATTTCTCAACTCATAAGAAAAGTGGATGAAGTCCTAACTCAATGAACTTGCATCATTTATTAATATTCATTTCCTAAGCGTAATGTGAGCATCTTAAATTGAATTATTTTTGGTTCTTGTATGAGAACTGTAGTAATCTATAATAGATAGACCACAGAGTTTATTCATTTCTTCAGCGTGCCATCAGCTCCAGACAGATTCCTCAGGCATTTGGGTCAGAGATTCATTAAAAGAATGGCTTAGTTGATATATAACCTGGCATTACATCATTCTGACTTATGTATGAATAGGGATTATAAAAGAAAGATTTGCTAGTTTGCTGGAATGTAGCCTCTGTTTTATAGAACTTAAGTTTCCTGGTGTAATATAATATCTTTGCTTTGTGTTATAGAACCATTCCTAATTATGTAAGTGTACTTTGTTTAAAGTAGCATCTAAAGGCCAAACCATATTTAACTAAGAAGGTTTGCAATGCACATTATTTAAACAAGCATTTTTATATAGCTACAGAAATATGGGAAAAGAAGACCCAGGAAAGAATTAGATGAACTCATCCTTCAATCTGTCTTTTTTTTTTTTTTTTTTTTTTGGTGAGGAAGATTTACCCTGAGTTAACATCTATTGCCAACCTTGATCTTTCTTTTTTGCTTGAGGAAGATTAGCCCTTAGCTAACATCGGTGCCAATCTTCCTCTATTTTGTATGTGGGTCACCACCACAGCACGGCTGACAAGTGGTGTAGGTGTGCTGCCAGGATCTGAACCCATAAACCCTGGGCTGCTGAAGTGGAGTACACCAAACTTAACCACTGTGCCACTGGCCAGCCCTCCACTCTGCCTTTTAATCAATCCCATATGTCCAACACCAAGGCTTTTCCTCCTTTATCCTTCTGCTCTCCACCTAAGCTTTCCAATGAATGTTTCATTGACATTTGTTTCCCGTTTCATCCAGAATTATATTTTATTGGTTCTGCTTTTATTTCAATGACAAAGGAACTATAGATGGTAGTTTCAAATGATAAGTCCCTGTTTCCTTTTACCTTTGTTCTTTTCAACTTTTTCCTGTCACTTTTCTCCCTCATTTTTATCCCATTTCTTCTTTACCTATCCTTGCTGCTGTCTCCTCTCTCTCTTCCATCTTCTCTGTCTTTATTTTTGTTCTTATATTTAAGGTTAGAAATTAGTGGTGTCCTCATGCTCATTAGAGGAGATATAACCCTGTTTCTTTTTAACAATGTTAGCTAGTATTTATTGAGTACTCTATATTTCGTTGTATCTTTACAGCTCTAGGAGTAGCTGCTCTCATTGTGCCCATGTTGCAATCTGTGGCTTAGCTAACTTCAGCAATTTTCCCATGGCCACACAGCTAGGAGCTGTGTTTTATCTCAAGATAAACACTCTTCTGCCTGATTCCAGAGTCCATGTGCTTAATCATTATTGAATGCTTTCTCCCCTTTTAATCAAAATCCCCTGTAATCAGGTCCCTTCCTTCTACTGGGTTCTAGCTCTGTAGAACTGCCATAATTCAGAAAGCCATATATCCTTATCACCCAGCACCACTTTCTCCTTCTTCTACCTACTCAGAGTTCCTGTTTTTGTGTTTGCTGAAGCTTGGGTAGGCGGTGTCTTCTTCTTATTTTATAGTTAGGAAAATAGAGGTACTTGGTTGACAGAAGAAGGCCCAGCCAATTCAAGGATTTGTTTTTTCAGAAAATAAATCCTGTGTTCTCTACAATTTTGTTGCCTTTCATCCCTTTGAAAGTGGATAGGGGAGAGTAGCACTCCTCTGTAAGATCCTAGAAAGGGCAGATAACCCAGCTCGTTATGGATCAGAGTAAAATTTATACCTCTGCCTCTGATCTCTGATTTATAGCTTATGTAAGATTCGACCACACCAAGATCACCATCTTATTTATTATCACAATGTGGTAATTATGGCAGGAATTTATGTGCCCCTTTAATATTTTAGGAAACATAAATACCTAGAGATGTTAAGTGACTTAATGAAAATAATAATTCAACATCTTAAGTGCCTTCTCCATACTCTGCACAGAATTAGAGGCTTTGCTTATTTTGTCTTTAATATAAAGTTCTTTCTACTACCTCAAGCTACATAAAATCATATGTCCAAAATTAAATTGTCGTTTTCCTTGAACCAGCTATTTTCTGTATGTCCTTATTTTAATTTATGGCCCCACAATTTGTGAGCTCAACCTCTCTCACCATTTAGAAGTTTAGGAATATTCACTATGTTTCTATCTCTTTTAATCTTACAACAAGTTAATTATCAAACCCCACTGATTGTCTCAATAAGGAGATTCTCTATTTTGGTGACCCTGCCATAGTTTAGGTTCACCACCCCCTGATTACATTATCACAATTGGATCTAAACTGATTTTCCTCCTTTAATGTTTCCTTTCTCATCTACCTTGTATGATGCTCTTTCTAAGTAGCTTTCTTTTATTTTTCCTTGAGGGAGACTAGCCCTGAGCTAACATCCATGCCCATCTTCCTCTACTTTATATGTGGGACACCTGCCACAGCATAGCTTGATAAGTTGTACGTATGTCCGCACCCAGGATCCAAACAGGTGAACCCCGGGCCACTGAAGTGGAGCGTGTGAACTTAACCGCTGCACCACGGGGCCGGGCCCTCTAAGTAGCTTTCTTAAAAATGCTTTTTGTCATCTTAAGAACCTGTAATGGCTACATTGCTTCTAGCTCCAATTCTAAATTTATTCGTTCCAACTTTTACAATATGACTCCACAGCACGAAAAATATCTTCCCTATTCAACATGTTGTTCCATGCCATCATACAGTAAATTTCTTGTTGTGGTTAGAATAGGTTCTCCATAGTTTCACACACACATACACACTCACCCACTGCAATTTCACCCACTCTGCCTTGTAGATAATGTTCTTCTTGTCTAGAATTCCCTGCTTTTTCTCATATTGAAATCCATTGTTCAACACCCAGAATTGTTCTTCCCTCCTTTCCACTCTCCTCCCCTTTCTACTTTCCTTCCTTTGTCAAACATTGCCATTTCTGCCATGTGTCAGGCATCATACAAGGACAAAAACAAGGGAGAAATGTGAAAAAGACATAATCCTTGTCCTTGAGGAACTCACAGCCAAGTGCATCCTGTGTGCCTGCAACATAGCAACTTCATAGAAGTGTTGCCCTTGTGGTTGCCCCATTAGGTGAACTCATACTTCACTAAGAATTGTCATCATTTTTATGATAATCGGGGGAAAAAATCAGTAGTACGTCCACGAGCGAAGCAAAGCATCTGGCTTGGAAGATACAAGAAAGAATCATATATGGTTCCTGATCAAGAGACTTATGATCTAGTTGGGGAAGCAGGTTATATATTAACAAATTTGAAAATTCAAATATGTATATGATAATTGACAAAAATATGACTCAAATAAAATGTAATCAAGGGAAGAAACTAAGAGCTAGAAAATTCAGGGAGGGCTTCACAGAGTAAATGGGGTTTTAGTTGGTTTTGGGAAAAAGTATGATTAACAATAGTTGCTAAATGGGGGCAAGATGATTCATACTATTTAATTCAATATTGTCTTCTAGTGCATTCTACTTCTTTTACGTCTGTGAATTCTGTTTCACCAACCTCCTGGTAGGCCCCTCCAGGATGGTGCTTGTATCACACATTTGTTTTTATCTCTTAGAGCACATGGAACTGACCTAGGCAATAAAGGATGGTCAGCTGATTGTGTGTAAGCATTAAACAATACAGGCAATAACATTGTGGATTTAAGTTTATCACGATCAAGTTACTCATTCTTTTTATAACTCACCCAAACTGTAAAATTTTGACTTTATAGTCAGGAAAACCAATACATAAATGGATTCAATAATCTGTCGAGTATCTTTCCGTAATGTTAGAAGAATCACCAATGTGACTTGGGATCAAAACACTCACATCTTCCCATTTTCCATTAAGATTCTCTGGACATGTCTGTGAGAGAAGATTATTCTTTTCTTTTTAAATGCATCTATCAGCTTTCACAAGTGTACACTGAAATTTTTTACCTTCTCATATACACACACACCCCTAGTGGAGGCGACAACAATAGCTCTATTCTTAGTTGTACTGTTTGCCCTCATTAAATATTTCTTAGGCAAAGATGTTCCTGAAACACTATTTTATGAACCACACTCATGAATGCAGTAAAAGGCACAGGAAGGTCCAAATTGGAAGGAATTGAATAGGATTTCAAAGTAACTATGTTTTAATCTAGGCCCTCTTGTTTGCAAATTGTGGGTTTGGTACAAGTTGCTTAACCTCTCTGAATCCAATTTTTATCACTCATAAAATAAAGCTAGGGGCTGGCCTCGTGGCACAGCAGTTAAGTTCACCCGCTTCGGCAGTCTGGGGTTCGCCAGTTCGGATCCTGGGTGTGGACATGGCACTGCTTGGCACGCCATGCTGTGGTAGGCATCCCACATATACAGTAGAGGAAGATGGGCACAGATGTGAGCTCAGGGCCAGTCTTCCTCAGCAAAAAGAGGAGGATTGGCGGCAGATGTTAGCTCAGGGCTAATCTTCCTCCAAAAAAAATAATAATAAAAAAATAAAGCTACATCACAGGATTGTTTGGAGAGTTAAATTGATCTTACCTAACAATTTTGTTTAAGAAAAGTGACCTCTTATTTCAGAAAAAAATGAGATTTTTTTTTCTACATGAAAGAAAAGAAAATAGCACATAAAACCCACTGTCCAGCTCCAAAATTAGGACTTTTGTGGGAATTAATTTAAAGAGGATGACTAGTGCAGTCTCACTACTGGTGTTTCCACAGCCTATAGGACCACGCTGCAGCCTTATTTCTATGCACTTAGGAGCACACAGAAGGAGTAAAATGCCTTTAAATGGCCAAGGCACACGTTTTGAGGCCCACAGAACTGCTGACATGATATAAGGAAGCAGAGCAAATACTTAAGGTTAAAGATAGCTGCCAAAGGTTCCCAGAAACCATGACATGGACTCTGTTGTCATAGAAATCCAGCCATTGTTTGTGTTTTGTTTGGTTTCACTCACACAAAACACCATTTACTGTGCTATGGGTTTCCATCTGTGTGTGTGTGTGCGCGCGCGTGCAAGACAGAGAGAGATGACAGTGCATTGTGTCGTATTTCTGCCATTTGTGACACACTGCATCAGAGAGATTCTGTCCCATTTCACTGCCACAAGATAGGGAAGTTGAACTAAGGAAGATTAAACATGAAGGGTTTCTACCCTTATGTTTTATTCACACTTTCTTTTATTTCAGGTCATATAGAGAGTATTTGAGAGGTCAAGTAGAGGACAAGAAAAGAAAAAAAGAGTAACATATTTAGGAAAATGGGTATATGGGTGGGATTTTTTTTCTTTCCATGTCAGTCATTAGTATAAATTCCTGCTCTTCATACTATCAGTAATGTCATCTCATATTCATTTCTTTAATCAAAAATACTTCTTGGGTGCTGACCTATATAGGAACAGGTAGACAGTTGCCATCCAAGTATTTTTGCAAAGTAAAAGATGATTAATTCCTGAAGAAGTACAAGGTATGGAGAAGTATGTAAAATTAGGTCCTAGGGGCCTCTACTCAGAAAAGTAGACTAGTGCAGAATTTGGATCAGAGAATCTCATCCTCTCTATTTAGAGCTAGACAAGAGGGTCCCAATAGATGTTCATTGAATCTGTAATGTAGCATAAATCTGAACTTGCTTGCAAAGGTGTTGATAAAATCAAGCATGCTCTGAACCTTGATTTCTGTACACATGGGCAAACGTGATTTTTTTTTAAGATTTCATTTTTTTTCCTTTTTCTCCCCAAAGCCCCCCCAGTACATAATTGTATGTTCTTCGTTGTGGATCCCTCTAGTTGTGGCATGTGGGACGCTGCCTCAGCGTGGTTTGATGAGCAGTGCCATGTCCGCGTGCAGGATTCGAACCAACGAAAAACACTGGGCCGCCTGCAGCGGAGCGTGCGAACTTAACCACTCGGCCACAGGGCCAGCCCCAAACGTGATTTTTAAAGACTTTGATTTTAGTGACATTTTGCTGTGAGGCCGTTCCTTAGATGATTACTGCTCCCTTTGGATTACTTCCTAGGTACCAGGCATTTACATACCTTATCTCATTTAGTCTTCAAAACTATTATAATCCCATTTAACAAATGAGGATAGCACATCCCAGAAAGATAAGCTAACTTGCTGAAGGGCACCTAGAGTCCACCCATTTCTGTTTCACTCCAAAACCATCTCAAATATGACACTCAACAGTTCCCCCAAATTCCTGCGTTATGTGTAGGTCACTATGGGTTCAAAGGTGAGGCTGATTATATATATTTGCATATTTTTCTGCTTCTGTGCTTGTAGTGCCTTGGGCCACAATTTACCCTATTATTTCGCAGAATACAAAATAAGACAAAAACACAAAAAGTGTTTGTATGTATGTGTGTGTATGGAGGGAGAAGGGAGAGAGAGTCAGAGACAGAAATTGTCCCCCAAATTATCCTCTGCTAATCCTTGTGATAGAAATGAAGAAAAAGTAAAGAAGTTAAGAAAAGTAGTGTTTTTAGCCAAAGAAGTTTGGGATAAATGCAGGGTTTAATGCCTAATTCCGTGAAAGGTAGTTGGGATTTATGAAATGAATGAATCTGCGATGTACTCCTCGTGGGAGCAGGAAAAACAATTCAACAAACTGTTTCAGTTCCTGTTTCAATAAGGGTCAACATTTGCGTATTTTGTGATAGAAGTGATATGCTACAGTGGTATTTATGAATTTGGGGATTTATAAAAGCTTCAGAATATATCCCTCCCAACTGACAAGAGTCTATTAGAACGTTTCCCAAAATACGCTGTAGTAAACTGTCTCACAACGTTAACGGGCGTTATGTGAAAAGACGAGTTCAGCAGTCTAATCAATCTGGGGAAGGTTTTGACGAAAACAAGTTCGAATTCTTTACTGCAGAGCCACTCTGAGCCTTTTATGTGGTCAAATACATTTTAAATCTCCAAGAGGGGATATAGTTTATAGCTTTTCCTAAACTCATACAGCCATGGATTCCCTTTTCCTCAGAAACTCTGGTGAGACTCGTGTTCTACGGAAAACACTGTGAATACTTTTCTACAGTTTAAGTAAGAATGTAGAGGACTCATATGTAATCAGTTATAATAGCTATTTGTGGATGAAATGGAGTTTTTCCCTGTACTTGTAAGACTATTAATATGACAGAAGAATCAGAAATGTTTTACAAATCGTTGCAGATCATTCTTATATTATCACCACACACAGCTTACGAAGAGTTCTTATGGATTCAGTTTGAGTAGGTAAATCAGAGATGCATTTTAAGGAAATGTAATAAATTTGTGTCCCTTATTTCTCCATCTGGTTTTATAAGTGTTTTGAAGCTTAGAATGCTGTGGACAAGAAAGCATACAAATTACCTTTCTCCTACACTCATACAGACCCCCGCCCCCAATCAAGCAAGACAAGACAGGCTTCTCGCTTTCAATACTTTACATTAGCAAAAAGGTTTTTATTTTGTTTTGGGGGTGCCTCTGCCTCATACTAGCCCCTTTTTTCAGGCATCACCATGCTAGAAAATCTAGAATTAGGAGAAAGGAGTAACCTGTCTTGACAAGCTAATTTAAATGCAAAGGCTCCCTGACGGGGTTTGACTCCAGCAGTTTAGTATGACTTTGTTTATCCTAATAATTTCCCATCTTACACAAGAGAGCAGGCCTGCCTGGGCATTCTGGCCAGGGCCACAGCTTGAGCTAAGTGCTGAGAGGACAGGAGAAGGAACTGCAAGCAGAGGACAGCACAAAGGCAACTGAAGCCTCATCTCCGTTTTGATTTGGGACCAGTTCTGGTATTCAGATGGTGGGTTCTTCAGTTATAGAGTGCACAAAGAATAACATACTTCACTGCTTACAAAAAGGCAAGAGCCTATCCAGTTGGGTGCTGAACTTGATGTGAGAAAGTGAGATTAAGACATAGGCAATAGTCACTATTGCCAGGAGATGGATAGATAATAGGTAGATAATAGTCACTGGGCCAGAAGAGAAAAGTCCAGTCTATTGTGTTGGACTTTTCTGTAGGAGAAAAGGAAAGGGAGCTGACTAGGGAAACATTTAATAAATTCTCAAGAGGTAATGAGAGTGGAGTTGAGTGGGAGACCAGGAAGCACGGATATAAAAGTTTGGGTGACTTTATCTAACAGCATCAGTAAAAAATTTGAATGAAGAACAAGGATGGTTAATTTGATGTTTTGCTAGTTTGGTAGAATTACATTAAAAAAATGAGCAAAGAAGTTGGGAGTATTGGCAAAAGTGAGTTGAAAGGATGGGTGGTAGGACCTAATTTGGAAAGAGAAGACTGAAAATAGGTAAAATTCCAGAACCACAGGATCAGAGATTTTCAGGACTTTCAGAAGAGAAAATGAAAGCCTAGAAAAGTCACTTGTTAAAAGCCACATGGACATTTGGAGCCAGGAAAATAAGTAGTCTCTTTGTGCTCCTTCTTCCATTCTGCGTTGCCTCTGAGCAAAGATTCTTAATACTCTGGTCACTAATGACATGAAGTTGATGATTCTAAGGGAACACTCATCCAAAAAAGAAAGAAAGAAAGGTATATATGAATATTTATACAAAAATTAGCCTAAAATTTCAGCAGACTCATACCCTCTGAAGCTTATCAATGACTCTTCTCGTCTTTGAAAGAACCAGGTCCCAGAGGCTGACTGAGTCATGGGAAGTAGGCAGTAGACCAGGGAAACTCAAGCCTTGACTCACTAGGCAGAAGACCAGCAAGGAGGGCCTCAGCGCTGGCGAGTGCTAGAGACATTGGATGGAGGAGACAACCTGAGAAAATGATCCTAAAAAATGCATATGAACTCTTGGGCTCACCCCTGAGCCGAGGTGGATCTGATGCTAAGCAACATATCAAATGCTTTGAGAACTGAACTGAGGGGTAGACGACAGCCCAGGCCCCAGACTGGCCACCCAGTGGTGGGCACACAAGAAAGAAGTAAATGGCGTGGCAAAGGCTTTGGATAGTGAACTGATACTGTAACCACAGTCCACAGAAAGTGACTCAAAATGTTTGAAGAAGATAACCAGTCTACTGAAACAACGACAGCAAAAACAACTGTAACAAGTTAACATTCTCCATTGCTTTTAAGCAGGTTATATTGGTTAAAAGCAAAAGGATGAAGAAAGATGCAATTCAAGCACCAACTAAAAAAGAAAGCTGGAGGGGATATATTCATATAAACAAAATAGGCTTCAGAGCAAGGAAAACTGCCAAGAAGAAAGAAGGGTATTACTTAATGATAAAAGGTTCATCTCACCAAGACCTAATGATTCTAAATGTGTATGGTCTTAAGAAAACGTCAAAATATGTGAACCAAAAAGTCACAGAACTGAAATAAGAAATGGACAGATCCCCAATTATGGCTGTGAAGACTTCAATACTTTTCTCTTAGTACTTGATGAAACAAGTTCACAGTAAGTCAGCAAGTATAAAGAAGAACTGAACAACACCATCAGCCAGTTGGGTCTACCTGATATTCATAGGACTCTCCACCCAACAGCAGTAGAATATACGTTCTTTTTGAGTGTCCATGAAACATTCATCAAGATAGACCAAAGCCTGTATCATAAAACAAACCTTAACAGATGTAAGAGTTGAATTCATAAAAAGTATATTCTCTGACAGCAGTGTAATTAAACTAGAAATCAATAAACGAAAGATATCTGGAAAATCCCCAAATGAAAACATTCTTCTAAATAATCCATGAGTTCAAAGACGAAGCCTCAAGTGAAATTAGAAAATATTTTGACCTGAACTAAAATATAAATACAGTACATGAAAATGTATGGAATGAAGCTGTATCAGTGCTCTGAAGGAAAGTTTACAGCATTAAACGCTTATATTAAAAAGGAGAAAAGTCTCAAATCAACAATTTAAGTTTCTACCTAAAGAAACTAGAAAAAGAAGAGCAATAATAACCCAAAGAAAGCAGAAAGAATTAAATAATGAAGATAAGGTCAGAAATAATAGAAAACAGAACAAAATAGAGAAAAAAAATCAATGAAATTAAAAGCTGTTTCATAGAAAAGATCAATAAAGTTGATAAACTTCTTGCTGGAATGACCAAGTAAAAAAAGAGAAAAGACAGAATTATCACTCTCGGCAATGAAAGAGGATATATCTTTACAGGCATTAAAATACTAATGAGGAAATCGAAGAACAGCTCTACAACTCTATGCATATACATTCAACAATGTAGATGAAGTGGATCAACTCCTTGAAAGCCACAAAAATAGTAAAACTCATCGAAGAAGAAGTAGATAACATGAAAAGACCTATGTCTGTTAGAAAAATTGAATTTTTAGTTTAAAATTTTCCAAAAAAGAGATCTCTAGTCCCAGATGATTTCAATGGTACATTCTACCAAACTTTTGAAGAAGGAATAGCACCAATTCTATACAATATCTTCTAGGAAATTAAAGAAAAGAGAATATTTCCAAACTCATTTTATGAGGGCAGAATTACCCTGATGCTAAAAGACAGTTCAAGAAAAGAACACTAGAGACCAATTTCCCTCATGAACATAACCACAAAAGTCTCCAACAAAATATTAGCAATTCAAATCTAGCCACATATAAAAAGAATAATGTATAAAGCCAAGTGAGATTTATCCTGAAATGCAAGGCTAGTTTAAAGTTTGAAAAACAGTTTATGTAATCCACTGTATTAATAGACCAGAAAGATAAACCACATGTTTATCACTATTCATGTAGAAACGGCATTTGACAAAATTTAACATATATTCATGAAAAAAAAAAACTCTGAGGAAACTACGAAAAGAAGGGAACTTCCTTAAGCTAGTAAAGAACATCTACAAAAAAGCCTTTAGTTAACATCATACTTAGTGATGAAATGCCAAACTATTTATTCCTAAGATTTCAAACAAGGCGAGATGTCCACTCTCTCTGTGCTTATTTAGCGTTGTACCAGAAGTCATAGCTAGTACTTTAGGGCAAGAAAAAAAATTAAAAACATATACACATAGGAAATGAAAATTGAAATTGTCCCTATTTTCAGCTGACGTGATGGTCTACATAGAAAATCCCAAAGAATCCCCAATAAAGGTCCTGGAACTAATAAATGAGTTTAACAAATTCTCAGTATCCAATGTCAACATACAAAAATCAGTAATATTCCTTTATACTGCCAAAGAATAATTAACAATGGCAATAAAAATACCTTTGATGCTATCTCCAAGTAGGGAAATAGCTTAAGTATAAATCTAACGAATGTGCAGGATTTGTATGCCAAAAACTACAAAACGCTGATTTTAAGAAAAGAAGAAAAAAAGAACACCTAAATAAGTGGAGAGACGTACAGGCTCATGGATTGGAATACTCAACATAATCAAGGTAACAGTTCTTCCAGGACTAATTTATAGATTTAATGCAATACAAATCAAAATAGCAACATGATTTTTTGCTTATTTAGATAAGCTGATCCTAAAATATATGTGGAAAAGCAAAAAGAACTAGAATGACCAAAAGTTAGAGGATTCAAACTATGTTATGTTAAAATGCTATCAAGATAATGTAATATTAATCACACTAATCAAAAGAGTGTGATATTAGGAAAGGGATAGACACATAGATTAATGGAATAGAGTCCAAAAACATACTCAATTTGTTTTTGACAAAGGTGCAAAGGTACTCCAATGGAAAAAGGATAGTCTTTTCAGTAAATGGTATTGGGACAACTGAGCATCCATCTGGAAAAAACACAAAAACAAAAACAAAACACAACTATGACCTATGCCTCTCTACTAAATTATGAGACTATTACCCTATACAAAATTAACCTAAAATAGTTTATAAATTTGACTTTAAAATATAGAACTTCAAAACTTTTAGAAGAAAACAGGAAAAAATCTTTGTGACCTTGAATTAAGCAAAGTTTTCTTAGATCTGACACCAAAAGCACAATCTATAAAAAAAAAAATCTCGGCCCGGCCTGGTGGCACAGCAGTTAAGTTTGCACGTTCCACTTTGGTGGCCTGGGGTTCCCTGGTTTGAATCCTAGGTGAAGACCTATGCACTGCTTGTCACGCCATGCTGTGGCAAGCATCCCACATATAAAAAGTAGAGGAAGATGGACACAAATGTTAGCTCAGGGCCAGTCTTCTTCAGCAAAAAGAGGAGGGTTGGTGGCAGATGTTAGCTCAGGGCTAATCTTCCTCAAAAAAAAAAAAAAGAAAGTCTTGGTAAATTGGACTTCTTAAAAAAACTTTGTTCTACAAAAGCCTTGTAAAGAGAATAGAAAGACAACTATAGACTGGGAAAAAATAGTTATAAATCACATATTTGACAAAGGACTTATATTTAGGATATATATTTAAAACCTTCTCAAAACTTAAAATAATAAGAAAACAACCAACCCAATTTATAAATGAGTCAACAATCTGAATAGACACTTTGCTAAAGAAGATTTATAGATGGCAAATAAGCACATGAAAAGACATTTAACCTCATTAGCCATTAGGGAAATGCAAAATAAAGAAATAAACCACTACACACTTATTACAGTATTTTTCCTGTAGCAATGCCCACCCTAGGTCTTCAACTAACATTTTAGTAAAGGTATAAGAAGACTGGTGGCCTCAGTGATCTGCTTGACTAAGAAAATATGCTGAAAGTGGTATTCCGGACCTCTGAAGCTACAGCGGAAGTCTTGCATCTTCTTTTCTGGGCCTCTTGTAATGTTTGTTCTGGGGGAAGCCAGTTGCCATGTAAGTTATAAGGTTACCTGGAGTCCACCGTGTGTGGCTAGAGAGTGATGTTGACCAGCCCCCAGAAATTACAGCTATCCTAGCCCAGGCATGGAACCCATGAGTGATGGCATCATCCTGCATATTTCAGCCCAATGAAAAAGAAACAAGACCTTAGCCATATGTCCACAATTGAGCCATCCCACTCATCTCTAGCTGTTCCAACCACCCTGCTAAAACCGCAGATTGTGGAGCTCTTTTAGTCTATTTCTTATTTGACAGATACAGAAACTGAGGTTCTTTCTTTTTAATCTTTTAAACAAATATTTACTGAGTAGTAATTACATGCCAGGTACTGCGCTGTATTTCGTATCATCTCCATTATTCCATATAACTATGAAGTAGTTACTATTATCATTGCATTATCATTTTATAGATGAGGAAACTGAAATACAGATAGGATATGTGTTTTCCCCAAGATTATTTATTTGGTCGATTGAACTACTTTTGCCAAACACTGTATTCCAAATTTCTTCCCTAATTGAAGATTGCGCATAATGCTCTGATGAACTCAGAAGTGGCCATTAGTCATGTGAGTCATATTCCCAGAAAGAAGCTTCAAGAATCCGGGTGTGATTTACCGCGTCTCTTCTCTCTTTGGCTCAGTGATCGGCAATATTCAAAACAGGCTTCTCCAGCCGGGTGATCCCTACAGTGATGGCAATGGGAAGTAGGGTGGTGGCTGTTCCATGATGAGTCTTGTAATGTGAGTAAGATCACTGTGATTTTCAAGATCACTGTTAATGCAGTAAAACACAGCCTATCCTCACTGATACCTTCACACAACTAGTAAATAGCAGAGTTGGGACTCTACCTACTTATTAGTTTACTTTCTTTTCAGAATCTTAAATACTGTGCTAGAATAAATTTAATTTGGAAAACAGTAGGCTACATGTAATATGCTTCTTTGAGAAGATTTACCTCAAATGTTGTACTACATTCATTATTTCAATCTCCATATGTTAGAAAACTTCAGAATATATTCTAGGTGAAAGTACAAACGTTGTTTGTTATTCTTTCAAGGGAGTTGTTTCTCTCCAGTCCACGATATAGGAAGATGATTAAAGTTTCCAAACCAAATGATCAGGCTGTGGTATCTTGTAAATATAAATATAAATATATTTATGAGTGAGGGAGAAGAGATTTGAAAATTAAACTACATCAGAAAATTCAAATTCTTTCATTCAGCAAATCTACTATTGTGTTTGCTGTCTTAATTTACTGGGGTGCAAAGGAAGATAGACTAGATTTATGCTTTCCAGAGGCTCGTGTTAAGAAGGCTGTATATGAGGAGGAGAGAGAAATATAGGATGAATAATTAGAGGAATATGGATAAGAGATATAATACGTTTATGACCAACATGCCGTGGGAGCATGTAGGACAGAATATTTAACATTGACGAGGAGATGGGGGAAAGCTCCCTCTGATGTTAATAGAGTTCTTTAGACATCAGGATACGGGCATTATGGGCAAAGATAATAGTACATGCAGATTCCTGGAAGTGAAAAAGCCTGGACTTTTCTGGAAATAAGTATTTCAGAATTGTTGAGGGCAAGGTGTCTGTTAGGGAGTGGTAGGAGATGAGCCACAAACCATAGCAAGTAAGCAGCACTAAAGGAAGTGCCATGTGAATCAAAGATAGCTCATCATTTTCCTGGATCTCTGAATCATCAGATTATATAGAGTTGTTGCCCTATTCCGTGTAATGAACAGCCTTTGTTTATGGAGAGAAATGACAACATGGGCCACATTCAACTGGTCTATTACTTTTGCTGAGGAGGATGAGGCAGATTTTATAGTACTGACACAAAGTAAAAACTGCCTGTTTTATGTTTCTCTTAAATAAGTAAGCACATAAAAATTTGCAAAAAAAAAATATTTTACAGAAGTACAATTCAAGGCAAGCAATGCATAGTGGGAAGGTAATTGCTTGCTTGGGAAATGAAAAGCCTTTCCAACAAATGGTATCAAGCAACTAGATATCCCTTTTTTTTTTTTTTTTGCTCAGGAAGATTAGCCCTGAGCTAACACCTGTTCTAGTCTTCCTCTATTTTGTATGTGGGTCACTGCCACAGCATGGCTCACAAATGGTGTAGGTCTGCACCCGGAATCTGAATCCATGAACCTGGGCCGCTGGAGGGAGTGTGCCAAACTTAACCACTACACCACGGGCAAGCCTTGGATATCCATATTAAAAAAAAAAAAAAAGAACCTTGATCTTTGCCTTACCCCTTACCCCAAAATAAATTCAAAATGGATCACATACTTATGATCCTATAGCTAAAACTATAAAGCTTTTGGAGGAAAACATGGAGGAATCTTTTGAGTTCAGTGGTAAACAAAGGTTACTTGTGTCATGGAAAGCAATAACCATAAAAGAAAAAAATGATAAATTAGACTTCATTGAAATTTAAAACCTCTGATTATTAGCAGACATCATTAGGAAAATAAATAGTCACAGGTGAGGAAAAATATTTACAAGACATATATCTGACAAAGCATTGATATTAAATGTAAAGAATTCTTACAACTCAATAATAAAAACACAAACAACCCAATTAAAAATAGGCAAAAGATTTGAAAAAGTAATTCATAAAAAGAAGTCACAGGAATGGTAACAAACATAAGAAAAAATGGTCAACATCATTAGTCATCAGGGAAATTCAAAGTGAAACTGCGATGAAATACCATTATACACTCACTGAGATGTCTGGAATTTTAAAAATAGGTAAACCAAATGTTGGTAAGAGTGTGGAGCAATTGGAGCTCTTACTGGTTAGAGTGTAAAATGGTACAACTAATTTGGGAAAAGTTCTGGAAGTTACTTATAAATCTAAACATGCCCCTACATTGTGACTCTGCAATTCTAATCTTAGGTAATTACCCAAGAGAATGAATATACATGTCCACAAAAAGACTTGTTTAAGAATGTTCATAGCAGTTCTATTTATAATAGTGAAAACTGGAACAGTTCAGGTATCCATCAATAAGAGAATGGATAAAAATCTATGGTATATCCATACGTTAGAATACTGTTCATCAATAAAAAGGAGTGAAATGCTGATATGAATAACAACATGGATAAATTTCAAAAATACTATACTGAGTTAAAAAAAACAGACACAAAAGAGAACATACTGTATGAATTCATTTCTACTAAGTTCTAGAATGGAAAAAATAAGAATAGGGGTTGCCTCTGGGGAGGGGGAAGTAGAGATTGTGTATTTGTTTGTTTTTTGAGGAAGATTAGCCCTGAGCTAACGACTGCCACTCCTCCTCTCTTTTTGCTGAGGAAGACTGGCCCTGAGCTAACATCCATGCCCATCTTCCTCTACTTTACATGTGGGATGCCTAGCACAGCATGGCCTTTGCCAAGTGGTGCCATGTCCACACCTGGAATCAGAACCAGCAAAGCCCGGGCCACCGAGAAGCAGAACGTGCAAACTTAACCACTGCGCCACTGGGCCAGCCCCTGAAGTAGAGATTGAATGGGAAAGAGTATGAGAAATATTTCTGGGATGATGGTAATATTCTATATTTTGACATGAGTCTGGATTTCACAGATATATAGCTTTGTCAAATGTGAGTGTACACTTCAGAATTGTGTATTACATATATAATTTTTTCAACAAAATAAAAAACTAAATAAATATTGATTCTATTTACTGATACACATGCCAAAGTATGCATGGTGGAAAGTATACTGTTCATAATTTACTTTGAAATGCATCAAAAATTAAGATGAATTAATGGGCAGCTAGAGGGATGGATAAATGATAGATACATTATAAAGCATCTTTGCTAAAATATTATTGATAGAATTTAGGTGGTGGCTATAGAGGTGTTCACTGTAAATGTTTTTCAATTTTACTGTATATTGAAAATTTTCATAATAAAAATGGAAAATGTTACTTCTTGCATTTTCCCAACATATGCTAGTTTAGAATAATGATTGTCTCATATTTCTTAAGCAGACAGCAGTAGAGCCACATCCACCTACTTACCCTCCCTTCCACTGAAGCAGAAATGAAGTCACAGGGTGGGTGGATATTGTCATGACTAGTTAATAAGCAGCCTCTTGCCACTCCCCATTCCAGCAGGCTGCCTCAGGGCTCAGGGCTAACAGAAACCAAAACACAAGTCCCCACTGGGAACATAGGCTATAAGTAGAAGGATAAGGATCAGACCAGCATGGACGGTGAAGATTGAGGGTTCGGCTAACAAACCGTGGGAAGAGGATTTTCACTCAAGACTGAGGTGTCCAAGTTAATAGAAATCTTACAGATCTATTAGAAAGCTTTTCACCAGGAAAAAAACCAAACAACTGCAGGCAGTTAAATTCTCCTTTAGCATCTTGTGTTTCCTACTTGTTCTCTTACTTATTTCCCAAGTAATAAGTTGCATAGACAATTTATTAGAAAATTGTTAAGTATAATTCATGTATTTTCCCCCACTCCTCTTATTCCCTCATACACAGTCTTCCAGATCTCCAAAGAATTACCAACTACCCAGTAATACAAGCCAGAAAATGAGGTCTAATTTCTGGTTGCCCAATTTCCCTCACCCCAAGTATTCAGCCCATCATCGTCTTGTTAATTTCATATGTTCTCACAGTCTTCCATTTCTTTCTGTCTTTACTGTCTTCGCTTTTATTCTGCACCATCATCGTCTTTTACTTGGACTACTGCATGAGTCTCTTTACTGGTCTTTTCGTTTCCTCTCTCCTCCTTCCAATCCATTGCCCATTATAGCAGCAGAAGTGATTTTTCTCAAAATGTAGCTGCATTCTGTTACTACCTTGCTTAAAATCTTTCATTGTTTTCTCCCTGTGCTTGGTCTGAATCCACACTCTTCGTGATAAACTGTAAGAATCTGCCCTACAGGACTCATCTAATCTCTCTAAAGTCATGCCATTCCACTCGTACCATTGCAAGCAGGCAGGCTCTACCTTGCAGGACCTTCATAGCCCATGTCTTCTCTCTGAAATACTCTTACCCCAGCTCTGTGAGCCTATCTCTTTCTGTTCTTTTACTTTTCAGCATAATATATTACTTCCTCAGAACGACTTCCCTGACCATTATGTTTAAGCGGTCCCCCCACTTTTTGATATCTCCTTTAGATGAATAAGATCTAGCTTCTATTTAGGAATGCTCAAGTTTATCTCTTCATGCTCTATTTTGATAGTTCCCCAAATAATTTTGGAGTTATTTTTGGAGTTATTGCAAGGGATCCAAGAATCTTTATATAAACTAAGAGTTGTTTTTACGTTGAATTAGTTTTATTTTATGTCCATAGATACTAGTTTATAAGAGTATGTAGATGCTGCTATGATTAATAAAATAAAAATTTAGTAAGTGTATTCCTGGATTTCTAGTTGAATTTGATGTTGTTTTTTAATCAATCTATAACCAAAATAAAAAATACCATCACATGAGATTCATAGTGTTTTCTTTAACAAAAGTGCTTCCCGTCCATAAAAAATTCTGAACCACTGCTCCATGTTATTGCAGATAAAAAATTCAATTGATTCATTCTTATGATGTATTTTACTTTTTACTAAGTTTGATAAAATTTTCTATACTTAGTACTAGAATGTTAGAAATTAAAGGAATCCTTGAGATACTTCCGTTTAATTCCTTTTTATTATAGAAAAGGAAACGGTAGTTTAGAGATTTAAAATATTTATCCAATCACACAAATAGTAGGAGGGAAGAATTAACAGACTGATGTTTTGTCTTGTAGCCCAGTGCTCTTTCCATCTCCCTCAGCTTCCTTTTGACACTGCCCTTTCAAAAATGGGGTCAGAGACCAGATTCCGGAGCCAAATGTCAAATGAGAGGTCCAGTCCATTTATTCTTTCTCATTCCCTTTCCCTCTCCTCTAATTTATCAGGGCTATAATCTCACTGTATCAAGTGTTTATTTTTTCCTGGTAGTTAAAGAAATATTTAACCAGCTGCATATTAACATGAAAATGACCACACAAGAAAAATGGTTGCTAAGCAAAGGTAGTATAACTTCCCATAAATAATCAAGTAATTGTACTGAGAGCTATAAAACATGCACAGAATCAAGTATCACCACTGAAGCATCCTTTCAGCTCACATTTTTCTCGTAGCCTCCTAGAGCAGCATAAAACCAGGTCCTTGATGCCAATGGCAACAAACTTAAAACTTAACTTGTAATGAAGCTTGGGTCCCAGATGTTCCTGTTGGCTATGCTGTTACATAGCAGATTTAATGATCTAGTTGGACATTAAGTGCTTTCATATATTTCTGCTGCAGTCAAACTGAAGTCAATTTTAAATAGGAGGATAAAAGTTCTAAAACTCAGATGGAACAGAATTCAATCTGCTAGACTTAAATCTACTACAAAGCCAGGGGTTTCATTGAGTTAGAGAGTTTCTAAATCCACAGAAAGAAATATAAAACCCTCTTCACTTAATTTTATTTTCAGATCAAGTTAGTCTTCTGAGGACAACTCGACACCATATTTAGATAACTAGCGTACCTCTGGGCTGTAATACTATCGTTCTACTTTTTTCTCTTTATTCTCAAATGAATGCTTATAAGAGTCGCTTGGTAACCTTGCAAAAAGTAGATTACTGGGCACCACCCTTGGAGACCGATTCAGTAGAGCTGGGTCGAGATCCAATACTTTATATTTTCAGCAAGCACCCCCAAGTGATTCCGCTGCGGGTGTCTGTGGACCACACTCGGAGGAAACATTGCATGCCCAGCAATAATGATCATGTGGCACATAGCCTTTCCTCATCCAGGTGTGTGTGAGGCCAGGGTGGCCAGAGACAGGGCAGTGATCTGGGGGAAGCACAGCCTTCCAAAAAGTCGGGCTTGGTTGAGGAAATTCTCCCTGTGATAGCCATAATTAAAGACAGACCTATGTCAGTCCTGAAGTAGAAGGGCTCTGCTCTTTCTTCCCAGATTTTGTGAGAATATGAACCATGAAGCTATAACCTGATGAGAAGATAACATTATCCCAAATTTGGTTCATGACATTCCTCATTCAGCCCATACCTAAACATGAGGAAGAGCTACAGTCTTTTTACAATGAAATAAATAGTTCGAGTACTTCTAAGCATCCTTTTTAAAGAGTCTTTTTGAAGACTGAGGCTACACGTGAAATGATCTGCTTCTATTGTTAAGAGCTGGAAAAGCCCCATTAAGAAGGTCTAAAAATGAGCTGAGGATATTGCTGCTTAACCACATGGTTAAGATTCTGAAAGGATCTCTGAGGGAAAGACAGGCTAGATTCACTTAAAAATGAGTTCATTAATGGAGAGGAATGCACTTCCTCTTCCTCCCATTAGTAATAATAAAAATAATGTAAAACCAGTTCTAGAAAAACATTGTCAGAACTATTAAACTGATTCACCCTGTGGACAAGTTTCCTTCAGGGGCTGGCTCCGTGGCTGAGTGGTTAAGTTCGCGGGCTCGGCTGCGGTGGCCCAGGGTTCGGATCCTGGGCCTGGACATGGCACCACTCGTCAGGCCATGTTGAGGCAGCGTCCCACATCCCACAACTAGAAAGACCTGCAACTAAGATATACAACTATGTACGGGGGGGTTGGGAAGATAAAGCAGGAAAAAAAAAAATAATTAAAAAAAAAAATGGTTTCCTTCAAAACCCAGCCAAGCTCTATGGCTTAAGATGAGCTCAACTGAAGAAGCTTTTTGTCTTTATAATTAAAAGTTCCTATCAGCCTAAAGTACCACACATTTTCTGCATTGGTACCATTGTGTAATGGCTGTAAGCAGGGTGACACAGCCTCATTCAACTAAAGCTAAACAGAACTAGCCTCTGTTGAGTAGTGGATCTTTGGCCTAACTTTGAGGCGGGAAACTGTTTTGTAAAATAGCTCATAGCCCTAAAGTCAGTGTCATTATGGACAAAGGACAGCTCTCCCTTCTGTAATTTCTCAGTTGATCTCACAGATGCCACACCTTCTGCCTATGTTGTTACCTGTGTTACACTGCGTTTATTGGGTTGTGGTCATTCTCAAACTATGCTTGGATGCAATACTTGCCTTCCAAGTCTGAAATAAAATTCCACCACAGGAGCCTTTTCTCATACTCAGGGAAATAATATATTTAATTAATGTATAGATAACTTTGAACTTTTCTCCCATAAGTTTTTTGAATCCCTTAACACCTGCCACCTCACATGCAGTATGAAGTTGTAACTCATTTAGAATAAAACAATACGTTTGTTTATTTTAATCATATATAACTGTTCTATGGAGTATTGTTAAAACATCCATCACTTTCAGGTGTTCTGCCATGCGCACGAGTGAAACCACAGGTATGCTGAGTTAAGCTGTAATTATAAGGAAGAGCCTGAATCATAAGACGATGCCTCTACATGAACAAGTTGGGGGCTAACCTTCAAAATGAGGTCATTGTAGAGCCAATCATGTGGTAGGAATGGTTTATTCAGATGCAAAAACAGATGCGATGGAAAGCTCTAGTAGGAGTCCTAGGGGAATCTCTAATTCTTAGTCTTAACCTTGGAGGTTCCAAGATATCTCCAAGGGAGCTCCTTGGGACTTGAGCATCTAATTTTATTCCCTTAAGGAGGAGGCTGGGAGCTCAGATCAGCTGCTGTGATTCTGAAGTTCCACGGCTGCACAGAGCACGTCTCTACACTTGGAGCGGCTGACGTGCTTACATCAAATCAAAGTTCAACCACCTAACTAGACCACCTACTTACAGGTAAACACAGATCCAGAGAGGACTCATACTCACATCAGGAGAAAAAGACAAAAAGCAGTTTGAATTATTTCCTTTTAGTTTAGCAGAATATAGAAAGGAAAAATTAACGTTTTCCTGAAAGCAATCCATTAATATTTCATCAAAATAACCTGATCATTTGTACCTAATTTCTGATCATTCATTCTTATACTGACAGGGGGAAAGATGTAATTCACTGTGGTGCTTATAGTTGTTTTGAAACACAATTTATTAAAAAGTTAAATAGTAATAAATAAAATGGCCCAGGGAAAGATGTGATTAAATATTAAAAAATTGGTGATTAAGTGTGCTAGTTTGGAAATATAACCAAAATATTGGGGCAATTAAACTTTAAATAATCTTAAATTTTCCGTCCTTATTTCATTGTCTTTGATGCCGACACGTACCATATGTAAAGGATTTCAGATGACCTTTTGAGTGCAATCGGATGGAATTGGGAAGGTGGAACAATGGTCTTTGTCCCATTGCCCTTCTTTATTGCTGTTGGATGTGCACGTGTTTCTGTGTATAGCATTATACCCTGTGGCTACTGTCCTCCCGTGCCAAATACTGCTGCTTTTCAAATTAAAATTGGTTCCCCATAAGCACCTTCAGGAAATCCCGCAAAAGTATTTTTGTAACTTCCTGCATCCTGAGTGTAATTTTACTTAGGATATCATGAGAAAGGAAAATGTTTAGTCCCTCTTGTCCTATCCTGACCCAGACAGGCTTGGTGCTTGTTCACTTTATAAAATGACCTCATGAAAGCCTAACAATGTAAAGCCGTGATTAAATATGTAGCTGGTAATAGGTGTTCAGCAATTCCATTTTCACAGTAACTTTGAGCCTTCCACGTAGATGCACTTAAGTCTATTCGTAAACCAACCAGACACGTCCATTTCATTTTTAAGGAAACTCAAATGTGCTCAGAATAGATTAGCCAAAGTAATGTTATTTTATTGTCAAAACTACGGCAGTGATACACATGCAAAATTCTTGCCCAAAGGTCTAGGAAAAGAAACTCGTTATGATAGCATGAGGTCATAAAATTTCCGTTTGGCTTTTGCAGTCATAAGGGAAGGGTCATGTAAAGTCACTGTGTTCATAACGATGGCTGGATTAGTTTTCCTTCAGGCTGTTTTAACTATCTGAACATAAGCATAGTGGGTGTCTGTCACAGAGTGTCACACTCACAGCCTTATTTAAGGTGAATTACATATTTATGGGATTCCTGTTGAAGGACCAGCCATAGGCAGCCATGTTAGTACCGTGAGACCCAAGCTGTAGCCGATAGGACTGGAGCTATAGATCTGACCGAAGGTAAACAACTCCAAAGTAATCTATGACATGCTGGGCCAATTGTTTTCACCCTTTTAGGATTTTGAACTGGAAAAAAATGAAATGAGTTAGCAGCTGGAGATAGGAATTAACACAGAAAAGATGAAAAGAGTGATTCTATGATATAGAATCAATTACATGAGGGATAATGGCAAGCTAAAGTTACGAGGTAACACAAACTAAGAGTAAGTGGAAACTATGAGACAGAAAACTACAGGGAGCAGAAGACAAAAAAAAAGTCCCTTTGAAAAAAAGAGGAGAACAGGACAGAGAAAAAGCAGGGAACTTGAAGTCAGAGAAATCTGGGGAAGCTGACCATTTCTGAAGCTGCCCAGATGTTGATGGTTTACCTGCTTCATTTCCATTCCTATTTGTATTAGTTTCCCGTGGCTGCTGTAACAAATTACCACCAACTTGGTGGCTTATTTTCTCACAAATAAGGAGGCCACAAGTCAGAAATCTAGGTGTCAGCAAGGCCATCCTCCCTCTGGAGGCTCTGGGGAGAATCCTTTCCATGCCTCTCTCACCTTCTGGTGGCTTGTGCCCAATTCACTCCGATTGCTGCGTCCCTCTTCACATGGCCTTCTCTTCTCTGTGTGTCTAATCTCCCTCTGCCACTCTCTTATAGGGACACTTGTCATGGCATTTAGAGCCCACCCAGGTAATCCGGGATAGTCTCCTCATCTCAAGATCTTTAACTTAATACATCTGAAAAAGCTTTTTTCCAAATAAGGTAACATTCACATATTCTGGGATTAGGATATAGACATGTGTTTTGGAGTCATTATCAGCTCCCCACACTATGCATGTGAGTTTACAACAAGGCTCATTTCGCGGAAGGAGGCCTGCCTCTGCCGTGATGGTTCTTCAGGGAAATAAAAGGGAAAGTTAGGTGTTGCTCAGTACTCTTCAAGCTGTACCACCCTTCACCTTCATGTTTGAAGATCACGGTCAAAGTGCGAGTATAACATGGGTGGGGAAAGAAAGAAGACTATGCCTCCTCTTGAAAACAGCCACGAAAGAATTCAGAACATATCCATGACAATTCCGATGTAGTCCCCCAATATTTACGTTCACAGACATGGCTGTCAGAAAAGAAAGAGTCAGAATTCTCTTGCACTAAATTAATAAAGTTGCTGCTGTTTTGCTATCTATGATTTTTATAGCATTCATTCAATAAATATTGATTCATTATCTACAGCTTTCCATTTTCCCTGCAAGGCCCTAGGTTGCAGATTTAGAAAATAAAGTTGCTTCTGTCAGGTGGTTCACAGGCTGGTGGGAAAGAAATATTTACAAACAACAGCAGTGCAATCTGATCTATGCACGCAGGGCAGGGAGAGCACAGGGAGAGGAAAGCTTGAAAGCTTGGTGGTATTAAGGAAGAATTCGCTGATTGGCGGGGACTTTGGGAGGAGGAGGAGTGGGGCTGGAGTTGGTGGAGAGCCTGTAAGCAACACTGGGAGAGTCCCTGCCCAAGAGAACACTTGATGCTTAAATTTCACAGTTATAGATTTTTTCTTTCCTCCTCCCCCTCCTTCCCCTCCTCCTCCTCCCCCTCCTCCTCCTCCTTCCCCTCCTCCTCCTCCTCCTCCTCCTCCTTCTTCTTTCGCCGCGAAGCCTGTGTAACCTGGTAAATACCTCAAGGGAACAGTTTTTGAGTTATTAATTATTTACATTTTTATAGGAATCACTTTATCAAGTCTTTACATGAGAGCAAGTTTTAAAAGGAACTGGGTAGGGAGCCGGCCCCTTGGCCGAGTAGTTAAGTTCGTGCACTCTGCTTCGGCAGCCCAGGGTTTCGCCGGTTCGGATCCTGGGCACGGACATGGCACCACTCATCAAGCCATGCTGAGGCAGCATCCCACCTACCGCAAGTGGAAGGACCCACAACTAAAAATACAGAACTATGCACTGGGGGGTTTTGGGGAGAAAAAGAAAAAAAAAAGGAACTGGGTAGACAGTAAATGAGGTTTCCAGAGTCGGAGGCTCTGTGTGTGTGCTGAGGGGTCACTGGAAAGGGAGAAGAAAGAAAAATATTGCACATCGAGGATATTCTTGGTACTCTGCTTGGTATTTTATATTACCTCAACTAATTACCTCAATAATCCTGTGAGATGCGTATTTTTATTTTATTACCTCAGTTTTATGGGTGAAGAAAGTGAGACTCAAAAAGGGGTTAACTTGCCCAAGGTCACACGGGCGATAAATGGCAGAGCTGACATTTTAACCTACTCTGTCAGAGCAGCATATTTCAGTCTTGAGGAGTATTGCGCAGGGCATAGAGGCATGAAAGAACATGGTATTGTTCAGAAACAGCTAAAGAATTCAGTATGCTTGAGTAAAAATGTAAAGGTCAAGTTACAAGACATGAGATTGAAAAGGCAGACAAAGGTTAGCTCCAGGTGACTCTTCACCAGCAGACACTTAGGAGTTGGATCCAATTTCCTTCAAGTTCTAGGAATATTCAGTGGGAGCTTGCTCAAAACAGGTCAGTAGGCAATCAGTTGGAAAATCTTCTTGTTTCTGCTATTTCCCATATGTATCCTATGGTAGTCTGCCAACATTATCCTGCTTGAAAACTTTGTGACTCCTTGTCTGGGCCATTACAATAGCTTTCTACCTGTCTCTTTCCACCAGCTTCCATTGCTCTCAGTTCGTCCCCAACAATACTGCAGGTTTAATCTTCTAAAGTGTGTGCCACTCCCTTTTGCAAGAAAGCCATATATATAGTAAATAAATTAAATTACTAAATTAATAAACTTTATTTTCTAGAGCAGTTTTAAGTTTACCACAAAGTCGAGTGTACTTTCCACTTGACCACACATGGGCAACCTCTTCCATTATCAACCCACCAGGGTGGTACACTTATTATAATTGTTGAACCTACTTTGACACAGCATTATCCAAAGTCCATAGTTTGTCTTAGGGTTCACTCTTGGTGTTGTACTATCTATGGGTTTGACAAATATACAATGTCATGTATCTACCATTGTAGTATCATATGTAGTATTTTCACTGCCCTAAAAATCCTCTATGCTCTGCCTAGTTATCGCCCTCCTCCCCCGCAACCCCTGGCAACCATTAACCATTAACCTTTTTACTGTCTCCATAGTTTTTCCTCTTCCAGAATGTAATATAGTTGGAATCACATAATATGTAGCATTTTCAGATTGGCTTCTTTCTCTTAGTAATATGCATTTAAATTCCCTCCCTGTCTTTTTCATGCCCTAATAGCTCATTTCTTCTTGGCACTAAAAAATATTGCATTGTCTGGATGTACCACAATTTATTTATCCATTCACCTACTGAAGGACATCTTGCTTGCTTCCAAAATTTGGCATTTATGAATAAAGCTGATATAATGTCTGTGTGCAGGTTCATTTGGGTAAATAATGAGGAGTGTGATTGCCAGATTGTTTGGTAGGAGTATGCTTAGTTGTGTAAGAAACTGCCAAACTGTTTTCCACAGTGGCTGTATCATTTTGCATTCCCATCAGAAATAAATGTGAATTCCTGTTGCTCCACATCCTTGTCAGCATTTGGTATTGTCAGTGTTTTGAATTTGGCCATTCTAGTAGGTATGTAGTGACATCTCATTGTTTTAATTTTCAATTCCCTAATGACATATGATATTGAACATCTTTTCCTATGCTTACTTGCCAGCTGTATATCTTCTTTGCTGCAGTGTCTGTTAAGCACTTTTGCCCATTTTGTAATCAGGTTGTTTGTTTTCTTATTATTGTTTTAAGAGATCTTTGTGTATTTTGGATAACAGTCCTTTATCAGATGTGTCTTTTGCAAATATTTTCTTCCAGTCTGTGTCTTGTCTTCTCAGTCTCTCTCATTTATACTTAATTGATATTATTGTACATTTGTCCTCTACTCTAAGCCTTTTCAAAACCCTTTTAAGAAAAAGTAGCGTGTCAAATAAAAAAATAGTTAAAAATATTTAAATTTGTACTGAAGTTCAAATTTCTCATTCTGACATTTAAGGGTATCCATAGTTCAGCTCAATCTATGTTTCTAGTCTCATCAAGTATCAGCCACTTATACTTTTGTGCCAGCCAAATAGACTCTTCCTTTTTAGAACTCAAACATTACTGGAAGGAGTATATATTGGCACAGCGATTCTGGTTGACAATTTGGCATTGCATCAAAAACAAAAAACCCACATTAGAAAAAAGTCTTTACTCTAGCAATTCCTCTTCTCAGAATGACTCCTAAGGAAATAATTCTTGTAAACAACCTCATGATCTCTCTACATTTCCTTTCCGAAGGTGCTTGTTGTATTGTTATTTACTGTAGTGAACATCATTGGTTGCTTACCTCATCTATTTTCCCCCTCCCAACAGTGTTTGATTTGCCTTCAATTATCCATCTCACCCCTACTGCTTCAGGGCTAATGCTTCCCGACTCCAGTCCTGAAGTTGAGCCTTGTTAGTTGGTCCTAGGGTAAATCCACTTTCTGTTTCCAGTGATTCATTCAGAAACACTGGCCTAACTAACCTATTGATGGCTTTCGGCCATCACAGGAAATGGTTCATAAGTGGGAATATGAGACACAAGAGGAAATTTGCTGAGGGTGCTAGAAGAGGTGGTTTCTGTTCTTCTGGATGTTGCTGCATTTGGATGTGAGGCCCAGTACTGAAGCTACCATTTTTTCACCAAGCAAAGGACTAAGCAGACCTTTTGAGAAGAGCAGGGTAATCTTAGAGAAATCTTAGAGAAATGGAGCCTGAGCTCTGATTGAACCCCAGCTGACCAGTGCCCTCACTCTGGATTTTACCCAGTCATGTGAGCTTTAAGAGCCAACTGAATGTTTCTTCAGTGGTTTAAACTGGATCTTCTCTTTTGGTAGAATCCATCAAAATTGATACTTTATAGAGGGAACAACTACAAACATCCGAAATATCCACCAGTAGAGAACTGGTTAAATAAATAGTAGCAAACACAATGGAATAGTAAGAAAAAATTAAAGGTGACCCTGTAGAAGAAGATACTGGCATAGAATGATATCCATAATATTTTTGCGTAAAAATGAATTAAAAAACAGTATATATACTGCAATCAATTTTGGTGTAAAGTCTATATTTACCTGAAAAATGATGTGAAGGCTTGAAGAATGTTTAGCACAGTGCTTGCAATGTAGTAAATGTACAGTAAATGGTAGCTATTATTTTTATTTAACAAAATGTTATTATATTTAGGTGACAGGACAAGGATGACATTATTTTCTTATCTTCACCTATCCGTATTTTCTGAATTGAACACGTTTCATTTGTAACAATAAGAAAAAACAGCTCTTTTGAAATAACTTTAATTTTAAGTACTACTATATGGCCATCAACAATTTTTAAAAGATCACTAGAGCTCTATGATCACATCAAAGAATTCTGAAGACGTATTTAAAAAACCCCACCTGTGGGGGCTGGCCCCCTGGCCGAGTGGTTAAGCTTGCGCGCTCCGCTGCAGGCAGCCCAGTGTTTCGTTGGTTTGAATCCTGGGCGCGGACATGGAACTGCTCATCAAACCACGCTGAGGCCGCGTCCCACATGCCACAACTAGCAGGACCCACAACAAAGAATATACAATTATGTACCGGGGGGCTTTGGGGAGAAAAAGGGAAAAAAATAAAATCATTAAAAAAAAAATACAGTTTAATAAAAAAAAAAACAACCCCACCTGTGTGCTTCCTAAACACCTTTTCCAGCTGCCTTCCATTCTTCAAACCTTTACCTCCATTTGAAATGGTTATTTTTCTCACCGTCTTTTGAAAATTTTATTTCCTCTTGAAGACATAACTAAAATCCTGCCTTTTGCCTGCAGCCTTTCCAGGTCATGCAGGTCAGATGTGGTTCCTTGCTCTTTTGAAAACCAAACAGAATTTGCAAGCTAATTTTTTTTGTTCTTTTGTTTTTTGTGTATGTGTGTGTGTTTTTAAAAAAAAATTTGCCCATGGGGCTGGCCCAGTGGCTCAGTGGTTAAGTTCACACTTTCCACTTCAACAGCCTGGGGTTCATCAGTTCGGATCCTGGGTGTGAACATGGCACTGCTTGGCAAGCCAGGCTGTGGTAGGCGTCCCACATATAAAGTAGAGGAAGATGGGCACGGATGTTAGCTCAGGGCTAATCTTCCTCAAAAAAAAAAAATAAATAAATAAAAATAAAAGCATTATCTTATTTAAAAAAATTTGCCCAGTATTTTAAAAAATCTGTAGGTGATATTAATTAAATATTGGAAGAGTTCCACATAAAAATCTAGATTTTCTTTTGAAAAATAATAAGATTTGACAATCTTGCAGTTGCATGCTTTCATGATAACAATTAGCTTAGATTGGATGGCAGCTGCCCTTTTAAAGTATACATGTTTCCTGAAGCATTTCGTTTATTTATATTACCTCCTGACTCCTGTAGACACTTGATTCCTACTATAGCTTGGTGAGACTCTTAGCACACCAAGCTTATTTTGGTACTCACTTATCATACACTGTTTTGCATGGCTGTTTTTCATATGTTGGTTTCCTATATTATAAATTTCTTGGGGCCAAGGCCCATGCCTTACATGTATTTGTAAACTCATAGTGCCTTATGCACAGTAGGCTTGTAACACATTATTTGTTGAATGAATTGACCCAATGAACAAATAAATGAAAGCTTTGCTACATCCTGTAAACTCTTTACTTGAAAAAGTTTTGTATAATCACTTTGATTAGTCAACTGAAGAAAGCACTTTAGAAAGCCACATTTGTAAACAAATAAGAAAATCGCACCATGGATCATGATTACTGAACAGGCTCCGTGTCATTGCTGAATTTCAACAAAGTGGTTTGTTTTTAAGGGTGATATATGAGATCTGGCCTAGCGCTGCACTAACCAACATTTACTTACAAATAAGGATGAATTCACTTTTGTCCTTTTACTGGTAGAAATGTGTTTTACCACCTGTCAGACAAGACAGTGACAGAAATGCTAAAAACTTCACGATAGAGCCATCACTTTTGCAAAATGCTATTAGTTATGTCAAGCTGTGATGGTGAAATTTCAGAAGGAATCTTAACAGGGGTCATTTGCGACTTCTATATTTAATTTTGTTGAAAGAAGGCAGTATAGTATGATTGTAGGTTCCCTTAAAACATCTCTTATAATTGTAGTTGCTTTGGGTGGGGTAGGGGGATAAAAAGCTGGATAGCAAATGAAATAATTTTTGGTTGTGGAGAACAGTTCATAAAATAATTAACTTCTAGTGATGCTATTTTCTGTGAACACTTGTAGCTGCCGGAAGATAACTCAGAATTTGAAATACATTCTTCACATTTCTTACGTATATTAACTTAAACTTATTAACATGTGTGGAATGACAAGGGAGAAAAATCTAGATGTTTGGATAAGAGCTGTAAAGTTGGAGTTGCCATTTTACCAAGGGCTCCTTACTTAGAGAGTTCTTTTTCCTTTACCTGTCCATAACCTGGCAGTCTTGTGGCAAAATGAAATGAGAGGCACAGCATCCGACGCAGAACTGTGGTGTTGATAAAGTTGGTCTACTTTTGGTCTCATGGTCTGACCTTTGGATATATATAAGTGGGAGATACAGATTTTCATCTGAATACAAGCTCTGCCACTTGATGTTACATGGCTTCCTGAGCTTCATATTATCTATGAAATGTGAATAAATATCTTAAAAATATGATCTTCACAAAATGGTCAGGAGTATTTAAAGTTATGGAATTAGCGTTCCCCCAGAGCCTCCCAGGACCTCCAGGTTTTGGTAAGTTTATGCTTCCTCCATCCTTACCTTTTCAACACCTGCCTAAGGGGGCGGGTTCCGATAAGATCACTCATATTTAGATGCAAATAACTGATAAGGTTTCAAGAGTCACCTGCCCTTCTACGTGTTTATCAGGGGTCAAAGGTTTTAAGTCAAAAGAATGAAACTTTAACTGTGGAATTTTAGGAATTAACTACTTATTGAGAGAGTTATTCATTGCTCAGCTGTTCACTTCCCCATGCTTCTGTTTTCCACCATGGAAGCCGTAGGCAGTCTGCATATTTAGACTAGCCAACACCCAAGTGGGCGCTGGCGATTAATAAGGAATATTAAACAAGGATAATTTTTTGGGTGGTTATGTTTTTGTGTAAAAAACACGCCAGTTTTCTTCTGTGTCTTTTATAGCCGCCTGATATTTAAGAAAGAAGTACCTAATGTCTACTTAGGAAGGGCAGAACTCCCAAATAGAATGTTATTGCTAACAATGATGTTGTTATCAAACATTTTTCTCTCAACTAGGGGAAGCACCAGCATAGGATTTAAGGCAGCGCCTGTAAGGTTGCATTTGCCATGTAACTATACAGATCAGGCAAAAAGGTTTTGCTTCCTTAAAAAGAAAGAGCACCTTCTTACAGGAGAGAGAGGTCACAAAATACTAAGTTCAGTTTTTGAACCCCATTGAAAGATCTAAACATAATTTCTCTAACCCAGCACATTGGTGGGATCTGCATTTTGAACTGAAATGTCAGGTTTGGACCATGTTTGGGACTAATGGACAAAGCCTTGGGCAAACAATTTGCTACATCCTAGACTTCTGCCACTCTTACTCTCCGATGACCATTAGACTAACAGCTAATTTTTCAGTCAGTCCCCCTAGCAATCAAATGAGGCAGGGATTACTACAAGGCCCATTTCACAGCCGAGAAAAATGAGGCTTAGGTGACTTGTTAAATATCAAAAAAGTGGTTGAAACAGATTCCAGCCCAGGGAGTCTGTTGAATCAAAAAGCAGTTTGAATTTTTTGAACTTTTTAAATTAATTAAACAAGGAGGCTGTTAGACTGAGGGCTCTAATGCCATGGCGGCCTGTGTAAAGAAACCAAAACCTAAGCTGTAAATGCCTCAAGGTTGTGAAATCAAAACAGTGAGGACAACCAATCACACACAGCCAACCAGGCTTTATGCTATAGCCCCAAGTATTTTCCTTGCTTTGCCTCTGCACTTTCTCTATGTCTTTCCCCTGGCTCCTCTCTGGCTCCCCCTACCACTTCAGGTTTGGTGGTTTGGCCGGCCCAATTCCAGTTGATTTTTGCTCAGATAAACTCTTAAAATTTTTAATATGCCTCAGTTTGTCTTTTAAGAAACTTTACGCCCGGATGAAATTTATAAGTTTCCTGATCCATCTCGTCTTTTCTAATCATCATCATCATCACATCCTCAGTTTCTTGACTGCGCTGGCTACGTTAAATGTGTTATAGGTTGCTTAATGTTTAGTCTTTTACATCAGAATTTAAAGATAAGCATTATTATCCAGTTTTTATACTTGAGACTGTGAACCTCGGAGAGTAAATTGTACCCAGCAAGGGCTCTTTGCTTATAAATTCCCCAATCTTTCCATTCTCATCTCTCTAGTTGGGAATAACTTGAAATCATCTCAAGAGTGGACATTCACTCTTGTCATCTCTACTCTCGAACAATTTTGCGTGATAACGTTAAGAACGAAAAAGACACTGGGTCCTTTTTGTTTAGGAACATTGATTATAACTGCCCAGTAATTTAGTTTTTTTCAACTCTGCTTTTGTAAAGACCAAACAAACAAAACCCAGCAAAGGAAAATCAAAACCGACTGTCTGTATTTTGCATTAGTATAAATGGGTAGCAGTGAGAAGAGTTCCACTCTGCACACGCACATACACGTGCATGGGTGTATGCCAATACACCCTCCTTGCACTTCCTATTTTTGAGATTTGGTCTCTTTTGAAAATAAAACAGTGCCACCTGGTGGAGGTTAGAAGATATGAAAGCAGCACCTTCAAGTTCTCTCTACTCCGTTTTGTTCAGTTTGATAAACAATCTATTTGCTTTTACCCTGAGCTAGGTAATCTCCAGGGTATCTGGTCATAAAAATAAGTAAGACATGGGTCCCGCCCTCAAAGAACACGCAGCATCGCGAGGCAGCAGGCATGGAAACAGCCAAGGACACGCCTTGGGCAAACTGCGCCCTGGAGGAGGCGCGTCCTCCCGTCCTGCTTCCGAGGGAGGCTGCCTGGAGTGCATGACGCTTCCCTGAGTGGACTCCCGAGAAGCAGTCAGGTGCGGAAGTGGTGGACCAGACGGAACATGAAAAAATAGCACGGAAGAAAAAGCATTGATTTTTCAGAAAAGCAAGCAGTTTGTAGTCCTAGAACTTAAAATTTGGGAGGAGGAAGAGACAAAAGATGAGCCTTCAAAGCTATCCCAGGCTGGTCACAGAGGCATTGGGTGCCTTGCCAGGGAGACTGCACTTTACTGGCTGTTTTAGCGGCGACAGGAGGATAAAGATTTAGTAGGTCAGTCTGTTGGCCGGAGAATAGATTTGAGAGGAGGAAGGAGACTGTGGTTGGTGAAGCTTCAGGTCCTATCAATGAGGGAGAGGCAATGACAGGGAGGTTAACCGGAAGGCCATGTGGTATTGGACTCACATTCACAAAGAACTCCAAATACAGATTTTTGATATCATCTCCAAATGAGGTTGTGTATTCAGACTTAGATAAACACTGGCAGGTTTGAAAGAATATGTTATCAAATGATTTTAAACTTGTGTTCCAATATTAACCATATTTCTTGTAATGCAGTCTGAATTTTTTATAAGTGCTATAATTGTCTCATGGATAGTATGGTTTTCCGTGTACTGAAAGCCTTATTCAATTTAAATATTTCATATATACTTTATGTTTTATAGCTGATTTGGCCCTTTTTTTCACTTGTTAATATACTGAAAGTGTCACAAAATGAAAATATCTAAAGCCTTTGTTAAGTTCTGGAAAAATCCAACTAGGTAGTGGTAGAAGGATTAGAGAAAGAGAAGAGAACTGAAAAATATTTTGGAGGACAAATGAGGAGAGATGGTGTGGATTAATTATAAAGATGGGTAGCCAACTGGCAGATGAAGGAGAAGGGAGGAATCCAAAACGACTCCCAGGTTTCTGCTTAAGAGACTCATGGATGATGGCACTTTTAACTGAGGCACAGGGTTAACGAGGATGTGGCATTTTTATGTAGGAAAAATAAATAGTTCCATTTTGGATATATAGAATTTGAAGTTCTTGAGAGCAAGTCAAATGGATTTGTTTAGCCTGCGGTTAAATATGTGAAACTGAAGCTCATGGTGGTGATTAAGGACAAATATAGAAATTTGGAAGTTATTAGCATAAACAGAGTAACTGAAGTGATGGGAATGGTTGAGATTACCTAAGGGGAGTTTGTAGTCTTCAAAGAGCGATGGACTAAGGATGCCTCCTTGAGACTCTTTCTCAAGTCTTAAAGATAGTTTTACAGGGGCAAGTGCATTATTACCTTTTTTGTGAAAGCTGTGACGCGTAACACCATCCTGATTACATGAAAGTTTAAAGAAAAGGAAAAACAAAACAAAACTAGGATTAAAAGGAAGAATTTGAAATTCTCTGCTAAATGGTTAAACCGAAATGTTTCTCATAGAAGTAGTTTGGGTAGAAACATAGCAGAAAATAAGAATTCCAAGTGGAAAGGAGAGAAAATAAATGGAGAGCAGGAAATTTCATGGAAGATTTATGAGGATATAGCAGAGTCTCTCAATCAGTTTTACAGTCTTGATTCAGCAAATTCTAGCATTGCCAGAAGAGAGGCTGAGGATAAACTTTTTGTGGCAGTTTAATGAAGAAAAATGAAGAATTTGGAACTGGCTTCATTTTTCTCTGTTGGTAATAACTGAGCCAATTTCTCAAAATGGGCACACAAAGAAAGTATTTGTGGTAGGCTGAAAAATGGTACCCAAAGATATCCAGGTCCTAATCTCTGGGACCTGTGTATGTTACCTTATATGACAAAATGGATTTTGCAGTCATGATGAAGTTAAGCATCTTGAGATGGGGAGATTATCCTGGATTATCTGAGTGGACCCTAAATGCAATCACAAATATCCTTCTAAGAGAGAGCAGAGAGAGATTTGACAAACAGAAGAGAAGATGGCCTTGTGACAGAGCGGAATCAGAGAGAAAAGATGTAACCTGCTGGCTTTGGTGATGGAAGAAGGGACCGTGAGCCAAGGAATGAAGCCTAGAAACTGGAGAAGGTAGAGAAAAGAATTCTCCTCCAGAGCCTCCTCAGGGAGCACAGTCCCGCCTAGACCTTGATTTTAGCCCATTAAAACTGATTTTGGACATCTTGTCCCAGAACTGTAGGAGAACAAATTTGTGTTATTTTAAGCTATCAAATTAGTAGTAATTTGTTACAGAGGCAAGTAGGAAACTAAAAGAGTATTTTAAACTTATAAAATAATTGCTCCAGAGATTTCCCAAAATATTCTTAAAAAGAAAACATCTTTTACTTAAGCAAAGATAGAAATATTTTTTTTTTGTTTTGACAAAGTGCAAAATAAAGCTTCAAAAAAAGGTGGGTGTTCTAATCTTATTTCCTGGAGAACTTTGATAAATAGACTTTAACCTTCAACTGTGAGAGTGACATCATCATCAGAGTTGGCCAGAGGGCTACGGGAGCAAATTGAGTACTTAGACTAAGATTTGGTGCCCAGGACAGGCTAATAATTTTTCAACCGTGGCAGGGCCACTTCTATCATGGAGGTTAGTTTAGTTTCTTTCTTTCTTTTTTCTTAAGTTTCTGTCTTCTTTGATCAGACAGGGACTACTTTATATTTTGCCATAAATGGAAAAAGTTGTCTGTGAGGTCAATAGAACCATATTTCTGAATTTTCCAGTGATTTCTTCCAGATCCTATAGATTGGTAACCTAGGCCGTCTATCCTTCTCCGTAATTTTCTCACTCTTCAGATGACAGAGTAACGTTGGTGAGGTAAGACAGAAAGTGGCTTGGGTGTTCAGAGGAGATAGAGGTCGTGCTGGTTCTGTAGTAGGAACCCTGGAAGGGATGGCAAAGATCCTATTATCTTGCTGTTTCCTGATTGCTGTGCGATTATCTGCCTGATCCAGCTCTTCAGCCTTTTTGGGGACTACAAATCATACTAGTAGACAATTAAACACATACATACATACACCAACCCTTCATATTGTATAAGAATTGGATGGAAGACTGTCATGGTAATTTACACTACTGAAGTTTCTGATTAACAACAATCTTCTATGCCTCAGAAATATGTTCCACTTAAAATTGAATGTCAAGGTTTTTGTTTAGAGAGATAAAACATGTTACAGAATGTTAACTACTAATGAAATAGATGAAGTGTATGTCAATATTCATTGTTTTGCTTTTTCAATTTTCTAGGGTTTGACGTTTTTCAAAATAAAGTTTGGAGAAAAATGGAGAGGTAGGGTGTAATGAATTTCTGAAATACACTAAATCTGTAGGTATAGAAATGTCACTATTACGTGTCTGGTCTGATCATTGGGAAGCATCCAGGTGGTATATAGCCTATTCAGGGAACTTAATTTGGAGAAAAGAAAGAGAAGAATTCTCTATGGCTGAAGGAATGAGGATTCCAGTGTTTATTTATTTATTTATTTATTTATTTATTTTTGAGGAAGATTAGCCCTGAGCTAACTACTGCCAATCCTCCTCTTTTTGCTGAGGAAGACTGGCCCTGAGCTAACATCCATGCCCATCTTCCTCTGCTTTATATGTGGGACCCCTACCACAGCATGGCTTTTGCCAAGCCGTGCCATGTCTGCACCTGGGATCTGAACCGGCAAACCCTGGGCCGCTGAGAAGCAGAATTCGCGAACTTAACCACTGTGCCACCGTGCGGCCCTCCAGTGTTTATTTAATAGAGTACATGTTGTAATACTTATCAACTACACACTCATTCAAATCTTTGTTGTTGTATTACTTCTAAATTCTATGTTAGTCTAATTTAGCAAACCTACACCATTGGGGATAAAGGTATAATTCAAGACTTCATGCCACTAGGCTGTTGAAGTGAGTCCCTATTATCGTAATGAGTATCAATCATTATCTAACATAAAGTTTATTGAGTTTTTAAAACGTTAATATCTCTATAAAGGAGAGAGTAAGTTATGATATCCAAGAATGAATGATAGAGCCTTACAATGCCAACAAAGATAAGGAAAACAATATGTGTTTGCAGAAATATATCATGGCCACATTTTGTTCTTTCTAGTACAAAATCCATTCTGTCATCTGCAGATGAACATTCACAGTTGCAAATTTAGCTCAGTTTTCAAAAGAAAAATCTTTCAAATGTATAAATAGTGTGGACTGGCAATAAACATATTTATTTTACGGTGTTCTTATTTTTTCATTAACGCTAAGGTTTCTAAGTTCTGGGACTATACTGACACCTAGAGGAAATCATTTTTAAGCATCACCTATTTCCGGTAGTTTTCAGTCTTTTGTAGATAAATTTCCCATGGTTGGGGCTTATTTATAAGGCTTTATCTTTTTCCTTCTTTTCTAAGCAAACTTTGAATTTAGTTTCTATAGAAGAATCTGATAGTTACAAGTATAGCATAATATAGACAGAAGGAAGAATTAAGAAACTCCATCCATTAATGGAATAAAAATTCATGCCAAGATTCAACTCTCCTTGTGACTTAGTAATGATTCCATGGTTCCTTTGCGGAGTTAGTAATTTGAGGATAATTAAAAAAAAATTGGTGGAATTTATTTTATTTTTTAAAGTATGCATTTTGTGGTGTATTTGGAAGAATAAAGTTTGTATTGGAACAAAATTACAATGTTATACATATATGCCTAACAGTTTAGGTTTCGAAGTTCTATGTCTACACATGCTTTGAGAATTTATTTACGTATTTTAAATCTAAATTATGTAGTCAGTTAAGAAAATGCATTTCCCCTTAATTTGGAAAACGAGATATGCATAGTCTGATTCTTTCTTGAATATATATTCTTTCAGAGTTTAAGCACAAACGTCACAGTCACTGAACAGGGCATATTAAATGTACTAGGAAGAGTTTCAGTCTTTCCATGGTAAAGGCGTATAAACACAACACGACTACGGGAGAGATCTGTTTTGAGGTCGCCTTACAAAGCTCTGAAAGCACAAAAGAGGCAGACGGTGCCGCCACAAATGAGGCTTCTGAAAGGAAATGTTGCCAAACCCAGGAGCTCCCATAGCTATTTGCATAAGTGCTAGCAAAGTTCCTCAGCCGATCTGGTCCTGCACCCCAGACGCGGAAAAGCAGATGAGGCAGCAGATGACCATTTACATTGCCAGGGTGTGTGAACCAGCGAACATCCCCCACATTACTCACTAAGTAATGAGGAGGGGCCTTAGATATGTTCCACAATTCAGATGGGCCTGCCAGTTGGCCCCTGGGCTTCATTGTGTGTGATCCATACACAGCAGAGACACTCAGGAGGCAATGCAAATGAATCAACAGACAGCACCGAGGTCCCAGCAGCAGCAGGCAAGGTACTGCCTATGCAACAGGGCGTGATGACAGATAATTAGCTGTGACATGCCCCTCGATGGCGGTGGGATGAGAGCGTTCAGTTGGAAACCAGTGTGCAACATGGCATCATGAACCATGAGATTTAACTTTGGAGCATAAATTCTTTTTTGCCAAACCATTTTTTAAGGAGGTTGTTGGAGTTTTCACGATTCCAGGAATGAAAGTTAAAATTTATTAAGCACTTACTACATTCCAGGCATTGGGAGATGTACTTGCCGTACAATGTCATTTTTAATGGTCTAAAAATCCCTATTTTTTAAGAACTGCCCTTATTTTACAGATAAGAAAACTGAGGCTTAGAGAAGTAATGCAACTTGCACGATGGCGCATTGCTAATAAATGGAAGAGATGTGAAGTCAATCAAGGGTTTTTTGGATACAAAGTTGGTCCTATCACAAGCAGATGTTGACCTCTTTTTTTTTCTTTTTAGGAAATTTGATAGAAGGTCCCCCCTCCCTTTTCTACTCTTTGGGTTTACTTGGCTTTACTCAACTTGAGTTAAATAAGTTTTTCTTATGTTTTTGATATTTTTATGTCATACTATTTTTATTTCTTCTTCAAAGTGTTTATTTTCAAATTGGTTATTTTTTTAAAAAGACTTCTCAAAGAACTCTGTTGGGACAATTGGAACAATTTGTATGGACTGTATATTAGCAAACAGTATTGTATCCATGTTAAATTTCCTGAATTTACAGTTGTATTGAGGTTATGTAGGAGAATGTCATTCTTCTTAGGAGACACATGGAAATAGCAACAAAGGGTCATGATATCCACTACTTACTTTCAATCTTGTTTGGGAAAAATATTACTAATAATATGTGCATAGGTATACGTGGGAATAGAAAGACAAAGCAAATGTGCAAAATATTGACAACTGGTAAATTTAGGTGCAATGTATGTGGGAGTTCATTGTATTCTTACAACTATGCTATAAGTTGGATTTTTTCAAAGTAAGTTAGAAATGAATTATTACTTTTTTAGCTTTCTATTAGGCCAGTTTTTCTTTGAAAGTTTTGGTGAATGTTTACAAAGTTAACCATGAATTTCATTATTTGTAGTCTCAGTGGCTCAATGGAGCGGATTCCCATAGCTGGCTAGCCCTTTTCACCCTTGTCACAAATTATCAGTGTCTTTGATGCTGGCATAATCATCTATTGTTCGTGAAACCATTTGGGTGATGTGCCACTCACTCTTCATTTTGTGGCCCGGAAGGGCCTGATGATAAGCGAGCATGATGGAGGAGGGTAATGTATACAAGAGAGTTCTAGTCAATAAGAAGACACATTTGTGTCACTATTATTTGGTTGGGAATTTCACCCATGTGGAGATTACTAATCTCACAAGCCATTTTTTAACCAAAATGAAAAATTGCCTTCAGATGTCACATAAACATTTTTTTAACCAGAAGAGGAATAGCAGATGTCTTCACTGTTCATTTCAGTTGAAGCCGTTGGATGTTCATAATCATTTTTTGAAATATGTTCAAAGCTGCCATCTTTTGGTAATATTCTATTCAATTCTTAGCAGATATATTGATAAAACTCTGGTTTAAATCTGAAGACTGGAAGGAAAGAACATTTTAGGATATGTCAGAAGCCTGTAGTTTGAAGCCTACATAAAAAAATACAAAAGTATATTTCCATGGTAATTTACTTAATCTAATTGATTAATAACTGGTCTCACTCATTTTGCTAACAGTTTCTATTTGAAAGCTATGACAGATTTTATTCGTTGTCCTTTTTTTCCATCTCCCCCAAATTAAAAGTCTAAAATTTCCTATTTCACAGGGGAAAAATTAAGAATAAACTTCTGCTTAGTGATACAAATTTTGAAATCAATCATTATTTCCTGAGATTTCCAGAAGAGTCACTCTCTTCTTTGAAATTTCCTTTCAAAATGTCAAGGTTCGTGAAGAATTCAAAAGATCCTCTGCCTCCATCCTCCCCACACACAAATCACACTTCCCGGATACCATAATTTTCAGCTTTTCAAGTTGCTTCTTCTGATTTTGCCTTCTTATTTTTAAATAGTATATTTAAACTTCTATTTCTTATCTTTTAAAACAATTTAGAGGTAGCATGTTCAAACATTCTGCTGTGAATAATGAGGACTTGGCTTTTATCATAGCCCTGTTCAGTTAACTTTTTCAGCAATTTTCTCATCCTCTAGGTTTCAGGTATTTTCACTTCTTTGGCTTAACTTCGCTATTCACTCTTCTAAATTAAATAACCCCCACCAGATTTTTTTAAAGGAAAGTACACTGTCTGTTTCTTTCATTCTGCTATAATTATGAAGTATCTTGATTGTTTGCTTGTTTAATTGTTATGGCAATACTCCAAGTTGCCACAATCCCAAATTCATTCTCTCTTATCCCTTACTATTCTGATATCCTTCAGGATAGTAACCAACCAAGCACCCACCACCAACAAAAACATCTTCAATTTTCTATGCTCCCTTGCCTTGTGATAAGCTTCTCATGAGATATAGGGAAAATTTGGGGAGAATATCCGCTTCTGAATAAAAGAGAAATTTTGGTGTGGGATGGATACAAGTTCTGGAGATATAGCAGCCATTTTGCAGCCCTGACAGTATAAATAAAAGGATAAAAACCACACATTAAAGGTGGTGGTGAAAAGTTAGAAAAAGCCTGAGTCTTTGAAGGCATCATCGGGCTGCCTTAGCTGCCCTGGGCTCTCTACCTTTCAAACTTCCTATTCTGTGAGAAAATAATGCATTCTTAATAGAGTCCATTGGTTTTTGTTGTTCTCTCCCATTAGATACTAAGGTGCACTATGAAACTTGTTTATCCTTGTAGCCTTAGATTAGGTTTTCTTAACCTCAGCACTATTGACATTTTGGGCTGGATAATTTTTCAATGTGTGGGGCTGTTTTGTGCATAGCAGGATATATAGCAGCACCCCTGCCTCTAGCTGCTACATGCCAGTAGCAGATGTCTCCTGGGGGTAAATTGCCCTCCAACTGAGAACGACTGGCTTAGATGATGGGTTCAGTGCTCAAGATATAGTGGTCAATAGATATTAACTGTTTTAACAAAATTATTAATTAACTGGTTGCAAGGATTGAGAGAGATGGTAGAATTCAAGAGTGACTTCCAAGTTTCTTTCTTGGGATAGTAATTGCATCATTGTATCACTTAAAAGATAAAGAGGCATGTTCCTATTTGTCAACGTTCCCCTTAAACTGTGACCTTGAAGTTGAAAAATAAAGTCTGAGTGTGACTCGAACACCACAGATTTCTGTTTCTGCATTAATGAAGCACAATACATTAGCATTCACGTAGTATTTTTTTCCCCTCTATCAATCACACAGCATTTTTTCCCTTTACTGGTCACATTCCACTCTTGGCTTATGTTTAACTTGAAATCCACGAAAATCTCCTGGTTATTTTGTAAAGAATCTTGCTAGTTCCTGTCTTTCTCTACCCTGTAATTTTGCAGTCATGCTTTTGAAGTGCCAGATTTTGCATTTTTTCTTTTAAATCTCCTCTCTTTCATTTCAGGCTCTGTTCTTGGTTTATTAATATATTTTTAAAATTTTTGGTTTTTTTCTGTTACATATTAGGTCTCTCTGCCCAATTTTATATTCCATTGGTTGCTTGGCTGATAAAAATTTTGACTAGGAAATGGCAAAAGACAAAATACATAACATTATTGAATATTCATAGACTGAGTTCAGAACAAATGTCTCATAACCAAACTTCGAACAGTTGTTTTAATAGCCCAAATCTTTTTCCCTGCATTCAATTTTAAAGATTACGTGGAACCGTAAGTGAGCACTATCTCTGAAATCTGTTTCTAGGAATGAACACAAGATATAACTTCAGAGGGACACAAAAGTAATAGCTTTTCATTTTTGATTGTATAGGAAGGTCCCATCGGGCATTTTTAATCACTCTCTTTAGACCATACAGCTTAGCTCGCTTTGTGGCATTGGCATGCAATGGGTGCTTATGTAGCGGGAAAGAATGGGTTTAAGTGGTATGGAATGTGCTTTCCAGTGAGTGCATACAAACTTCATGTACTGTGTTTTATAAGAGAACTAGAGGACTGAGAACAGTGAAAAATCTCCAAGATTACAAATGAGTTTTATTAGCAGTGACTAATATGGCATATTATAGGGAGAGTAATGGTCACCTAATTAAGATAACTCATAAGATCTTACAGAGCTGTCAAATGACTAGGAAGAAGTCCTTGAATGAAAGAAAAATAAAGCAACACATTTCGGGAGAAATTATCAAAGTTATATTGATAAGATAATGGGTGTAGTTTTCTCTCAGAATTAGGATTTCTTAGAGTTGATGCTTATGTTTTGGGACGGGCTCTCCTCCTTTCTCCTGTGAATTATTTGATATTAACTATGCTCTTCTACTCTAACCATTCCAAATCATTCTTAATTAACATTATTTACAAATATCATCACCACCGTTATCTTTATAAAACACATTTTATTTGTGACTCTCATGTATTCCCTCTTATTTGTGGAATAAATTCCACATTTCTTAGGATTGCATATAGGACACTGATTTTATTCCCAATTTATCTTTCTACTTCCCTCCACGAAAACGATGCTCTAACCACACGGACCTACTACTGTGACTTTGCTCATGCTGTCACTTGTGTGTGGAATGCCCTTCTGTACTCTTAATTTTGGTAAATCCATTGGCATTCCTAGAAGCCCACGTCAAATGTGACCTTCTCAGTTTTACATTCCTGACTTTCCCTTCCCCAAATCCACAGTACCTTGAACTATGTCTGAAATCCAGTATGTGCTTAATAAATGTTTATGAAATGCGTGATGAGTAAATCTCTAAAAATATGAAGTGGGGAACTTAGTTTCATTGATGTTTATATAAAAAGAAATCTTACAGTATACAATAATTTACCTGAAAAGCTGTGAGTATATAATATTTTAATAAATCAAAACATATTCCAAGATAATTGAATAATGCTCTTCGAAAGCTAAAAAAATACTATTGCTGGATGCATTCTCTTTCACTAACACATTTTATCTGTTTACCTTGTGTACATAGCTTTAAGATTGCTTAATGTAAGGAAACCCAGTAACCAATTGGGTGTATATAATTTTAATCTTGTTTCTGTTTATTGAGTTGGGAATATCAGACTACCCATTTTCTATAGTGTATGATTACTATTGTTATTATTTATTTTCATCAATTAATTAAAATGTTTGTTCACTGTGACTAGCCTATAGAATTCTTCATTGGAAATATTGTTTCAGTACCATAAGGTCAAAAAGAGAGAAAAATACTTTATGTTAGAAGATAGGGAGAAAAAAAAGAATGACATTCTTGCAGAATTGCATAGAAAAAGGGGACCAATGAAATAATATTTTATTATTTTATTTTGAAATTACATAAAAGGCTGCTAAATGATAAGAGAATGCTATTCAAATTAAACACAATGAGTTGAATGCTATCTGTGGAGTACTGGGCCGCATATTCTCACCTTTATGGACCTCTAAGATGTGAGAAGAAGAATTGAGAGGTGAAATGTATGCATGGGTAGTTCCTTTCTCAGTGAGTTGAGAGAGAGGACAACACAATGGCAAATGTAGGCAATACTAACTGTCTCTCAAACAAAGTGAAGCTTTTACCTCTCCAAAGTGTGACAAAGACTGTGATTTTTGTGGTGACCTTGAACCTTAGACAAAATAATATATGCTGATGACCAAAGGGGAAGACCAATTTGAAGAAGTTAATTGGGATCCCATTTATAACTCCACATAATTTATTTTAACTAATAGATGTGGCTTACTTTATGTCTGTTGGTCAATGTCAATGGATGGAAATGTATTTACATTTTAACATTGTAGAAGTGCCTACTCATGTATTTTAATCAGGGATTTACCAGCAATCATGATTTGTCTTTACACATAGACAAAGCACAGCAGATTATGTACCTTGTTATATAGTTGACCTTTAAAACGTGACAAAAATCTTCATGCTATCTGCTTAAATACTGTGGAGTTGGCGCAACCTACTGGTTTAAAAAGAGCTGAAAATTAGATCCTTTTGCAAAGACTATGACCCTTCTCAGTTCTCGAAAATAATACCTGGAGCTTAAATTTTAACATGTGCATGCATAAGGAAGAAAGTAAGAGAGTGAAAGAAAATACAGTTAGTAACTCACTCTATTATTTTTCAACCTAGTGGTTTTGTGATACTAATGCCTAAGAGAATAAGCCATTTATTGTTAGACCATAGACTGATTAGGATCCGGGAGTTTTTCATATTCTGCAGCGTAGTGTTGATAACGATCAGTGAGGAGAGGCTGAGTTGCTTCATCCCTGTTGCTTCTGGCATGAATCAGACAAGACACGCCCACAAAAATGACTGCAACCACTAATAACGCAGCAACTACTGCTATGGTAACGATCTCAGAAATACTGAAATCCCGACCTGTTAGAAAAATAAAACGAGAGCAAAACATAAATAGTAAAAGAGTTTCCACCAAAAACTAGATACCCTAAATTTAGGCACAGTTCCAGGCACTTTACAGAAATCCTCATATTTAATTTTATTGGCCACATTGCCTGTTATAGCACCTGTCATCATGAAGGGCACTTTTTAATTCCTCATAAGGAGTGGACCCTACTGGGATGGTTATTATTATTTCCATTCTAAAAATAAGGAAATAATGGCTCAGAATTTGAGTCACTTGCCCAAGGTCACTGGTTAGTAGGCAGTAGTGTTGGTTTTGGGGCCTAGGTCTTTCAGAATCCAAATCATCTGCTCTTCCTCTGTACCCTACCGCCTTTGTTGAAAAAGAGATTTCAAATTAAACAAAAAAGTTTTGAATTTCAAAATCTCAAGAAAAACAGCTCAGAGAATCTCACCGCATCTTTAATTTTTTTTAGGATAAATAAATGCAAGCAACATTATGTAGTAGAAAAATTGGGACATATTAAACAGGTTTAAGCTCAAAACTCATTCTCTCTATTTACTAGAAATGTCATCTTTGATAATTACCCTCTCTAAGCCTCATCTTCCTTATTTATAAAAATGAGGATTATAATACTCACTTCAGAGGACTGTAAGGATTAAATGAGCTGGTGTGCTATATAATTAGCTCAATACTGGGTCAGAATGGGCTCTCAACAAATGTTAAATTCACTCTCTTTATCCCCAAATAAAAATCTGAGTGAAAGTTTCTAAATCCAAGCAGAAAATGTAAACCTCAGGAATGCTGTGATTACTTTTCTTTAAAGGTAACAAATTTGCTTTTGGAAATTTTCACTGTAAAAATATCTTCAATACTCACCTGGCCATTGAACTTCATAAGTATATCCCAGGTTGTCTGGAGCAGTGACAAACATTTCCACATTGGTAATTGGAGGCCAGAATGGCACCATATTGTATTGTCTATTATGTCCAATAGGAGCATTTTCCAGTGGAAATGTGGATATATCTAAAATATGTCAAACATGCCTTGTTAAGAGACATAATAAAGTTAGTATTAACACATTAGTATGTTCTGAAGGTGACCCAAAATATTCAAGGATAATATTAAAATCATCTTTCATATTTTACACTGAATAAAGACATAAAAAAAGTTTCACTACAACAGAACAGGGAATTGATAAAACGGAGTTCAAACGCTTTGAGTACAGCTCTAAGGTATCATCTAAGCGGAAAAGGAAGTTGAAAAGCAAGGAAGTTTTAGTATTTTATCATCTATGATGATCATTAATTGTTTTACTTTTAAATTACCAAAATTAATTTGAATAAAATTCATTAAGCTTATTTTTCAAAGATAAGGAAAAGATGAACCTGTAGTTTGCTGTAGCATCATCTATAATTTAAATTTGAGAGAAGATGTGTCTAATGGAGGTTTGTCCTTGACTATGAATATTTTTGTTTAGCATTTTTCATTTTTCCTGTTTACTTTTAGAGAAATAAATATTTATTCCCAGGTTTTACTTGGTTAGCAAAAAACACTTAAAATTTTGAATCAAGTTCTAGAATCCTATTGCTTCTTGCCGCCTCTCTTTCTACTTAAATACAAGTCACAGGCATTTATATTAGTAAGTTTCTGTCATCAGGGATAAAAGGAGTGATAACGCCTTTTGTGGCAAAAGATTGTTCTTTTTTGTTGTTGTTCTATATTTTTGTTGGTTCAATTAAATGCCAAATGGAATGTCACAAAACCAGAGTTGGAAGTGGGCTTGGGCAGGAATTAGTGGGGATATATTTAGAAGAGTTGGAATATGTGAGAAAGCTAGCAAAGTATTATTTTTTCTGTTTGCAAGAAGTGTATTACCTGCATAGTCATTGTGATGTTGTGAAGCACAGAAGAGTGTTGGAACATCTACTTTGATGAACAATTGATAATAGAAATGGCATGTAGTATTCATATTTTTGTAACTTTAAAATTTAGTGACTTTAAATTTACTATGTATTAATGCTATTTGAGTATTTATCTATTAAAATCTGTTGAGCCCCTACTAGCGCCAGGCACTGGTCTAGGCATGGTGGCTACAGCACTGAACAGAACAGACAAAATTTCTGCCCGCATGGAACTCACATTTTGGTGTATTGTGTTAATTATTTATTAAAACTAGATGTTAAAGTTAATAGCTTAGATAATTTTTTAAACTTCCCATTTCACCTTTCTACTGAATCCTAACTTGATCAGCCTCAACCCAGAGTGAAAGAGAAAGTTATGTCCATTAAAAAGAATGGAGGAATAATAGTAAAAATAACAATCACAATTGGTCTGTCATGTAACTGCTCTATGTAAGACCCTTAAGCTCCTCCTCCATTTCTCTTCTTCAGAATCTGCCGCCTGTTATCTCTCTGACCATGTTATCTCCTTCCATTCTCTTCCCACTCCCCACTCTGCTCCCCACAGTGGGCTCCTTTGTCTTGAGAGAGAATACACTGTATTCCCTATCCCCTTTCCTTGTTTTATTTATCTACAAACACTTCCCCCCATCTAACATACTATATATTTATTTACATATGTTTATTGTCAATCCTACCAACAGGTACAAAAGTTCCAGGAGGGAAAATATTTTTGTGTGTTTTGTATGCTACTGTATTTCTGATACCTAGAATACTGCCTAGGAAATAGTAAATGCCCAAATAATATTTTTTTAGCTTTATTGATGCATAATTGACAAATAAAAATTGTATATATTTAAAGTGTACAATGTGATGATTTACAAATGGCCAACAGGTATGTGAAAAGGTGCTGAACATCACTAATCATTAGAAAATGCAGATCAAAATCACAGTGGGATATCACCTCACACCTGTTTGGATGGCTATTATCAAAAAGACAAGAGATAACAAGTGTTGGTGAGGGTGTGGAGAAAAGGAAACCCCTGTGCACTGTTGGTGGGAATTGCTCCAGCCATTATGGAGAGTATTATGGAGGATTAAAAATAGAACTAGAATATGATCCAGCAATCCCTATGGATGTATATCCAAAGGAAATGAAATCAGTATGTCGAAGAGATATCTGCATTCCCATTTTCGTTGAAGCATTATTCACAGCAGCCAAGATAAAGGATCAAATAATATTTGTCGAAGGATCTAAGTGTGAGTGTATGATTACTTCCTTTCTATCAGGGCATAATACGTAAAGTTGTGATTGCTCTGAGAAAAGTATAAACTGCTTCTTCTGAAAAATGTACTGAATTTCCAGGCTACTATGTTTAAAATTTAATTCACGTGATTTTCAGCTGGAAAAAAAAGGGAGTTGAATTAAATATGTACATGATACAAGATGTTAATGAATGGGAGTTAACATCATTTTACATAGAGTTTGGATGTTCTACATTGTACTGTCTCTTATGTCTAATTAGAGGATTCTGTAATGGACATCGCCATGTGAATGACTGTAATTTCCTTCAGTTGTAAAATGTAATAATCGTTCCATGCCGATCCTAACAATTCTATAATTCTATGATTTTTGAAGAGCCTTCTATATCTATAAAAACCTTTTGATACATTTTGAAAAATAATTCCATCCTCCACTCCTAGACTTATTTTCAACAAAGACTTCTGCTATATGGATAATTTTAGAAATTCTTCCAATTTTTCTTTTTCTTCCTAACATAGTTGTTCTGTGACATTGTTTTCCCAGGTGCATGGAATATTTAAGAAGGTAGCTAACTGAGTTTAGCTTTCATGCAATTGATAAGTGTTTACATTGGCTTGTCCTGTAAATTTATGGCCACATTTTATCAGAAATGTGCTGCAGGTTAGTTCTCTACTTTTAATTTATGGGACTTCTCCCTCCCTCCCTCCTATCCAGGTCACTGAGAGACCTTATGCTACATATAATACAAACAAAGGGAGTAGGAGGGAAATAACAATGAAAAAGGTATTTTTCTGGTTCATCAATGGCCTTTATATTAAGATCTGGAGAACTTTGAACAAATTATTAGGAATTGAAATAATGATATTTTCAATCAAGATATGTAAGGGAAAGGAATAAACATTTTCATAGTTGAAAGAAATCTCCACTTAAGAGACTGGCCAGATTACCCAAGATTCTCCATTTCCTCTGAAAAACTATTATCCATGGCATTGTGATGGTGGAACAACTACAACTTGTACGTTGCTGTCTAGTTCCCAGAAGCGTATATTTAACAAAGTTTGTTTTGTTCATTCCTAAACCTGTTAATTCTAGCTTATTTGTTATGGTAATAAAAGTAATCCAGCTGAACATAAAGTGATAACTATGATTGTAAAAAGAGAGGCATGTCATTTTTATAATAAATAAATTGAATGCTTTGGAAAGATTTGTTAAAAATGAATGGCTGAAATATTACTATAGACTTAGGAGGGGGCAATATGATTGTAAAGGGTTAGGGAAGCATTATGAAAATAAAGAGTAATACTGAACTCAGATTTCCTCTCAAGGGCTGGAAATTTCTTGTTTTGCTTTTAAGGAATGGACACTATAAATTGTAGATAATTCGTTATGGCTGTATGTATGTATGTATTATGTATGTATGTATGTAAGTACACATGAAAATGAGGTGGAATTCCCATCAGTGAATTCATAACAGATTGACAAGTGAATACTTATATGGAAGGTATTTGTTTTTTAATTGATTTTCTTTAATCAATTAATCAATTGATTAACTGATTGATGGAACAAACTATTTCGACCAACTCATCAATTAATGGTCCTAATCAGGTTGGATTAGAGGCTTCTGCTACACACATACACACACACACACATAGGGGAACTGGCCGAATTGGTTAGATAAATCAATAGATAGTTAATCTCCAATATTATTTTATGTGCATGATGAAGTAAGGGCACAGAAGCCAAAATTTAGAACATTTTTAAAATATGAAAATTTATGATGTTTTAATCAGTAGAAGAATATTCATTGAAAAGTAATGTGAGCCTCTCAGCCGAATAGAAGTGAAGAGAAAGTAGCCTTTTAAATAATATTTTAAAGAATGCATTAAAATGAACTTGAAAGAGATTTTCTATGGTGTGATATAAAAACCAACATTAACTTTGCGAGTTGAATAAAATTTCCATTTGTGAGAAGCCAAAAGTAATAAAAATTGAAACTGTGGATTGTGAGTATAATTTCTTGTCTTTTGGGCTATCAAAGAAGAGCTCTTGTAAGTTTTTCCCATTCGTACTAAAAAACAATGAGAATGTTCATTGGAAGATACAAGGAAGAGAAATTTGGGATACTTAGTAGTTATCTTTACATAGTGAAAATCAGAAGGGATTACCTGCTTAGTCCTAGCAAATGCTAGTAAATATCATCTTGTAGTAACTATTCTGAGAGACGTCGGTCTGCATTTTCAAAAGCGGTTTGGAATATTTGGAAATGGCTAGAGATTATGGCTATTTTATCCTCATTTTGAAGTGTAGTTTGTGTGTGTCAAGTGCTTAGTCTGCAGTGACAGCTCTGCCATGGAACAATCTCCTTTGCTGAGCCTGCAAAAAGCATATGAAAGTATCTCACCAGCATTGTACCTCCTCAGCCATTCATCAAAGACTGCATCGGTGAAAGTATGCAGGAGGACAAAAATAGGATCATTTGGAGATAAATGGGTTTGTCCCCCTGTTCCATTCAGAAATAGATGAGCCAAATTGTGAAGGCTTCGAACAGCAGGGTCATACTTTCCCGTGGGATCACTGTAACCTAGATATAAAAATAAGGATGAGAATAATAAAAACCATTACAAATATCTTACTTTTCAAGTCAACAGTAGTGATTATATTGGGAAACGATTTTTCCTGAGCTTGTCAGGCCAATTTTTACCTTAATATAATAGCACTGGTCCTCTGTACCTATGTGGTGATATTTGTTTGCTATACCCAGAGCTAGGCTAGTTTTAAGCTAGTGGCGTGACATTCTAAATGTAGCTTCCAGGTTAAAAATAGTGACCTGCAAATGATACAGGTAAAAATATATAGAACACTCTATTTTGACACGGCAAACATTAGTTTACACGGAATTAGAGATAGTGGAAATCTCCAGCTTCTACTAGAAACTGCTGACGCAATTGGGAGAGTACCCCTCTCATTGTCCTGGAACTTTAATTGCCAGATGTTACTTTAGTTTCTTACCTTATTCCTTTTGAGCGAATGTCAGCATGTTTATTTTTGGAAAGTTATTTTTGTGGAGAAATTACGATTTCTCAGAGCTTTCTTACCATCTCTGTACTAATTTTAAACATCTGGAAAGCCTGCTGTCAGAACATTTATAGAACTTCTGATAATCATCTCTATTCCATATGTGTTTTCATATATATATTTTCCATATTGTATATTATACATTTCACATATATTATATATCCCCATATTATATAATACACATATTATGCATATCTCATATAGATCATACAAAATATATATTTCCCATATATATTCCCCTATATCATGTATACATATATTAGGGAGAAGATGAAGATCACAAACAAAAATAGAAGGATGATAAAAGGGGAGAAAATTGAAAATAATTATCATACTTACACATCAAGTATCTCAGATCATGGGGACAGAGAGATCTCTTCCCGTTTTTTTCCAGAGGAGGGTATAACATGTACAATGCTATATTTAGGGTTAATTTTGACAATAAGAAGTTTATAATAAAGTTAAATGTGATTCTTTTCTTTTAAAACTTTAAAATATGTATGAAGCATGTTTTAGAGGTGTCACAATTTATTGTATAAAGACACCGGACTTAGAAAATTTGGATTTGAATCTGTGCTCTGTTACTAACCAGCCGAATATCTTGGGAAATTCATTTCACTTCTTTGGACCTCAGTTTCAGCTTTAAAACACGTTGAATTAAATAAGGAAAACCAAATTAAATGTCACTAGATGAATTTTTATAGACCTTAAAAAAGGTAACAGGACAATAAAGAACTAAGTAAAACATTTGCTCAAATCAGGCTTTATTGGTTGTCAACAAATCTTTCAGAATTTTTTATTGTTATTCTTTTTTTTAGGAAAAAATTTTAATAAGCTCTCAAAGTCTTGAATAGTATTTGCCTATACTAGAATATGATATAATTAAACACACATCAGACAACCACCTACCAGAAATTTGACTTTAAATACATTTAGGTACTTAAGAGATTGGGGAATAATTTCCCAGGGCTTCTCCTCTGATAATTAAAAAGAGTTTCATTCTGACACTTTCTTTTAAGAAATCTCTTCTTGTGAGCAGAAAATTGTCACTACATCACAACAGGCAGTGCCATTCACATAAACTCACGGGATCAATATGGCATTTAAAGATTTTTCAAGGAGATCTGAATTTGAATATTACTTCAGTTTTCTGTTATAACTAGGCCAATTCAAAGAACAGATTTTATTTACTTGCCTTCCACTGTGTTTCGGAAACTGTTTGTAGAATTGGAATAAAAAGGAGGTGTGTCAAATAACCCAACTTCCAAGCACTGAGCGACATCCTGTGGTTCAGGAAGACGTTGCACCATTGGTCTAGCCACATTTCCAGCTGGGTTTCTCCTAATTGGCCCACCTTCAGTGCCTGGGAGAAAGATGGGGTATGCATACGTTTACAGAATGTTTAGAGATCTTATCGTTTCTCTTTAAAATTTTATACATAGCATCAAAACGGAAAGACAGGTTCTTCTTGCTAGAAGAGAAAATTTAAAAATGTTTATTTAGAGGCATTAAAGTGAGAAAATCTAAGTTATCATGTCCAACTTCTGTGAGAAGAGTAGATATGTGATACATAAAATCATCTGAAGAAAAAAGTGATCACAATAACAGAGGGCTTGGTATTTGCTAAATCAACATATGCTTCTTTCACAGGAATGTATTAAAATGTATATTCCATGGAAAATTGAATTTTGCCAAAATAACCTCCATAACCTAAATTCCACACTGAAATCGATATTTCATACATACATGAAATTTTGTACTCAAATGCTCTGTTTCAAGCCTTCAGAAAAATAAAGAAAAACAACCTTCAATCTCTTTGGGAAGTGGTGTATATCTCAATCAACACGTATTTTTCAGCAAGTAATGTCACAAATAATTAAATTTTTGAAGGGCAGTAAGACAAACCGGTAAACAAACGGTTGTGATACTGGGGATAGTACGATAGATGCCTTAAGGGAGGGAGGTCAGGAGAGAGAGAAAGCCATCAATCCTTCCCGGTTGAGTGGCTCCAGAAAGAGCCCTGGAGGACTGAGTAGAATTTCCATAGGTGAAATAGGACGAATTTTACAAGTCAAACGTTTTAGGCAGAGAGGTAATAAGAAGAGACGATAAAATTTCTTCTATTTATAATATAAGCCCCATGAGAGCAAAACTCTATCTGTTCTTGCTCACCAGTATATCCCCCAGTCTTAATACAGTGCCTGGCATATGATAGATGCTACGTAGTTGTTTGGTGTATGTTGTTATATGGAATAGATCATGTTGGCTGTAAAAGAGGGCCCGTTTGGGGACCTGCTTGCCTGGGGTGCGTGGCAGTGTAAGAGACTGGTGGACGGTGTGAAAGGTGGGAAGCTAAACCAGACCCTTACTGTGAAGAAGTCAAAAAGCAACATGGAGAATGTTGTATTTAATTCATTAGGAAGTGGGGAGGAGTCTTAAGTAGGTGGGAGGAGAGAAGATTGGTTAGGAGCACTTTGCAGTAATTAGTCTGCCTCAGTGGTGTCCAGTGAGGAGTGTTTGTGAGTGTTTGAATCCTAGAGGGGACATGCAGAATAATCCACTGGGGTGGGAGAGAGAATATTACAACATCTACTCATATTCACTTTACCTCATTCATAAAAATTCCTATGGTCTATGCTTTATAATTAACATAAGGATTGATACCTGATGGATTAGCATAGCTAACTGTATTTTTATAATATAAAAATAAAGCAGATTCCTATATTGAGACTGCAAAGCGTGTATGCACTTTTTAGGTGTACATTGTCATCAAAACCTTCAGACAGCATTGGCTAAACTATCAATTCAAGCTGGTGTTTCGGGGATTACTGTTCAGGGAGTTCTCAATAAATCCCAAGAAAATGTATTGATTACATGAGTTTTGAAAACACTACATCCAAATTTTCCCTCATGGAGTTTCATAGCAGAGAATTCTGATAGTAAAGAAACTAGATAAACCAGCTTAATTTTAACCCAGTGATTTTTAAGTTTGTTTGCACATGAACAACATCTGTCGCTGCACCTAACATCCTAAGGACTGGAGCCCGGTGGAATTTCCATGCAGGAAAGAATGAAAAGTTCTGCGTATCTGGAAGCGAAAGTAGATTTGAGAGATATTGTAAAGAAAGAACAATATTTTTTATATGATGAATCAAAGATGATATTTTAGTGGCTGGCAGAATGTTAGCCGTCAATAATTCACTCTTTCAATATACTGAGTTTGGTGCATTAATGGAGTATTGGAGAGCTCCTGTGCAAGAACCATATGAAAACATAGGCATAGAATATCTAAGGAAGGTTGGTCTAAAGATGCACATGTATGTACAAGGTGTCCTGTTAAAGATGATCAATGGAACCAAAGGAATGGATAATTTCATCCAAGAAGACCAGTAGAGGGAGGGAGGAATTGCTATGAGGATTAAATAAGATATCATATTAAAGTGTTCGGCACCGTATCAGATATATAATATGTGTTCAATAAAATGTTAGCTTCCTTTTTCTTTCATTGGCCTAATAAATAAAATGCTTGGCATTTATATCTCAAACTAAGGCAAGGGATAATCTTGAAATTTGTTTCACCTAAAATATGTGTAACTTCAACTTTTCAAGAAACTGTGTGTCTGAGTTATGAGACGTGTTATGTGAGTTGACAGGAAAAATTGTGATGAAAACAAAATCTCCTCCCCTTTCTTCTTCTCTTCTATGCTATAATTTAGCTTACTCATTTAAATTGTGCTGTATTTTGGTATCCAATCATCAGGGTAATTGGAAAATGTCTGGAAAACTCCTAGGCCAAAATACAATAGCCTGGTGAGAAAGAGAGAAATGTTTTGGCATCTAAAGATGTCTTGAGCACCGATTTCATTTCCCTGCCACAATGTGGGACTGCTCATTCAGCATGCCAAACAAATAAACATTTATTCTAATTTGTACACGTCTATGGAAGAAAATTTCATACACTATCACTTCTCTTATACCTGTACACAGCTAAGTAATCTTCTAATGGTGAAAAAAATCTATCTAATTCCTTTGCTCCATTTAGAATATTCTCTTTTTAAGTTTACAAAATAATTTAATATTTGATGCTTAAAAGAGTATATGCAGAATAAATATGCTGTGAATATAATAGTAGATTAAATGCCCATAATTCTAGTTTTTATATGGAAGAACAAAAGTTCAAAGTAGCCAGACATGCCTGAGGAAGAAAAATAAGATGGGAGAGTGAGATTCTGATAATTAAGACCTTGTGTTAGTAGCACAAGGACAGATAATAATATGATCCAAGGAAGAGAATAAAAACTCTGGAACAGATCCACAAGTTTCAACCAGAAACTTGACCTATGGCTGAGGTGGTGTTTCGATCTTTGGAGAAAAGATTCTAGGACAACTGGTTAAGCATTCTCTGTGTTCACACTGAGAGAGCTGAAAAGCAGCCAGCTGGCAGACGTCTTCTTACAGTGTCTTCCTTTTCTTAAAGGGATCCTCCATATCACTTTTGGTTTTTAGCCCTCTGACAAGATTAACAGACTAATAATATAATAATAATTATAACATATTAATAATTATTACTATTATAATAATTTTTTACTCTAAGGGCCCTTCCAACTCTTTCTGCATATTTCAGATTTCCTAGGGAAACGTTTTCTGTGAAATTCCAGCACAAGGCACATGACTACTAAGCAGTGTGTACTAAGAGGATTAATTTATACAACTAGACATTTCTGAATAAGAAAGGGAGAAATGCACTGACCCAATTGCTCAAGAAAAGCAACAGAAAAATGTATTGGCACTTTCTGTTTCCCGTGCAACACCTTAGAGATTGCCTTGAGTATCCTGGTTGTTCAGTGAATATCTGTACATTGATTCTCTATAATAAAAGTAGGTTTTAGTATGAAGTCAGTAGAATGAAGAGCCTTCAGGCAGCACCTTTAATCTCTTTATCTAATTCTGAATCCTAGGTGTCACTTGAAACTTACTGTTACAAAGGGTTCCCAGGGTATCATAATCTTCCAAAGATTCGCAGACCACTCGCCATTGAGAAAACACAGAGTTCGGGCTGATAAGACTGGAATCAAAGTTGCTTCTCGAGCCCATCAAGTCATCGGTGCAAATGTCACAGATGTTCCTCCCGGTCGCAAAATTCCAGTAAGGAAGGGAGAAAGAAGGATCCTGCAACATTTCCTAGATCACAGAAACTCTGTTAGCATTCTCTGCTTTTGTTGAAAATTCTCCCTCTTTGCTTGGTTTACTCCCTGGCAGTCTATTTCTATTAGCTTTCTTCAGCCACTTTGGAACCAGTTAGTTTATCGGTGGTGTCTGAGGGGTCGGAGGACTTAAATACCTTATTTTTTTTTTTTTTTAAAGATTTTATTTTTTTCCTTTTTCTCCCCAAAGCCCCCCGGTACATAGTTGTGTATTCTTCGTTGTGGGTTCTTCTAGTTGTGGCATGTGGGACTCTGCCTCAGCGTGGTCTGATGAGCAGTGCCATGTTCGCGCCCAGGATTCGAACTAACGAAACACTGGGCCACCTGCAGCGGAGCGCGCGAACTTAACCACTCGGCCACGGGGCCAGCCCCCTTAAATACCTTATTTAACAAAGCTTCTAATTTACTACAAGGAGTTACTTAGACACTAGAGGGAATGAAATTCAACTCATTATATGGAAGTTTCTCCAAATGATTTTGGGGGTGGGGAGCAAAAGGTCTTCCTTTTCTTTCTTTCTTTTTTTTTTTTTTCTTGAGGAAGATTAGCCTTGAGTTAACATCTGCTGCCAATCCTCCTCTTTTTGCTGAGGAAGACTGGCTCTGAGCTAACATTCGTGTCCATCGTCCTCTACTTTATATGTGGGATGCCTACCACAGCATGGCTTGCCAAGCTGTGCCATGTCCATAGCTGGGATCCGAACTGGTGAACCCTGGGCCGCAGAAGCAGAATGTGCAAACTTAACCAACTTAACCACTGAGCCACGAGGCTGGCCCCCTTCCTTTTCTTTTTTAGGGAGGTAATTACATTTCTATTGATTATACCAAAAATTATCAATAATAACTTCTACTCTATGACAATTCTACCTCCTTTTGTTTTCCTATCTCTAATTCAGGCATCACTAGCCCTTGGTCTGGAACCAGATCCAGATGTGAAATTTGTTACGTGGATGGTGCTTTTTTCCTTTTTGAGAAATACTGGCCCTGAGCTAATATCTGTTGCTCCAATAGTCCTCTTTTTGCTTGAGGAAGATTGTCCCTGAACTACCATCTGTGCCAATCTTCCTCTATTTTGTATGTGGGATGCCACCACAGCATGGCTTGATGAATGGTGTGTAGGTCTGTACCTGGGATCTGAACCTGTGAACCCTGGGCCACTGAAGCCAAGTGAGGGAACTTAACTAGCACACTACCAGACTGGCCCCTCCTTTTTGTTTTTGAATTTAACTCGAAGGACTTTAGGCATTTAGATTCTGGTTTGGCCACAGGCTCTTTCATATTGACCTCATCTGCCTGGGCACTAAAGGTGTTTTACTTAGAGACCCCTACTTCAAAATCTAAACTATTAAGACTCAAGCTTCTGCCCAAAACTCATACAGACAGGAAATGCAAAATGAAGCAGAATATTTCTTTGTGCATGCTGTTCTTCAGAGCAGAGGCCTAGTTTCCATTTACAGCTGACCTCAACAATTTTAAAAATGCTGGACTCAAGATCACATGCTTATTTTATTGGGTTCCTTAAAGCATATATTTATTGTACTTGTTATTTCACATTCCTTTCGGTCTTTTGAGAGTTATATTTAGAGTGCGGGATTTAAATGGAGGGATTGCGATTGTTTTATCGCACCTCGCATGCAGTTAGTTCATTTCTGCTTTTTGACTTTAAACTCTTTCTAGGAAGCATTTCCTGGTCCTCGGGGTGTGTTGGAGGGTCAAAAGCTTTCCAAGGCATCTCGTTATTGATCTCCAGAGATTGGAAGTCCTCATTTAGAAGCTATTGTTCTGGTTCACAAAAATTAGTGACAGCTTCCAAGGGATCATTAAGAGTCAGTTCGTGGTTCAGCAACTGACATTTGGGAGCTGGAGCATATTCATGTGGCATTTCCACGGTGCATTACATTTAGATTGTAATTTGTTGGATCCCTTGTGCTCTTGGGTTTTAAAAAGTAAGTCATAGAGGTTGAAGTTTACACAGGCAAAATTGAAGTTTTTAGATACTTTCCACCTGCCCTTTCATTTTGATGTGCCCATGGGAAAAAGCCTCGAAGGCTTGAAGATCTGGAGTCGATTACAAGTGACAGATTTATCTATTCAGAATCTACTGAATGTCTTACTTGTAATCAGAGCTATAAAATATGAAGTTCAGAGTATCAGATGAATTCATTTAATCACTCTCAAACTGCATACGGCTAGACTACTTTCATACAAATATTTTATTCTGTATTTTAGTGCATTAATTTTCTCTCTTCTAACTATTTATTTTCTTGGCATAATGCGGGGCTCAAGCATACTGCTAATCAATAAATGAAGCCAAACATGTTTTCTTCTATCTTGAGATATCCTTAGGTTAATCTTTAGATTTTAACTTGGGTGGGAGGAATTCTCTGCTGTTATTTCACATAGAAAACAGGTTTAATTTGTGGATTCCCTATTTGAAAGCTAATAATTTAAAATTTCATTTAAAAATCACAATACTTTTCTTGAGAAACAGCAATTGGTAAAAGAAACAATACTAAAGTATGCTAATGGATACTTGAATGTGCTTTGAGCTCATCTGCTTAAAAATAAACAGGAAATAACTGTGTTTGGGTTGATATCCACTTTATGCCAAAAAAGGCCAATGCTGCTTAAGTAAAAATGATGTCTGACTGATGTGATGTTTTTAATAAGTTCTTTTGAAAGCCTCAAAGTGGTAGAGGGTGTGGAAAAAAAATGGTGTTCAGTGAAAATATGACAATATAAATGGAAAGGAAGTTTCTTCAGCATTTAAACCCTCTACCATATTAGAAAGAATTATTAACTGGAAGGATGAGGTATATATTTGGGACTTCGAAAACTGAGAAGTAGATAGACACTTGCTTCATCTAAACCAAGAGGGGGCATTGGTTTACATTTGAGAAGGAAGACATATCTAAAGAGATTCTTTTGTTGCAAACTATTTGAGTCATTTTTTTCAGTTACAGAGCTCTAGAATATGTCCAACACTTTAATTCACACCTACAAATGTTTCAGTTGGCTTCCTCATCATTAATATTACTTTCTTTTCACCTCATAAAAGATGAAGATTAATTAAAAATAAATAATTAAAAATAAATAATTAGTACAGGGAGAAACTTAGAATGTTAAAGGCAGATTAATAACATGAAATTGCTTTCTCATCACGTTTTGATCATTGGAACACAGTGAATCAATGTGACTTACAAACAAGGCACCTTGTCTGGAGAGGGTCTGAAAATTGAACCATGTCCCGCATACCTGCATGTCTCTCTCCAGCTGCAGTAGGTGGTACCTGTGCCACGTGAGAAAAGCTGGTCCTTCATGAGAGAAATCCACTTCACCAAAGCTTTCCTGACCTGCCCCAAGGAAGGTCTTCTTGACTGAGTAATAGTGTGTCCAAACAAAGTAGTTATAAATGGAAACATTCTCAAATTGTGGCGTGTCGCCATCTGGCCCCAATATTTCTTCTGACCTCCTGGTGGCAATGACAAACTGAGGGTGAGTTGTGCGCTTTGCCATATCCAGGGCCCGGACAAAGTAGCTCTTTTCTTCTGTACTTAAGTCCAGAAGGTTTCTCCTGACTTTGGGATACAAAATTCAAACATGAAAACATCTGCCTTGTGGGGATGAGTAGAGAATGAGCATAATCATCTTGTAACACCATGTCCTATTTACCCATTAATAATAATTTGCATATATGCTCAAATCATTCTGTACTTTAAAAAACATCCCTTCCTAAAATCGCTCTTCAGGCCTGCTTTCTCTCTCTTTTCATCTCCCTTGCTCTCTTTCTCTCTCCAACTTATTTTAGGATTCCTATTAGCTTTCTTTAATCTTACTGTGGATTCTATGATCCTGTGATCCTGTTGGCTTTATTTTGCTCATTTTTGGCATATATCTTGGAATTTGCTACCTTTTTAATATCAAAAATCTTGCAAAAACATGGTATGTGGTAAACATAGTGGTTAAGAGACCTATTCTATGACTCTGCACGCATTTCTCTAAGTCTCAAGTTTTCATCTATAAAGTGCATATAAAAATAATATCTGCTTTACAGAGTTGCAAAGATTAAAGAGTACACACATAAAAAGCAATTAGACCAGAGCCTGGCTCATAAATAAAGACCTGAGAAAAGTTCCCTTCAACCCTCGTCTTGTGTTTGGCAAGTTAAAAAAATCAAGTATTGCTGGCTATTACCCTTTAAGGCTTTGTTATTTATTGCTATTTAGGCTGCAGGCCAGGCTCATCATCTAAAATGGCTGAACTTGATCTTCACCCTGGGAAGTGTCTTCGTGAGTCAGCAAGGGGAGCGGAAGAAGCTCATGGAGTAGAGCTGGACAGATCTCAGGGTGAGTTCCGGGTTTTCCCCGTACCAGCGATGTGGCTTTGACCTTTCTGAACCTCACTTACAACGGTGTACATAACTACCTTGAGAAGTTACTGAAGGTCTGGTCACAAACACCCAGCACAGTTCCTAGCACATGGTGGTTGCTCAACAGATGTTTTGGAAGGAAATAGCCAGAAGACTTGAGCTTCAACCTCAACTCTTTAAACTGAGTGAATTTCTGAGCCTCTCTATGCCTCAGTTTCCTCAACCGTGAAAAGCGAGAATTGGAATATATGATTTCCAGGTGTTCGTCCCACTCAAATGATTTAGGATTCTATTAAATGCTTTGAGTCTCTTGCAGGACTGTGTGTCCATTCACATCCTCACTTACCTGTGAGAACTCTCTGGTCACAGGCA